>NC_134456.1:199701035-200920535 GCF_047948215.1 Lycorma delicatula
GAACACAAAGTAAAAGAATTTAAAATCTGAAAAACCTGTTTGTGGTTTCTAAATAAGAAAACTGGAAGCTTTATTTCTCGTTTCAAAGGATACTTCGATCAATGGCCAATGCCTTAATTTATATTCCAACATACAACAGACTGGATCATTTAGAAATATTCTTTTTGATGACAACAACACGGACACGCAAAGAAATTTGTTTTTATATAAATAAAAATAATAAATGATTTATTATGACACAGAGTGCCAAGAAATAAAAAAATACTAATAGTATTCTATAAAAAAATGAATAATTATTAAATTTTTGTCGAAATAGAATGAACTGTTTTCGAAAAATCCAATTTCATATATCTCATAACTTTAAATCTAAAAAAACTTTTATTCTCTTTTAACTTTCATTTCGTATGACAGTTAAAAGAGAATAAAAGGCTGCCAAATAATTATATAAAATATAATGCTTATAATAAGTAATCTTATGGAAACGACATGCACACCATGATATAATTTAGGAAATTAAGTATCTTAAAATTTTCCGTTATGTAGATTAGATGATCATGACAGAAGAAAGTAAGGATGAACTGCTGTTGGATCTAAAAAGGTTTTGTAAATTAGAGAAAAGTTATAACAAGGTCTCTGTCCCTAAAACAAAATTGCTGGTGTTGGCTTTCCATGATGATGAAGATATAAGATCTTTCGTAATAGCTTCAATTTATGTGTTTACACTGTAACCCTTATTTTTCAATATAAATAACAATATTATTTACTAATGTTTGCGGTATAACTCGACAATTACATAAGCATATCTTTTATGGAATCAGATAACGTTATATAAAATAATGGCTGTTCCTATCGTTTTGTATCGCAGTGAGGTATGAGTTCTTATAAAAAAGGATTCAATACATATGCAGTCTAATGAATTTTACTTTCTTAAAAATATTAAAGGACATCCGACGAAATGAAACAAATAATTAAGAGGGTTTAAACATTTTTACCGCACACGATAAGATTCGAGCGTAAAGACAGAAACAGGGGTTCGCATCTTTACTATATAAAGATATTAGAATACCAAAAACAGCTTTGAACACTCTAAGGATGGGGGCGAATAGGGAAACCGAGGGAAAAATAGGAAACCGCAATATGACAAAGTTCTATAACGTGAATCAAGAATAAGATTAGATGCAATAAAACACTAATAATTTTATCATTATTATACTATAGTTCGAGTTAACAATCATTTTTTTAAAATTTAATAATTAAAATAAAGTATAAATTAATAATGAAAACAAGTGGTTATTAACTGGTTTAAAAGATTCACAAATATTTATATCCAATAACCAACAAATTAATGCTTCAATAACCTATTATTGTTTTAAATTAAGTTTACTGAAGAGGCAATATTTTAATACTTTTTGTGCTTCTGCAGAAGTTTATAAACGTAAAATAGATATTGGACATAGATATAAAAGAAACCAGTATACTTTCAGGGCTATTCAATTACTTATGAGATAATCACAACTGAATTCATTATTTATATATTTAAATAACAACACTAAACGTTCCACAAACAATACACAAACGTTTGTAACAATATACGGGTATAACATACATATATAAAGCCGCTTTTGTAATATAAGTACAATATTGAATTTTTGTAAAGCTATAAAAATTAATTTCATACACCGGATTGTGATTTCATAGACGCATTATAAAACAATAGAGCAAACGATTAATAGCAAAACATTAATAGCACGTTATGGTTGATTTATTTTCACCCTCAGGTAAATTTACACAAAATACTATTAAAAGTAATGGTGTTCTAAATTAAAAAAAGAAAATAATTACAATTAAGAAAGCATATTTAACATAATTATTATGCTTCAAAAGAAATACCTATGAATAGTGATCCATTAAAATAAGTGAATTTATTCATAAAATTGTAATAAATGTTCTAAAAATAATACAGTTTGATACACTTTTAAGTTTTATCTGTAGGCAACATTTTTATATGAATAAAGAATATACGAGTGTGTATATATATATATATTATACACACACACACACACACACACACACACACACACACACACACACACACACACACACACACACACAAAGTACAATCAACCAATATGTTTGGTTGTAACGCTGAAAAGTGTATTAATCTCAGAAAAATTTCACTAAGGATTTAAAATTTTTTCTTTATAATTTATTTTTAACATCATAATATATATTAGATTTGACAATAATATTAGAGGAAAAAGGTTTGTTTTAAATGTTACATAATACGAAATTTATAAAGAACAGCATTTCTTGTACAGAAAATTCCATCATATTTAAAATAATACATGCTTTACTTTATTTATTTAGATGGAAATTATGTCTAAAAAAATCTGCAAAATAATCGGACTAAAATCTAAAAAAAACATTATGCTGTTCAATTTATCTTTAGATTTAGCCATTTTGGATTCTAAACCAAATCAAACACAAGCACTTACCGATAAGTACCACCAACTTATTTTTTTAAAATTGAAAATTAAAGAAAAGTTGAAAAGTATCTTTTTTTACTTTTAATCTGGTTTATAAACCGTTTTTTTTTTTTTTAGTTAATTTTATTTTTATTTCTTTTCAATCTTTTTAAAATATGGGTAAACCTAAAAAGTGTAAAAGCATATGAAATATTTTCCTTGAATTAAAGAAAATAAAAGAAATGCAGGGGAATTAAATAATTACTACCAAGCGAGAGGTTTGTGGAATGCAGGAATAAGTATTACTTTTTTACCTCAAATGAAATGTTATCTAACGTAAAATTTTTGAAATATTAGAATAATGTCATGCAATATTAATCATTAAGCTACAACAAGCCAATACTAAGTAACAATGAAAACAATGAGATAAAATATTCCCTCAAATTATTTATGTTACCGAATAATTATTTGTTTAAAAAATGTTCAGTTGATTTATCAAGAGAAAATTGATATGGGATCATTAGGAGAACTTTCTTGTTCATCCATCAAACATACATATAATTTGTATGTAATTATAAAAATATTGTACAGATATATACAGGTCGAACAGAGAATCTTCTCTTCCTTTTAAATGATTAAATAATAATAATTGTATTAACATACATAATAATTGTAAAAGATTACCTGACAGCAATTTGAAGTAACGTAAACATATTAAATATGTCATGAAAATATTTACCTGAAATCAGAACCAAAAATAAAATTAGTAATTTAATAATAAATACAAGTAATTAAATATAAAATAACTGAATATTTAAATTAGCACACAGATATCAAAATTTCTATGCGCTCTAAGTAATTAAATATGCATGCATTAACAAAAATTTAAGTAATAAATGCAATTATAAAAATATCACTGAAAATAATTTAATTTAAAGGATCAAAATATGCGGTATGAGGTAATTAAGCTGATGTTGCATAAAAGTAATTAGTGTCAATGTCGGCTATTTAAAACGTAGTTAGCACGAGTACCAAATATTCGCAAAATGACAGCACTGGTTGCCTTGGTTATTTTATGAAATAACTGAAATATTTCAGAAAAAGTTATATCGAGAGATCTGTATAAAAATTCATGTTCCGAAATCACTTTAAATAGAAGTTTTCAAGATAAAAAACCTCAAATGGATCTCATATATACAGAGTGATTCAGAAGAAAAAGGAAAATAATTTTAGAAATAATTCTAGAGCTTGCAACAACGATAAAAGTTCACACAAACGTCCGTAAATAGTTTATGTAGTTACGGCTAGTGAAAAATTTCGTCCGGATTTCAGTTGCCCCGTTGAAATGAGGTAATACTGAAATTTTTAAGGTTATATAAGGGATAAACTATAAGTGGTTTCATATGTTTTTAACCTGAAAAATCAAATAAAATAGGACCCAGAACTGTACCTCCCGTAATTTCATGATTTCCACGTAAAACAGAAAAATTCAGTAATAAAAGATTTTCATTAAAATTAACATTTTTTTCAGAAAAAAATCCATGTTTATTGTATTTTTAACTAGCAAAAAGGGATTAAATGAACAAGCAACAAGTTATGAATTATATAAAATATTTCCTTAATCATTTGTAATAATTTAGGAAAATTATTAAAAATAGTTATTACTAATTTTTCTCTTTTAATTTTCCAATTTTTTTTTTACACAAGATATTTTATTTCATAAAATTTCTGTGTGATAAAAAGCAATATACTAGGAGATTTATCTTTTTTAACTACGTTAATGTTACACAAATTCGTAATTAATTAACAAAAGAAAATTCTGGAAAATGTTTTACAAACTTTTTTTTACAAATTTTAATTCATTATTAAATGTTATATGGATTGAAGGCTGTTTCATATATATTTTTAATGTATGTATGAATTTGCTGATCTACGTCGCGGAGTGGTAGCGTCTCGGTCTTTAATCCGGCGGTCTTGGGTTCGAATCCCGGTCGGGTATGGCATTTTTCGCATGCTACAAAATCATCCATCAGTAATTGAAGTGAGCGAAAGCCTGTTATTGTTCCGTATAAATAAATAGTAGATGTCACTTATTATCAATGCGCAATTGTTTCAATATTTTAAACAATTTTTCTGCGTGTGAAAAAAGGAAAAAAAAAATAAATATATATATATATATATATATATATATATATAAACCAATAATTCATTAACAGAATGAAGACAAATTTATTTATATTTTATTTTTTTAATATTTCATTACCACAAATTTATCTCAAAACTCCTTTCATCTGGAAGGTAGAAAATGTATTTATTAAGTTATACATTCAAACAGTGTTTATAATAATAACACGTATAAAGCGTAAAGTATTACTTGTTGAAACCTAATCCGATTTTGTGCACATTAAATAATCTGGAACGGAAATATATTTTTATAACAAGATATTTTTGTACAAGGAAAGGAGTAGTAGGTAGAACACATACTGTTGTTGATGTTAAGTGTTGACATCAATACCCCTTGGGATTACTCGTTGTGATCCTTGAAGGCATAACTAGAATACCAAAGGAAATTCATTGTCGTGTTACATTGTATAAAGTTTTCTTCTTTTTTTTCTAATGTATATTCAGTATAAGAGTCGAGTCTCTAAAAAAATGCAGTTTAGAAATTCAGACTAATACGATATAGCTGAATGTGGTGGGAGTGTAAGAGAAAAGTGAAGTAAGGTACAAGAGAAGAAAATAGAACAGAGGAAAGCCTCGGGAGGAGCTAACGTTGTTTCCCTATCCCTAAGGAATTCCTTCTTTTGCATCTCCTCACCCTATGAGCTCATAAATAGCAGATATTTATTGTCAACTCGCTACTATTCCGTCATTTATTTATTTCCTTTCTTTCAGTTTTTCTTTCCCCGCTTTTATGTCTACCACGAAAACAACACATCGTTCCACCGTTTCATACCTCGGGCTAAGAAAATATAACTATTATTAATTGGTATAACATATTGTTTGCTTGCTTAGAAGATCTAGACTCCTCCTCGATGAGCATATAAAGATGGTGTAGAACCCTCCTTGATACTATTTATACATTTCATCCCTTAGCAGTTCCCGCGGGAAACTGCTCCCTATCTAAACGTTTCGCAAAATAAATACCGTCGCAAGGGGAAATTGAATGATGAAAAGAGAAAGAGATATTTCATCCAGAACAGAGGAAAATCTGTGTGCGTTTGTGCGTGTACGCGCGAGTACTTGAAAGGAAGATAGATTAGTAACAAGAACAAGAAGAGATAATCCACTTTTCATTTTCTATGATGATATAAATACCCAGTATTCATGACAATTGTCGCACAAGCTATCTTCAACAGTATTGTTTTACGTAAACACCAGATTTAACCTGTTTTCAGAGTAATGTTTAATGTTATAATAAACAAATTCATACCAAATGTACTCTCAAGTAGAACATAAATTCACCGCGAATATGACACATCTGTAATATTGTGCATATACTCTTTACCTATTAAGCAACAATATAAACTGTATGATATATGATTAAACTAAACTTTACAGGCAGATAAACGTGTTAAATCATTATTTATAAGCCGTAACTACTTACGCACATTTTGGTTTGTTATATGACCCGAGTTTTATTAGTATACACTCGTACACCGTAATTAAATTTCGTGTAAAATCCAGTTAATATTTAATATGTACGCAAAATACACGCGTTACTCTAAGGAAAATATTAAAAAATTAAAGAACATTTTAAAAATTTGTAAAGTGTTTTTAAAATTACGTTCACAATAACTGTTTTAAAAATTACTACTAAATCTTAATAAATTTATTATATATTGCTCATTGCACATAGATCTAGTTAATAAGGTGTTTTAGGCTGGATAAATAAATAATTTGAGTAAAAAAATGTTATAAACAAAACTTAACTAAATTTTCTTAAACAAAAAAAAGAACTTTTCAATAAAAAGCACAGAGAATAGCGATTTTGAGCTTTTTCCGTTAATAAGCGTTATTTTCTGCTACTCAAAATGTGAGGACGCCTTTTAATTTAAATTGTAAGAATTATTCACGGTACAAAATCGTCCCCCCTCCGCTCAACTTTCAGTTTATCTTTTAATTATGTTTCTATTTCAGGTATCTATTTTTTATTTTACTAAAATTTAATTTTAATCTATAAACCTCTACAAATTAGTACATACTCTGAAATGTTTAAATTCAGAAGATAATAATTCTAAGAGAAAGCAAACGAATTTTATAATAATAAGTTTGACAAAAGAAATCATCATTATAATGTCAAATTCAATATTACGATTCAGCCAGTTAGAGATCAACCTTTTGGTTGTCAGGTTACCCATTTTTATTATGATTTTTTTTGTTAAATTGACTAAAAATGGGAGTAAAGAATATACAGCAGGGCGGGGAAAACAGTGTGAGAATCTTCGTGATAGCGTTTGCGTGTCGGACAGTATTTACACTTTTTATCTAATTTTTGAAATTATTAGTGTCAATGTAAAAGATCAGCGACTTCTAGTTTAATACAAAGGATTGTCTTTTACAATGGTTGACGTTAGTTAAAATAAATACGGTATAATTTTTTCTATACTGCCTTTAATAATGTTTATTTTAATACATGAACCTTTTAGGTATTATGTTTATTGTGTTACATTCGATTCTTTTCAAGGAAATAAGATAATAAAATATAATTATCTGAAACTGATACTATGTTTTAAATCTTTTAAACTTTCTTTTTTTACAATAAAATTAGAAGTTTTAAAAACAAAAAGGTGTGAAGCTAATCGTTTTGTTAAGGTTTTAACGTATATAATATTACAATGCAAGCGAATAACGCCTAATAATAGCCGGATATCAGATTGCATTTCCCGTAGTTGCATGCACAGCATTGATTTTACTCCAAAAAAAGAAGAAAAAAAGGAATAAATTGAAGAAAATAAATTAAAAATAAAAGAATAGTTTTACATATTATTCACACGATTCGTTACATGCACTATTCATTCGTCTGCGTTACAATGTTGTAAACATTACCATACCAAAAACATCAACAATAAAAAAACACAACATCTGGTGACCGTAATGCGATGAAAATTGTAGGGTTGTGGCGCCCTCACGTCAATGTTTTCTATTCCCTTCAATCTGTAGGGTTAATGAGGGAGAACAACAAGTGACCTTCAACAAATCTAGGATATAGGTTTACCTTGGAAAGAGGCAGGTGCAACATTAAAAAGCAGCCGTACACACACCTGCCGTGGACCGCCCGAGTAACTGGATTCTTTAACCGCAACTGAGATTGAAGATTTCTATTTTAAACATACGTACCAGCATACTATAGTAGGTTAAGTTACAACACACGAACATATATTATACTTATATATAAATTAAAATTAAGTCAAAGGATAATTAGGACAAAAAATCATAGATGAATTATTTTTACTAAGCAGAACAGCCCATAACAATAACATGGACTATTCTGAAATACTTAAAAGTATTTCAGTTTAAAAATTATTTTACATACATCATGATTTCATATAAATTATTAAATTCTTACTACATTTATATCAATAAAAATAAAAAATAAATAAATAAAAAAAGTAGAAGTAAAGCTAAAAAATAATAAAATAAGCTCCATCACAACAAAACCAAGTATTTAATATCTTTAAGAAGAAATTTTGCTTTGAAGGATTATAGAATCAAATAGTCCATAAGAATTATCTTCCGTTTAGTAAGCCGATCAAGTTCAGCTGATTAGTGGTGTTAGCCCATACAGAGTAAAAGTGTGAATTAAATCGTAAAGTCTAAGGTTACTACTTCTAGACGTAAAAATCACAAATAACTTATCCGATTTAATTGATCTTTGTTTTGCTCACATTCGCATGATGCAACTGGCAAATGGTAATTAGAGAAAAATATAATAATTGAGTAGCGTATAGAAATAAAACATTTCAATTGTATACAAAAATATAACCAGGGTTTTTTTCGATTAATTATTTGTTTATTTATTTAAAAGTGATTCAACGAAAAATATAAAATATTAAAGATATAAAACTCATTATTAAAAAAAAATATTGCTCTCTGAACTAAACTGCACTCAAAATGGTGTACGAAAATTTATCGGATAATAAATAGTTAATTCAAAATTTAATTTTAAACAGATGAAAGAGAGTAATTGGATAAAATTTGAAAACTTTATCATAAAATCATTTTAGCATAAAATCATTATGTTTACGCAAGCACAAAAAACATAAGTAACAATCATTTAAAAAATAACAATATGTTTATGACAATTCAACCACAAATATAATAATACTATTTTGAAAAACTGAAGAAAAAAGTTCCCTCGAAACACAAAGTTGAGGATCTGGTAAGAAATTAAACAAAATTTGCAAGCCGATTGCAGTTCACCTTTTTTTACGACAACATCATTTCACTTAATTTTTATTATGAGGCATGATGCATAAAAAAAATTTAATCAATGTGTTAATAAAAGGATTAAAATATAAACATATTTGCCGGCCTACCCAGGGGGCGGAGCCCACTGGGACCCCAACGCGTTCATTATCCCCATGATTGTGAAAACATTAAATACTTTACAGGTTTCATTAATGAAAAAGAAGATTAGTCATTTTACATTTCTATTGCCATGGTAACAGAAATATAATGAAATAAAAGGATTAATTTTTTTCTATTGTGAATATCTAACCCCCAAGGGGGCTAGGGGCTCGAATTACAGATTAAAACCTTCCCTAAGATTACATGAATGTATTCTGAAAATTTGAAAGCAATCGGTTAGTTGGTTCTCGGATGATGCTGTTAGAAACGGACAAATAAACAAAACCTGCAAAATTTTGCATATATATATATATATATATATATATATATATGTATATTTCATTAACAAATAAATATTTAAATTAACCAGATACAGTTCAATAAAAGGTAAGAACAATCTCCTACCTTGTCTTAACTTTTACTGAACTGTAACTGATGGATTTAAATATTTATTTGTTAATAATTGTTTGTATACAGTGGTATACAATGTTTGAAAGAAAAAAAAAAATACACATACTCGTATATATGTGTTTTTCTCATCATATGTATATTTTTTCCAGAATATTTAAGATTTTAACTCGTTAATAAGAGGAAAAATAATTAAAAATAACAACCAGTAAACTAGTTAGATTAATACAGTATGTTAATAACAGGTAACGATACTTATTAAAAATCTGTATCACAAGAAACGATATGTTACTTTTCGTTAACTCTACTTGATGATGCGTACTCAAATACTTGAAATATTATAAAACCGATCGTGCTTACTACGCAAAAGAGAAAATAATAATATACAACGATTTGAGTTCAACGAGCCTATGAACCATGAATTTTTACATGAAAGCAAATTTCACATCTGCTGCGTTTGAGAAGTGCTACAAGTAATCATGTACTCTTTCCTCTCTATCTTTCTCTCTCTCTCTCTCTCTCAACACACACAGAATATATATATATATATATATATATATATATATATATATATATATATATACATATATTTTTTTTTTCTGTGTCTGTGTAGGTGTATACTCGTATATATGCACACAGTGAAATAAGACATCTCTTACTAAATGGAACGATTTAGAAAAAAATATTAAGGACCGTAAAATATCATTTCAATTGAATGGATACGCCCATTTCAACTTGATTTTAGTAATAACAAATTTTTATACGAAGACATCTATGAACGAAATGATCTACCAGCCTATGTTCTGTAGTGTAACTATTACTTAACATAAATGAAACGAGAAATAAAATAATGGAGGTAAAACGTTGCAAGTTACTTAGTTTAGTAAAATAACAAAATATTGCAGATGACTTTTTTAAATGAAGAATAATTCTTTTTTATAAGAAGGAATATAAACAATTCCTGAAAATGGAATAATCATTCTAAAGTATAAAAATTACATCCTGCGCAAACAATACAAGAAAGCATAACAAAGCTATTATTGATTTCCCGTTGCTTTTGGAAAGCCCAGTTGCTTCCAGTTGGTTTTGGAAATTAATCTAAAGTAAAAGTTATATTGTTTTAACCGTACTTCTGACATCTACATTCCGTTTTCCAGGGATTGGCTATGTGATGGAAATCATTACTCTCAAAGAAAGCGAACTTGTTTGTTGCCTCTTGTATTTAAGGCGCTTTACACACGATGTAACTATACGAAAATGCGGGACAGGTGGTGAAAATCAACAACTTATTTATATCTTTATCTCGTAAAACAATTAGAAACATAGTATACGCTCCCTCAAGTGGTAGAAGTAAAACGAATGTTACTTATATCATAAACATATATTATATGTAAATTTAAAAAAAAATTAATTGTCATAGAGTAGGCCACTGTAACAGAGTACTACTTGATCCTACAAAGCTACCTGGAAGTACGTTTCCCAAGTAAAGTACAATCAAGACTTGTATGATTTCTTTGATACAGGATCGGGTGTTTCTCAGGGCTCAGTTCTGGGGCCGGTTCTATATGCAGTTGTTACAGCGGACCTCTCGACTCTAGAGAGCATCACAGTTGCATCGTTTACGGATGATACGGTGATCCTGGCTGTGTATGCTAACCCTGTCGTAGTTTCTGCTAAACTACAAACAGGATTGAATTAATTAACGAATGGCTAGCTAATTGGAAGATAAAGATTAATCCAGCTAAGTCTACACAGTTACATTTGCGATGAGGATGTTTGACAGCCCGCTAGTTCTTCGTAATAGCGTTTTCATCCCGCATGATAACAGCGTACGATACCTAGAACTGCATTTGGATTGCCATCTGACGCGTAGAGTTCATGTCACGGAGAAAAGGAGGCAGCTTAACGTGAAGTTCAGGGA
Source organism: Lycorma delicatula (assembly GCF_047948215.1). Taxonomy (NCBI): domain Eukaryota; kingdom Metazoa; phylum Arthropoda; class Insecta; order Hemiptera; family Fulgoridae; genus Lycorma; species Lycorma delicatula. The sequence continues at coordinate 199,712,400 of NC_134456.1, forward strand.
GATGTACAACTATCATTACCTAACAAACAATTACTGTATTCAGCGGTCCTGAAACCGATTAGGACTTACGGAATCCAACTATAGGGCAATAAAAGTGAGAGTAACATTGAAGTCGTACAGCGATTTCAGAGCAAACTATTGAGAAATATAACAGAAGCGCCGTAGTTGGCGAAAAACACTGAAATACACGATTATCTGGGATTGCCAACCGTTCGAGAGAAGATACGGAAACTGGTACAAGATACAAAACGAGACTGACCAGACATGTGAACTGGCTCACCGTTGACCTCCTGGATAACAGCGAGGATGTAAGGCGCCTAAAGCGACTGCGTATATTAGATCTCGAAGTTCTCCGAGATTTGAGGTGAATCAACTACCGGGTCTGTCACCGTCAACGTTGTTCATTTCGTTTTACCACTTACTCTTATTGGTTCTTTGATTTGTTTCATTATTTCACTGTTTCTATACTTAATTAGTTATTCTTTTGTTAGTTATACGATTGCGTTATTCTTTTAATAATACTATATTATATTTTATGTTGAGTTGGCTTTTTATGTTCTGAACTTTATCAATGTTTCTTGGATTCATATTTATATATACTTTTAAATATTTATTATATATTTACGTATACTGGATAAGGTATGTTTATATAAGCATATATATGTATTATATACATTTCTCTACATGTCATTTTTTTGTATTCAAATTTACTTATTCACGTAAATTCTAACCTATTGTAGAATTCAAGATGTGGCGCTTCCATACTGATATAATTAACGTATATAATTAACGTATAATTACTGATATCTTGTAACGTAAATTTTAAGAGGTATCTATTTAAAACTAATTTTTAGGTGATAAAATAATAAGAAATATATATTTTTAATTTTTAGATGGAATTCCCTACGCAGAAGGAAATACGCAAACTATTAAAGTTTATTAAGTTAAACATGTTTTTTCAACACCTTAAACGAAAACTAATTCACGTGACTTTCAGTGATCTGAATAATATGAAAAGACAAAATTCGATCAGGATATATAAAGTGAAATGTGAGTTCTTTCTCAAATCTCATGTTTTGTTTTTAGTATAGCCGCAATATTGTGTCACCTGCGTTAACAGCACTAAAAAGAATGTTAACACGTATTTTCAAAAACTGCATAGTTTGCCACATTATTTAACTATGTACTCGTATTAGTCATTGCATTCTTCAAATTAAAATTATTTCTCTCTTTTGTACCTATGACTCCCACATGACATACCAGAGACAGAATAATCTAGAGTTTTATGCAGAAACGTTTTAAAATATTTACTAAGAGAATTTTTATTTTTAATATTTATTTTTCAACCCAACTTTCTAAATTATACATAAAGGATATTACTTTCATAAAGTTTCGTTATAGTTTTATAATGACAAAGAATATTAAGAGTTCCGTTCAACTGCCAAAATGTTTTTTTTTTATTACAAATTATTATTATTATCATGGTTGACTTACTTTTATTAAATAGATAATATAATTCACTTAGTCTGTTAGTTGGCAAAAAGCTTTCAACGTATCCAATTCCTACTGAAGGAAAACCGATCTACAGCTGTACTACTATATTGTAGAATGTCTATTGTTATAGGAGTCCCATAGAGAATAAACCAAGTATACTACATCCATAATACTCTACTACATACTGTGCGATGGAAGGTAAATTCAAGACCGTAAACATAAATGGTACTATTTCTTACTATTTTATCGCTACTTAAATGTAATTCCGTTTAATGTCATTGGTGTATTATACGAAGAAATACCTCGTAAATAAAACACAGCAATTTTCCTTTAAAAATAAAAAGACTCGTGAATGTGTTTTTGTATGTTTATGTGCATTGTAAACGAAAATGCGCGTGCCAGTTTCTGATAACTGGGTTAAACATTGCCTTTATTTTAATGATTATTAATACCAGTTTGAATTAATAACTAATTACGTCTAATATGATGATAAATTACTTAAATCACACGATAATGTTATTCCAAGTTAATGTAATCGATTCTTTTCCACTTTAATAAAATTAGGAAACAAAAGTTTTATAAATTTAACATAGAATTACTAACTAGCTTAAACGCAGTCGGAAAATTGTGTAAAACTAATGTGTATAGATACTAAGATTTATATAAAAATATAAAATAAAGTAAATATTTCTATTATTAAACAATAAAATATATAATTAAAAAAAAAAATTAATATAAATAGTATAAATTATTTTAAATACAAAAAAAATATTAGATAAATCATGTAAAAGAGTAATTATTAAAATGTTAACAAAATATATCGAAACAAAAAAAGTTTAATAAATAATGAATATAACTGTTAAATAAAAAACTATATCTTTTTTTAGACAGTATCAGTCAAAAGCGGAAAGTTAAATAAATCAGTTAACTTGGACTGGCCAATTTGAAACGCGCAATTTTTTTTTAATTCTTGAGCTTCGTTATTTTAATTTAATAATAGTTTAGAAAAGTTATATCTTTACCTTGTTTTATAATTTTAAAAAAAAGAAAAGAAATTATATTTTCTTCATAAATGATAAAAAAAAGAAATAATTGTTGCATTTCATTAAAACTGAATCTATTCCTTACTATTTCCTTACTTGATGAAAATTTAGAAAAAAATCTCAGCTCCTTTAAAACAGATTACAGAAACTAATTTTTTAGATTCGGGGAGAACTGACCCTCTGATAAGGTAAGGAAACGATTTCTCACCCGGATAATTGCTCAATCAGAGCAATGTAGAGAAGAATAAAAAATAATTTCACATCTACATTTTTGGAATAGTAAAATTTTAGTAGAGCTTCTGTTTTTAAGAATTGGATCTCTCATCCCCTGCTCATCTAATGCTTCTGTGTACTCTACATAAGTGAACAAGTTTTAGGAAAAGTGATAAAAATAATTTTACGGAGGGGTTGCTTTTATGAACTATAATTTCTAAATATGATTCTGACATTATTACTTTTATGATAAATAATTTTAAAAAATTAAAAATAAAACGTACGAGTAAAATCTTTTTTGGACGAAAAAAGATCCCTTCAAAATATTATGCAGTTATCTTCCCTCCAATATATCAATATCATATATCATAAAAATAGTGGAATCAGATCATCATATCACTATATAAAACAAACTACTTCTACAATTATTACCATGCATTTCAACTATTTAGTTAATGAATCTAACAAAATTGCCGGTTGCTTAAAGAGTGAATGTAAACAATACAGTTGTAGGTTAAACTATTCAATTTGACAAATTTATTTAAAGCCTCTATATCACATAACTTTTTTTTAATAATAATTTGATACATCGTTTAATTATAAAGAAAGTTAGATTGATTAAATTTAGGATTCTCTAATATGAACCCACCGGGTTGGTCTAGTGGTGAACGCGTCTTCCAAAATCAGTTTGGAAGTCAAGAGTTCCAGCGTTCAAGTCCTAATAAAGCCAGTTATTTTTACACGGATTTGAATACTAGATCGTGGACACCGGTGTTCTTTGGTGGTTGGGTTTCAATTAACCACACATCTCAGAAATGGTCGAACTGAGAATGTACAAGACTACACTTCATTTACACTCATACATATCATCCTCATTCATCCTTTGAAATATTATCTAAACGGTAGTAACCGGAGGTTAAACAGGAAAAAAGAGAGGATTCTAACATGAAAACCAAAACATGTTACCTTTTTGATGAATCATAAAAGACTTAAAAACAAGAATGTCCGTTAAAAAATCAGTTGATTAATAAATAAAAAGTTATAGGGTGACAGGACATTCTAAAATAAAGAACAGGTCTTTACATGATTTCATGTTTGTACATTAACTAATCAAATTTTTTAATAGACTAGCTGACTCGGGAATACTTCGCTACTGCTAGATTTGAGTATACATATATAGATGAAACGAACATAAATGAAAGTTTGCTAAAACATTAAAAAACTGAACATTACGGAACTTCACAAAATTTTATCTTTCCTTTTCTCCCTCTTTCCATCTTCCAATCTCTTCACCCCTTCTCCTCTTTCCCTTTTTCACTTATTCCCTTTTCGCAAAAATATTTCTTTTCACGTAACAAATATATATTTTGAATATGAGCCAAATCGGGCCATAAATACAATTTTTTGAAATATCCCGACCCCCGCGCAAACATTTTATTTTTTTAATTATTTTTCTGTTGAACCTCCTGGAATCCCCGTCGGGAATTACGACCCCCGCGCCACCTAGCGGGTCCAAACTAATTCAGAAACCCTCACAGGCGTGTGTACAATTCACTAAAGTTTCACTGCAATCGGATGAATGGTATAGGAACGCAAACGCGACAAACAAACAAAAAACAAACATTCATTCATATATATATATATATATATATATATATATATAAGATTGGAATTTATCTAGTTTGTTACGAAGCCATCATACACAAAATTGATACATATGCTTACAGATACAATTTTACCACAATGTACCAGAATTTTAGTATTTTTGAACTCAAATATGTTAAAAAAGTACCTAATTTAGTTAAATTAAATACTTACCTTCCAAAGTTAAATAATATTTTTATTTTTAAATTAAAACAATAAACCACCATGTAGTTATATAATAAAATTATACTAAAATTTTAACAAAATAGTTATCTCTTAGATCTCTAAAATTAATCTCAAGGCATTATCTTCTAAGGTAATTAGGTAAAGCTTCATATATTAAAAACTAATTTTCTTAATTTAAAGAATTGATTTCTTGCTCAATTTCCCAATAAGTCTTTATTCTTGGCTTTCGAAAAACTTTTTTGATGTTTTAAGAAACGGTTATAAATTTGGCTCTCCAAATGGAGTCAAATAAGTGTTTACAGCTACCTGTAAATTTTTGAGGGGGAAATATGAATTATTTCCATAAAAATTTATTCCGAAACTATAAAGAATTTACAAAAAAATAAAAAAATTATAATTAATCAGTGATTATAAGTACAGCGTCAAATTTTAGAATTTAATAAACATGAGTAGTAGCATCTTCAACATTTTTTTTTTATTTTAGAAAGAGTGGAACGGTTTGGAAATTAATAACTGCAAAGCAAGATTTTAATAACTTATATTCAAGTAATTATGAAAATACGGACTTTAAAATAAAATATTTTGATATAAAAGATTTACTAAGATTAGTATCACACAGGCTATAAAAAATAAAAGAAGTATCAAATATTCAGGAATATGTCAATTGTACATCACGGTAAAATAACAAACTTGAATTCTATGTATTCCATAAACCAAACAGATCAGATTTATTTATTTAATGTAAAAATAAATAATAATTTTAATAACTAATTAATAACTAATTACTATATTATACTAGATATTATATTTATATGAATAATATTAAACTTTTAATAGAATCATAGTACAGAAATAACACTGTAGTTTAATATCGTAGAACAAGTAACAAAATGCAACTATCTTAAGGCAATAAGAAGGATTGTCTACTCTGTTAAACACCACTACATAAGCTCTCACAAGTACACTTTTACGAACCATTAACTTGTATCACATTGTAATATTTTGTTCCTTATATTAATAATACGTTTCATTAACTCGCAGATATGGCACATCAAACTAGGAAGAGATAAAAATAACCACAGTGTAAACAATTTTTATTAAACAATTTATATAATCAGAAATATATTGTATTATTTGTATATAATCAGAAATTACAACAAATAGTTAAATTTATAAGTAATTGAAAGTAAGTTACAACTTAAAACAGAAAATTGAATAAAAAACGTTATACATAATTTAGTAGGCTACTCATTTTTATTTTTTGTTTAATAGTACAAATTCACTTTGAATATTTTATTGTATTTTAAAATTATTACATTTCTTTTTCTATAATTTGTGTCGCAATCAGTAGAAACATGGAAAACTTATACTAAACTGCATTCTTCGACACAGGACTGCGGCCTATTTTTGAAAGTACACGTGGACAAGTGGATAAAAGGTGAAAGTACGGCCAAGTATATGTTTCTACGAGTACATATTTACGTAAGATTAATTCCTTAAATTAATTATATAGGTTATTTAAGTTTGTTAAGATAAGATAAAAGATAAAAGTTAATTTATTTAAATTTTTTAAATATATTTCAGTGTTATACATTATAAACCTAATAATGTATATCATTATTTTTAAATAAACTAATAGAACTTCACTTAAAAATACAACTAAATTATTTGTCTTAAATGGGTCCCAACTATTTCTGGGTAAAATTACTTTAGTTATTTACTTTGATTATAAATATTATCGGTTCAGTACGCCATAGTTGCTAGTTATAAATACACCATTATTATGAGAAAAACTGTTCGGTTACTGTCTTAAACGTCACTTGCTTTAGAACCGAAAGAAAGGCAGGACAATTACAGTAATATGATTAATAAAGAAAGACCTGAACTATACAAATGGTAATATTAATTTAAAATCGTCTTATATATAATATATATATGAAATTAAAAATTACAACTAATTAGATTTTATAAGTTAAGAAAGACAAGGAACAGCTGCAAAAAAGATTCCAATGAAAAATTGTATTAAAGTATTTTGGAAAATACGGACTTTAAAATAAAATATTTTGATAATAGAAAAAATTCATTTTAATTACAATCACAAAGACAATGAAAAATATAAGTATCAAATGTTATTTGGCTTATTCAATAATGGTAACAAAGTAATAGTTTTATTATTTATTAGCAGATGGAAAAAGTATTTTTATAAGTATTTTTATTTTTATAATTTTTGATAAAAAAATTCTTATAATTTTTTATAAAGAATAAATGTAGTAAAAAACTTTCTTTAAGTATTTAGCAAAACAAGGACTTTAAAATAAAATATTCTGATAGATGGTTGAAAACATTCACCAAATTTAGTAAGAATTTATTTAGTTAATAATAAGAAGCAGCAATGAAAATATAATAAATGAAAATGTAAAATTTGAACATTATGATTGAATCAGGGAAATAATAAAATTAAACTATTCAATACTAAATAAATACTTATTTAATCATGGTAAAAAAGTAATAGTTTCATTATTTATCAATAAATAATTATATTTTTTAGATGGTAAAAGTAGCAGAACAATTATATTTTTTTAAATATTCTCATAAGTTTTTTAACGAATAAATAGTAAATGATAAAAAATTATACTTTTTTTATGCGTAGTTTTCCTCAATTTTTCGGAGACAGGGGTTTTTCGTAATGAGGATACCAGTCAATAAAATGGGTAGAATGATTAATGGAAATTCTTAGATTATAACTGTGCCTTGAGTAGCAGAGATTAGAGTGTAAAATTTTCCGGTGAAAGACGAAGACGCTACCACTCCGCTAACCAGCTTGACATTGCTTAGCAACTACGAAACACAATTTTACACAAAGTATGATATAAAATTCCTACTTGCATTTTCATAAACACAAAAAAAAAAAAATTGTAAGTATTTATATTTTAAAGATTTATAAACATAAATAAAATATTTTGAAATCACAATTCCAACACTTTTATTTCATTTCAAAACAACTTGTATAGGACACGTACCGTCATGAATAATAAATACCTGTACACACCAGTATTGTTAAAATAAAATATTATCCGTTAATAATTTTTAGGTAACGTTATTCTGAAATACTACCGATACCAAATAAAAAATGTGTTAACTTTCACAGTGGTCTACCATATTTCCGTTCGATATTTTCAATAAATTAATTTTTGTTAAGAAAATAATCGTATTATCTGTAAAAAAATTATAACGGACACAAATGTTTATTGAAATAAGAAACTCTGGATCTTTTGGAACCACAACTGAACGACCGAAAACAATCGGAAACGAGAATTCAGTTAATTCAGAAATCAGCACAGCTATGCTCAAGAACAAGTTATCATGCAAATTTTGCCTCAGAAAGTGAGGAGTTTTTTGTTACCTTGTTCATTTAGTTGATATTCACTACATCGATCATAGTCAACATATTGTTTAATATTTAACCGGCCATTGTTGGAGCGTTCTAGTCCTAGTAAAGGCACTTACTTTTACACGGATCTGAATACTAGATTGTGGATAACGGTGTTCTTTAGTGGTTGGGTTTCAATTAACTACACATCTCAGGAATGGTCGAACTGAGACTGTCTTGTACAGTCTTCATTAACACTTCATTTACACTCATACATATCATCCTCTTACCTGGACGGTAATTCCTGGAGGCTAAACAGAAAAAGAAGGCCATTGTTGGCCTTCTTTTGGCCGGTTAATTCTATCAAAATGTAGTGATATTCAGTCCCGTTTCTGTTGTAAAACATTGATTATATATGTTACGGTAAACTTAATTAACCGGGTGATTATGCATAATTACCGGTGAATTTCATTAATCGCCTCCAATGTTAGCGAATAACATATATAATTTGTATTATTAACGTTAATTGGACGAGCTTAGCGAAAATAGGGTATGTTTCGTTAGATTCCTAACCAAACAGTAATGTTTTGATTATTTTATTTAAATTCAGTAATTACTAATTATAGTCGTTAATATGTAAAATATGTTAATATGAAGAATATATAAAATGATCGGTATATTTAATAAATTTCTATATATTTATTAAATTCTCCTACATTGGAGGCGATTAATGACATCCCAGGTAATGATGCATAATGGCTGGATTAATCAAATTTACCGTAACATTTACAATACTTCAAGTAAGCCGGAGAGAAACAACAAAGGCTAATTATTCACTTCATAAGTCATTGATAAATTGGTTTTAATTTAATAAAACGTAATTTGGTCATAAGTTGACGGTGATAAAGCACGGGACTCTGGACCCTAAAGGCACCTCCTGGGCCCGCGCAATGCTTAAACTGCAGGACCGACCCCGGAGGAGGAGAAAAGGTGAGATATGAGTTTTAGTCGGTAGGGTGCGGGTACACATAGGCTCTTAATAACATCTAGCCGAACCCGTGCGAGTCCGACACTCCCCCAGGTGCGTAAATGGCATTTCTCAGACTCAAAACCATAACAAAAACAAAAAACTTGGTCATAAGTTAAATACTACACGAGGAAATTATAATACTCTGAGGGCTAATCCAAACATGCCTACGCCACCATTAGCAGCGACTAAAAACCTAGGTAATGTTGATATGGTGTAGTAGTTCACCTTTTCGAGGAGCACCTTGTGCAACTATTAAGATTATATATAATAATATTTTATAATACTGATTTTGTAGTAATATTTTTAACACACTTTTTTAATCATAATAATATATTACCTGCTAATAAAATATAAAATTCATAATTTTATAGATTATAAATTTTAGGAAAAATTAATTAAAATTTTCATGGGGTACAATTTTATTTAACAAAGATAATTTTTGTAGTAGGCTATTTATCTATAATTTATAATACAATCAAGAAATAAGTAAATTCTAATTACAGATATTAATTTTATTTTCATCAGATTTGTGTAGACTGTCCTTCAAATAAATTTCAAAACGAGAAATAAACATCTACCCGTTATTTTAGAATGTCATTTATTTATTTGTTTTTCATCGTAAAATTATACCATTAGTAAATTGTATGACAGTTTGTCTTTAATAATTTACAAAAATATAGAAAAATAATACACCTACTGTCATTACGTTATTATTTATTTCTTAACTTATCATTTTCAATTTTTATGTAAGACAGATATGATATTTCAAACAGTTATTAAATTTAAAATAACATACTAAATAAAATATAATTGTTTAAAAAAAGTATTGACAGAATTAATTCTCCTTAATTAGTATTATAGAAAACACATTTATTATTACTTTCTATATAATTATTATCATTATTACTATTATTATTGATAAACTGTCAAGGTATTATAAGGTATAATATTCAGACCTAGTTTTCCTTGAAATAACTGTAGATCTCTTATCAAATATAAGTCAATATAAAAAATCTGCACAACAACAATAATAAAACCACAGTTAGTAATAAATGGAAAAACATGAAAAAAAACTTTCTGTAATACGAGTTTATTTATAATACAAGAACATACAATATATTAATTTTATTATAATTTATATATACATTCTAATGTAGATTATTTAAATATATGCAAAGATAAATAAATTATAAATGGAATGGACGGTAAATAGTAGGCAGTTTATTTAACTAACAAAGGAAGGTTATCAACTAATCGACTGAATGACAAATGTATTTATTAAATTTATAAAATGATGTATAATAAAATATATTAGCATTTTTTATGACTATAATTTTGAATGTGATGGAAAAAAATTGTCAGTATGAAAATGGAGACATAAATGAATCTTTTATTTTTTTATTACGTCTTACCTATTTTGCACTGTTATTAAATATATATATGTATATTTATTTATATAATATTCCAAGCAAGAATTCTTATTATGATATAACCCGTGTTTTTCTCTTATTTTAATTTTTTTTTATTTTGCTTTCCCTTCTTTTTTCCGTGATATTAGAAAAATCTGAACACACATTTTCATAACGGAATACGTAACTAATGTGTAGAAGTAATAGTAACTAGTCAGTAACTTAAAACATATACTTAATAAACATAATAATGTTAGTCATTACAAAAATAATGTTAGTCATTAGAAGAAATATTATGTATAAATATTTAAAAAAAACTGAAGTGAGCATCACATGACTTCCTTGTACGCCTGTTAAATTACACATACATACTTTTTTTAAATGATAAGTAGATAAAATTTATTTCATTAATAACTTCCGATATTTTTTTACTTTTTATAGTTATTACTGAATCATTACTTATCGTAAAAATTATTTTACAATCACAGGTTAATAATTATTAATAAATCAATATATTTAAATTTTTAAAAAGTTAACAAAAAAAATATGAGATGAAGTATGATTTGAACCTATGTGCCTTCCCCTTGATCCAAGTATTTCATTAATTAAAATTTTATTTGGCTATAACTCTGGAACCAATGAAAATAAGTACCACTTAATAAATATCGTTGAAAAGCTCTCAATGTGGACTTATTACTGCAGTTAAGAAAAACTCTAAAATCCAAATCTTGGGGATTTTGTCTTTTTTGGACACTTTGGTTCATTCGATTGCAATCAAAAGAGAAGGTGCCCAACTAGATGTTATAATAGTTCTAAATCAAAAATTTCAATATCCTACGGCTAATCGTTTTTAAGTTATGCGAGATACGTACATGCATACATACATACGTACGTAAAAACACAAGCCGAAACCAGTCAAAATAGATATTTCCATTGAAACCTGAAAACCGAAATTTTCCGTGATCACAATACTTTCTTTACTTCGTACAAGGAAGTAAAAACCATATTAAGCATATTCTTTTTTGGTTATCGAGAAAAATAGTTTTAAATATGCGACATTGTACGGCGTACATTCCTATAGATTTGTCACTTTCAAGGACCTCCAGTTTCCACTAAAATTGCTTTTTCGATGACAATAAATAAGTTTCAAGGTCATGTAGTTCAAGTGGCTAGTTTCCACTTGGTTAATGTTTCTCGTATGGACAACTGTAAGTGGCATGCTCCAACGTCTCCCGTGGGAACAATCTGTATACACACACTCCAGCTGAGAAAAGCTGTAAATATTGTATACAAGTCCATTCTTTAGATTATGTTGGTCACAAAAAGACAAAAAAAGAAAATAAACATAAAATTAAAAAAAGAACAAAAACATTAGAAACGTAGTACGGTCACTTCCTGGTGGTATTTGTTGGATAATGGTAAGAAACGTACAAATATTTTTTTTTACCTCTTCTTCATACGTGTAACTAGCTATAAACTACTATTTTAAGATGGGGGCCGACTATTTTGAAACCTGAATACTTCAGATCACTTAAATTTTCGAGTCCTGTACTGACCAAACTGTTGTTCTGCAGAAATTACCAATACACTATTAGATTTTACAAATTGAACAAGCTTTAATTGTTTTTTATCAGTATTATTCTCTTAGAATAATGAGCATAGTAAGGGTTCCGTCTGGCTAGACGGGAAAAACTCGCTTCGCTTCCCCTGATCTGATAGTAAATTAATGAGTATCCTTTCTAGGCAAAATAATTTGATTTTATTATTCGTAATTAATTGTTTAGTATGTTATATTTAATCTATTTCATTAGATAAAGCAAGTATTTGTTATTATCGTTAGAAATCTTTTATCATCATGAAAAACCCTTTTCATTACTACGGTTATTGTGAATTTTAAGGTAAAAGAATACATAAATACTACGATCTTAAGATTTAATAAGGCAGTCTATACAAGCAGTACTTAAAAAATACGTACATTGTTACATGATTGAAAATTACTAAAAATAAAAACAATTTGTGCACCTTATATTTCTATATTTAAAGAAGGAAAACATAACTAAGTTAAAAGATAAAAACAAATAAGTTAAGGAAGGTATCGTGTGCATAAAATTATTTTATAGACAGACAATCACAGAAGAAAAATAATAAATGTGCTTTATCTACCCTTTACAAGAAGGAGGTTCTTGACAAAACCAGTCAAGATCAATAGCAGAAATATATTTGATAATATTAGATTTGCTTATGTCTAATATGCATCAACGGAATAATATTAAAAAAATACATCTTTTAATCAATAATAATTAAGCAGTAACTTTTATAAAATCTATTATCGAGCTTAAAAGTTAAAAAGCAACATGAAGCAATCTGCATACATTTGTAAATTATTATTACTATGTTCTTCCTAAATACACATTTTCAAGGATTTTAAAACTTCAAATTTACGTAGTAGATTAGGATTTAAAGTTTAAAACTAACTCGAAGACTTGACAAGTTAGTCTCGATGCTTAAAATATTAAATAAGAAGTTCACTGAAACTCGCTTAAGAATGCAAGTTTTACGTAAATTAGGTCAAAATCCACAAACTGGTATTTAAGTAATAAGTAAAACAAAGTTAAATTAAAATTATTTAAAGTAGAAGCAACTATACGCATGCGTGTTTATATTGTCCATTAGGGTAACTTAAAATAATGGAAATTCAGTTTTATTTTTTATAAATTCTCATTCTTAGTTTAATAAAGATTACTTCCAATCATCAATCAAATAAGGACGTTTTACAATAAAAAAATATGTCGTAGGAAGTACATGACATGATTAAATACCATAGTCTTGATTTTTTTATTAGATACGAACATTAAAAAAGATTATTCCTGATTATTACAAAATTTTGTATCATTTTTTCTGAAATGAGAGTATTATTTCCAATATAAACAGACTAGAGAAGATTTGGTTGCAAAAAACTTAATAAACCATCCTGAAATTTCTACAATATAATTAAAATTAAAATTTGTAAATTTTATTATTTTAAAAATATCAAGATAACATCTTGATATTTCGTGAAGACAAAGGTTTTACGAAATGTTAATCTGAAAAAAGTAAAATGTTTTAATATTGAAATAAATTCTTTCGGTTATAAAAACCGGCATATTTTCCAATAATACGGATATATGAATTAAAAAGGATAACAATTTAAAGGTGTAAATCTGATCTCCGTATCACATAAGTAGATAAAACGCATTCTGTTACTATAAAACTCGATAACAATTGGTTTCCTTTTGACTCAATTTCCAGTTATATTCTAAAATATAATTTGGATAAGATTTAAGTGATATATAAAATTATACTCGTAGTTTTCACTGTGGGAGGTATTCTTTATTTTTAAACACAAATTTCTATCCATTTTGTCAATAAGAACGCAGTTCAAAAAAATATATATATAAAAACAGAAACTAGCCATCATTTGGTAGCATTTCTGCTCAAAAGACTAGTGAAATATTAATTGGGCATCAAATTAGGTCCTGGTGTAACAAAAAACCAATGGTTATTCATATTTTCCAACTGATTACTGATATGAATCTGGGTAAAAAATTAGTAAGTACAAAACTTAAATTAGTTACATTTGACATAATTTTTATGCAAAATTTTGAACACAAAGTTTATCGTGCTTCTACTGATGGAATATGCTATAGACAAGAATCTAAATAATTATTTTCAATGTACATTCCTTTATAATTTGTTGAAACTTAGCTTTCTCATGGTAAAAAAAATACGTACCTAACTACTATATTGTTAAGAGAATATTTTAAGGAGTTGGAAATACATTAAAGAAATCCACTCAACTCTATAACGTCTTAATTTCATACGTTTGTTGTTTAATTTTAATTCCTTTTAAAATTTTTCTGTTTCCTTTCTCATTTACGTATGACACAAAAAACAAAAATGTTCATTGAAAATTTTTTTAAAATTATAACGACACACCAATTTTACAATCTGTTCATAGAATAAATAATAAGTAAATGAGATGTATTTGAATTAACATTAAGTTGCCACAGACCCAGAGGCTTGTGACTTAATAATGGAATAGAAGAGCACTCCACACATAAAGTCACAGCCAGACCATAAAGTCTCTTAATTGAAGCGGTAAAGCAAACCAAGAATATCGTTCCTCAGCAATCTTGAAAAATCGAATAAATTATCTAAAAAATCTAATAAATTGACCGCCAAATAATTCGGTTGCCGATCCAAACGATTTTGATACCGTAGGCTGACCAGAGATATTTCCTGCCGAACAGTTTCCAACTTAAGGGCATTATATATAAGGCTATTACATATGAACCACGGTATGTTAAGCATTTTCCGCAGAGTTTTTGTTTGGAAGCGTTCAAAAGTATGTCAATACTGGAGTTGCACGATGTATCCCACAATTCAAGCCTGTAATCCAAACAGGCTTCAAAACGGATTTATAAATCAATAATTTACTTTCTGCTAAAATCCGAAATCTATTCCCTATTAATCAGTACATGTGTTTAAACTCGAGATCCAACTGTTTCCGCTTTGAAGCAATGTGTTTCACCCAAGTATGTCTCGATCAACATAAAAACCCAAATATTCACAGTCTTGATGTCTCGGAATCGGAACATTGAAGATAGAAACAGAAGGACAGTGTTCCTTATTGCAAGTTAAGAAAAAGTTGGTTAAAATTTTGTTTCAATTGATTTTTTAAGGTCTACTCAATTACACAAATAATTTTAAACAAATCAAAAGAATTTTAAATACAAATCAAAAAACCAACAAAATAACCGGGTTTCACTTTTATCAATGCTCATTGGATGTAATTATTATATATTTAGGTAATTATATTTTGTTTGTTTGGCATTTTCTTGCCACCACCCCATTCGGTCGCCCTAAAGCATAAGATCGAATATCTGTGCCACAAACAGCTACTGAGTCTCGAAGCAGTTTAGCGACCAGTGTCCTAAATAGCTTCTAGAACTTACCTAATAGCGTGAGCGGAATAAGCGCGGTGCCATACACCACCGGCTTACGTGTCCCAACCGCTCACATGTCATATATTTACTAAAATGGGTAGGCGCACCCCGTCAATTAATAAAAATATATATGACATCCATAAATTAAAATTTACTTCGTTAGACAGCAATACGCCTAGGTCGCTTAATGACAGAAAGTACCTGTCCACCATATTAAAGCGCTTGGAGTCTTAATTGGCTGGTTCAGCCACATATATGTCTAGGTTAGCTTCATACAGAAGTACGGTAGGAGTCTTTTCCCTTAGGTAAACTACTGATGTCGGTTGAATCTAGCAACCGCATCAAGGAACTCCCACACGGTCCGACAATGAGGCTCTCGTCACATTGACTCGCCGCTTGTGTGTCAATTGTGACACAGCTTGTGGCAATGCTGCTTGTGAGCCAATTTTCCCGGGCTCCAGGGCGGCCCGGTCTCCGGCCCCCCCAAGAGCAGGGCAGTCAAATACCAGGTGTTCATTTGACTGGACCTTCCCGTAGATGCACAGCTCATCAGCTGTAGGTATATATATATATATATATATATATATATATATATATATATATATATTTATTATATATTTATGTATACTGTATAAGCTACGTACAAGTATATAATTCTTAGAGGGATTTCAATGGAAACCCCTCTCCACATGTCATTTTTTTGTATTCAAATTTACTTGAAATTCCTGTAAATTGGAACCGGACTGTAGAATTCAAGATGTTACATTCAACTGATAACTAATTTTTGGTAATAAAATAATAAGAAATTTATATTTTTTTATTATTAGATGAGATATTTTAATTCGGGAATATGGAAAACTGTTTCATAAATTATCGAAATATATATATTGAAAATACCTCGCAAAGATATTTCCCCAATATTTGTAATGAATGTCTTGATTAGTGATTACTAATCACATCTTGTCATTTACTGAGAATTCTCTGTCTTGTCAACTTACAATAACCAACATTGCTGTATTTTTCTGTCACAAATCATTTCCTATTTATCCGTAAAACCCTCTCTGCATGGGATTTTTTTTGTTTACTAAATTACTTACAGTTCTAGGAAATTGGAACCGATTGTAAATTAAACACTGCGGCAAAAGAAGGGTCTACTCATTTATTAACGAAATTACTTTTTATATTTTCTTCTAAAGTATATTACAAAAATTGACAAAACTTTACACAATTGGTTTCTTAAAGTTTTTAAAACTCTAAAATTAGTTCGGTTCTATAAACAAAATTACCCATAAAATTATCATTGAACGAGTAAAGCCATAAGGCTTAATAGTTAGTTAAGCAATGCAATAAAACGACGAAGCTATAGTAAAATAATCTTTCTTCTTATTGAAGAGTAATTACATAAAAACCGTAACTTAATTATTTTAAATTAATTTTTTATAGCAAAAGCATCTATTTAAGACTTATTTTATATTTTTTTAAGTAAAAAAAATTATCTCACGAAGTGAGTATACGAAATATAGAATATTTTATTAAAGAAATTCATAGAAAGATAAATCTATTACTTTGTAAAGTAACCGTAATAAATAGAATGTTTAGAACTGGTAATAAGTTAACAAACATGATTTTGAGTAAAAGCATTTCATATAATATGTACAAGAGATAAATAGGTAATTAATGATTTTCAACAGTTGATGATGAATAGGAATGCAAGGAAATTTTAGCACTGTAACAGTATAAGTTGATAAAGGTTGAAGGGATAAGCTACAGAATTGTCTTGGTGCGGTTTTCAGTGTGACGTGAAGTTAAGGTCTTCAACGCGAGCCGAGTTGTGAAACAAGAGGGCAGGGAGCAACAGCAAAACGATGCAAAATTATATCAGAATAATACAAGTTGCTTGGGCTTGCAATTCCCATCTAAACTAAACTTCCATCCGAGAAACAAACCTCAGGGCTAAATTCACTCGTCCTATCGCATCCCACCCCCATCCCTTTTAAAATCCATCCCTTATCTCACTCCTTCTACAAGCTACCGATCCGACCCGGCTGGTTCGGCTCATCCCAAAACTTGCCCCATAAAGCACATTCTGCCACTAAAGCTATCACCACCCGCCAACGTGCTACCATTCCTGCTAACGGCCTTATTTAACGATATGTATGAATAACGTTATAATAACTCCATCCGTTACTTGTAACTACCATCTAATTCCTTTAACACCGCTACAGTTTCCACCAAATAATAGTGATCATAGAAATTCATATATAATATAAGTTGAAAAACTGATTTCAATATCAATTATTTAATTAGTTACCGAAAATATTTCAACGTTATACAATATTTCCTTGTAAATAATATTATTCAATCATTTCAATGTACATTAATTAACTTTTCCTTTATAAAGTTCTACAGAAAGAGTAAAAATATTACAGTTAAATAATTTATTGACAGGTTTTATTTATAAAAAATACGTTAAAATAATTTTAAATTTATAGGATAATAAATCCGAATTGAGTTTATCACAACAGGTATTTACAAAACTAAACAATAAAGCAACTAAAAATGGTATTAACATTTTATACGAAAAAAAATTAGTAAAAAATATACTTACACTATTTTATTTAAATTAGTATAAACCTAGGGAACAACGTTGGGAATGGATACGCTATTATTTAAACTTCTGAAGGAAAAAATATTTTTTTCGTCGTATATTTAAATGGACAAAACAAGATCATTGAACAACACTTTGTCGATCCATTTTGAATAAAAATTCTCCGATTTCCTAAGGAATCGTTAGCGAAATGAACGCCTGCAGCCTGGAGTGCATCTCAGGTAACTCTAGCAGTAGCTTTTTGAATACGGTTCTTCTTTAAAAAGTCATCCGTCTTGTTTTACTAACTATCCCTTTTCCTTACTCTTGTTCCTTTTACTTCTTTTTTGAATATTTTGATGCAGAACGATCCCTCCTATACAAATGTACGTACATACGAATGTACATGAACGTACGATGAGTACGACTGTCTCTTTGCAACCACTGTAACTTCGGTGTGATCTAGCAAAAAGGCTGTTTGTAAATAATCTTAAAATATTTGTTTGCTGTTCAGTGCCTCCGTAATAAATCTAATAGCTAAAAGTAACTATCGTCAAGTTGAAAAACTGAATAAAAAATAATCAGGCAAATATTTTTGTTTGTTGATTACTTTTCGGATTACTATTTTTTGTTGATTACTGTTCGGATTAGTAGAGAAGAATGTTATATCTACATTATTTTATTAAAAAAAAAAAAAAAAATTGCATATTATCAGTAACCTTTTAAAAGATAATAAAATAACAGAAAAGAATAAAGTAATACATTTATTTAAAGCACGGTGTAACCTTTATAATGAGCAATAATAAATTTAAACATATATTAAACGCAGTGCCGATAAAGAATTTTTAAGCCTTACGCGTATAAAAAACTAGGTAACCTTCACTGGTAAACAAATTACATCGATACAATATTCCTACATAGAGCTTTATAAATAATAAGTATATTATAATTATTTATACAAGAACAATATTTTCAATGTCAAATACATGTAGATTATAACTTTAATCGTAATGAGTGCATATTTTACACAATATTATAAAAAAAATAATGCCTTGAAAAACAATAATAAAATATGAAACTATTTAACAGATACAGATGGAAATAATGAATGCTAAAGGGAAATGTTTTATTGCGAAACAGATATTGTTGATAATAGTTTTAGAACTTATTTTTGAAAAGTTATCTCTATAATATAAATATTTAGATATAATTTTCTTAAATGGCTGACAGGATCTCGTTTACATACCACACACAGGTAACATAAAATGTACTTATAGAAATTATGTAATAAAAAAACTTCAAATGATAGTACTCTCTGTTCCCCCAAAAATTTAATTTCACAATGCCATAAAAAGTGGAAATTGGGGACAATATATGTGATCCAATAAGTAAAAAACGAAAAATATCTGAAAATTTATAATAGCAAACCCAAGGTGAATTATTTCTATTTATTAATATTCTAATTATTTCTTAAAATTAAAAAATAACACATTTGATTAAAGATATAAGAACAGGAGGTGTATATGAGATTTGAAAAAAATAAAAATCAATGTTACATTTTGAGAAATAAATGTTTTATTAGTAAGTAAAACTTGCATCACCTTTATTTAAATTATACAAAACAGGTGAAATTGGGGACAATTCACTTACTTACATCTATATAAATAAAACTATAAATGTTCGCTTGTTCAAAATCTTAAATCTCTGAAAGTTCACCGATTGCTTTGAAATTTTGCCGCAAGTTGCATTCGAATACGCGCGTGTTTTTATATTTTATATACCTACTATTTATATACCTTTTTTTTTTCTGCTCCACTGTTTATATAACTAAGATGTCACACCTGTGACAGGTAAAAACAGCGCTATCTGTTGGACGTAATAGCAACAAACGCTATACTAAATATTTTACGATTCCATTTCGATGTTTGCGATAGGTGTGTTCGCTACAGATTAAAAAACTACTGGACCGATTTACGCGCGGGGGAAAAGGGAGCAAGGGAAAAGTTTAAAAAGGTAAAATGGGAATCTCCTTCTTCCCTTGGAAGAAATGGAAAAAAGAAAAAAAGGAAAGAGGAAGAGGAAAAGGGAATTATAATCGGGGAAAAGAAAGGTAAAGGGATGGAAAGGTGAAAATTGGTGAAAGGGAATGTGTAAAAATGAAAATGGGAAAAGGAAAACGGGTAAAATGGGTAAATGAAAAGGGGAAAACGAGAAACAGGAAAGGGAGAAAGAGTAAGAGGGAAAGGTTAAATTTTCTGAAATTCATCATGTCCATTTTGTTAATGTTTTATCAAACTTTCAATTGTGTTCATTCAACATATATATATATGTTTCAGCTATTGCTGAAATGGCTGTCAGCCATTTAAGATTGCTAGATTTGAGTGTATATATATAGATTTGAGTATATATATATATATACTCAAATCTATCAATGGCGAAACATTGCCCGGTATGGTAGTATGTTATAAGTACGTATTTTTTATTAGAACTGAATAAAAAATATGGTTACTCAGTATTCTAATCACATGGGAAAAAAATGGATTAAAAACAATTTATTTAAATTTCAAAACAATATATATATATATACGAATAAAAATTCGATTACAATATTATATTTTTTTTATAAAAATGAAAATGAATGTATAAGTCAAACAGAAGTTAAAAATTAATTAAAAAAAACCTGACTGATTAGAACCAGTCGTTTTTTTTTTTAATTTACTTTTTCTATGAAAGAAGATGAAGAAGAATATTATACGATTTCTGATGGCAGGGTTCTATTGCATGAAAATGAAATAAGTTTTACAAATACTAAAAGTTATTTTAAAATGTTTATTAAGATTTTGGCTTGAACGAATAG
Source organism: Lycorma delicatula (assembly GCF_047948215.1). NCBI lineage: Eukaryota > Metazoa > Arthropoda > Insecta > Hemiptera > Fulgoridae > Lycorma > Lycorma delicatula. The sequence goes on from NC_134456.1 coordinate 199,733,218, forward strand.
CCACTTAAAAAACATATGATGCCCTTATTCACGGAAGGTAACGTAATAACTTCAATAGAAATGCCATATTTATTTTGAACCAGCAATTTCTATAACGAATTCTTAGTTTCAATTTAATGTTTTGTCAAACACAAACTAATATTTATTTTAACCCATCGGGTTGGTCTAGTGGTATACTCGTCATCGTAAATCAGCTGATTTCGAAGTCGAAGTTCTCAGATTTAAATCCCAATAAAGGTAGTTACTTTTTTTGGGATTTGAATACTAGATCGTGGATAAAATCTAAATAAAAGTATTAAAACCAACAATATTTATTTTAACATATTTTTATTAGTTTTTAATGGTTATTTTTAATAAATATATAATTTCTTAATTTATAACTATGCTTTTTTTTACTGCTTTATATAGATACGTAAACCTTATTATGTATACTTTTTAATTCTCATATTCATATAATACTGTTTATTTTTTTAATTTCATAAGTTTCAAACTATTTTTATTTCTCTTGCATAAGATGACGTTTAGTTCCTAAACTTTTCTTTTCTTTATATCTTCAAAACTTTACATCTCTAACAATATGACACAGACACGTTGTTTGATACCTATTTCATGAAAGCCTGTGCTACCATTCTAGAGTTACGTGAGCGCAAATAAACATACCACCAATATGCATTACCAACCTCTGTTGTAGTCACGTTAAAATTATATTAAATTTAATACATGTGATTACTTTTGTATATACAAGGCTTCCTTCATTTCTCTTTATTTTTGTGCTCTTTAATTAGTTTTATTTCTACATTTATTACAACTTATAAACTAACTACTCGCTTTCATATTAATAAAATTTAGTACTGAGCCTAAAACAAGGCTTTTTGGAACAAATTAGCAGCACTTTCTCAATATAATTTCCGTTTATCACATTTGCCATGCTATTCAACGGATTTTACTTTTACTTGTTTGTAAACACTATCAATATAAATTGCTTCGTTTTCCTCTAGTAATAATAATAATTTTAAGTTACGAAAGTTTTATTATTAAATGTATGGACATAACTGTAGAATAAAGGACTTAAAAAAAAAAAACATGGAGTATTTATTCGTGCAATAAAATTAAAATTTTCCGCGTACTGTAGGAATAATGCTGAGAGTTAAATATAAAGGAAATTTAAATTTTCAATTTACATCGTTTAGTTAACTCTTCCCCAACCGTTAACCCTTTCGCTCGATTCTATTTTACAAACATCTTTCCCGTTATGCCGTCACAATCTAACTTCACAATAACTTAACTGTACAAAACAAGAACTATAAAATGACGTTTAAATTATACCATTTAAATTATTTAATTCACTCTATAACCATAAGAGGCTTGGCGTCGAGTTGCCTCATATTGTGCGGTATCGTGGTGGTATGTTAATCGCGGGTGGTGAATTGTTTGCGTAGCGTTTTAAGCAGAAAATAGAGAGTAAAACAATATTTTCAGAGCACTTTATTACTTATAATGTATTCCATTTTGTTAATTTAATATAACCTTCGTTTGAAATTAGTAAATTAAATTCAGTAAAGGCAAACATAGTCGTCAAAATGTCTTAAACAGTATGGTTCTTTAGGTGAATACATAAATATAATTTAAATTTATACCGTGTAACAATTATTAAACGATTCAAAGAAAAAACTCTACCTAAAGGAAAATATTTTTTTTCGAAATCAAATTACATGAACGCCTAATTTCTTCTTTTTTAAAATATGATAAAAATTTCAGATTAAGTAAGATTCTATGTTTAGAGCTTGGAGGATAAATACTAATTATTTAACGAAAAGTCTAGAGATTTTAATTAAAATATATAAATAAAAAACACAAAAAGAAGTAAAAACCACTTTTTCATTAGGTAAAATTTAACAGGAGCGCAATTATGAGCAATTTCAAGGAAGTTATAGAATATTATTACGATAATTATTAAAACACAACGATTTTATACATAAATTAAAATCAACGGCTAACTTGTACTTAACTCTTAACTGAATGAATCTAGTAAAATTGTTCAGTTCATAAGGGAGATGAAAAAAATTAGTATCAATAAAATCAAAGCGAATTAAAAGTGAACCCTTCGCACATTCCCTTCCCCATCAATATTCACCCACCACACGTTAGATGAATAGTGATAATAGCTTATATTAGTTGTTATAAAAGCTGTTCTGAAATGCTTCAGGTTCAAAATTAGAAATTATATAATAATAAAGTAATTTATATCGAATTAGAATACTCATTGCATTAATTTATAATTTGGTTGTTGGGGATCAATTAACAGCAAATAAATTATTAACATTAAGGATATCATTTATTAAGGATTTGGTGAAAAGTAGGGCTTAAACATACGTGTTAAAAATATACACAAAAAAATACACTGAAAATACTAAAATATATAATACAGAAATACAGTGAGCTACACAGATAAAATCAATACATGACATTACTAATACACTCATTACTAAACCCAAACACCAAGTTGAATTGGTCTAGTATAGACTACTGAATAATTTCTCAGACACATAGGTTTCTTAAATAAAATTATTTCGTCAGGTGAAATTTAAAAAGAATGACTTTTCTTCTGTTTTAATAAATTCTGACTTCTTTATACGTTTTGCAAAAAAAATTGTTTCCATTAACGTGTTAAGGGACATTAATATACATAAAATCAACATTTTACTTTTTTTAATTTACAAGTATATATTCGTGCACCATTCAAACTTTTACATTAAAACGCCTTATAAAAATTATATCCGTTAATAGTTTATGAATTTTCCTTCATATTCTGATAGATTAAAAATTCGGCAGTTAATAACGGTTTTAAAAGCAAAAGCATTCAATATTAAAAATTATGAAATAAAACTTAAAATGACTAACAAACCTTTCGCTATTATTCAGCTTTTCCGAATTTTCCTTTCAGTATTCAAAACTAATTACAATATTCCAAATAAAAAATATCTTCTTCAAATGACAAATTTTTCCCATTATCTATCAATCACCATTCAGTTTCTATAATAAAAATAAATAATTTCAATAAAATATTCTTTTAAATATGTACTGTAAACATCTTTTGAAATATCTGATAATCACCATCCATTCCTTATGAATATAATGACTAGTTTCTAAGTAAGTCATCTCGAGTTAAACAGGCAAATTTTGAGTTCTCACTTCAGTTTTTGAATTTTAAACTTCATTTAATGTTTTTTTTTTCATTATAAACAAAATATAAAATTTTTTATACTTATAGAACTGAATAAAACATATCCTATTCACTTTACGATAAAAAATTCACTAAACAAAAACAACCTACGGAATTTAGAATATTCCATATATTTGAATTAAATAAAAACTATTATTAAATTATTTTGTATGAATGAATGCATACTACTTTCTTTCGATAAATTATTTTTCATTATTTTCTGCTTGAACGGTACTTTACTGTATACCATAATTCAGTGGAATCATTCACAACGGTTCTATTTCTGTTGTTATACCTCAAGAATCGGTTATACCTCCCATCCAGTTCTAATATTACATCTTCAGCATGCACAATTTTAGCTTCATATACTGATAAGAAAATTTTTATTAAGCTTTCAAACTCAGCTCTTGTTTCATATTTTTTTTTTATTAATAGCAATCTAATTACTTTTATCATTACTATAAAATCCGATAACCATGGTTTACGTTTTTCTTTTTTTTCCTCCGTACACCCCTACCCTGGATCAACAGTTAAGCATGGCTCAGCGCAGGGTCATGTCCTTGAAACTCAAACGAGGGTCGCCGGTTGGATATCTTCTTTTGATTTTTGCCCAATATAGTGGAGGTTCACCATGACTGGCTTCCGTGTTCTACTTAGAACGAATAAATGTCGCATAAATTAAATTCTAACTGTGAGATGTATATTTTCTAAGTGGATAACGCAAATGTATAATTTTATGTCGATTTATAACGGTTAGTTTGACTGTAACCGCCCTTTTTTACCTAAGATGTTATACGTAATCTTTATAGCTTTTAACAGTAAGCGGACCCGACTTAGAGCCTTTCTTTCTTTTTCCTGTTTAGCCTCCGGTAATTATCTTTCAGATAATACTTCAGAGGATGATATGTATGAGTGTAAATGAAGTGTAGTCTGGTACAGTCTCAGTTCGACCATTCCTGAGATCTGTGGTAAATTGAAACCGAACCACCAAAGAACACCGGTATCCACGATATATTATTCAAATCCATGTAAAAATAACTGACTTTACTAGGACTTGAACGCTAGAACTCTAGACTTCCAAATCAGCTGACTTGGGAAGACGTGTTGACCACTAGACCAACCCGGTGGGTTCCGACTTAGAGCCTAAGGAGTAAGAATATACCCTACCGGTTAATGATATTCATGCCCGAACAATAAAGCACATAAAAATGTGATGTATTTCCACCTATTGAATAAATAATTATGACCTGAACAATAGTCCCAGAAAAAGCTGACTTTTTATTATATTTATTTTATATTAAAAGAAAAATATATTTAAACTAATTATGATATAAAATTACACGCTATGAATTAAAAAAAAATTATAATTGAGATTATTTGCAGAAAAAAATTAAGATATAAACTGTGATTAAAAGAAATGCTAACGGAAAAATAATTTATACTTTAAAAAACTATTATTTTTAATAAAGCCAATCGATGAAATTATGTAGAAACGCAAACGTGTAATTACAAAGCAGATCATCAGAAGCGAATGAACAATGTAGATGTTACACATTACATCTACCTCTATAATGATATTAAAAAAAAAAATATGTACGACCATCATAAAATAACAGGAAAAAGGGCGTTATTTTTATGATCCTACTTCTAATCCACAATTCCTAATAAAAAACCGGTCATAGTAATTTTATATGCCAGGAACCCGAAACGAATTATAAAAGTTACAGATTTCAGTAATTTTCGTACATATAAAATATATAATAACACAAAACTTTACACGTTAAAGACTGCTCTATTTAATTTCTCTTCTACTTGAAATAACCGGACCAAATATTTCTAAAATTCAACTGAACCAATTTGACAAAGTGAAGCACACAGAAGAAATCACAATGAAATAATAACAATAAATTTAAAAACAATATTAATAAAAGCGACATAAAATTAATTTTTAAATAAATTTAATTAATGAAATTGGTGCTTAACGTAATATAATTTAAAACTAATAATGATTATAGTAGTTATAAATAAATTTTTTCTTTGACGAACGAATATAGAGAACATTTTCCAGCGTGAGGATTCTTTTTAGTCAAAAAATTAACAAGTATACTCGTATTTTTAAAAATTATTAATCAGTTCTTCATCATCAGTTAAACTGCATTAAAGGATTAAGAGAGGCTTAGAAATGAATAAGTACTAATTAGAGAATTAGGAAACTTTTTAATTTGTCTTAAGCGTCGATATAATTGCAAGTAAACTTCGTTCACGAATGATTTTACTAGATGTAGTGAAAGAATTTTTTTGACGGAGAATGTTGAATGCAATGTTAAAAAAACGATTTTATTTTTTTAATGAAATTTCTGTATTCGTGTGTCTGTGTGATAACTGAAAGTTTCGAAGGTCCAATACTTTACCCATGTTAATCCAAATAGTTTCCAAACAGTATTTTTAAACTGGAAATTCAGAAAGTATAGCTAGTTTGGTTAGATCTCCAAAACAGAAGTCGATATATTTTTAATATCTTAACAAAATCGTGTTTTTTGATAGAAAAATTACACTTTCGTTATAGCTCGTTTAAAGATTATAACATTCCCACACAAATCTTTTGCTATATTTATCATATTGTAAAAAAAGATTTTTATGCAAAAACAAAGGATAGAACCTTACTTTAAAAACTGAAAACATTGTGTTTTGGTTGGATCGAATTTAATGTGGCATCTTCTATATCATTTTTTTAACCAGAAAATTTATTGTTAAATAGCGTTTGAAGCAAAATGTGAGATTTTAGAAATTCAAAAAGAATAATTATGTTGTCAAAAAATTATATAAGATGCATCTATGGTGAAGATTAAAAGCGGAGTGATTTTTGTTATTTTAAAGATAAAACTTAAATAGGAAGTATATTAGGTTAAGTTGAATCAAAGTGTATAATTCATTTGCATCTTGGCGTTGAATAACATAACACAAGCAGATAAGTTGTAATTAATAGAAATAGTTTGTAGATCACTATAAAAGTTTAGGTTAATAAATAAAAACATTTCTGTTATTATAAAAGCACGATTTGAAAGAAAAGTAGTAAAAATAAAACAAAGGAAATATTTTACTCGTTTAGATTTATTAAAATTATTACATTGCCTCAGGATGAGATGAAGTGAAGAAATTTAACCTAAATCGAATACAAAATCCACTCATGCATAATAGGTGCGCCAATTGTATAATTTTTCAATAAAAATATCTCAAAAATACTGCCTCAAATTTGAGAATATATAGAGAACACTTGATCGGCTTTGTTGTACAGATAAAATAAAATGAATTTAAAACGACTGTACGGATTTGCCCCCACACATGATCACTAATAATTTATTTTCTGAAAGATACTCAAAATGCTTGGAGTGACCTAAAATAACTTTTACTACAAAAAAAAAAAAAATAATAAAAAAATAATCTCTACAAAAATTAATTTTTACATACCCAGTACTAAAATATACAATTCTACTAATACATGTAAAATATATGCTGTTACGCAAAAAATAGACCTACAAATGTAAATGTAAATGTTCGTCTGTTCAAAATTTTAAATCTTCGAAAGTTCTTCATCGATTGCTGTAAAATTTTTACACAACGTTGCATTCGAATACGCACCTGGTTTTATATACCTACTATTTATATACCTAAGATGTAACACCTATAACAGGGAAAAACAAGCTTTTTTAGAAAAACAGCGCTGTCTGTTGGACGTAAAAGCAGCTCACACTATACTAGATGTTTTACGATTCCATTTCACTATTTCCGATATATGTGTCCGCTGTAGACTAAAAAAACTACTGGGCCGATTTACGTGCGGGAAAAATTTGAAAGAAAATAAAAGGGGAAAGCGGGAAAGGGAGAAGAGGAAAGAGGAAAAGGGAAATAATGGAAAGATAAATGGGAGAAGGAAAGGGGGAAATTGTGGGAAAGGTTAAATTTTGTGAAGTTCCGTAGTGTTCATTTTGTTAATGTTTTATCAAACTTTCAATTGTGTTCATTTAATTTTATATATATATATATATATATATATATATATATATATATATCAAATCTAGCAATAGTGAAGCATTGTCGGGTCTGCTAGTATTTTAATAAAGAAGCTAACATTTTTCAGTAGTATGTAGAATAATATTAGCATACTGAGTATCAATTATCATTGATTTTTGCCTTTTTTTCCTAAATTTAGGATTTTTCAGTCCAAGTAACAGGTATCAATTATGGTGATACACAGTTGTGTAAAATATTAATTACTGGATTTATATACATATAATACATATATGTGATTAAGTTAAATGAAAAATTACCAATTACCAAACAGGTTACACCTACAGGTATGAGCGTACAATTAATAACATTAATAACAATACTGCAAGCAATAACAATATTGCTTGCAGTGTCATTTTAATAATACTAAATACATTACGTAGAACCTACAATTTAACTCTTCACACAAATGAGTAATATTATTTAATCAAAATTTTAATGAAAATAATAGTTTAGATTGGCTTAGTCCACAGGTGTTGTCAAAACTTTTGTCACATTTCACTCAAATTTCAAAAACAGACTGCGAATATCATACTCTTATGCACCATAGATTTCATTGTGTAACAATTCTTTACAATATGTATCTATTAAATTATTAATTGAATGTCATATATGTTGTCAAATCTATTTTATTACTCTTAATGTGAATTTAGAGAATTGTACTTCCATCAATTAATTCTTTGAAATTAATTCTGCTTAAGCAGTTTTTAATATAATAAATGAGTCATGGTAAGAAGTTACCATTTTGAAAGTACACACGAATTTATTCATATTACAAAAACGATGATGATGTCGTATAGTAGAAAAATTTATCTATCATTTTTTTCCATATGGAATCATTTTGGTTTAAATTAAGTAACCCTATTAAAATGGTAGATATTCTAATAATTGAAATCTACTTTTTGAAAACAAGATTAATAAATTCTAATACCATTTAAACAGTTGTAAAGGCGATTCGAATTTTGAATTCAATGCAATTGAGAAGTGGAAGAAGATATACAAGAAATCTAATGAAACTCTCACACAGAACGTCGGATAGTTTTAAATTTTGACAATGAAATACTAGTGATGTTTTCCTTGCTCGACCTGACATGGGAAACGCTTGTTGAATAGTTCTAAATTCACGTGTGGTAGCAAACGTTAACAAAACACGTGCCAAACATGAAGATGATGAAGTTTGTAATCTCACTTGACGCTTGTTACGATAATTTCTTAGGAATATGATCAAATCTCTCCCTAACCTGTTTACAACAGGTTCAGATAGATGCGGGCGACCTGTTTATATTTTTCATGATGAACATAATAACCGGTTTCAACAAAGTTTTTCTGCATATATTTAACTTTAGGTCAAAAAAGATATCCGAATTACATTGAATTTAAAAACTATATTTAAATTGTATAGTACTTCTTTTTAATGATATTTAAACAAGCTTCAAACGTGATATGATAATAACCATTTTGAACTACATTTCACCAAAAGTCATGATGGAAAAATATGATTCTTTCTTTATTTGTTGCTCTAAAAAATGATAACGCAATGGATTTCTGAAACTCTTCATAATAAATAATATCTAAATATTCAATGATGTCTTTTTTGATCTCTTATATGACTATCCTATAAATATTATAAACATTACTAAATAATCAATTTCAGACATTACTTTGGTTGTGCTTCTTATTAAAAATAATAAGCACATGCCGAAACAAATTTTATGAAAAAATAAACATTTAGGAACACAATGATGCAAACAAAATTTTGTAGTGTTTCGTATGGTATTTCGTTATACTAATCTTAAAAAATATTTTATAATAAATTCTGAAATGAAATTATTCAATATAAAAAATAAATAGACGTATTACTTAACCAATTCTACAATAACTGAACAGTTGTAAACCATAACGTATTTATTACAGTGAATGAAATATTATTTTACTTTTTTCACAATTTTTTTAAACTAATTTATCAAGAAAAACTAATTTAGAAAAAAAGGAATTCAAGACTTACAGAAAATAGATATTGGAATAAATAAGTATATAAATCAAACTATTGAAAATTACCGGTTTCACACATAATAAGCTTACAGATTAAATTAATAATTATGTGACATCATCTACATTTTGTATTAAAAAATATAAATTAACATTATTTTATTTACTATTTCAAATAAAGACGTTCCTCATGATGATAAGTAAAATATTTAGGAGTGTCATTTGAAGAGTCGGCTTACACAATCGAGATGAAAAGACCAATTAAATAAGTTAAAACTTTTAAGTCGCTTCTTCAATATAAATTAAAATTTCCAACTTTTAATATATATATTAACCTTGTACAAAAGCCTTCTCAGAATTATATGGAAACGATATACAAATTACAATTCTTCTAAACTTCAATACAATTAGGTATAAATTAGGTATCCCACCGGGTTGGTCTTGCGGTTAACTCGTCACCGCAAATCAGCTGATTTCGAAGTCAAGAGTTCTAAGGTTCAAATCTTAGTAAAGGCAGTTACTTTTATACGGATTTGAATAATAGATCCTGGATACCGGTGTTTACCGATTTCAATTAACCACACATCTCAGGAATGGTCGACCTGAGATTGTACAAGAGTACACTTCATTTATACTCATACATATCTTACGATAGTTACGGAGGTTAAACAGAAAAAAAGAATTTAAATAAAGTAGGAGAATTGTAAACACATCATACTAAGGAAAAAAGAACTTCGCATCCATAACGTTGAACAAACTTCATGAAGAATAACCTTTTTGAAAATTATTTAATCTAAGCAACACATTAAAATACAAATGTTTACAATACCATAGCGCTACACCAAGGCTTTCGGTAAAATGTCAAAAAAACTGGTTAAGAGAAATGTTACAGTCATTTTCAGCACTCTAATGGATTAAACCTAACACAATTTCAATTCATCAATTATTATACATGCATATATACCAATAATAACCTGCCTAAATCAGCCTTTTTTCGTCACTTGGTATTTATTATTATCTAGTGAGAAATGCATGAAAGTAAACTAAAACACTTTTTTAAAATTTACATAATAGATATTTTTAAATTTTAATCGCCTCCCCCATCCACAATATTGTTCCCAAAGTAATTGTTTTATTACTTGCAATATTCTATGCCTAGGAAGACATAGAAATTCTGATAAAAAACATTCTTAAAATAAAATGCTACCATTTTTCTGTTTTTGGAAAGGGGAAATTTTTTTTTTGCACAATAACAATTATAATTACAATCGGCTCTCCTGCGGAGCCATAAGTAAGTTTCCTGACAAAAGCACGTGATAAGAAGGTCCTTAAGGAACCCACAAAATAAATAGTACACAATAAACAATTGTAAGCAAACTTAAAGTCAAATATGAAATTTCAAGCTCAGTCATACACAAATCATTAATTTCAGCATCATACACCACATAGTCTACAAAACAAACATTAATAACAAATAAAAAAGAAAAAGAAAGAGAAGTAACAAGAAATTAGATACGACACCACTAAGCTTGACAGTGTTAGATTCCAAACTCTTACGCAGACCCTAAGTCGAGTACATGGGTTCGTTTCAACCGTCGAACGTCTCTGCTGTTATCGAGTAGATTAATTGCAAAGTGGTTTACATGATTCTCAAGCCTCTGGAGATATTTTACATTGCCCTGTTATGCAATCTCACGAACCGTCGGGAGCTTCAGATAATCGTGAATCTCATCATTTCGCGTGAACCACGGAGCTTCGGGAATTACCCTTGCTACTTTGTTCTGAAATCGTTGTATAATTTTCACATTACTAGCACTAGCCGTTCCCCATAATTCCACATCGTACGTCCAGATTGGGCGCAGGATAATCTTGTAAATTAAGATCTTGTTTGAAGACGTGAGGTCTGAGTTCCTTCGTAGCAGCCAATGAAGTTCCCTTTACCTTGCGTTTAGCTGTTTCCTCTTCATCCTCAAGTGACACTTCCAGGTCCAACGCCGATCGAGATGAAGTCCCAGATACCGCACAGTCTCCGTCTGCGGGATCAAAACACCATCGAAGTACACACCGGGAGAGTCACCTCGGGGAAGGGGAAATTTTAAGATAATCTTATTTTTAAATGTTAAGCTAAATATGCATGTATGTAACGAAATTAATATAAAGTTGGGTTATTTTCAAAAATTTTGAGAAAATTGATCGCAAATAACCATTATCAAAATTTACCAACAAATTGTCCCATATACACGAGTCCCTGTACAAAATTTCATCAAAATCGGTTTATCCCGTCAAAAGTTATTAACCTTCAAATAAGCAAACGTACCTACATACGAACATTACGCTCCAGCTTTTTTGAAGTTCCTGGGTTGTGAATCGTCGAGAAACTAAAAAAAACATACACAACCTTTTGTCTGATTACCATGTTTTCTTATTTACATCATAGATTTGATGCCAGGAAAGTAAAACATAAAAAACTGAATGTGAAATACCAGAATGGCAGTGTCTATTACCAAACCAAGCGTAATTCAGTCAATTGTTATAGTTTAATCTCATGATCATTACATAACACACATTCGAACACATTTTAAAATATAAGAATATTTTACAAGATTTAAAAGTTAACTAAATAACTAAATAATTATTGATAGCAATAATAATAATAATAATAATAATAATAATCCGTTCTTCCCCTTATAAAGAAAGATGATACGACAACAGCACATTAAAAAAAAAAATGTAAACGCTTTAATTTTTTAACAGAATTTTTCTAACATAAAAGGAAAATTAAAAAATGCCATGTGTGTAAAAAATAACGTTGTTTCAGTTACAGCTACTGTAATTTAGGTCTACTCGTGTGGCAAGTTCATCGTGTATGCGTAGGTGTGTGTGTGTGTGTGTGTGTGTGTGTGTGTGTGTGTGTGTGTGTGTGTGTGTGTGTGTGTGTATATATATATACATATACTGTGTACATATACATATACTGTATGTTGAAAGCAGTAAAAGTTGTTCGCTTGAAAATATACCATTCACATTAACACCACCTGTATTCTCTGAATGCAAAGCCAAATGAACGCCATTATTAACAACTTTATTGTTAAAAAAATGGGAGGTAAATTAATGGATAAATCTTCTACAATGTACGTTCAGTATTAATTTCGTCAAATAAATTTAAAAAAGTACTTCCTTTTTTTTATTATTTGGTAAAACGCAAAATAATATTGTTCTAATTTTAGGAATATCCAATGTAATTTTTATGTAATACGTAATTTTTTTTTATTTATTGAAAATTGATTATTTATTTTAATTTCATAGTAATTTAACCAAAAATATATTTTCATGTACGTGTTTTCCGATGTTTGAAATCTTATTTATTTCGAATCGTTGTAACGATACGTATATAAAGAAAAATGCCCTTACTTTAATTCCCAAACACAATAGATTGTGTTAATATACGCAATTGCATTTTATTATAGGACTTTTCTTAAAAAAAAACCCCCCTCTGAAAGAAATCTAAGAAAAGTACACATTTTTATTTTTCGAATAACTAAAAATATTTTTATGTTAGTTTTGATAAGCTGAGTACGAAACTTTGCATAATAAAGAAACGGATACGCAACTATTACGTCGATGATGATGTTTAAAAATTGATTCCAAATTTTTGGCTTAAGTACGGATGTTAGATGGTAACTTTCACGTGACAGTGATTTATTGGCGTCTTGCCTTCAAGGCAGAAAAGTATAATAACAACAGCTTAATTAATTCAACAGTTTTAATTTTTTTTTAAATACTATGTATAAGTTCTAAGAACGATTATTTATTAATTTAAAAAAAAAATGATAATTCCACATTTTAAACGCATGGCTTATGCGTGGGTACACGTGTATGTATGAAATATTTGTAGCATACGAAAAATGTCAAACCCGACCGGTATTCGAACCCAGTTTTTCCGGATGAAATACAAAGTTGCTACCACTTCACCACGGAGGTCAGAAATTTGTAATTATTATATACAATTTTAAATATATTTATACGTATAGTTATTATATTTTTATGCGTGTAGTTATACGTATAATAGTTTTATATATTTATAACAATTTTAAAGTGGTTATATACATTTTCTCTTTCAGTTATTCAAATCGAATATGCCAGTTATTCTAATAAAAATAAAACATCACACACACATCTTTGACTATTTGCTTAGAAACTCTGTGATAATAAAAAAACCGTGTTCCTACCCCCCCTCCCTACGATACGGGAAAGGAGAATGGGGAAATATACGTTATTGGGAAGTGAAAAAGAAAAACTTTCTGGCGGTTTTTTACTACAGAGTAAAGCCAAAATGGATTAAAATATAATCAAATTAAAGAATTCTTATATTTGCTTCTTACTGTTGAAGAAAAATTTCCGTATGTTGCAAAGAATAACAGAAAAATGATAAAAAAATAAAATTTTATAACCCCTTCTCTTATTATTATCGTAATTATTTCAAAATATTAGCAAAGATATTACACGAATTGTGTAGTAAGAAATTATTCTGTAAATTCGAAAAATATTAATTTTGGGTAAAGTAAGAAAGGAAGTATAATTGATGTTATACACTGTAAAGTAAGGAACTACCAGACATATTGTGTGAGAACCTAACAAAGGGCAGAACACGATTGAGTGATTCATGTTTCAATATCAAAATTCATTCAAATTATTCAAAGATTCACACTTTTCAATATCACTAATTTACATCAAAAATTCCTTTCTATTTTTACTTTTTTGCTCATGAGATTATGAAAATCATAATCATTAATTTTCATTAATCATTAATTTCATTAATCATTAATACGAAATCATTAATTTCGTATTAAAGAACGGTCAATAAGTCGTCGGAGCATAAACTTTATTAATAAAATAATTAATTTACAAATTGTCAAACAAATAAACGTCATATCTGTTTATTTTATTAATAAATAATTTATAGAAACTTAATAAGGCGCCTAATACATATTTTACAAAATACAGTTTCATTTTTATTCCTGTAAATAGATCCTAGAATAAAAAACAAATTCCATCTTTGGATTTTGTAAGAGTGGATCATTTTCAAACATGATCTACAATATCGATTAATTTTCAGCATCTTCCGCTGCCAGAACCGAAAATAAATTATCTAATACTTAAATTTTCAACAGAAATCTAAAAATATACACGCATTTTTCTCCACAAGCAACAGCAATAATCAAAAATAAATTTATAATTAGAAATGATAAAAAGTTTTAATTTGTAAATTCTTCTATTTATAAACGAAAACCTTGTTTGTAAGATCACACTCTTAAATAATTTTTTTGTTTATTTTATTTATACGTCGGTTGAAAAATTAATTTTAACATAAAGGAGATAAAGATATTAAAATAATAGCTAAAATTGCAATCAATTATACATAATTTACTGTAAGCAATCTTTTTGCTTAGATTTACATCTCACACAGATTATTATATCATATACGTAAATCTTTATGGACTTATCCATTTACATGAGCCAAGTATGTTGAATGCGTATGAGCATAACAGCAGAGGAGTTATTACTAAGCATTTTATTAAGAATACATTCAAGAGAATGTATAAGCTCATTAACCGTTTGAATTTATTGAACCGCATGTAATATTAATATTTCGTCCTTAAATTCTTCAACGATACAGTATAAGTTAAAACTTTTTTTTTTAGTTATGTAGAGTTTATAAATTGGAAGTAATAAATCGAAAGGTTAGAATCTGAAACTTATAACGAAATTTGTCACGAAAAAGAAATCGTATAACAAGATTTCAACTTCAACCGCTGGCTCATCAAATTTGTAGATTTTCAAGGGATTTAGCTATAGAAAAAGCTTACAAGCTTCTCTTAAACTAAAGTAACATTCCTTAGGGCAATAAAGTAATTGAAACTTACAGTAAGACAGAGGAGAAAGAATAAATTTATTATACAATATATAACAAAATTAATATCTAACTCATAAATTTTTCATCAAAGAGGATTCAGAAAAGTTTTTACTTTAAATATTCGACATTATTAAATTATTCGGTACAAGATACTCAAGGTACTTTAACATGTTATGCTTCATTATTTCAGCAACCGTATCGGGAATATTCTACTTTAGTGAAGTATAATAAATGAGATAATACAAAAGTAGTATTTTAACTGTAACTTTTTATTTTTACTTTTCATTTTAATTTTAATTCTTCTTAATAACATATTTTCTGCAGAATCAGATTCGTTTTGCTAATAGAGAAATAAATAAATCATCAACCAGACTTCAAAATCGTTTATAACGAGGAATAAATCATTTAATAACATTATTATTAAATAAATCTCTGATTTATAATTTTTTTGATAATTTTATTAGTTATTTCGAACTTACCATATTTCAATTATCATTACTATCTACCTTATCTTTTTTTCTGTTTTGGCAAAACAGAAAATATTCAAAGTATTCATTTATTTCATCTTTATTCATCCTTCAGAGGATGAATAAGGATGATATGAATGAATGTAGATCTTGAACAGTCTCAGATTAGGTTTCTGAGATGAGTGGTTAACTGAAATCCAACCATCAAACAATACCGGTATCCACGATCTAGTATTCAAATCCGTATAAAAGTATTTGAACCCATTTGGCATTACGATTTGAACCTTACAACTCTTCGACTTCGAAATCAGCTGATTTGCGATGACGAGTTCACCACTAGACCGACCAGGTGGGTAATTTATCTTATCTTCTATTTTTCATTCCATAGAAATGGTACATTTGAGACATTCATGAAGCGTAAATAAAAAGTGAAAAAAGAAAAACCCTAATAAATATATCAATCGCTATGTTATTACAAATAATACTTATACTAAATATTTAATGTGTATACTAATAGAAAGAAATAAACTTTACAATATTGAATGAAATATATTCTAAATTATTTTTATTAGTTACGAAATTTATTTATATTTTTAAACCCATTAAAATGGGATATAAGTGCTCATTACGTTAAGAACATTGTGATTTATTTTACTACAATAATATTCCATTAATTCAACGTAATACTTTCACAAAAAAGACAAATAATATCAAAAAAGAAGATATGGTAATTCAGCAACAATTGTCTTTTTTTCTTTTTCTGTTTAGCCTCCACAACCACCGTCACGGTTACTTTGAGAATAATTGAGGATGATATGTATGAATGCAAATGAAGTGTAGTGTTGTACAGTTTCAGTTCAACCGTTCCTGAGATGTGTGGTTAATTGAAACCCAACCACCAAAGAACACCGGTATCCACGATCTAATATTTAAATCCGTATAAAAGTAACTGCCTTTACTAGGATTTGAACGTTGGAACTCTCGACTTCGAAATTAGCTGATTTGCGAAGACGCGTTCACCACTAGACCAACCCGGTGGGGTTAGCATCATAGTGCAGGCTTCCTTTTTAATAACTGATTAAATGACGTCGATTTTTTAAGTTAGAAGTCTTTTATAGACTATGCTGATATGGCGCTGTGAAACGATTGACTACACATATGAACTAATTGTTACACTGATGTCATCGACTTATTATCAACAGTTTATTAAAAAATTATTCTTATATTATCGTTCATATCCTTATCTTTATTTTCAAACAAAGCTACATGAATATGAATTACTAGTAAAATATTTTATTTATTGTTATTATTAGTAAATATTACTTGAGTCATAAGTCTCTAAGTTTACGGACAACGTTTAATATCATTAAAGGTTATTGTGCTGTTTTTTAACTGTTTTATTTTTTAAATTTTTAATCTGTTATAACACGTAATTGCATGTATAAGCGCAACATACATCCAATATTTCATTTTCATAGATCAGTCAATTTAGATTTTAATAAAATATATATTAAATAATTAGCCATTTTTTTCATTTAGTAAATTAATCATAAGAGGATTAACGCATTAATTTCATGATGTAAACTCAATTTATAAACATTGATGCTGGAGTTTTACTTTGCATTATAAAACTCTATAATAAAGAATACGCCAAATGAAGTATGTAAAGGTAACCACAAATGCTCAGGGCGCTTTGTTACGTGTTCGATTAACAATTTTGTGTCTTATTCATTCTATTTGAAACATGTTTATATAGTATTACTGTAATATAAAATTTTGTATAATCTGTAAACTGTAGTCCATTGAACTTGATGTTTTTACATAACATACTCGTATTACCCGTATTGTTAACGTGTAATCGCATAGAAATCGGACAAGTATTAGTAACATTGTGATATATGTACCACAAATACAATGTATTAATTGACATTTATCATGTGTAATAAATATCAATTAATAATGTACAGCTTAATCAAATGGTTGTGGACAACGTGAGACATAAATCGCTTAGCAAATTTACTGGAAAAGCTGTGGCATTTATTTTTCACGTAAAAAATCCATGAATAACAACGTACCAGTTCATTACGAAATTAAAAAAAAAAAAAAAATCAGTTTCCTATTGGCTAATTCAACGAACAAAATAATTCGTCGCTCTCAAATGATAAGCCAATATATCTGTTTGGAAATATAAATATTCGCCGCGCTCATATAATAAGCCAAATGCTCTCAAATGTAAATGGTATTCAGAATACCAGAATTATCAGAATTGACATCATCACTATAATCACAATAAGAAATAACCTAATAAATAACACCATAACTCTCAAAGAAAACTATGCTGGCAAATTTTAACTTTCAATACAGTTTTGCTACAAGAACGGCCAGAACAAATGATATGTTGGAAGATATTATTGTATATTGTACCAGACTTTGGACGAAAAATGCATTAATACATTGTTTCTAATAGTAAGAGAATTCCATGAATTGTTTTAATTTCACTTGAGATTACATTGACATATATTTTAATAAAGAGTTTAAGGAGGATAATAGTTTAATATTTGATTTTACTCAGTTGAGGTTAAATATTTCTTAAAAAGTACTTTTAATTGTCGAATTCCTATGATAAAGTAAAATCGGTAACAAGGATATTAAAAAGTAGGATCAATACCAGGAAAATGAAAAACGTTTTCTCATTTTTCCTTTAAATTAATTGTATGCGGATTACCAAATTATATGTGATGACCAGGTCTTAAAAAGAAAGGCTTAAATATTATAATTTTAATTATTAGGCCTTGAATTCTTATCGAGAATTCAATCCAGGGTTATCAATACAACTTAAGCGTTTAACTACACAAAGTAATCAAACCAGATATTATTTTCCGAATTAGGTTGAAGGTTTTAATATTGTATGAAACAGCATGATGTTTAAACACAATTGTATTTCTTCTTTTTTTTACGATATTTGGTAATTACGACATTGTATTTTACAAATAATTTAATTGTAACATACGTACAAGTGAAATAGAAATGATTATCTGTATGGATTAACAAAATATAATTAAGTGACAAACACACGCGCGCGCACCACAAATATAAATATATATACTTTTACGACATGCTTAAACTGAACAAAAATGAAACAGTGTACTACTTTTTTAAGCAATACGGTATACCGAATTTTAATCAATATATTTTGGAAGAAAATGAAAAAATAATTTAGTTTACGCATTGTAATCAGTGGCACTCAACTCAACCGAAGGACACAATACAATTCAATCGCTCCCATTAATTGAGAACAACCCCACCCCATTTATGTACACTTTCACCCATCATATTATTCTATCCTGTTTACCACCCTTACCGATTATAAAACAATCAGATAAACGCGTACTCACAAATTTCCCAATCGTATATAAAAAGTTAATTAAAATCGACCGTGAACTCAAGCGACAACCAATAGGAAAACATCTTACAATATAACACCGATGTATAATGTTACTAATCTTTAACGACTCGTATATTTAATTAATTTTTGAAAAAAATAATTATTACTGGTCATTTAAGATGTCATTTTATTTCTTAAAAATACTACGGTCTTTTAGTAATGCAGTATAATAATTTTAAGTACATTATTATTTTACCGTTACTCCTGTGATGGTTAAATTATCACCGGTAAAAATTGATCGGTAAATAAAAGAAGGTTGAATTGAAAAATACTGCTTCATTAAGATTGATTGACAGACTGATTGAAGGAGAAAACCATTTATTAATTATTCACGCCCATTAAAAACACTGTTCAGTTTTTATAGCTTTTCTTTTTTACAATATTACAATTCAATTTATTATTTACCAGTATTAACTAATTCACTTAGTTTACGCCACAAATAATATTCGTAAAATATTTGTATGCTTTTTTAAACACGCAAACTTGTAAATAAAATTTAAAAAACTTTCCATTTCCAAAACAGAATGATTAAATATTTGATTTCTAATTTTTTTTAACATCTTGAATTTTTTCTGGAAGGTCAATGATTTCAAAAAGCAGTGTTTAAAAAAAATACTCCACGTGTCAATTTATAAGCTCTTTATTAACAATTTTTGTTTAATGCGTGTTATCAAAAGGCAGATTTCGTAGTAACGCATATATTTCCGCCCTAACTAAGGATGTTTGGTCACGGATAATAAAAATAAGTTTTTTTTTAAATACCGAAGTTTATTCCTTAAAGTAACTACTTAAGGTAATCATTAAACATTCAGTAATCACTAAAAGAAATTTAAATAATTCGCGGAATTGAGATTAAAAGTAAACCATTTTTAGACTGAAAGCTTACTAGGCAGTTTATCAATAATAACTTATAAAATATATTAAACTTTCTTCTAGATGTTGAATCGTTTCATTTGATTTTACTTTACATCATAAGTTAGGACGTGTAATGAAGATAAACAGTCTGTGGTCTTCTCACTATATGAATGGTTTTAGAAGGCGGTTTCTGAATTTAAGTGAAAGAGGGTATGTGATTTGAAGAAGAATGTTTGCGTTGACAATATAGTGGAAACAATAGAACAAGAAAAAAGGGAACAGAATCAAATTCCGATAGGATGAAGTAAAATAGGATTTGTATCATCTTAAAATCGAAGAATGTAAATTTTGAATAATAAAGATTAATAAAAATGACATTTTTTTCTATTTATACTTCTTTTAATTAATATACTATTTTTTTTTATTGTTTAGTTTGCTTTTTATGTACTGAACTTTATCGATGTTTCTTGGAATCACTGATAAATTTATTTGTATATACGTATTATTGTTTATTATATATTTATATATATTGTATAAGATGTATATATATATATATATATATATATATATATATATATATAAGAAATCTGTGTATATATATATATATATATATATATATATATATATATATATATATATACACAGATTTCTTTGAGGAATTTCAATGGAAACCGCTTACTGCATGTCATTTTTTGTATTCAACTTTACTTATCGTTCCCGTAAACTGGAACCGATTGTAAATTAAACATTGTGTTAAAAAAATTCTACTTTTGTTTTACTGATTTCATTCTAGGATTGCTATGTTTTAATTATTATATTCTTTTTTCATTTCAAGAAGTTGGTTTTTACGCTATTTAAGAATGGTTAATATTCATCGGTAACTCAAATCATTTTGAGCATCCTAAGGTGATTAATTTTTACAATACTACAATATTTTTTTCCATATGGAAAAAATATTAGCACAAACAGATTATATACACACAAATTGAGCTTATACACTTAAATCATAATCCAATTAAAATATTTCTAAAGATAAGTAAATATGTGTATAAAACCGTAAACAAATTTGGAGTTTATATGAAACTGCATATAATTTTACAATAAATTATTCCCTTTTTTACATTCTGCAGATATAAGAAGAAACAAATATTCTTAAAAAATTGATAATTTGTGGATGGTGAATAAAAGTTAACCCAGTCACAATTTCAAACGATTCCACTATGTAGCTGCTTTCGTTTTCAGACGCAATCAGGGAATGTTTAGCCGGTCAAGGCTCGCTTCACTTAGCTTTTCCGTCTAGTCTGGTGGCTCTACCCCATGTGTTTATTAAACTCATGCTTGTGAGGATAATTATGATAAATAAAAATTAAAACCTGTTAAATTTATAAAAACCATCGGTGTACTGAAATTTCTTTAGAGCAACAGTTTGGTTGCTCTACAGGGCCCACTAATTGGTTTTTAGATTCCCCGAAGCGGCTTCGCTCAAGAGATACATAACTTAGAAGTATAAACATAAATTATCATCACAATGTTACCAAATCTCATAAAAATTGATTTAACAGTGGTATGATAAACGGCAAAATAATAACAAAAGTTATGTATTTTACCCTTTAAAATATTAAAATTCAAAAAACCCGAAAATGGTTTTTATATATTTATCTAAAGAGTACTTGCAAGTGTAAATACAGTGAAAATCTCGTTTAATATAGTCATAAATAAAATATAACTTAAATAAGGTATAATGAATTATATTAAGTTTTTCGAACATGGAACTGTTGGTAAAATTTCACTTATGACTTTAACACTACAAAATGATGATCAATTAAATTAGTTATATACTTAATTTTATAATGTGAATTTTATATTTTTTTATATATTTTAATTTTGAATTATAAATAACATATTTTATGAACGATAAGTTCATAAAAATTGATATTTTATGAACGATAAGTTTTATTAGTAGGATTTCTCAATCATGTGTAAAAAAAAATAATCTTCTGCACAATTTCAAAAATAATCAATCCGATTTTAAAATAGACTAATTATTATGATTAAATAACTAAAGATATTGTAATAAAATAATATCATGTAAATAGCTAAAAATCAACTAAATCAGTTGATAAGAAAAAAATATTTAAGGTAAGGACCTGTTTCAGAAGAGCATATAGGAACATACGTTACATCTAGGTGTATATGTATAGATCAATCATAAAATTGTATGGGTACAAAAGGGTAAAATAAGTGCCAGAAGGTTAACGAAGGGGTATAAAGGTATTTTAAGGGCTATTCCAGATCGAAATATGCGAGAGTGTCCTCTGTTGCGAGCGTGTTGGGATAGGAAGGGCTGAAAAGGAGAAGAGTAGAGACCCTGCTATGAATAATAAAGAAAAGCCTAACTCAAGTTTTCTCTCGTTCTCTTGTCTTTCTCTTTTTCCCCTTATCTTTCCTTCTTCTCCGTCCTGTCGGTGCACGAGTGAGGTACCATAAGGACGAAAAAAAAGAGGAGTCAAAGAATATGAGGGATCATCAGTGTGCAAGTCCTTGGCAATTATATACGGGGCAAGGGGCAAACGCGGGGATAGGTAGTTTAGGGGTTAAAACCACCCCTACTACTCTGGTTCTTACAAAGCGTGCAATTCATTAGCTTTGGTCTGCCCCTAGGGCCTAGGAAGAGGCAATATCTCTCGATTGGTCCGCATCAAAGTTGCCTTTCTCTACTGTCGTTTAACAAATGCCCACTCTTCATCTTTTTAATTACATTCCCTTCTCTATTTTTTCTAAGTCTCGTTAAAAAATTTCTTTTCTCTTTTTCTCAATGTTCGTCAGTATTTGTTTTTTTTTTAAATCGATTAAAATTGTAGTTCAAAGCAATCCATATTCATTTCATACACAATATATGGTGTTGTATACATCTAATTTAGTAATTAAAGTTTTAGAATTTATTTTATTACTATTTTTAGATCATCAAAGCAGGATTTTTTTATAAAAAATAAAAAAAATAATTTTTTTTTTTACTTTAGTATTTTATTTTGTACTTGACGAAAATAAATACTAACATAAATTACACTTAAATTCTACCATAAATTGGACTCACCCTATCATAATGAAAGAAAATATCAACTGTACTGAGGTAAGCCTGATGTTATTAAATGAATAAAAAAATGTTAATAGCTCAATAAAGTTCAATAAGCGAGAAAATTGAATTTAAGTCGGATTAAGAAAAACATTTTTGTATATTTCCTTAACATCTCCTTGTATCGGGTAGAAGAAATAATTATTATTTATGAAGAAAATTTAATTCCGTTTAACTTTTCTCAAAGCATGATTATTACTGTTTAATCAGCGAGGAAAAATAGCAGCAAGTAACTGAAATCGGTAAAGAATTTAAGTCAATTTTTTTTTTTTTAATTTAGTAGCCTGCTGAGAATTAATATTTAGAATATGATTTAAGGAAAACAACTAATGGTTATTCGGTTCATAAAATAACTGCTAATCTAGTGGTTAACGCGTCTTCCCAAATCAGCTGATTTGGAAGTCGAGAGTTACAGCGTTCAAGTCCTAGTAAAGCCAGTTATTTTTACGCGGATTTGAATACTAGATCGTGGATACCGGTGTTCTTTGGTGGTTGGGTTTCAATTAACTACACATCTCAGGAATGGTAGAACTGAAAATGTACAAGACTACACTTCATTTACACTCATACATATCATCCTCATTCATCCTCTAAAGAATTATCTAACCGGTAGTTACCGGAGGCTAAACAGGAAAAAGAAAGAAAGAATCCATATAGCAAAAAAAAATATTGAAAAATACAAAAACAAATTTTCACCACTAAGTCAAGTTTTAAAAAACTAACAAAAAATGAGTATGATTATAATACATGACTATAAAACGCAGTTATTTAAATCACTAATTTCTGTCTTAGCAAGTCCATCAATTTTAATGATTACATTAAAAACTAGCAGATCAGCTAATGCATTCAATCATTAATAGTAACAAGAGTTACAAGTTAATAATGATCAAATCAGTATCTAAAAACATAAATATACTATATTTAAGGTGAATTACTTCCAGTCAATCGACCAACAAAAAAAAAAACAAATAATTTTAATCATTAAAAAATTTTCAGTTATTGTACTTTCATAAATAAAAAAACAGTATTGTAATCTATTCTTTATTTAATAATTTTTAGTCGCTTTTCTGCGATTTCAATACTACTCATTTAGTAAATTATGCCGGCAATAATATACAAGGACAAAATTTTATATGTTTACCACAGACTATTACGATAGAATTAACTTACAGCAGAACAAATAGATAAAATTTTGTATGATTTTTAATTCAGCTGGACGTCTTACGATGAAATGTTAATGCGGATAGAAAACTTTATTACCATAAAAAAACGGGGTCTCATGGGTTATCACCACTATAGATATCCAATAAATATCTGTCCATGTTCGGATGAGATAACCAAATAAATTTAATATAATTTGGATTTATTTATTATAAAACCCATCAAACTTAGCCTACGCTCGCTTCGCTCGCCAGTCAAGGTTAGCGAGCGTAGGTTAAGTTTAGTGGTTCTTATAATAAATATATATATTTATTTATTTGGTTATCTCATAACCAAACATAGACAAATATTTATTGGATATTTATAGCGGTGGTCATATAACCCATGAGACCCAAAAAAACGTATAGATTAACAGCCTAAAAACCGGTTTATGCCTCAACAATAATAATGAATCAGTTGCCACAAAAATCGTAAGAAGACTGATGAAGCGTACTAAAAATTTATAATAATAGTGTAGCTTAAGTCGAGCAAAATCATACATGACGAAGCTTAGGTAGATTTATAGTTATGTATCCACAATAACTAATAAACCGGTAGAATAGTCTATTAAAAAATTTATCCCCAAAATTTATTAGAAAACAAAAAATAAAATTTTACTTGTTTTGACTAAATATTTACAAAAAAGGCAAATTCTTTTATTATGCATAGTAGCTTTGTTATTTCTGTTTTACTCTTTAGATTAATTGAAAAAGCAAATGATGCACATTTTAAGTTGAAACTAAATTGTAAGACGTATAATTTGAAAAAAAAGAAGACAAATGGTGATTTGTTAAAGGGAAACATTCATTACCTTATTCCACCCGTATTTACCAGTTTACATCGGATAAACTGTACTAGAATATATAATATTTATCTTCTTTTTTTTTCTTCTCAGTACTTAATTCAAATAACTAGTCCAAAAATGTTGTGTTCTTAGTAGTTACGTAATATATAAAAAAATTAATTAACAGTAAACTAAATCGCTAACAGTTAAGAAATTAAATTAAAAAATTAGTGAAGGTGTTTCACTAACATCAGCAAAAAAAACGAGTACTGACCTCACAATGCCCATGGGCAACTTGTGAGTAGTATTGAAGTTTACATCAGGTAACCGCACAGCTCTATAACGTCTCTTAAGGAAAATAACAAAATAAAAAAAACACTTATGGCACAAAATCAAGCGTTAGGAGGAAACTCCATTAATACAAAAAAACAAACTGCATTTAATAATTAAATCATTAGAATATACCATGTTTTGTAGTTTTCAGAGTTGTAAATAATGAAACTCGTGTGGAAAGTAATATTTGCAATGAAATTCTTAAACACCTTAAGCATCGAAACGCATCTTTTATTTTTTAACTTATTGTTATTATTTCACCAATTTAATTCTGTAATAAGTTTATTATAGTTCATTTTAACTCTCGATTTGTTATATATTCTGTTTACGTTTGAATTTAAATTTACCCTATTAACCAGACATTTAGATATGTGACCATTTACATTACAGTTTAAAAGTTCAAAAAATGTCTAAAACCAATTTTGTCAATACTCACAAAAGATAGATTACAAACTTCCGGAAATATATTAATTCAAAAATATACTTTAAATCTTAAATTTAAAGTATATTTTAGGGATAAATATTATACTTACTTAATAATATTATATTAAAAAGAATTATTAAAATATTTACATAAATATTATAAATATTTTACACCCAAGAAAATTTAGATTATTAATACTGTAACTAATTCCAAAATGATATTTGAATTATAATGCAGGGTAATCATTATACTAAACAAACATAATAATAATAATAATATATGTAAATTATTATTATTCTTAAAGAAAAATATACGACTAAGTTATACATCGTTTATACGTTAGTTATAGGAATATGTACTAGATTGTTGGTTAACTTCATTCTGAGCGACTTAGTACTGTAAACTATACGTACATAGCTGGAATAACTAAATACCTCATAAACACACAAGTCAGCCAGAAAATATGGCTAAGGAAAAGGAGCGGGTCGACAACAGTTAACATTGAATGTTAGTAGTTTAGTTGCGTGTACATATATATATATATATATATATATATATATATATATATATATATATATATGTAGTAGACACAATATTATATGCCACACGTTGTGTAAATGACAGCGATATTACACATAATTCATACAGTAATATATTTTAGTGTTAATAGGGGAACACTAACTCATATGATATGTACGAACAATTGGTATAATTTTGATATGGGCTACGTAATTGAAATCACTTACAATAAAATAATGTTAACAAATAAAGCATTAACAGAAATTGATACTCAACTGTAAATGTGAATGTTCAAAAAGTTTCAATATAATTATTATAACCCTATTTTTCACGGCTAATAGCCGGTTATTAATTAAAATACAACGCAAATAATTAACAAGAAAATCGCTGAATTCAGTGTATTAAACAAAATTTGGCACTATACTTAGATATTAACGAACCGACACCGTAATTATTTGCTACAATCTTTAAACGAATAGAGATGACAAATTATAATATTACAACATATTTTGTATTCGCCGTCTTACCTATTTGTTCCTTCGAATAAAACTAAACAATTCCGTATCTGATATCCGATCCATAGATAAACATCTCCAATTTACGTTTAGTCAGAGACAACATTTATACACAAAAGATATTTATTTCATGATACTGTTTACATTAATGTACGTCAGCTTTAAAAAAACAACATACAAATAATTTTTCTTTAATATAGGATTATAACTTCTCACAGGTTGTTAACTGAAAATAGAGTTCTAGAGTTCGTCATTTGGTTCTAAGCACTCTTCAACTGAATATTCCCGAAATATTGGTTTTTTTTTTTTACTCTGAATTATTACAAAATATACACATAAATAGGATACACACACGAATAAAACTATATCTGATTCACGACTTATGTTTTAAAAACATTTTTTTTGGACAGGATATAGTGTCTACTGTTCGTCGTATTATTTTATTCAAGTCATATCCAGCCACAACTCTATCAGAATAATATTTATGTACCTCAGAATTTAAATCAGCATCCTTCGTACACTATTAAAGAATAATTGTATTATCAGAAGAAACATAATTTTTAACGCTACCTTTACAAGTATTATGTTTAACATTTTTATCAAAACTAAATAATATGTTTTAATAAAAAAAAATATTATCCTAATGAAATACAGTTTTAAATTTACTTTAATACTATAAGATTTTAAAAAAAATCCCTTCCGGCACACTAGAAGGTAGATTTCACCGGTGCTTAGTAGGGGATAAAAAATATTTCCATCTTAAAACTAAGAAAAACTTCAAAATACGACAATCGTTGCATGTGAAAAAAAGTTTCACATGTTTAGCGTACGACAAGCCCATCTTCTTACAATCCCAGCAAAGTTTTGGTCATCCCTTGCCGTAAGGGTTGATCATATCAAAAATTGTTACAAAGGTAATGTTTAGAGGACTAACGACCACTTTAAACCGATTCGATACTGTGCCTATTAAGGGAGGAATGATGTTTTTGTCTTCAAAATCTCATTTTTTCCGCCCCAGGGCCAGTGGTTGGTGATAACAAAAACCTTTACTTACATAAGTTCTAGGCCCTTATCCAAAAAATAGTAGAAACTTTAAACTAATGCGATATTTTACTTAAAAAGAAAGTTATAGCGATCATTTTATTTTTTCGAAACCCCCCCCCCCCATTTCCATTTCTAAGGTCCGACTTTAGCCGTTAACGATCCCGACCAAGATTTTGGAACGAGTTATTTTTAAGGAACAATTTGAAATTGATTGGCGCAAAATTATGGCAGTTATCGTGTCCACAAGAAAGTGAAAATATATATATATAAAATATGTAATTATATATAAATGTATACATAAACTTTCGAGCTGACGGTGGTTTTGGAGTCATGTGGATGTGAAACGCGAAGATGTCAAAAATTTGATATGTCAAAAATTTCCGGAAGTCGAATCATGGTACCCATTACAATAGGTAGGCTTTCTTATGAAATCTACCGAAAACCCATAGTCCAAAAATATAACGAAATAAACTATTTTGTAATTTGGGGGTTTTACCCATTTACAACCCCTTAAAATTGGACAATACATTCGGTTTGAAAAATAAATATTTTACATAAAAATAAAAACGATATATTATAAGTAGTACTTATTTTCATTGGTTCCAGAGTTATAGCAAATAACATGTTAATTAATGAAATATTTGTCTCTTACAAGGGGAAGGCACATCGATTCAAATCCGACTTCATCTCCTTTCTTTTATAAACTTTTTTTTTAATTTAAATATATTGATTTCTTAATAATTATTAACATCTGATTGTAAAAAAAGTTATACAATAAATAATAATTCAATAATAACAATAAAAAGAAAATATAAAATAAAAATCAAAAGTTATTAGTTAAATAAAATTTGATGTACCTTTCATTTAAAAAAAAGGAAATGAAGTCGGAATTGTACCTTCCTCTTGTAAAAGCAAAATATTTAATTAATTATAATTTTATTTGGCTATAACTCTGTAATCAATGAAAATAAGTACCATCATGTATCGTTGAAAAGCTCTCGATGAGAGCTTATTACTGCAGTAAAGACAAAATCCAAATGTTTTGGATTTTGGGCTTTTATGGACACTTTTTTCAAGTCGATTGCAATCAAAAGGGGAAGTGCACAATTAGATTTAACAACAGTCATAAATCCAAAATTTCAACATTCTACGCCTAATCGTTGTGAGTTATACGAGATACATTCGTACATACATACGTACAGACGTCACGCCAAAATTAGTCAAAATGAATTCAGGGATCGACAAATGGAAATTAAAGTTGAAATCTGAAAACCGAAATTTTTCGCGATCACATACTTCCTTTACCTCGTACAAGGATGTAAAAATCGAGGTTTATAAATAACAATTAGTTATTTTAATTGGTTCAAAATTATTTTTATTGGTAACTGGTCCCTGGTTATTGAATTCACTGGTGTAACAATTCGATTTCGCAAACCTTGAAGAGTAGCAAGCAGGCTTAATTGGTAAACCCACCGGGTTGGCCGAGTTGTTAACTCACCATCGCAAATCAGAAGTCAAGAGGTCTAAGGTTTAATTCCTAGCAAAGGCAAGAATAACACTTTTACGGATTTTAATACTAGAGAGTGGATACTAATGTTCTTTGGTGATTAGGATTCAATTAACCATAGATCTCAGGAATGGTCGACCTGAGACTGTACAAGATTCCGCTTCATTTACATTCATACATATCATTCTCATTCATCCTCTGAAGAAATACCTTACGGTAGTTCCGGAAGCTAAACAGAAAAAAAATTATAAAACCGTAAATTAAAATATTACATACATATCTTGTATATGTGTTGTTTACAATCTAATGTCGACATATTACAAAACAGAATTATAAAGGAGTGTTCCGGTTTAAAGTAATAAAACATATTATTACATCTGCTATTTAAAAATTAAAGAGATTTTCTTGTGGACACGATAACTGCCGTAATTTTGTGCCAATCACTTTCAAATTGTTCCTTAAAAATAACTCGTCAGAAAATCTCGGTCGAGTTCGTTAACAGCCAAAATCGTTCTATGGGAAAGGAAATGGGGGAAAAAAATATCGCTATAACTTTCTTATTAAGTAAAATATTGAATTTGTCTCGTTTACTCACAACGCAGTTTATTTAAGATACATAATAGTGTTTGAAAAATAGTGTTAATTAATTTAAAAATTATTTCTAACTAAATTATCTAAATCAGTACTATTTTATAATTTCAAAAATTAATATCGTTTAAATAATTAAAACAGAAAAAAATTATACTTTTTTAAATACATAAAAAACAAATATAAGACTGTTTGTTTTGAACTGCGTACGATTTTTAATTTTGACAAGGATACGTCTGATAAAAAAAGCTTTGATAACAAACAAAAATGAATTCATGAATACAATATCTATTTTTTTTTTTATGGGTGTTGGTATTAGAAAGGGTTAAAACTGAGTTATACTGAATTCAACTCTACGCAATGTCAAACGTGATGGGCATTTCAAGGGCGTAAATGAAAAAAAAAATTCGTTGACTTTTTAATTCAAACATATAAGCACACAAGCTGCCTCTATGAATACACTTTATGTCACAACATAAATGTTTCAGATTTTATATAATGTTCCTTTTAAATATGTTTATAAAAAACATTAAATTCGGAATAGTTTTATTCTGGTAATTAAATTTATAATACGAATAATTCATATGAAACACAAATAAAGTTTCGCTTATGTTTACATTGTTATTAGTAAAATTAATAAACTAACTCGCTGCATTGTAAGTGTAATCGTAGTTATTTTATTTACTATATTAAAGGTTAGCACGCTGTATTTAATTTCAATAAATCGAGACTGTAGGACAGAATGCTTGTTTACTTTACACAACAATAACCCATAATACATTCTATTACATTCATTTAAAAAGTATTTTCAGTTAATTAATTCATAATATAAATTAGTAAAACACAACTTCACAACTTATTTCACTTGAAATAAAATACAATTAACTTAACTATTTGAAAAAACCCTCAAAAATAATTGAATCAAGGCCCTAAAGTTAAAAACAAACAAACCAACAGATTTGCATATTATAAGAAGTAATGTGAATTTAAATTAATCTAAAAGAATGTAATTTTATGTTAATGTTTGTGGAGTGTCTTACCTCAAATATTTAAATCATCAAGTTCTCATTATTTGCTACACATATTTCAACTTCAATAAATTAAAGTATTACAGTAACGAATTTAAATATTTTGTTAACACACAATACGCGAACAGCAGTTACTGATGAAACGCAAGAGACTGTTCTAGTAGCGACGGAGAGTATTAATACTGTTCTACGCATGCGTCCCATCAATGTCTAGTCGCAGCTTACATTGTAATGCAACGCAGGTATATATCATCTATACTGGTAAACAAAACCAAATCAAAACTGCATTGATCATTGTTCGACTGTGGCTTACAAATATCTAAACATTCATTATAAATTTGCCACAACATGTTAATTGATTAAATATAGTATGTAATTTACATAAAGTAAATTAAAAAAAAAAAAAAAAAATACTCATCTTACAGCGGAAATCGTACATGTTTTATTAAAAATAAAATATACCGACTATGTCGACGTAAAATTATTATCAAATGTTTTCAAAGAAATTATAAAATAATAAATTATTTGTTTTTAGGCTTTTTTATTTACAGCTAAAAAAAATATTTAGCAATGAAAATGTTTAAATTTATACGGGAATCTGCTCTAAACTTCTTGTTCTTTCACCGATTACATATTCTTCCGATTTCATATCCGATTACTTATACATATATTAATTAAAAATAAAAAAAAACACTGTTTACTTTTTGGATCATCCCTCATAATATTACTACACCTTTTGTAACTCGCCGGATGTTGGTCGCCGCAGTTAACGCAGGAATCCGGGACCTGTCGTGCCTTAAAACAGTCCATATTCGCATGATCTGCATCACGTTTCACACAACGGTGTAGGCGATTACATCGATTGTTGGTATACCCAAAGCGTTGACAACGTTTACACTAGACCACTTCTTCTTTATTATTATTTTCCCTAAGGCCTAAATATGGCGATCATGTCAAAAATGAGGTATGGAGGTTTTTTTATAGATCTTTACGTTTTAGGATTAAACTAGTTTATCTAGACCAATAAAACATTTCTTATAAAAAAAAATTACTTCATCCCTTCTAATTTTACTTTCTTTTAATATAATTGTTTAAAATGCATAAATAAAAAAATAGGTTTAATTGAAGAAAAGGTTTTCATTATGAACCAACTGAAAAGTGATATTTTTTTTAAACAATCACTCTCTACGTATGTACAGATATGTGTACGTATATAGGTCATTATGTGTACGTATGACCGATTTTCTTCATATTTGGCTTAAATATTTCTCTATGTGCGGCATTGATCATATAATTTTTTCAAAATTCTTTAACGGGGTGTGATATTTCGCGGAAAAACAAATTTCGATTTTCGTTAGAGCCATTTTAGAGAAAAACGTTCTTAAACCAAATTTATTACAATGCATTAACTTCATATATAGAAATATCAAGAAAAGTCTACAATTTTTTTTTTTAAATTATAGACAGGAGGAAGTATAACGTTTCAGTTCAAAGTATGACTGTGACTTAACTATCACGTGAATCATTGAGCCGTGAACCTCCTACACAACGGAGATGACGTTATAAGATTAAACCGGCTATACGTTCTGGACCTTAGAGACTCTTGAAATGTCTTTAAGTGTAACTTCAGCTGTGAGTGCTGTGCATTTTCTCCTCGATTTTTATTTTTAAATTTATAATATATTCTTTTCTTTTTATCTTTCTTCTCATTGTTTCATCGCTTTTCTTGCTATTTAATACTTCTTTTATTTTGTTTTTTTATTGCTTTACTGTGTTAAATTTTGTTCGTAATTACTTATTGTATGTGTTGCTTGCGACAGAATTTCTTAATAATATTAGTGTGTAATTTTTGAGGAGTTTCGCTGGGAACTCCTCCAAAAACCAATTGTTTATATAAATTTTTACAAATTGTGTGATCCAATTTGGTTTATGTAAATGTAACCAATGTAAATAAAAATTGAAATTAAAAAAAAAAACTTTTATTGAAGGAAGTTTTAGAATTAAAGAAAATTTTACTTAAGCAAATTTTTTAAGCTGAAGCTATATATGAATATTTTTAGAAAACGTTTTTCTATATTTATTCCCCACTTCTAAAAAAAATATCTTTTTTTTTGTTTTTTGTCTCTAAATCTTTCAATTTTTATTATTAATACCCGGGAAAGTCACAGTTACAGTCACAGTCAGTTTTTGCAATTGCTAGATTTTTAGATTTTAAAAACATTTTAAAACACTTTTTTAATAATGTTATTAGAACATATTTAAATCTTAACTTTTGTAGAAACTTCATTAAATTATAATAACAATAATTATTCATATTCACGTGTGTGTGTGTGTGTGTGTGTGTGTGTGTGTGTGTGTGTGTGTGTGTGTGCGTGTATATATTATATATATATATATTTATTTATAGTTATTTTCATAAAAACATTAATTACTTAAAAATTAAGTGAAGAAATGTCATTAATACTTTTTATAAGGCGGATGAATTCACCACATCATGTCAAAATTTGTACGTCAGGATATGAAACGGAAATTAGAGTAAAATAATATATTGTAATGTAATATAATCAATGAAAAATATTTCAATTAATAACTGAAAAACGTTTCGATGAAGTCAGAGTTACCGATATGACAAAGTTAGGGTTATCAATCAATGATGGAACACGATCTTCTTACTTTGCGTTAATGTAAAAATTATATGACATCTTTGCGAAAAAAATTACCTTACTTAATATATACACCATAAATCATATAGCTATTGGAAACGGTTAAGAAAAATCTATAAGGCCTTAAAATATTCTCGGTCGTATAAAAGGTTACAAATTAAATTAATGAGCCCTATAACCGTTATTACAAAGAAATCCAATCCAATACTGCAAATGTTCATCGTTAGATTGCTATGTAAGAATCAGGTTCTGCATTACAATACGTTAGCGAATAAAAAAGTGCTCTCTCACTCGTTCTCAACTCTTCGTGGGAGTGTCCGAAATGTTTTTCACGTAAGAGAATCTCCTTTTAGATTTATGTAGTGAACTACTGCTGATTGTAATGCCGTAAAGAGCACAAAGATAGGGTGATTGCTTTTTCCTGCTGTACTCCCAGCAGAGGGCGGCATTTTTCTGCAGTCATTTCCTTTCAGATGTCATCCTTCTTCTATTCTTTCTTTCTGTTTTTTCCGTAAGTATTCATACATTTTCATCCGTAAATGTAAAACTACGGAAGAAATATATGTAAACTAAAATATGCTGTGGCGTAGCTATATATTACCAAACATTAATACGGTTAGCAAACTCAAAATTTAGTAAACTTAATAAAAATTTGTAAAAAATATTTTCGACCGCTATAGTAGATTTTAATATCAAATTCCATGACGGTTCTTGACCTCACTCATCCGAAAGGCTCCGGGTTCAGTCAAGTTTATAAATTTTATCCGCTGTGAAATTTTCGTATTATATTTCTACGCACATGCTTCGAATTTGTAAGACAAATATGTTATTAAAAAAGAAAGATAACAGGCAAGTTAAGATTTATAGATAAAACAATTTTTTTTTCTAATTTTAACCTACAGGTTTATTAAAAAACTTCAATTTCGACAAGTAAAACATATTAAAATAAAACTGTTAAAAAACATGAGAATTAATTAAATATGCACAAAATAATACATAAACAGATTATGTCCCGAAATGATTAGACAAGTTATACGACAATAATAAAGGTATTTACTCCAGAATTTAACAAGAAAGATCGAGGAAAGCCGTAGAAAAAATCTTAAACAAAGAAATATCAGAAACGTATACAATCAATAACAAAAGAGAAGTGATTAAGGTATCATATACGTACACGAATAAATTAAAATAAAATCAACATCAGAGCAGAATTAAATAAAAATATTGAATTTTGCGTAATTGAAAGTTACAAGTACATTTTTGTCCAGAAAGATGCTAAAAATTCAGGTTTAATTAACTATAATTAATGCTACTTAAAAGTCAATCAACAAAAATATTATTTTTACAAAACATCTTTTAATTATAACAAAAATTTACTTTGCACAATTACAAAATATTTTCTCGTATAATAAGTAAGTTTAAAAATTGTTCAAA
This sequence comes from Lycorma delicatula, assembly GCF_047948215.1. NCBI lineage: Eukaryota > Metazoa > Arthropoda > Insecta > Hemiptera > Fulgoridae > Lycorma > Lycorma delicatula. Next base: position 199,768,351 of record NC_134456.1, read on the forward strand.
ACTGATTAATAACCCCGGGCATGATGACGGATCTTCTTGCCAATATCGGTGACGGAGAGATATCATCAGAGGCCCGCTTAACCGGAATATCTTGACGGATCTTCTTGCCAATATCGGTGACGGAGAGATATCATCAGAGGCCCGCTTAACCGGAATATCTTTGCATAGAGATTCACTTTTCTTTTTTGTTTAACCTATAGCACCACCGTTATGTATTGCTTTAGAGGATGAGATGAATGACTGCAGCGTGTGTGAAAATGCCATGCCTGACTGGGATTCAAACCCAGGACCTCCGGACGAAAGGCCGAGACGCTACCAGCTCAACAGGACCTGACCCCCTCTTTCTTTTTCCTGTTTAGTCTCCGGCAACTACCGTTTAGATAATTCTTCAGAGGATGAATGAGGATGATATGTATGAGAGTAAATGAAGTGTAGTCTTGTACATTTTCAGTTCAACCATTCCTGAGATGTGTGTTTAATTGAAACCCAACCACCAAAGAACACCGGTATCCACGATCTAGTATTCAAATCCACGTAAAAATTTTTTTCTTTTAATTTATTATTTTTTATTTTAAATTAGCTAAAAAAAAATCTATAAAAATTATATACACAAATCAATCACTGAAATAAATTGTGAAGATATATTCAATTTTAAAAAGGATCCATCGTTTTGTAAATATAATGAATTTTTCCATTTTTTTTTTGTCCATTATTGAATTTTACCGTGCGAAAACTAATTACGAGAACTGGAGATATAATTTTACAAACACATTACATGTTAAATTCAAATGTCAAAAACATTCTTGAGAAAACAGTTTCTTTTATAGACAAAATGATAAAATGAAAATTAGAAAAACTGAAAACCAGCAAAAGAAATACAATGAATATAGAACGTAAAAATTACTAAAAAAAAACAAAACCAAAAAAAAAAAAAAAAAATTAGAAAATACTTATACCTAAAACTATATAATTTATATCGGTAAAAATACACAAAATGCGATTGTACGCGTATTTTTTTCGTTGATATAAATAATCAAAGTTGTGTAACCCCTTAGACCAATCACAGTAAAGTATTTATTTTTATCGGTAACCTGTTACAAAATGTCGGTCGACCAAATTGTTGTTCGAGAAAAAGAGTAATAGTTTGAGGTTAGAAGTTATCGCTAGTAATTTGAACAGTGACAAAGTGAAACCGGTGTCTTCTCATAAAGATGAAGATGAGATCAGGATTTAAAAAGAGCCTGAAGCTAAAGCAAGATATAGTAATACTAATAACAGTAGTAGTAGTAGTAGTAGTAGTAGTAGTAGCAAAAGCAGTAGTAAGAGTGGTAGTGGTAGTAGTGCCATATAATAACAGAAGGATATAAGGATAACATCTCATACCGATCTCATCGTCCTCCTTCCTTAGCAGCCACCCAACTCCTGCGTCTTTTCCACCCTTTCTATGGAAAGTACCATGCGCTTAAACTATTCCTTTCTGCTCAACGTACAAACTCATATTTTGTTAATCAATTCTAAATAAATTTCAGTCGAGACGTACGCATCGAGTAAAATTTTAAATTTAGTTTTTTTTTCTCTTTAATAAAATGATAGTAACTATTTATTCTTCAATTATACAAATAAAAAAAGCGAGAACAAAATTGTAATCCTTTCCTGTCATTGATTGAATGATGAAATTTTATTGTAATATTATAACTAAAAGTTTATTTAAAAAAAAAAAAACGGTTTGAAAATTTAAAAGAATCCATACTTTTAAACTTATGCAATACATAAAAAGATAGCTTTTTTCTATTTTTAGGATAGGGGGAATTTTGGTGGAAATATTTTTTAAACGGTAAGATTAACGTATCAGAATATATTAAAATATATTTTCCCAAAACAAGAATAGTTCCAAAATATATAATTACAATCATAAATTTGTATCAAAATGTTTATAAAGTGTGTTTATAAAATTCTTAAAAATGTAAATTGTAACCGACGGTTTTCAAATATGCAAGCATGTCATAACTTTGGAGGATATCATATTGAACGGCTCTTTTTTTCCTTCAGAATGTCAATCGCAGATGTTTGTGAGCCAAAATGACAGGTATGAGAAGGAATTTCTCTGGGATCTTTTCGATAGATATAAAAAAAAAATCAGAAACTGATATTTTTGATATCTTTATGGATTATAAAAGATTGATATGTTCATCTTTATGATGATGTGTGAGTAGCTAGTCCTTCCAGATTTTATTATTCAGCCGTACTGTGTAAATGCGTTGCACAAATAATTTATCGATTACAAGATCACATAAATTGTAGTCTCTAATCAACATCAAATTTTACAAATAAATTTACTAAAATATAGACCTTACTGTGGAAATCGATGATTAAGAAAACTATGTTCGAAAACTTAACAATAGTAGGGCGATTAGGAGTGGAAAAATATTGGAAAAATAATTATGTTGGGAAAACGGCTTTGGGAAATTAATAATTTTGGAAATGCCGACCTCCGTGGGTGAGTAGGTAGCATCTTGCCACGTTGTACGGAGATCCCAGGTTCGAATATCGATCAGGCATGGTATCTTTTCATACGTTACCAGGACTGAACATAGCTGTTTATATCCGCTTTCATAAAAGAAAATTTCATAAAAGAAAATTTGGAAATTTTGGATTGCAGCTTTTGCTGCCGTACCCAAACTGAAGTTAAGTTTTACAAAATACTGCCTATTTTATATAAAAATAGCAAACAGGTTTTCTATTATATATTTAATAACATTTCTTGAATTAACAGAAAAAGCTAATTAGAACAAATATTATTTAAATGTTTAGTATATTATATTTCTGAAGCGTTCGTAGAATCATTTCTTCCAATCCTCTTTTACTAAAATTATTTATTTTGTTTTATTTTATATAGATAATAAAATCTGGTAAATTAGTTCAACGGTTTCACTTTTAATTAAAATATGATTACTGCATTTCTATTTTAATCATCAGGCTTGTAAATGTAATTCTGATTTTTCAATAATTGTTAAAAATAATTTACTTGTAACTATTCAAAGATGATCTTAATTAAAGTTTAACAGTAGTAGGTATATTAAGAAGCTCTTACAAATAAATAAATACCGAACTTTTTTAGCTTCTAATAAATGGAGGTTGTTACCAAGAGTATTGCAATTTATTGATTTTTTTTTTTTTACTACTTTGTAAACATAATGTGAATAAAAATAGTTGCCATTATAAATCTATATGTTACAAGAGGTAAATATTAAAAAAAACAAGACTGCCAAAAAAAAAGAAGACATTGTTAACAAACAAAAGTGTCTAATATATAGGAAAATTAAAGAGCTTCCGGGTTACAATTTTGTTTATAGTATTTGCAAATAGTACACTTTTTCTTAATTCATTTAAACATATATACAACACATAAGTAAATTAAAAAAAAGAAACTATTACAAAAGTTATTTAGCTAAAGAAACATTAATGTTGGAGTCCTAAAAGAGGATACAGGATCTAACTCTATTATTAGTCATACAAATTGAAGGTTCTTTCTTTACATTTCCTTATCTATTCCTCTCTGTTATTAAAAGCACATACCTAGGCACTCAATAACTTTTATCCTTTTTTTACGTTGTCTAACATCAGCATCCATTTCTTCCACTCACTTTTTTCCTTTCAATTTACCTTTAAGCATCTTCTCTAGTCGAATAGCTCCCTCCATGATATGTCTTGGCAATGTAAGTTAGTCTTCCTTTTTGCATTTTCCTGTATTTCTATTCTATTCTTCCTTACACTAGTAAATACTTTTAGCGTAAGCAATTATTCTATCTATTTTATTTTAAAAATAACCATTCCTCTGATTAGTTTTTCATCTTATTAATCATTAATTTTTCACTGCTTGAAATTTACGCACAAACTGTTAATTATTTAACAAGTTGTCATTTAGGCAAAATCTATAAATTCATTCGATTATAAAATTCTTCGTAAAATAAATATATATTTTTTAATTTATTTCCCAAATAATAAACTATTTTAGGTTTAAGGAATAATTAAAAAATAATGAGATAAAATAGAGATTTTTACAATATTATACTTACAAATTAATGAATTAAATGAAAATTTGTTGAATTTATTTATTCGTATAGTATAACAATAGTCTGACGACCAACTTTCGGTTAATTTTTTTTTTATCATTGAAATGAGTATTAAATTTCCAGAGTATGAAAAATCTGTACATAAATATTTCCGCATAAAAGACAAAGACACTACAACAAGGAGATGAACGTTACGGATTGTTATTCGTAATATACTCAAAGCTTTGGTATTGGAGATAACAGCCTTTTAATTATATTCTCAGAAATACATATTTAATAACTATTTCAATTCCGAAATTAAGAAAATTTATAAAATAAATAAAAAAGTATGAATATAACCGTCTAACCGACAGGTATGGTATAAACCTGTCTAACCGACAGGTTTATACAATATTTGGAAGTTAAGAGTTCCAGCGTTCAAGTCCTAGTAAAGGCAGTTACTTTTATACGGATTTGAATACTAGATCGTGGATACCGGTGTTCTTCGGTGGTTGGATTTCAATTAACCACACATCTCAGTAATGGTCAAACTGAGACTGTACAGACTACTCTTCATTTAAATAATATTTGTTCTGATTAGCTTTTTCTGTTAATTAAAGAAATGTTATTAAAAAGATAATAGAAAACCTGTTGGTATTTTTGTAGGATTGGTCTACTGAGACTACTCTTCATTTATACTAATACATATCATCCTCATTGTATGTAATATAAAGTAATACCAGAACGGTAATTTTTGAAGGCTAAAAAGGAAAAATAAAGGTTTTATACTATATATGATAATATTACAGAGAATATCAAATTTGAAAGGTACTGCTTCAAAAGATAAACAACATTAAATCTCGGATTTATAAGTCATACAAAAAACCAATTTAGTGTCACCAAACATTAATTTTACTTTTACTATGGACAGAAAATATAAAAATTTGATAAGATCAATATTTTTAATGTATTTTTATACATTAAAAAAATGTATATGTAGACATAATATGTATAATATCTATATGTATTTTTATTAGCCTAGGTATACAGATTCCATGAATAATAAAAAAACGCTACAAGTTTATTATGATAAAAAAATATAATCAATTTACATCAAACAGAAGGTTTTTTTCTTGTTTTTCGTTGTACCAACAATAAAAACTAGTATAAACTAACTAACCAGATAAGTTTATGTTTAAACGAAAGAATTTCGATCATAAAAATATTTTATAGCTAAAAAGTGATGAGCGAAGCCTTTATAAAAAAAGACGTTATATCAACATTGTATAATAGAAGAGAACCAGTTTACGGTCATTTTGCTTGTTTAGAAAGTTTGAAAGTTTTACAAGATCCAGGTTTAGTGATTTACCATGCTACCCTTATTAAAAACAAACCCGACTTTTTTTATACCTACCTTTGGTACCACAATAATTAATAATTTTACGTACATATTATAAGAAAACTTATCGATAAAGTAAATAAACAGGATTTTTTTACATATTTATGTAAAAAAAGCCTGGCTGGGATAAAAGGATTTGGATAAGGTGAAACTAAAATTTACCTTTAGAATGCAATCATTAAATGGTCCTTACACTTTAATAGCACATCCTTACGGTAGAATAGTAAAATATTTGATGCCTAGGTCCTTTATTCCAGGAAATTAAGATGTACATGCTCTTATAAAAACTGATTAATTATTCATATTGAAGCAAATAATCAAATATAATTCGTACATGTAACAAATTTTCTTAAAAATATTAGAAAATAAAACAAGAAAAGGATAAAACCCTCAAACTACAATAAAATAAAATAAAGTGTATAAAAAATTCTGAATATCCCCCAAAACTAATAATTTGTTTACTTTGAATATTTGTAATTTTTAGCTTCGTAGTACAATAATGTATTTTGGTATTCAACTGTAATGCAAGAATCGTTGCATACATTTAAAAAAAATAATGATCAAAAAATTTCTATCAATATTATGTTTTTTTTTTTTTATAAATAACCCTAATCAAACATTTTAACATAATATAATATACATGAATACTTATTTAATTTACCGAAAAGTTTTCGTATAACACATATCTAAAATTATTAATAATTATTAGTACCTGCAGTAGGTATAAAAAGTAGGGTTTGTTTTTAATAAGTAAATCAATAAACGTGTAGTTAAAATAAACGTTGAAGACAGTATATGCCATTTTTTGTTAACCGAAAAATTATATGTAGCCTGCTTTATGAACTTCCATAAAAGTACAATATTATACAGGAAAAATATTTATAGAAGTTTAAATGATGTGGCCTATAACATTATTAAATCAATAAATACGGAATTTACTATGAATATGTTCAGTGATTTAAAATAAATTTATTGAAATCCTTTAAATATTTCTCTTTTAATCTTTTTTTTATAACTACACAGCAATTTTACAACCTGTTCAGCAAGATAACTGAACAATAAGTAGATAAGATCTACATTTGAACCAACATTAAATAGTCATAGACACAACGGCTTGTGACAACGATAGCAACGAAATGAAATAGAAGAAAATAGTACAGCCAGACAGTAAAGTCACCTAGTTGAAACGATAAGGAAAACCAAGAATATTGTTCCTTAGCAATCTTGAAAAATCACTGATCGTATTATCCAATAAATTAACCACCAAAAAATTCGGGTGCCAACCCAAACGATTTTGATACCGGCTGATCAGGGAGATTTCCTGCCGAACGGTTCGCAACTTAAGATCATTATACTCGTATATTAGGCTATTGCTTATGTACCAGGGTATGTTTAGTATTTTTCGCAATTTTTTGTCTGGTAGCGTTCAAGTACGTCAGTACTAGAGTTGCACACTGTAGCTTACAATTCAAGCCCGTAAGTCCAAACAGGTTCAAAACTGATTTATAAATCAAGAATTTACTTTCTACCGAAAGCCGAGATCTATGTCCTATATATTTTTAAACTTGAGATCCAACTGTTTCCGCTTAGATTCGATATGTTTCGCCCAAGAAAGTCGTCGGTCAAGATGAAAACCCAAATATTTAATCCTGAGATCTCGGAATCGAAACATTGAAGAAAGAAACAGAAGGACAGTGAAAAGTTATTTTAGAAAAATAACTCGAAATTTGTTCTGAGAAAAAAAAAACATTAATAAAAAGCAGAAAAAAGTAGTTTTAAAAATTTATATTAATATGTTTTTTTAAATATTAAAACATTATAAACAAAATTAATCTTAATAAATAAGTTCGTTTATTTTTATTTATCAGATTATATAGATAAATACCAAGTAAAGAACAATTATTTTTACAGTTTTAATAAATATAAGGAAAAAATTAAATAACTAACTTATCTGATAATACTACTAACACATTATCAATAATCAGAAAATCAGGAGAAAATTATTATCATTAACAAAGTAAAATAACCCCGGAAGTGATGAATTCTGATGATGTTAGAGATGCAGATAACTATTCGGTAAGTCTTCAAGTATCCAAAAATTTCCTGTTCAAAATTTTATTTTTGTTAATATTTTTTTATGATTTTGTTAACTACAGAAATAATTGTAGGAATAAAACGAGTTAGAATCAAAATCTAGATCTTACAAACGATTTATCACTTAAAGTAAATTATAAAATGAGTTCTTAGGTCTATATTTGTTAGAAGTTCTTCAAAAATGAAAAAAAAAAAATAGATAAAAGATTCCTGGATTTTCGGAGCTGCGAGGTTTTTTAAAATTTTAATTATATAAAACACAGGTTTGGCATAATAACTAAGTTATTAAATAATTGAAAACATTATATTAAAAAGAATCAATAATCTATAAGACTAAGTTTATCAATATTTTGCACCTAAAGGAACTTCTGAGTTAATCAGAACAAAGGTCCTACTATTGAAACTAGGTTACTTTATGATAATAGGGGCGTGTATTAAAACAATACTACCTCAAGACTAACCTATAGAACAACACAGCTTATCTAATAATGCTTCTTGTTTGTTTCATCAAGTAGTTATATTGTTTGCTTGCATGTTTGTTTTCCTTCGTTTTTTAATTTTTTTTTTTACTTACCAACTTAAAGAACAATATTTCCCAACAACTATAGATAGTTAATTTTAATACTATTGAAAATTTATAAAGCTGTACAAAATGTTTTCTTATCCGCTCGTAAAGATCCTAATGTTATAGTATATTTAATTAAAAACTACATAATAAAAAGATTTAATCATTCAACCCAATCTTTTTTTAAAAATAGTGTTAAAAGTCAAGGAGCAGAATTGAATAAAAGATAAGAATTATTATGATTAAAATTAAATAAATATAAAGAAATGTTCGTAACTAAAACGTGGATTTTATAAAACGTTATTTTATATCAAAAGATAAATAATTACGTCACATAAATTTAGAAAAATAGAATTCAATTAATAATATTACTACTAACTAATCTACGAATGTAAAATATTATACGTCTATAATCCAATCATTAAAATATTTTAATAACCGTCACACATCTAAGCAGTTGTTACATAAAATAGTTTTTAAATGATAGACCTAAGTTTATAAGTAAAATTTAAGTTTCTAAGAATTTATTTACAAAACGAAAATTGATTTTTTAAATTAAATCAGTTTTTTTAGAAGTGAGCCGACATTGAAGCCCTAACGAGTTTAATAATAAATATATTAATTTATACACAATGGAACGTTGACATTTTAATATGTTTATTAAGATAAAGTACAGAAATTTATAACTTACTTCAAAATTGTAAACGTCGTTGTTCAAAACTTCACTAACAAATTAGTAATTAAGTAAATATGTAAAATAGTGGTTTGCATATAAATGTATAATTATTAAACGTATAATCAACTAGTTTTATTACTCTTTTTATGTTTATTTATTATTTTCTGTAAAATAAAAGATAATGAACAAATCATGATTTTTTTACGACTACTTTGTAGATACAGTAGGATTATATTACTCGTAGAATAAACGGGTAAAATAACTCGTTGGTTAACACTACTTATCAAATTTTTTCCTACGATTGAAACAATCATATACCTGCAGCATTAAATAACAAATTCTTTCTCTGAGAGTGATGCTGTTCATTGAACAACCAGTTTTTGTATCGAACGTAGTGAAGGTGTTACATATTGGAATAACACAGTTAAGTTCGGTATATTGATAGGCGATCGTATATTTATCTTAAAAAAAAATACAACGGAATATAGTATGATGCCTATAATTTTAAACAAATTAAACATTTCATATTCGGCTTCATAGCATGTTTTCAGAAAAAAATTATCTCCTATTTTTATAGCTATATAGCTTACTTATCACAATAAAATATGCATTACATATATCTCCTATATAGCCCCCCTTATGTAAAGTCATTTTCTCACTTTTATACATCACGGGAAGAGTATCGCTTCATCAATCCCTCTGATCCGTGACTGCAGCATTTCTTGTTTATTATAATGCATTTCTTGTATATTTAAAAAAAAATATTATTGTAAACATTATTCGCTTTATAAGCTATAATAAACATACACAAAATAAATAAATATTCTTTCCAATTAAAAGATAACATAAAAAAATTACATCTAACAGTAATAAAATAATAGTCTACTTTTACCATTTTCCTCGATGTTATAAATTCTACTGCTTTATACTTTATACGATATATTTTATGTTCTAAACAACTTACATCAGTACATTAAAAACAATCTTATAAATATAAATTTTAAATAATACGGTTTGGATGTTTTATGAAGAGGAACTTTATTTACATAAAAATTAATTACAATAGCATTAAACAATTTTTATCTACTTTCTTCATTATTATATAAGACTAATGTTATAAACTAAAGGTAGAATTTAATTATTTTCATTAAGAATAAAAAGTGATAATAAAACTCTTTTAAATATCGATTATAAAAATAAATGTTAGTGCTAACGATAATATTTTCCTTAAATTACTCAACAAACTGAGACATAAAAAAGAAATAAAATTTAAGATTCATTAATTAAATTTTAATCATGATTTATCAACTCATAGCGTCTGAGTTTTTCCAACAAACACTGCAATACGTTTTTTTATGATTTCCGTCAATTCCTTCATTTATTATTTTACCCCGTCATTATTCGTTATACAGTCAAATGAAAGTAGCCTAATTACGATGGAAAAGAATTTTCTTAAGTAGATAACTAAATGGAGATTAGAAGCTTTCAGGAAGATGTCACAATCTGTTTTAAACTTTTATAAAATATAAAGGAAAGCTAACAGTATAATAAGCTTACTGGAAAGATATTTGCATTTAGGTTGACGTAATAATTTGTTAAGTATATAACGGAAAAAAAGACTTAAACCATAAAAAAATTATTTTATTCTTTTAAGAAATATTTCCATCTATATAAATTAAAATGTGAATGTTCATTTGTTAAAAATCTTAAATTTCCGAAAGTTCTTCACCGATTGCTTTGAAATTTTGACACAATGTTGCATTCGAATACGCGCGTGTTTTTATATACCTAAGATGACACACCTGTGACAGGAAAAAACATGATTTTTCTGAAAAATAGCGGTATCTATGGAAGTAAAAGCAACACACGCTATACTAAATATTTTACGATTCCATTCAATATTTCCGATATGTGTGTCCACTATAGACTAAAAAAATACTGGACCGATTTACGGGTGGGGAAAATGAGAGAAAGGAAAAAAATCGGAAAAGGAAAGAAGGGAAAAATATAAAAAAAGGAAAACGGAGAAAAGAAACAACGGGAAAAGAAAATGGAAAGGGAAAGGAGAAAAAATAACAGTGGAAGGGGGGAAAAGAGGAAGAGGAAAGGGAAAGAGAAATGAGCGAAAGAAAGGGAAGGGAGAAGAGAAAGGGGAAATAACGAAAGGGAAAGGGAAAATGGGGAAAGGAATATGGTAAAATTAAAATGGGAAAAAGGAAGCGGGGAAAAGGGGGAAAGGGAAAAAGGGAGAAGGAAAAAGGGAAAGGTTAAATTTTGTGACGTTCCGTAACGTTTATTTTGTTAACGTTTTATAAAACTTTCAATTGTGATCATTTGGTCAACATATATACTGAAATCTAGCAATACCGAAGCATTGCCGGGTCTGCTAATAAAGAATAAAAAGTTATAGACCTGATTGGTTTCTAAAAAAAAATAAAAGTTAATTATTAGTATTCTTGTTTAATTAAAATGTTACTATTTACTAATTTTTCGTTAACTCTTTTATGCGCTTTTGCATCATATCTTTGCTTCTTTCAAATTAATTTTTTAGAATAAAATTTAAAATATTAAAAACCCGAGAGGTATGCTTATTATCTCAGTCACTGAAATAAATTAAACTTTTTTATTCAAATTAAAGATCTTTGAATAATTTAAATTTAATTTATTATTTCCCCTAAGCCATTTTCACTGCATACGAATTTGACTAGTCTATTAATGGTATTTTAATTGCTGGTTATTATTACTAATAGTTGTTTTAGTAATTACATTAGTTACAAAATTATTATTACTTATTATTATTATTATTATTACTTATTAGTAATTCATTATTACAAATAGTTGTTTGAATAACTAAAAGTTACATTTCGTTCATATTGATTACTAAAATTGGAAAGTTATAAAATTATATATTTATTTTCTCTGCGAAAGCGCTTAACAAAGTTAACCAAAAGAGAATTAACTGACAATATTGTTAATTTTAACAAAATCACTATATGTTATTGCTCAAGCGCAATTTTCTTAAAAAAAATTGTTGTTTATATATTTTTCCATATAGTTGCAGGCCTGACGTACTGCAGTGTAAGTGTAAATACACCGGTAAACATGTAGTCTGGAATAGATTCAGGTCGACCTTTCCTGAGACGCTCGGTTATTTGAAACCCGCCTAACCACCAAAGAACACCGGTATCCACATAAAACATTCAAACCCATATAAAAAGCCTTCACAAGGATTCGAACCTAAGAACTCTCGCCTTCGAAAATCTTTATCACAATAAAAATCTTTATAGTGTTTTTAGAAAAGAAAATTCTAATAATTTTTTTTTTATATAACTAATATGAGATTTTAATTTCCGTCTGTCTGACAGTCTATCTGCCAGAAAAATCAGCCTAAAATTAAAAAATTAAGTAATTCTATACTTAATTTTTAAACACTGATAAGCTAATTTCCATATTCTCACTCACAAGCTTTGAATATGGAATTACTCATAAAAAAATTTATACTAGCACAGAATAAAATTCGAAATTTAAGGAATAGATTAAAAATATTATTTTTTACTTATCCGTACGGTTATTTAGTGGGTTTTTTTATCTATTTTTAAATTGTTTTGTTATTCACTATTGTAATTATATTGATTATATTTATTTTTTTATATAGGCAGGGCTACATAAATACACTCACTGCCTCTATAAGAAAGCTGTTCGTTAAAACAGTCATTTAGCGAGACACCTACATCTTAATAAGATAGGAAAAGGTATGAAAAAAAAAAAAAAATAAGAAGGCTGATTTGAATTAAGACATGAAATGAGGGAATATGAGTATATAATTTTTAACCAAACAATTTGTTTTTAAATTAAACGTTAAATTACTTTTATATTTCGTTCAAAATTTGCATCACTTCAAAAAATAACTAAAAGAATATAATCCTGTATAACGGTGAAAAGTATTTAAAAAATACCGAGTCTACCCTAATAAAGTAACTGTAGTTGATACAAGCGACCGATTTACCAAAACAGGGTACTTAAGACGTACCAGTCACCTTCTTTACTAGTAAATCCGGCTTAATAACTGAATAGCTCTATATATAATTTTTAAATTATCATCAGAAATAACGGTCAGGTAAATTATAAATACAGTTATAAAAATTCATAAATAAACCCACATATAAAAGAAATATTCTATTTTTAGATAAGCTATATACGTATAAATAACAAGCTGTCACCTCCAACAAAAACTGGCTCAGCATCAATGTGTAAACATAAAATATTATGTAAATTACATTTATTAATTTACCGATGCATTTCTCGTAGAGATTTAATCTCTACTAATAAAAGAAAAAAAAAGAAGAAAACAGGCCCCAAAATACTAACATTCAGAGGATAAATCATAGTATCTCTTTCGTATTTTTATTCGTCATTTAAAATACTTAAATAATAATATAATTGGGATGATTTACTACTGAATGTACGTCTGCATTAAAAAATGAGTTTTTACAAAATATCGTTAAATCGTCTGGGTCTGTTGCATTAACACCTTAAATAATTTACGTTTAAAATTATAAATAGATTACGTGGCAGGTATTAATAAATCCAGAAATAACAAGCAGTATTTCTTCTAGCCACGAATCTAGTTGATTTATTAATCATCTAAGATTTTTTTGTTCATTCCGTTCCTGAAACTGAAGTTATATTTCGTATTATAGTCCTCATTAAGAAAATTTATATGATATGAAGTATTTTTATAAACTATTCAAATTGTAGTTCCAAATATCGTTGTAGGCAATACCCTAAGAAATATGTACGAAATAAATAGACAAAAAAATGCCGGTTTCTGATAAAAATAACTTGTATCAAAAGAAGAAGAAAATGTTTTGAGACCTACTTTATCCCATCAATAAAGGTTGGATATATCTATTACAATTGGTAAAGTACTCTTGTCCAGGGATGAACTTTTCCAGTTATAGAAGTTTGTAACCTAAAATAGCCGACTCTAATTACTCAAATTGAAACCTATCTTTTTGCTGATAACTATAAATATAAATTCCATATATCAAAAGCTCATGTAAAGTATCATATCATGGCATAAATGAGCACGTTAAAAGAAACTGTACCAGTTTAAAACTGTATGAATACAACAATTTACAACTTCACATACAATATATTTTTTTACTAAGTAGTAAATATAATTTACATGTATGAATAAAATTTCTAAATGTTATTGTAACATCTAAACAAAAAAAATATATATATATAAAATTTTAGAAACGAATTGAAAAAGGCATAGCCGATCTCATGATGAACAAAAAACAATTTGTACGGTAGATTAGGAAAAATTATGAATGAAGTAGTTTCAATTTGCTTTTATCACTAAGTCGATAATGATTTCATAAATAACAGTTCCAAGTTCACCCAAATGTAGGTATATTCATTACTTCAGGGATATCGTCACAATCACCAAATGAAATATGTTTGCTCTATCTAAACGCATGCTTGTGATTTGTTAATATCTCTAATTTATTGTCAAAAATCTTAATTTTACTCCCAACAAATCTGCACCCTGTAAATCTTTAATTATTTATTACATTGTTACCTACCTCTTGTAGTGATCTAACATTAATAAAAAAAAAATAATAATAATAAAAAAAAACATAAATGTTCTTCTTCCGTATTATTTTTTTATATTTCAGTCTAAAAACCTTAAATGCATTTTAACAGAAGAGGATGAGAAAAAAATGAATTGTTGAGTTTTTTAGGATAAAGGATTGGATTGAAATGTGAAGAAAGAACACTTAATTCAATTAGCTAAATGACGATAATAACATAATAAATTATTTAAATTAAGGGATGGAAAGTTATAGATTGGAAAAATTTGTACAAATACGTAAACAATTAATTTTATTCCATTCCACTCGTTGAAAGTCTCAAGGTAAAAATTATCATGTCAGCGTTCAGTTACAAAATACCGAATAATGTTCACATTCATAAGAGTAATTTTCGTATAAAAAAATCGATAATATATTTTAATAACTGCTTTACGTAGAATTTTAACCTTAGATAATGTTTGAATACAACTTATATAGCTTTATTTAGCTGGATCAATAAGTAGGTGTATCCATTTATCGTAAAATGATATCTTATAGCTGAGTGTAGGCTTTAAAGTTTTACCAGGATAGGCTGTATCGTTAATAAGATCCAACAAAAGATCAAATTTGAAAGGTAGAAAAAGGTCAAAGTTTAATATTTAATTAGTACGATTATGCCTTTTTTAATCTTACCTCTACTCCTGAAACAAAAAAGATTCGTAAGAAAACTATCGATCAAAGTGAAGTACAACTACATTAGGAACAGGACTAAACATAGTCCGGATAAGTGCATTGTTCAAAACACTATTTTGGAATTAATTAATGTAGGGTACGAATAAAGTAGAATAATCTAGATTTTTTTTTTTTTTAATCCATCACTGTTATTGAAATCAATAACTCCAGTCGATAACAAAGATACAACCCAACGGTTCGTTAGTCAGTACTAATTTAATTTTGGTCTAACGGGATTACTGTGTTAGGCTGGAAATGAAATTCAATTCTCATCTTGTCCATTATGCTATGAGCCCGCCATTTTGCGACATCCCTCAGGGCTCCCTTATGGTAATTTCCCCTAAGTATCAACTGTTACTAACCCCCCTTCCGAACAAGGCTTATTCAGGCTCTATGATATTACCTGTGTATTATTAATACTAGTGTCGAGTAAACTTTGCAATAGGTTAAATTAGAACCTATAGCAATTATTTGACAATAATGCTCGTCAACTCTGACATTAATATCAGCAACAAAATAAAGAGTAATCAATTCAATATACCCATTTATAAACAACATTCTAGGACGGTTATTAGTAGCCGGTATGTTAAAAAATTTTACTTATTTAATTAGAATTTTATTAGGGATCTAACAATCTAATTATTATTACAATTCTATTAAAAAATAAATAAATAATAGTTTCTCAAAAAAAAGTTAAATACAAAATTGAATTAATTGTTTCTCAAGATTACTTATCGCGACTACATCGCGACAATTGAATTTGGTAAAAACAAATAATCTTCAATAAAAATAATATTTTTCTCACCAGTCATTTGATCTCATTACTATTATAATATTCATAAAGAAGCATGCACCTTTCTAGATATAATTTTAATCGGTTACAGGTATTTTTAAAATCTCATTTTTCTTTTAATGAAATTTAATTTTTATTGATCCTCTTATATCATTTATACTTCGTTCCATTACCGTAATTCTGAATACACAGACGTCAAAAGTTTTATTTTTGTCAAATTTTTCCAGAAATGGATGAACAGTTTATTTCACTTTTGGTGTTTCAAAAGAAAAACTTCACATATTCTCGAAATTGCGCGATGTATGACGTATCCCTTGTCTTTGGATTACTTTAGAAAAATTTTTTTTTTCTAAAGTAATCCAAAGACAGCTTAATTTGTTCCAATATAATTAAGCTGATTAAAACATAACAGTTGTTCAGTAATATGCTAATCCTATTTTGGGTTTACTCCCCATATCGAGGACAGGATGGGCGTCAGCTGTCTAGAGGGAGTTCTAAGCATTGTTTTGAGTATGGTAGTTAGAATTATATTGTGGTTCCTCTGAGGGTAAGTAATCTTTCATAACACTCATATTTTTGTACGTGTGGGTCTGAATCTACTAATTCTGTGTCGAGGATGTTAGGACTTGTACAACCATACACCCCAGGTGCGATCTGAGGGAGTGGAGCTCTCACCCGTGGATTCTGTATCCTGTTCGCTGACTAAACAATAGGTACAGTGATAGAAATTCTTATCGGGTAAAGACAGATCTCCCAATTCTTAAAAACAAATTCTATTCCCAATTTTTATAATACTTTAAAAGCTTTCTTGAAATAAACATTTTAAAAGTACTTTTATTTTTTTATTTTTTGGTATTTTTAATATTCCTACAATTCATTTATTCCAGAGTTTTGTCTGCATAAGTAGATCTGATCTTGGCTCTGATTTAAATTTAAGGTATCAATAATTTAAAATATATGAGAGTATCAAACTCTTTTTCATTAATTTTTTTTTTTGCTAACTTTTATCTTGAATATTATTTTAATAAAAATAAAAATAGTAATAAAAAATTAGGTCTTCATAAAACTAGAAATAGACTTTTATAAATTCTATCAATTTTTAAAAATCTTTTGTCTAAATCATTCTTCAATATTTTATCTTTTTTTTCAAGTTATTTTTATTCTACCAATTAGAAATATTCACATCCTACTCTATTTCTTATCATGATTTAATATGGCTGTTTGGGTTCAGTTATGCTAATACAAAGAGCAAATTAGTTTTGCAAAAGTGTGTAAGTCCTTTATTATATTTCGTTTATTTCGAAAATCAGTAACATAATGTGTAAAACTTATGTTATGAAAATCATTCAACTTATGTTTAATTTCGGATTCTAATTATTATTAGATAAATGTATTTATTGCTACATTACATCAATATAAATATAAGTTTAATTCAAATTTTAGCATATTCGGTTATAGTCGTTTCTATGAGAGTACATTACGTTACCAATTAACCTAATATTTTTATCCTACAGATGGACAGCGATAAAATATAAGCAATCAGTTTCAAGTATCTCTAATGAACTTCTTAATTAAAACATAATTGTTATGTATGATGAAAATGTCACATTAAGAAAAAAATAATTCAATTATTCTGAAGGTTGAGACTGACAGCTAATTTTATTAAGTTTTGATAGTTTTATTAAATATTTTTTCAACCGTGATTAACGATGTTATTAGTTAATAACATCGTTAAATAGTTAAAGTTAACTACTTAGTTAACCTTATATTTCAATGGCAATAAGTTAAAGCACTAACAATTTTATTCGTGAACCGGATATAACGATGGTATAAATGCAATAAGAGGAACTGAAAAATAAATATCATTACTAGCCGATCGAAAGGAATCAGTTGGAGGCCATGCTTATTGCTTAAGCTGAATGTATAATAACTTGTCATTCACAAAACATATGAATCGCATATAGAATTTAAAAAATACATAGTGAATAAAATTACCACATTTAAACTTTCGCTAAGTTTAATCACAAAAATCTGACTGCTAAGATAGATCCTCCTTTGGGAAGAGGATAAATATCCCGATGAAGCCGGTTATTGCGGGTAGACAAGGAATAAAAAAAAGAAAGAAATCTGATATATTGGACAATATTTAAGTAGAAAATAAACTATTACTATTCTATATTATGTAATATCTTTTTTTGTTTTTTATACATCTGTAGTTTCTCCGCCCACCGGAACTGTCATAATTAAGCATAAACTCAGCTCCGCCTCAAACTACCTCGGAAGGACGCAAGGTCGCGCCCAGGCAGCCTTTCGCGGCCTTTTTGGATTCCATGCCTCAAATGAGAAGTTCCCAAAAGGGAACTCCTCACCAGAACTCCACTATTAACCCCTTGTTTTTGGTGGGGAACCCCAAAGCGTTCCCCCACCGGGACTGCGGTCTTACATTCCCCAAATGGCATCTCAAAGGAGTCCCCGATCACTGAAGGTGGAAAACCGAAGCCTCCCACCGCTCTCGGGTAGAGCTGTCCCTCAAAGACACCATGACGTTACTGTGAAGCAGATGAACCTGTGTTGCATCCTCGACCTCCGGGCGCATGACCGTACAACTTGCAGGATGTACATCAAGGCTCCTGCTTACAATCTTTACGTATGTGGCCGGCCTTACCACTCGTAAAACAATGGCAACTTCTATCTGCGCCATTACAGTACTTCGCCCTGTAGCCTGGACCTCAGCGCCTAAAGCACAGTGCGTCGGAGGCACGCCGCGTCAACCGACAGGCCACCCACCCAATACGAACACGACCAACAGACAGCAGTTTGTCCGCAAGGAGGGGTTGCCACTGTTAATGTTACTGCTTGCGTCCAGCTGTGTAAGCCGGCCACATTGATAAAACATCTATAGTGACCTACTCACCAGTTATTTTATGAATTTCCGTGAGAAACTCATCCTGCGTCGTTAGAGCATCCACGTCCTTGTTAAGGACGTGAAGCCTCCTACCACCCTTTCCATCCAGGGCCGTAGTCGCACCCTCCACTTTTTCGGTGATATCTCTGTTCAATTGTTCCGCCGCACCACCATCGGCTCGCACCCGGAGGTGAAGATCCTCCCCCTGGCCCTTCCGTACGAAGATGACTCCGGTTTCACCCGCGACACTGCACCCTTCACGGAGCGAAGGAGATCAGCATAGGACCTCTCCGTCTTGACCACCACCGTTTTTCTTGTTTAATATCCGGGACCACCGTTAGGTATTGTTTTAGAGGATGAGATGTATGATTAGTAGCGTGTGTGAAAATGCCATGCCTGACCGGGATTCGGACCCGGGACCTCCGGATGAAAGGCCGAGACGCTACCAGCTCAACAGGACCTGACCCCCTCTTTCTTTTTCCTGTTTAGCCTCCGGCAACTACCGTTTAGATAATTCTTCAGAGGATGAATGAGGATGATATGTATGAGAGTAAATTAAGTGTAGTCTTGTACATTCTCAGTTCGACCATTCCTGAGATGTTTGGTGAATTGAAACCCAACCACCAAAGAACACCGGTATCCACGATCTAGTATTCAAATCCACGTAAAAATATCTGGCTTTACTAGGACTTGAACGCTGTAACTCTCGACTTTCAAATCACCTGATTTGGGAAGACGCGTTAACCACTAGACCAACCCGGTGGGTTAACAAGGATCTGACCCACCATCAGTCTACCGGCACGAGCCAGGTCCCGAATCCACGGAACCCTCTGGAACATCATAGCGTTTTGGGGGTTGTCGACCCCAACCGCCATATCAATAATCCAAACTGATCCAACACCGTCTTCCAATTCTGTAGCATCTCCTATCAGGACTGAAGATTGGAATACGTCTTCACGCCAGTCCCTCAAAACCAGCCGTTCGAGGCCTGCGTCGGTGGCTCCATCATCGATCCCCCGTCTTAGATCCTCATCCGTCCAAGCCATGTTCTGCCGCAGGCACCCTTTCGCTGTTTGTGAGTCCACATCCGTGATGATGAAGTAAGTCTGTGTGGTCTCATCCACCATGTCCAGTTGTGCAGGCCGCCTTGGCTGAGCTCCCACAGTTGTATCGTCAAGTATGTCTTTAAACATTTCCACCGTAGGGGAATACCCTACATATTGCTGAAGCATTCCTTTATTTCCAGATTAGTGTCGCGTTTTGGCGGACAAGTAAGCTCAGTTGTTTGACATACCGGAGTAACACCAAACACCAAATGCCAAACACTTCTTCCGTTTCCGCAAGGTCAGCACTTGCACCAACCTCCGGTTCCGCTTCCCCTGGTCCATCCTCTTCCATGCCGGAGACAGAACCACGTTCCAGATCGGAGGCGTCCTTCCAGGAGGACAGGGAACTCCTACTGCCGGCCTTGGATTTTTTCTTCTCCTTTGTTGTCCAGGGAGGGGGGAAACCGTAGCGTGCATTTCCCCACCGTTCTCGAGTCTCGATCCATCGTCCTCAACGTCGTCTCCCAACTTCATTTGTAGTGACGGAAAATGCCTCTCAAGGCCCCCCTCCTACCCCAGGCACCCACAGTGGCCAGAACTGGTGAGTCGACAGCCTTCTGCCGTTGCCGAGCCGACGCTTCTTCCCTCCTCTTCTCTTTTCGACTGGTTACCAGCCGATCTGCACGTTGAATCTCGTCTATTACCATTTCCGCTAGGCTTTCACTGCTACTACTATCGGAGAGGATTTCCCGGATCTGGAAACGAGAAGCTCCCAACCTGGGCGACCTTCATCGCACTACCGGAGAAAATCCGTCCTCATCGGGTCAAATCGCACCCTCTGACCGTTCTGGGTCAGTCGTGATTCCAAGCTAATTAAAATAAACCAAAAATAAAAACGAAAATCAACAGTATTAATTCGACACACGTCGATGTAAACGAGTAAACTAATCAAACAGCTATATAAATAATAATTTGATCAGTGAAACGTATACGTGTATTTTCACTTGAAAAATCCATAAATTTAACAAAATGTTGTATAAACATAGTCTAACTTTTTGTTTTGATCTAATAATTAATTCTGTAAATTTCAATTTTTTTGTATTTAATCCTTTTTTTGCATTGTATTTTATTTGGTTAGTAACATAAAAAATTAAAAGTAAAGGAAATAAAATGGAGATTTTTAATTACATATTATTAAAAAAACTAGTAACAGAAAATAAATTTCAAATCATACTTTGTAAATATTATTACGTAATTTTAAACAGTAAATTACTATAGTTGTATAGTCTGAAGTATCTTTGAGAAAAGAAGTGTTTTGTGGTTTTATAAAAAAATTTCATGTTACAAAGAATGAATTTCTATAAAGAAATTGTAGGAAGGGATACTTTCAAAGCGAAAAGATGGAAGACTATTGTCGAAAAAAGTCTCTTTGCTATAAAATAAGATACTTTATTCACCTTCAATTCTGTTAGACAGCTACAGTCAAAATGCAAAAAAAAAGAGAAATAAAATGAGTAAGAAAAAAATAGAGAGTGAAGGAAGGATTTAAAATAAAATACTATAGACTGAGAGAATGGGATGAGTGAAGAAAAAGAATAGTACTGTGAGTTTTATCAACTGATTTCTGTTGTTTGACATGCTTGAAACGAAGAAAAAATAAATGAACATAAAAATTCAAGCCTACAAATCATTGGCTCCTTCCCTTTGAATTCACTAACGAAGCGTCCAAGAATTTGACAATTTGAAATCCTCCTTCTGATTGAATGGAACATTGCGCAGCAATTCCTTATTGAACTCGTTTCCAATTGAAAAATGATTGATGCACGTAAGTTCACTTCAATAAAACTGCTAAGAAATAAAGGGAAAATCAAAACCAGATTTTACACGTTACTTTCAATAGTAATATGAAACAATAAAAAATTCTGGTGAATTTTTTTTTAAAGTAAAAGCGTGATTGAAAGTTTGTTATTTTTTTTATAAGGCTGACTATTATTAAAAAGTTCCAATTCATAGATTTAAAATTCTTTATGACGAAAAATTACAATAATTTCGAAATATATGTTAAAGTTATGTATATATACAAAATAATGTATTATATAATTTTAAAGAAATATATATTTTATACACCAATCTTTTTTTATACACCAAACAAAAATTTCGGTCTACATAGACATTCTTACTGGTGAATTTTCTAGTAAACAGCCGAAGAAAGTTCCAAGCAGTCACTGGACAATAAATTGTTTCCATTAACAAGAATTGATATTACATTCATAATATCTGGACTTAACTGCAGAGGAATTGATCAACATCAAGTAGTTTTTCCCGTAGATATCCTAATAAATACATTATTATTTATGGTACTTACCAATGCTTATATTAGAATAGCTTCATATTGGTGTAATTTTGTAATATGAAGGTATACATTAATTTAAGGACAAAGAGAGCAGCGAACAATACTTTACAAAACTTTCAAGATCTTTGACGTTATTTTTGTTGCTTTGAAACTTTTACTGCAGAAAACGTACGATATGCTTTTGATCTACCTACATAGATGTTATTGTGTACATACTTAGTAAATCAACACGCGATTCACCCACACAACTCTAAGTCGTTTGAGATTGGACGAAATAATCTTTGAATACATTATTAAACATACAATAATTAAGGGTTTTGTAATTTAAACACTAATATTTCTTTCTATTTGAGTACGTATGTGTGTTTTACGAATGAGAGGGAGTGTTGGAGAGACGCATTGATATATATTGTACAGACATTCATTATTAAATAATTATTACACAGTGTTGAACCTTATTCCTAACAGAACTCAACTGAACTGAACTGTAATTAATTTCCCATTACTACAAATCGTTATTTACAATGAAAATGTTTAATTAAATACGTTCTATATACATTAATTTTCAATTATTTAAATATAAAGTTAAATAATTTATTCATCAATAATTAATTTAGTAAGTATATTATTGATATTATAACAACTTAGATCATATTACATTATACAAATTTATAGTACAGATAAAATAAAAAAATAAGTTTCCTGATTATTTCAGTTCACATAGTTTACACCTAGAATTATGAAAAATCATAATTCAATTCTACTCAGATCTGCACTCATTGTAAAATTTTGAAAAATGAAAAAAAATTACTAGCTTTAAGCAAGTGAATATTTATTTATGTTTATGACTCATTCTTAAACTAAAACCTGAAGTTGAACTGTCTTTTTCTGTTTAGTCTGCGGAACCACCGTAAAGTATTACTTCAGAGGAATAATGAGGGTGATATGTACGAATGTAAATGAAATGTAGTCTTGTACAGTCTCAGGTCAACCGTTCCTGAGATGTGTGATTAATTGAAACCCAACCACCAAAGAACACTGGTATCCACGATCTGGTATTCAAAACCATATAAAAGTAACTGCCTTTAGTAGAATTTGAACTCTCAACCTCGAAATCAACTGATTTGTGATGACGAGTTCATCACTATACCAACACGGTGGGTTTCAAGTTGAATTGCCGGTCAACAAATGAAAAATCTGCTAAATAGAATTATATTTTAACAGCACTGATAAGAAGAATAAACTAATAATTGTATCTTATAGTAATTTCGATCTGTAAATGGATGTATGAAAATTTACAAAAAAAAAAAAAATCCCAGATATCCGTACCAGTTTCATCGCTAGTAGAAAAGTCCGATATGGAAAATCTTATAAAGAAGCATCTAGAACTAAATTTGTTTTTATAAATAAGAATTTAAAAGGAATACATCATATACCTACATTTTAAAATTAAACATGGACACCACAACAAATTTTATATTTTTTATTAAAAAAAGGGATTGGTAGACCAATCTCAATTAAAAGGTATTCGGTGAGGATTACCTATTATTAACATATGTGAGCATATCACTTCTTAGATCTGAAGTTAATGTTTTTTTTTTTTTAATTCTTACGTTTGTCGTTTATAAGACCACTTTTCATGTATACAAGGAACAAATTTATTTCCCACTGGTTGCCCGAGAATCTCCACTAGTACGAAAAAGCCAATTACTGATAAAAAATGAAGGCAAAACGTATTATTCCTACCAATATGAGTGGGGAGAGTGGTGTGGATGGGTAGATGGTGAATACAGTTCTTTAGATTAACAACTAACTCATCTTAGGCTTTCGATCCAAGAAAGGAGTAAGTGAAATGTATACCCATTAAATGAAAAAGTTATCTACAGTCGTCAACTCTCAAAAAATCTGGACTATATTTCACATCTCTCGACTTCCCAATTGAACAAAGTTAGTAATTCTTCCAAAACAATCAAATAGAAAATTATTTCCAAAAATTAAATTCCAGAAAAAAGAAGATCTCTGAAATTTAAAAGCTAGAAATAAAAGTCATTAGAAAAACATTTAAGCTAAACTTAAAAGTCTTTATTTATTATCTATAAACGCCAAATGAGAAAGGATGAGGAATAATTGTGTAAGAAAGCCCATTGTGTTCGGACCTGGGTTGAAACAATCATGCAAAACCAAGATAAATGTGAAAGAATTAAAAACACTTGTATATTAACCGGAATAGTTTTACGTAAATACATAGCATTTTGCAATACCTAAGAAATTTAGCCGGAAGCCGTTGAGCAAAATCATTCCCCAAACGAGTTACTCGTAATATAGGCCTAAAAGAAAATCGAGATACATATTTAAACACGTATAACAAATAAAAAACTATTCCATAGAATAGATAATTTATATACAAATATAAATTGCTCTGTGTAAAGTCTGAGGATGAGTTTAAGACATAAAGGATAAAATTTTCTTTCTTCTTCTAGCGAAAAATTAACTCGATCTTGTATTCAATATAAAACAATCTTTGAAATAAATATAAAATTTGACTAAATGTGATTTTTGAGACTCAAAAAGACGTTCAAGAATCCAAACTCTTAACAACATTTGTAGGAATTGCACAGAAAAGCCTAATAAAGAACACTTTGAGAATTTTCTGAGGTAAAATATTAAGAAATTTTTAATTAAATGGTAGGTTAATTGTGCTAAAAATTAAAAAAAAAAAACTTTCAGAGTTTACTCCTTGTGTACGAGAGGCTTCAGAATAAAATTTACTTTTATTGGGGATGGTATATGAACAGGTTTTTTTTCTGAAAAATGTAGAGCTCATTTGAAAGAATCAAAAGTTATAGGTGCACAAAAATCGTTTTGAACTCTAATACATGGAATTAGACCCATAAATCTAGTCTCCATAATAAGATAATTATAGAATGTGGCTTCATGACAATAAAAATAATATATTACAGTATTCTATTGATTTATAATTCATTTTCACTAGTATTTATAATTCATTTTTAGGAGATAATGTATGAATAGCAGCTACAGCGCCACAATAAATAATATATACCCTAATTGAATAAATTAAATTTTGTACATTATGAGCATTAAAATGAGAAAATAATTCATTATAAATACGGTACATATAATGAACTCTAAATCATTAAAATTAATAGATACAAGTTTATTCAGCAGATATAATACATTACTATAATAGATAAAATATAATGGGATTATATCAATTACTAAAACAGTACTACAGCGGACATGTTGTTCCAGTTTCAGATCAATTATGTATTTTATAGGCTCGTACAACAACTGTATAATAAATATGGTACTGCTTAAAATGTATTACAGCACTTGTATATTGTGAAAAGGACAATTCAGTCAAGTATCTGACTCGGTTAAACAATTCAGCGGCAGTGAATGTAAAACAATACTTCAACACACTTCAATACACAAAGTCCCTAACATACACTAGCACAAATAAACCTTTTGCAGAAACGACACGAACACACCAACGTGCGGTAAGCGCAGTCTGATGTACGCACTTATAGTATTCTATGTGAAAACGCAGAATGCACAAATAAATTTAGTTTTATTGTAAATCAACTGAAAGTAATCATACTAAAATTTTTAAGCAGTATATACAATAAAGTACTATTAGATATAATATTATGCACGATGAAATTTTGAGGATAAATATCGAATAAATAATAGTCAGATTATTTACCATAGGAATAAGCCTATTATATTTTTAATCGCTTAATTCTTTTTGTTGAAATATTAAAAGATAAAGTTTTTTATTAATTAAATTTAAAAAAACTTTTTAAAGCAAATTGTCCCGATTACAATTTTAAGAACACTTAAATTTTTGTTTTTTACGTTTGAAAAACTTTTTATTTCAATTTAAAATGAAACTGCCTAATCTCATAATCAAAATTCTTTATAAATTTTTAAAACGACATGATATTTTCATAATTGAACCAAATAAATTCATGGATCACACTGTTAATTTAGTTAAGAATCATATCTAGTTAAAAGTATATGATATTGTTATCATCAAGAGTAGGTATTTTACAATTCGTGGAGCCCTACTTTTTAAATTTCAGTTTTCCTTTTACGATATTATTACTGTAATATATAAAGTTCAAAAATTAATTCCTCTAATATGTCATCAGACTATTAACTTTCCTCATTATAATAAATTAAAATACATAATCCGTTCGTCTTAATAATTATTTATTTAATTACTTGTAACTTAGGAAATTATATTTATTTTCTTCACTAAAATTAAGTGAATTCTGAATTTAATAATATTATTATTTTTTTTTAGTAAGCGAATACTCAATGAATAAATAATAAAAATTGAATTGATGAAACAGGGTCTTACAGTAAAAATAGAAGAGAAAAGGATTTAAAAAAAACTTTAATGGCACAGTAATACCCGATTTAAAAAATGAAGCAGATGCACAATGTTTGAAAAAGAATAATTTTTAAAGAACTCTTAAAAAATAATTGAAATTGTTCACAGAAGGTAGCCAGACTTTTTAAACGTCTTCAATAATAAATCGCTACATCAAGAAGACTCTAGAGGATGTTAGGTTATTAATTTTTATTTCATTATTAATATTATTTGCTTCTTCATTTTTTTTTTTATTTACTGTTTTTTCTTTCTTTTCTATTTTTTGAACACCAATGAAATTTATGCCAAGTATTTATTTCAGAATAATTAGTGACAGAATGTGTATAAAATATTTAAAAAAATGTATAAAAGTTTGGATGATACGTTATTATTATTTAATAATTAACAGAAAAGAATTTATTTTAAGTAACTGTAAAGTTTTAGAGTAATAAGTTCACTTCTAAAAAAAAGAATTAAATTAAAAAATAATCCTAGACCACATTAACGTCGCATAACACTTTCATATACAGAATTTTCCTAATTATTTACCTTACTTTGATACGTATGAACATAAATTAAACAAAGACTGTAACAAACAAATTAAACACTACTGTAATGAAGACTGCACTTCAGTGTTATACTTTTTTTAATAACGGCTCAGTCCTTTCAGATAACAGAAAATTTTCGATTATAACAACGTTTCATAATAGTGTAATGATGAAATTATCCTACAAATAAACAAATACTCTATACTAGAACAAATTACATTGTAGAAAGAGAAGGCATTAATTTTTATTGTGTCGTCATTACGTTGTTGAAAAATCCTATTTTATTAAATAGTCTATAAATATACTGTTAAAATTTTGATGTTATTAGAATGAATACATATCAAGATAAAACGAACAGAACTGATTTTTAAGTGTCTCTACTGCAGCGATGGTGTGATTGGTTGGCGCTTGACAGGAATACGGAGTGCAATTTTCCTCAGCATATACATAAAGTGTCCTTGAAAATGAATATTAAACCAAGCAGTAAATTGATGTTTTTGTAATGAATTTTCAGAGATTAAACTAATAAACCGAATACTTTCTGAATTTTGGTTACTATATTTTAATAAAAATTACGTTACAATAGATATTCCGTTTAGAGCACAATCTAAACATTTTTTCTATCAATTTTATTCAATTTACCGTTAAGGAGTTATTTAATTATAAACTAATTTTACCTGTTTAAATACTAAATTAATTTAAAATCAATGAATTTATAATTTATATAAAATTTTGTATTATAATTTAATGTGGTAAAAATGGTTAATGGGTAAAATTTAATGTTACCCTACTTTAACTCTTTAAATTCGGAATTTAGAAAGAAATCTAAAAAATGATTCTTAGTTAATCATATGAAGATTACACATACCAAAATTCAAGTTGATATCTACATTTGTTACCAAGAGGTTAAAAAAATAAACTACATTGTTACTCGGTTTAATCCCTTATACTGAGAATTTCAAAAAGTCCTATCTTAGTATGCACTTACACCGTAAGAAGAACGTGTATACAAATTTTCATCAATTTATCTTTAGTAGTCTTTGCTGGGCGATGATTATGAATCACTCACGACATAATATTTTATATATATATATATAACGATTCTAAAAACAAAGATTTTGTATGCAAGAATATTTTCAATTTTATAACTAATTATAAGTGGATGATTTTATCCGTCACTTTTTTATTACTTTCCCGGGAGATATAGCTAGAATAGATTAAAAGGGAAATTATGATGATTATGTCAGAAATGGAGTATCGGATATTTTGCTAATCTTTACGTTTTAGGGTTCAACTGGTTCATTTAGATAAAAAAAGACAGATATATATATATATATATATATATGAACGTATGTATGTATATCTGTCGCACTGCTTTTGAGCAATCACAGAAATGACAAACCAATTTTCTTCAAATTTGGCTCATATATTTTTATATATGGTGCCTTGATGATATTCATTTTTCCCAAAAAAAAAATTATTCGGGCGGTGGGGGAATATCGCGAAGAAACCAATTTTGAATTCCATCAGAGGCACTTAATAAAAAATTTTACTTCGGCAAATTTGTTACCTAGACTACATATATAAATAATTTACAATTTATTTTTTTTACAAAAGATTTTTTCAAAAAAATCAACCCCCACCTCTTAAAATTTCAATATAAGGTTTTTGTTTTTTTTGCTCTATCCCCTTGGTTCTATTTAAAAAAGTTTTTGTAGTTTATACATCATATATAGGGCTATCATAAAATATCTACAAATTTCCAAAATTATAAACTCCGGACCTTAAACCAAGTAAAGTTTTTTGAAACTTTTTACATTCTTGTTTTAACCTTTGTAAGGAAGAGGTTTAGATTTAGAAAAAACTTTACTTAAGCAAATTTGTTAATCTTAAGTATCTTGATATGAATATTTTTAGAAAATCTTTCCTTAAAATTTGTTTCTTTATGTATAAAATGTCTATATTCTGTTTTCTCTCTTTTGGCTCTTAACTCATTTTATTTAATTTTTATTATTAATAGCTACTAAAAAAAGTCATGCAATACTTTGCCAGCTTTTTTATTATTATGAAGCGATAAAATTATTGTTAGTGGGTAACGAAGCAAGGCCAAACAAAGTGAAAAGCCATGATGTTTACATTTAACAATAATGATAAATTATAATTTTACAATTATATTTACTTTAGTATTTTCTATTGAATTACGATAATTTAAGTAATAATCAATAAAATTAAACTGTTTGAACATATATGAGTATGTGTGTGTGTGTGTGTGTGTGTGTGCGCGCGCGCCCGTGCATGTCCCTGTGTGTTTGAATTTGTGTATGTATATTTATATATAAAATTTAAGCCCACAATATTTGAATAACACATTTTAAAAAAATAGACGATTTACAATCTTTTTAAAAAGAATAATTAATTTATTCGTTGTAAAATACTAATGAAAAGGCCATTACGTTGGAAATATTTTTTTGTATTATATTAAAGTATATAGAGCTTCATTATGAACTCAATAAAGCATTAACAATAGAAATAAGTAAAAAAAGATTAAAATAAATAATAAAGAAAATCTAACTAACTGATGAAAGCGAATAAAATTTGTAAAGAGACGTAATCATATAAAAAATAAATAGACAGAAACGCACGTTTTTTGCGAAACAACATGATCAAAAATTTAGTAGACTAATGGAAAAATCCTGTTTCAAAGGGAAAATGTACGCCACTCAATCAATAAAAGTACGAATAAATCTAGATAAATAACAAAACATTTTCTATACTGGACTTCATTTAGTTTAAATATTTTTTTTTTTTTATAAACAATTGTACAAAAAATCTAAATTAGTCCTTAATATAAGTAATTTTTTTAATTAAATCCAATAAAAACTGTAATTTAATCACGTAAATTTATAATTAACGTAAAAATAATGATGAAAATTTTATTTTAATGGCAGACAAATAATATTATTCGAATTACAAGAAATATCCAAAGTTTAAAATTTATTTGGAATGTAATGAAAAAATTTTCTTTCTAAGCAACGAATCTTCTGAAATGTTGTAATTATTAAAAAAAAAGCAGCTACTTCTATAAAATAAAATTAATTAAAAATTTTTTATTAAAAGTGGCAACGATACATTATTTCTTTAAACTATTTTGTTTTTCGAACTTAAAAGAAAAGAATAAATAAAAACAAAAAACTTCAGAAGTTTATTAGTAAATACAGAAAATCAGGTAAGAAAATTTTATTTATCTAAAAAGATATTACTGATAAAGTAAACGTTACAAAAACTTTTAAATTTAATTAATTTTACATTTTTTCCAAAAAAAACCAGTAGTATAACCTGTTATTTTGAATATTAAACATGTGGATTAACTTAACTTTTACGTGTATATCATTAATAAATATATGTCAATAAATAGAATGTTTTATAAAAACACAAAAGATTTTTTTAACCTCCGGAATCACCGTTAGGTATTACTTCACAGGATGACATGAATGACAAATAGTGTATAAAAATGCCATGCCTGACCGGGAATCGAACCCGGGACCTCCGGATGAAAGACCGAGACGCTACTACTCCCGCCACGGAGGCCAGAAAATAATTTAAACCTAAATGAAATTAATTTAAAAAAATATAATCAATACTCTATTTTAAAAATAATTATACTTAGGAAAAGAGTCGAGAAAAGTTTTTTAAATACTTAACAAAAACAAAAAAAAAACAACCTTGTATAAGAAAAAAAATGCATGCTGATATTCATACGCCATATTTACGGAAATAAAAATAAAATAATATAAATAATAAAATCTATTATTATAAATTACTATAATTTTTTAACACTTTTTTTTTAACTTCAGTGTAACAGATAAAATAATGATTATTCAAACGGTTTACTAAGGTTCGTGTAACACAATTTTTACTTCAAAAAAAATCAGTAAAACTAAAGGATCGATAGAGAATTTTAATTCATGACATAGGGAAGCAACACTAGGCTGGTGTTAGGGTGTGGATCAATTATTGACGGATGTCGGCGTCGCGGCGACAAGCCGTCGATAGTAACGGTCCCATTATAGTAACAAACAGAACCGCCGCTGCTTCTATTTTAACAGACACTGTTCAGACTTAGGTTTAATAGGAAAATTCTATGGAAAATAAAGTGTTAAAAACGGTGGTGTTAATAAAACATTTATCTATCGATATTGTATTAAAAAGATATAGTATCTATAAGTATATATACGAGTATATTCTAATAAATCTTCCCATACCGTTTCAGTACTTCCTTATTAAAGTTAAGTAACTTAATATTACAAGTACGTTAATAATATTATTCGTAACGTAATTTATTAGATGAGGTGTTTGGAAGGAAATATAATGACCACACGAATATAATAACTACGAATAAACCGTAAATGTGCTCTTGATTTTATACGTTTTTCCATCATTTTCTAATATCCGATCGGACTAAAACAGATTTTATAAGAGATTTCTTTGAATCTCAGTAAAAATATATTTTACTGAGGAAAAAAAATCGCTTAAGACTAGTATAATTAATATTTTTTTGCCAACATCTTATTTCATCTTTATCCAAAATTAAATAATGGTAAAGGAAAAATAATAACTAAGAAAACCAGCTAAAGTCTCGCATCAGTAGTGAAGTCCAATTTATATTTTTGCTTAATCATATTTCAATTTTAAAATACTAGTAAATAAAATGTTATGAATAACCTTACAATGCATTAATTCAAAACGAACTTTTTTTTCTTAAATGGGTAATGTAGAAGACGAGAGATAAACATTCTAAAAAAAAAACAAATTTTAAAAGAAATAGAACGTTACATATATTTACTGCCGAACTAAGAAATCTTTCAGAAAGAGTGAAATGAATATAAATTTCTTAGGCTGAAGATGATAAAAATAATGAGTTTGCATCGTTTTTTTCACTTTTGATTGAGGGTGAAACAGTTTTTGATTTTGAGGGTGAAACAGTTTCACATGTTTAGGTAACCTACTGCTGATACAGTGCCGATATTTTAACACCAATGCATAAAATAATAACCAATCAAAGGGACATTCAATTTAAATTAGAGTAATAATACGTAAAAAATTGTTTTGAAACAAAAGGTAATATAAATTTTATGGAAAATCTAAATTATTCACTTTACCTACGTAACCTACTTCAAAAATTAAAAAAAAAAAAATATCACAATCAAAACAAGTAAATTACTGTAATAAAATGAGATTAATAAAAAAACGAGTAAAATAACTAACAAAAACAAAGTAGGCCATCTGAAAGAAAAAACGGAATAAACTGAAATGCCACAAATGATAATTATAATAGATTACTGATTGAATTTTAAAGTAAACGCTCAGTAATCACGAACGAAACATTCAGTTCATAAACCTATCCTACTGTAAATGTACAATTATTATTAATTCAATAATCAGAAAAACAATGTTACATTAATGACTCTAAACCACTTCCTTTTCTTTGTTTGTAATAATTATGAAAATAATATTTCGACAAATTTAAAAAACTTATTTTCACAATCTTCACTAATTTAGGTTAATAGCCTATTGAAAGAATAAAAAATTATCCTTTAATAAGAAAGAAAGGAATGACGGAAAGCCCTTATGATTTCTGATAAATTCTCATGTGGATATGGCTTTAAAAGAGTTTATTGAATATGTATAACAAATATTAAATACACATGTTTTTTTTAGTAAATATAATGCAATTAGTGATAGATACGTAATCGTTTGTGTCAAACAAAACCATTCAAGGTGATCTAGGCAAACTCTACATGAATGACATTTACTTCAAATTATACTCTCCATTTGAAGACAAATTAACTAACCACCTCGATCTAATTGGTAGTCAATTGACCCACTCTACAATACCCAAATATCGTTCGTATAAGGCAGGTAAATCGTCGATGGAGTAAAGATTCTCTAACATAAAATAATAATTCTTAGCAGTTATTTTATTATAAATGTACATTTTTTGCTTTAAAATTTTATTTAAAATCAGTTCACGTCCAAAAAATTGTAAATAAATTGGATGAGAAA
Source organism: Lycorma delicatula (assembly GCF_047948215.1). Taxonomy (NCBI): domain Eukaryota; kingdom Metazoa; phylum Arthropoda; class Insecta; order Hemiptera; family Fulgoridae; genus Lycorma; species Lycorma delicatula. The sequence continues at coordinate 199,801,552 of NC_134456.1, forward strand.
TCAATGAGGTGAAATAGGTTTCCATTGAAACCCCTCAACAAAATACATATAAGCAATTTTATACGTTTCTTGTAAGAAAAACGCATACATTGAGAAAAGCCAAAAATAGAACTATGAATAATATAACAAAAAATAATAAAAAGAAACAGAACAATGTGAAATAACATCAAAACATAATCAACAAACTTTAAAATAAAATGATGAGACGGACAATAAAACTTGAAAAAAGTATTTCTGTAGAATATATCTCCCAGATCCCACACATGAAGTCGTTTCAAACGTCTAATATCCTCCTATTGTCCAGTATGTTCACAGCAATACAGTTTTCATAGTTATAAGACGTAATCTATATTTCGAACTGAATCGTTGAACCTCTTCCTGAGCGTACGGCAACTCCAGATACTCATGGATCCTGCTGTTCCTTGCAAACCACGGTGCCTATATTATACGACCACTCTTAATTAATTTATTTTGGAACCGCCGAATAATTTCAATTTTTCTGTTTTATTTTGTTCCCAAAGCTGAATACCGTGGGTCCAAACTGACTTCACCAGTATACAATACCCGTTTGTTGGACAATGATAACTGAGATTTCCACCTAGCCGCAAGTATATCTTTTTAAATTTAATGTAAAATTAAAAAAAAAAAAATTAAAAATTCAAAACTTAGAAATAAAACACACACACACACACACACACACACACACACACGCATATATATATATATATATACACACACGAGTCCTATTTTTAACTGTGTTGCTCACTCAAGTCATCCACAAGATAATGTCATTCATAACAAGCAAATTTATCTACAGTAAAAATATGTACAGTTGTGTTTATTCATAAAAAGTAAAAAGAAAAAAACAATTTTTGAATAATGTAATTTAGAGCTTTTCTGTGTTGTGTGCATGTTTTCAAGTACCTAATTTAATTTTCAAATTTATTGTTTCATTAATAATCTAAAATTTTATCGTTACTTATGTTAATATTCTGATTACATTTTAACTTTTATAATAATTTCCCAATTGAATTGAAGTTATATAAAAGCATCCTTTGTAAATTTAAAGGGATCAATATTTTCTTTCTACATAATAACTGTCTTACGGTTTTTTCTTGATGTAAGCACCTAAAATACAAAAGACACAAACTGAGCTCAAAGTAAGAAAATAAAACTAAACCAAATCCTTACCCTCCACAATAAGCCTGGCCATGGAATATTTGAGAATGGATGTACCATTTTTTATGCATAAAAAGCCTTATCATTTTTTATAAAATTATATATTTTAAATACGTTTTCCAAGAACTTTTATTCTGTTATCACTAGATGAAATCAAACAAATTGTTTTCTTTTCCTACGTTCACAGAAAATGATATGAACCATCCTTTATTTCGTATCTTTTCACATGCTTTTCAGTACCAACCATGTGACTGAGACATATTATTTGTTATTAATTCCATACAAATCCGATTTAGAATTGAAGGTATAAACATACTAATAATTAAAAACAAACAAAAGTATACCTCATAACGTATAATCCTTCTTCTGTACTAATCGTATAAAAATAATAACAATTTTAAAGAAATTTGCGCCAATTTTTCTCAGGTTTTCTGGGCACGGCCGGGGTCGATTTGGAAGGTCATTTCATCGTTGAATATTCTTCCTAGTGGATATCGGGAGTTTATAATGTTAATAAGATACCATGTTACTTAACTTTAATATTTATGCTATATACTCATGCGTTCACAGAAAATTAAAATAGCAAACAACAAATAATTAAATGAATAATATTGTGTAAAAATTATACTTTTGCTAATCTTGCTCAATAGTAAGTTCTACAAAAAATAAAAAATAAAATAAATGCACTCCTATTCAAATTATATTTTTTACAGCGGTAAAAATAGGCGCACGTTATTTTAATCAATCATACAGCATTTATTTAAATGCTAAAAAAAAAAAAAAAAAACGTTGGAAAACTATTTCAACTTGAACTCAACCAGTATGTAAATTAAAATACATGTTACAGTAATGGATAAGAGTTTAACAAAAATGCAACGAAATATACTGAAGGAAAATGTAATTAGCAAAATGTAATTCAAAGGGTTAACACATATAGAAACAACCACGGGTTTCATTCATTACTAGACATTTACATGCTACTTACGTGTAGTACTAACACTAAATTTCAGTAATCATGTTAAAGTGGGCGTGCTAATAAATAGATAGACCGTGATGCACATCATGAGATAAACACTATCTGAACAATATAGTAGTAATATTTAATAACGGTCAAAGTTGCTGACTTTTTGCCGCATAAGATTATCTTAACAAAACATACCATAAACAAACAAAACAAAATATTAACTCTTTTATGTTAATATTATTGTAGTTTTAAAAAAATAGGAGAAATTAACAAAATAAAATTATACTATATTTAATGAAATCAGAGTAATTATTCATTCATTTTACTAATTTATTTTGTTGAAGTGTCAGTTTTTTCGTGATTTTAAAAATATATCAACGATTTTGTTAATTTTTTTCGTAATTGCATATAGCTAAAACTTTAATCAGTTTTCTTAGTTAAACTTGAAAATAATTGTTATTAAAAGGTTTGATAGTATTCTTTATCGGATGAAAAATAGAATGTTCTATCATTTATTAAACAGATTGAAACATTAACAAACGCTCAATCGCATGCTAAACATTCATGCCTAAAACCAACTAAAATGAATGACAATATTTTAGAATACTTACTATAAAAATGATAATACATGAAATCTAATTCTACCCCGACAATGCCGTACTTAGAGAAATATAATTTTTTTTTTTCAAATGATTAGGATGAAATAGTAAAAGATAAACTAATTTACTGACTATTTAACTTTTTTTTAATTAATTTATCGAACTTGACTATTAAGTGCAGATAGTTTATTATACCAAGCACTCGGATAAGATTACATGTTTATTTTTTCTCATCTTGACAAGTCTTTTTTTTTTGTTTAGAGTATGATAAAAAAATTCTAGTCGATAGTTTAAAATCAAAAAAAAGGAAATCGATAAAAAGTTTTTTATTTAAAAAAAAAATATTTTATTTTTATTTAAATTTTATTACTGAAAAAAATCATTTTTAAAGAACCATTTAAAAGAAACTAAAAAATCAAGCTGATAAAAGAAACAAAAAAATAATTACTCTTACATTTCCATTATTTGAACTTATCGCCAGATAAAATAAATTTTACTTACATTATACCAATTAGCTTGATGTTTATTACTGAGACTGCTCGAAATTACTTGGCTTTGAAATACTACACTGAAAATGCTTTGAATACTACATAAAAGTTTTTTCAGATATATAAAATATTATGTTATAATAATGGCATACAAAGAGTGGCAACGACGGGGAAAGAAAAGACATCTACAAACCGTCTTTTTAGACCATCCAATTAATATTTTTTTTTTTTTAATCTTCTTTTTCAGTTATCTCCCCACTAAAAAAAAAACTCATTACGGGACTAGCAGATGAACTTCCTCTAAAATAAAGAAAGAACCATCAAAAAATGATTTTTGAGAAAAGTAAAAAAAATTGATACGAATTAAAAAACTATTCCCTTTTAAAGTAAAAACCCCCGTAATAAAAATTTCATGAATATCAACCTTCTTTGTGTAATATCTACCTATTCCCTCGTTTCGTAAAAAAACATCCACTTTATAAAAAATACCCAACCAGATTTCATGATTTTAGAAATAACTATTCCTGAGATGTAAACCAATATACGTATATATATGTTTATATTAATACAAATACGTACAGAATTTTGAATCTATGTTCAGGTTTATACATTCACAATGAATTATAGTAGAAAAATATAGCTGATAAAAATAAAAAATTAAAATTTTAACTAAATTTATATATATATATATATATATATTGGGAACGGGGTAAAATGTTTATTATTATTATTATTATTATTATTATTAAAAAAATAATAATAATAATAAGGCTATGTATATTAGAAATATGCAAGAAATGTTTTTTTTTCTTACAATAGTTAAAGAAAACTTGAAGAAAATTTATTCTGTCAAATAAAAATCACGGGAGAATTTATGCGGCTAGAAGTAACCTTCAATAATCAGAAATATACTCTGATGATTTGGATAACTTTTACCATAATAAATGCTGTTCTTTTCTTTTTTTCATAATTACTATTTTTAACTAACTTTTTTATCACTATTTTTAACTTAATTCAAATTAAATGCATTATAATTAAACCTACATAAACTATTTGTCGCACAATAGTATAATATCTTTAATTAAATCAGTATAGCCTTTACCTAAAAGAGCACAATGGCGCTTCAAAAACATTTGTTTGGAGTTAGGTTGACTTGTAATTGCTTAATGATGAGCCAAAAAAAACCAAAAACAAACAAAACAAATCCTTATATAAAAAAGTATAAAAAGAAAAAAACTTTTATCCTAATTAAATTACCCAGCGTTCAAAGGAACAAACTAACAAGACCGTAGAACAGCAATTAGTGAAGAAATAAGAAATAGATTTATTCTTTTTCCTTGATAATATTTTAAACAGGAAACATGATTGAAACCGGTTGAAACACATGAAACTTTAATGAAGTTAATGTTGAAACTTATCACCGGAATTCAAAACCGGTTCAAACTACTGGTCAGTGTTCAAAATTTTATATCTACCTGTAACCATCTGGCTGGCATCATTAATGTAATGATATATTTTTTTTAAATAATTAACAATTTTAATTTTAATTATATTTCTACTATTAAATAAATTAGTATACAAAAACAATAACTAATTATTAGTACCTTATTATATGTTTATGTCTTCTACAAAGTCTTTCATAGTGGTTTTCAATACGAACTTAATTTCTGGCATATTCGCATTACCGTACAGTCTTTTTTGAATGATAGGTATTTTTAATTGCTTATTGGTACCGCTTTCTCACATATAAAGTCTTGAAACACCAGTCTCATAAGGGTCTATTCTCTTACCAATAAAACTGAAGATTCCGTTATCGGCACGGCTACTACGTTATAACATCATTCTGTACAAATATCGGACGTACAATATCACTTGAACCTACTAGAAATGACTTGAAGACTTGAGGGCTTTCTAAAGCCCTGTCCCACACCGGGACGCCGTATGTCAAATCCGAATTTATCATTTGTGCAGACAGCCTCCGTTTTGTGGCACGTGGTCCTGCAGTGCTGCCAAGCAAACTACCCAAGTTTTTCACCACCTGTTCAGTCTTGTGTCGAGTCTCCCGTTTACAGTGCGTTTACAGTAAAGGACCTCCGCTGGTCGAACCAAATGCTCCGATACTTCACGGCCTGCACCGAGTGTACCGGAAATTCATAAAATTGACCGGGATACCGGGATGGATCCAGTCTTGCGTCTACCGGTCGTTGTAATCATTTTTGTTTTTTCATGCGAGAGACCTTTCCTCCTCATCCAGCCATCTACTGTTGTATGGTCCGATTAGCTGCCGTAGCCACCTAGTCCTCATTCCTTGCATACACCACCAAAGCAAGATCATCCGCAAACCCAATCAGTGTCGCACCGTCTGGATAGCGCAGTTGTAAATTCCAGAGCAGGGGCCCAAAGACAGACCCTTGAGGCACCCCACACGACATGCGGGAATGGACTACCTTCTCTTCAATCTGATAAACTAGATACCGTTGCTCTAGATAGCGCTGTACCATCCTCTGCAGGTACAGAGGATGGTACCTTCACGCCCCTCATCCTGAATTCCTCGAATATGGACTCCCAGATAAGCGAGTTAAACGCGTTTTGAACATCTAACAGAATCACTACTGGTATTTGTCGCGTTCTTCAAGTACTAGCAACTGCACTGCCTACTAGCCGTATGACTTCGCCCATCGCGTCCATAGTGGACCGTCTTATCCTGAAGCCATACTAGCTGTCACTGAGACCGCCTTTAGCATCAATATCCTCACGCAGACGTTTCACCTACATCCTATCAAATAGTTTACAAAGATTATTCACTAGGGATATTGGTCTATACGCAGAAGGAGTATCCTTCATCCTGCCTTCCTGATCAAAACGAGTCGAGAACTCTTCCACGACTCAGGAATACAGTAGTCTCACAGTATGGTGTTCAAATACTGATCCAAATACCTCAATCAGTATTTGGATCGGACCACCTCTACCGGGATGCCGTCCGGACCCGGATTCTTGTGTAGTACTTTTATCATCTTCTTCCCTGCCACAATGAGGTTGTACATCTGAAATAGAATCAGTTCCTCAGCAACAACCTCCTCCCTCTGAGTCCCTTCATGTACCGGGAACAACCTTCTCACACATTCCCTCATCTTGTCTTATGAGAGTATTCTGCGGCTGATTGTCTCCTAAGGACTAAGCGATAGTCGATCCTTCAGGGGTCACTGTCGATGTCTTCACTGAGGTTCTTCCAGACTTTGCTTTTCGTCCGCTTGATGGCGCTAGCGTATACTGACCGTACCTCCACGTATCATTGCCGAGCCTGTCTCCTGTGGTCAACATCACCAACTCGGTTTTTTTGCTGATAGTCTCTCCTCGCCCGCCAAGTCAGTCATCTCACGAAATGAACTCGGATATTTGTTCCATCAATAAGCATGTCGATGCACAGGCATGTGAACCATCACCCCAGAGCGCTTACACTCATCAAGTACTATGTCAACTAGTTCTTCTGGATCCGAAACCGAGCCAACCTTCTGCCGATCGCTCTTGGGAAGCGGGCGCATCCTCCTTTCAATGTTATATACCTCAGTGGAGGCGACAGATTCAGTTGTCTTCTGGTTTAATACATTACAAACTTACGATCAGACAGGCTGTCATCTCCTAAAGCCCTCCAATTGCCGCATCGGTATACATGTTCGGCTGATAAAAAAGCCAGTTTAATGGCCGACTCGGGTTCATTTCGACTGAAGGTAGGAGGATCGTTCTCATTTAGACAAATCGTTCTCATTTAGCAACACATTAGCCCGGACGCTATGGTGCTGTCCTCAGATTAACGTCTTACTTGGAAAATTATATTAAAAAAATTGTCTTCCTGAACTCAGGAATGAAAAAACTTCTTAGGTTAATTAATTATAAATCACACGCTCATTGCCACAGAAACCAATTCTTAAATCCACTAGGATGTTATACATTCAGATTTATGGTTTCGCCACAAAAAAGCGTTTTCATACCAAACTTTTTTGTCTCCAAATTTGTATCAAATAATACATTATATTTTGATCTCAAAGTTTTTTTTAGAATAAGGTAAAAGAAAATTACATTGACTCTAGATTACCAGTTTACGAAAACCATATTTTTCTACCAGATCATAAAAATTGCCCAAAGTTTTTGTGAACAGGAATATCTCTATCAACAGTTTAATTTTTCCGTTATCAAATTTCTTTTCTGAGTAATCTTGTTTTTTTTATTTTACAAAAATGCCAATTATTTTCCGATTCTTCTGCAAAATTTTACCCATAATATTAATTAATAAATATTAATCTTTTATGCCAATTAATGTATTTTTAATAAATTGTATTTAATATTCAGCTTGTTGTTGAGCTCTGTAATGTAGTGCCAGATACACAGTAAAGGTAGTAAAATAGAATAAATACATATCCTATTCCCCATATCAGTAATTAATGGAAAATTTAACTACAATCATTTATTTTTTATTTAGTGTTTAGATTTAAATAAAATTTGAACGGAAAAGATTTCATTTAAAAAATAAATACATGTAACCTACCTTTTGAATATTTTAAAAAGTATTTTGCATTTCGTTAACGCTTTCATTTTCTCAAACGGCAAAGCCCTAATTGTTTAAATTAAATAGTCAAAACATTAACGATACGAATAATATATTAAAAAAAAAAACTAATATCGTTTAGGCGTAGAAGAAAATCTTAATTTATTATTCTTTTTAAAGGTCTACATCATTTTCGTTTGTACCCAGTTGAAAGGAAATTATAATTAGTTAATAAGCTGCCGCTGCCAAACCTGAAAACAACTGACCTTTCGTATAAAAATAAAATGCTCAAATAACTGAATCATCGACTTGTATTTTTGACAACAGGCTGCTTGTCTAATCAATCTACTTAAAACAGATTTACTCTGATGAAAATAATAAATAATATTTGCGTAAAAAACTGGTTGAAAGCGGCATATACGACTCCAATTTTTAAGTACACAAAAATTTGATTCCTAATAATTACAACTCCAAGAACACAGAACGATATACATTTTATAATCAAGGGTTTCGTAATGTACATTGAAGATTATAAAATTAATGGTAAAAAGTACTTATTAAAACCCATTATTTATTAGTTTTAATATTCAGCATATGTTTTTTTTTCATAATTTACGTAAAAGTTTATATGTATTTTTTTTATGTACGTGAATGATTTTATTTTTAATTGTTCCCTTAAAAAAAAAATTTAACTGTACATGTAACAATATATATATTCTTTTTAATTTACTTCATATATGATATATAAAACTATAGAAAAATTATTATTTACGTGATAGTAGGAGGTAACAGGTTATACATACATATGTATGGATCTATGCAGTACAACGAAGAACACAGGAGCTTCAATCAAATTCAATTACCACATGCGCTGTTTAAACTGTCACTTGCATGTAGTTTACGTACAATGAATGTTAAATACGCTATTATACAATTCCATTTGGAACTAATCTTCATATTGCTAAGACGGTACACGCTGTATTGTATCTCTTGCAAAGAGACTTATCAACTGTATGCCATTTTTTTTTTATTAATTTTTTTATTAGACTGTCGTAATAAATGAAAAGGTTAAAAGCAGTAAACAAAACTAGTTTTTCATCAATATTTCCAGGAAAAAGTTTATTAATGAAATTAAATTTACAGGTTAAAAGGAAAATAATTGGAAAATAAAATAAGACTGCACCCAATTATGTTTTAAGAAATGAGTTATTAAGGATTAAACGTATCGGTGAAGATAAAATATTTTATAAAAATCAAAACCTGATGGCTACCCACATGACTTCCTTGAACACCTATTAAATTACATATACACATTTATTTAAAATGGAAAGTACATAAAATTTTATTTCATTAATAACTTCTGATATTTTTTTCTTTTTCTTATTGTTATTATTGAATTATTATTTATCGTAAAAGATTTTTTTTTTACAATCAGAGGTTAATAATTATTAATAAATCAATACATTTAAATTAAAAAAGAAAAAGTTAAAAAAATAATTTGAAGTCTTAATCGAACCGATGTGACTTCCCCTTGTAAGATCCAAATATTCCATTAATCAACATTTTATTTGGTTATAACTCTGGAACCAATGAAAATAAATACCACTTATGATACATCGTTGAAAAGCTCTCAATGAGAGCTTATTACTGCAGTTAAGAAAAAGTCCTAAATCCATTTTTTTTTTGGATTATGGCTTTTTTTGGACACTTTTGGTCCAGTCGAATGCAATCAAAAGGGAGGTACACAACACCTAGTTGTGCATCTAAATCCTGTGTTTCCAAAATTTCAACAACCTTCGGCTGATAGTTTTTGAGTTATGATACATACGTACATTATGAGTTACGAGTTTTTGATGTATATACGTACGTACAGATGTCACGCCGAAACTAGTTAAAATGGATTCAAGGACTGTTAAAAGGGATATTTCCGTTGAAATCTCAAAACCAAAATTTTTCTCGTTCACAATATTTCCTTTATTTCGTTCAAGGAAGTAAAAATTAATAGCCACGTTCTATAAGTTATTCCAGCATTAATTTCAAATACTACTAAAGGTTATTTACTACGATGTTTATCATACACCACTACAAGAATAACAATTTCTCAATGTAATATGATGTTTTCTATCTCTTCTTCTGAAATCACGCTGTGGAACACTATTGCCTACATATCCATGGGGTTCTTATCGCTAAACAAACATTTATTACATCAAAAAGATTTTATGACTAAAACAAGAAACATATCAAAATTTGTGGCGTTAAAATTTATTACACAAAATTAAACACTTTTAAAATATAACCAACATTTTCAATTACTTGTCTTATTTTATTATTAAATTTGTATGTATGATACTGTCTTTCGAAGCCTCTATCACTACACAAATCTCTCTAAACTGAATAGTTTCCTGTTTGCTAGAACGTACTTAGAAAATATATATTAGAAACAATCATTTTTTTACAATAGAGTTCTAGGTATTACGTAAAGATTACATGAACATTATTATAATGATAACTAATTTAACAAATGATCTATTACATAACTTTTATAGTGATACTGTATTTAAATTTTTATAACAAAAAAAATATCATAAATTATTCAGGTTTAAAAAAAATGATTTTTTAAAATATTGCTTAATCAACAGAGTAAATTAAAAAAAACATTGAAGAGAAGGTTAAATTATATAATTTAAAAAAACTGATTCCTACGTCAAGTTAGGCAGGTATTATCCAGTACTTTAATTTTCTGAATATGTTAAAAATTATTAATTTTAAGTAATATAAATAATACAACTTCATGTGAAATAATGAATATTTAAATACAAAGATATTCTTTAATCACAATTTACTATAAGTACTAAGATACGGTACGAAGAAAAAAAAATCACTGAATACAGAATTTGACGACAACGAAGAGAAGAGGTACAACGAGTCGAGAACAAATGAACGTCAAACCGACCCAATGAGAACAGAAGCTGGCATCTGGCTTAAAGCCAAGTATGAAGTCCCGATCTAGTCTGTTTAGTAGCCATATAGAAGGAAAGAGGGATAGGAAAAATAGTGTCTCTCCCTGGGGGGACACTTATTGAGTAAGCGTACAAGTCTACCCACATTCATGTCCTCTCATTTTATCTGTACTTTTTACTCTAGCTTTTTACTTTTTACAAGGAATATATTTTAATTTAAAAATAAAATCAGGTTTCTTTTTGTAAATAACATAATTGTACATTTAGTATTAAGTTGTAAGAAATCATACGTAATCTTTACTAAAGAATATCAATTCTTTTAATGGTTTGATTCAGATTGTGCTTAAATAACATTTGAAAAACTCATAATCTTTTTCTTTAAACATCGTAAGAAATAAATCAAATAATTCTCATAAAAACGCCCGTATATTCTTTACTGCAGAATATATAAAAACACAATACGTTCAATATATATCGAAAGTAATATATATATATATTTACAATGATAAATTATTATAATTATATTAATAAAAACTAATTTCATTCTCATTAAAATTCTAATTTGCTAATTTAATTTCTTTAATGTTACCCTCTAAAAACTGTATTTCATATTTATTAATAGTAGTATAAAAAATGTTTAGAAAGCGGAAGTTCTTTTTATTTATTTTTTTTCTTTATCAACCTTTATATAACTAACATTTAATCTAATGGAAACAATTAAAGAATAAATCAGAGAAGGTAATTCAAACTTCAAATAGGAATTTTATGTTTAAAAAACCCATGGGCACAGATTTTAAAAAATATTACTCTAATAAAATGAAAGTAACATTCGTATTCGCAAGCATCTAAAAACGGCTGTATAACCTACATTTACTTACAAATTGAAGGTTAGTAATAACAGATCATTAAGGCTAATATAACAAAAGTATAGTAAGAAAGGTTTGTTATTAATGATTATAGTAAATTAAAAAATAAAGTCTACATTTTATGAAAAAAAAAAAAATTACATTACAATATTGCAGCCTAACAATATGATGAAATTATTAGGGAAACATATCTTATAAGACTAATATTTGCATCATCTTACGAATAAAAGAATAAATAAATAAAAAATTTAGAAAAATTTTTTTTTTTTATAATGCAGATACATGATGTCATATATATATATATATATATATATATATATATTATTATTATTATTATTATTAAACGCCACAGCAACTTTACAATCTGTTCAGCAAGATAATTGAACAATAATTACATAGGATCTATTTTAACTAACATTAAGTAGTCACAGACTCTGCAGCTGGTGACTTAAAGATAACAACGAAATGAAATACAAGAGCACTCCGCAAGCAAGACCATGAAGTCACCTACGGAAACGATAAGGAAAATCAAGAATATTGTTCCTCAGCAATCATGAAAAATCACTGACTGTAATCCAATAAATTGACCGCCAAATAATTCGGATATCGATCCAAACAATTTTGATAACGTAGGGTGACCAGAGAGATTTCCTGCTGAGCGGTTCGCAATTTAAGATAATTATACATGAGGCTATTGATTATGTACCAAGGTATGTTTAGCATTTTTTGCAGTGTTTTTGTCTGGTAGCGTTCAAGTATGTCAATACTGGAATTGCACGCCGTATCCCACCATTCAAGACCGTAAGTCCAAACGGTCTTCAAAACTGATTTATAAATCAATAATTTACTTTGATGTCATATGAATAATAATGTTTAATTTTATCAACCTATTATCTAATAAAAATAATAAAACGAAAGTACGAAAAAAATGTACGGAATAATTTATACAAAGAAATTCAATGTAATTTTTTCAATACTTATCCTCATAATCACGGTAAACCAAGCTAAAAAACCATTAAATCTGTGCTATCTAGCGGCAGTTAGAAACAATTTGAAATTAAATAAATTTGTTTACTTTACTTTTAATAACACAAACGGTAGAATTATAAATTTCAAAACATCTTATCTTTCAGTCAGCATGAAATTTTTCATACATTACAAATTTTCATATCCCCACGTACAAGTTTTTTTATAAGCGTCTCTGGTGAAATAATTCCACAGTCCTAAAAAGCTGCCCCTTCTAATAATATTTGATTTATGATTTTAAAGCGCTTTTACTTAACACACATTTGACCTTATACTACGCTATTGAGTAGAAACAACGCAATTTACTGCATTATTTATTGACACAAGGGGTACGTTAATTTGTTCCCCTTTATCTGGCCTACCCCATCCCATTCTCCTCGTTTGGTCACGAGGACGCTTCAATCGGCGTTAGACCTGATTGGCAAGTGGCTAGCAAAGAGGAGTGAAAAGTCGAATAAAAGAGGAGAATCACAATAAATCGTGTTATATCGGGTTTGCATTAAGGAGGGGTGACTGTACCCAGGCAACCTTTTTTTCCTGTTTAGCCTCCGGGAATTACCTGACGGTAATTCCCGGAGGTAATTCCCTATTCAATGTAAATGAAGTGCACTCTTGTACAGTCTCAGGTCGACCATTCCTGAGATGTGTGGTTAATTGAAACCCAACAACAAAAGAACGCCGGCATCCACGATCTAGTATTCAAATCCGTATAAATGTATCTGCCTTTACTAGGATTTGAACGTTGGAACTCTCAACTTCGAAATCAGGTGATTTATGAAGACGCGTTCACCACTAGATCAATCCGGTGGGTTCCCCGGGTCAACCTAGACGGAGTTTTCATCCCGCATTCTGACCTTGAGCGGTACCTAGGGATCCACCTTGCTCGTTATTAAGCAAGAATTCACAATTATCGCTCTCCAACAAAACTAGAACTTTAATATACTAGGTCATTCTGAAACCCGTTTGGACGTATGGTATACAGCTGTGCGGTACGACGAGCAAGAGAACAATCAGGTTTTACAACGATCCCAGAATATGTTGGCGAGAATCATTACTGAGGCACCGGTGTTTGCACGGAAACCAAAAAAATTCATAACTATATGGAATCGCCTAATGTCTGCAAGGAAATAAAGCGATTCGGTTCACATTACAAACAACGGGTAGGTAATCACGTGAACTCTCTAGCGCTGAATCTCCTACTCAGCACTGAGAATGTCCGGCGACTTCACCTGCTGGATCTGAAGGAGTCTGAGTGACTCTTAGGCTGGGACGACATTCCTTAAGCGAGCATCATTTATATGCCTTGATGAAGAGTCTATATTCCTTTTATAAGCTATTATATATAAATAAAATCATTTAAAAATGAATTATTGTTTACGTGCGTATGTTTTATTGAAAGGATTCATTGGATACCCGTCATCAAGTGCGAATTGGAATTCTATCTATCGGTATCTTCCTGGAACCGATTGTAAATAAACGAATTGTGATACAAAAAATGTTTTATATGGCGATGACGCATGTAAAGTATCTAAAGTACAAATGGCTCTAGCTAATGTTGCTTTCTTCGAGAGTACTGATGTGAATGATATAATCAGTTCCATTTTGCAAACAAAGTGAAAATGTTACTTGTAGAACTCAACACTTCCCAAATTTAGGTGGGCTTGATTCGCCGATATGTGACAGTACGTTTCGCTAGATGAAGAAAAAACAAAAAATCATTTCATTCATTATTTTTTGTAAATTAGGCCTGACATGGGATGAATGTTACTGATATTCTTTGATTGTTATCTTTTGATTTCAATTCCGGTATCAGATATGACTTTTATCTAATGCGGGTCATCTACAATTGTTTTTTTTATTAAACGGCACCTAACATATACCCTATAATTATTTCATGAGATTTAAACAGGTCTGGTTTTGCGAGTTGAAGAGAAAGGAATGTCCGTTCCGCCATTTTATTTATTTCATTTCTTCTCCCCATCGTAATTACGATGTATATTTTGATATAAATTTAATGAAAATCGGTTCAGGAGTTACAGTTGAAAAAATGTATACCTATATCGACGAAATATATTATTACCCTTCTTCTCTTCTGATATAACCGGTTAATAAATAAATTTTAAAAAAACATGCATATTTTTGACGTCTGAGCGTAATTTAAATGAAATGAAAAGAGTAAACAATTAAATACCGTACATGAAATACGACAATGAAATTAAATAAACTGCCTACGAAAAAAAGATAACAGAATTTAGCACTTTATCTTGGAACGTACGTAAATGTGACAGGATACAAGAAATATACAGTAAAAATCGGGACGTTGTAACTTGGAAACATAATATATTCTAAAGTTGTCTGAGATACATACTATAATACCCGCATGGATCGATTAAGTAACTCATGCCACCAAGAAAACATTCTTTTAAAATCGTTTATCAAATCGTCACCCATAACTCCTACGATTTGCTCTTTCCAATTATTAACTAGTAAAAACGAAATGTTAAGTGACTTTAGTCATTTAAACGGTTCAATAAAGTCTTTAGAAGAATATATTTTATAATAATGCATTGTATACCAATTGTTTTTAAATCAAGAGACGTGTTCTAAAAACTCACCAAATGCCGATATGAAAACAAGTAAAATATTCTTTTTTTGAAATTAAAATCTTTTCCTGTTCATTTGGATCGTGTTACTAAATGATAATTGTTAGTCAGTACATACTGCAAGTAAATAATTTTTTCGACCATATTTTTCTTTTACTCTTTCAATCCTTATTTGGTATCACGTTACTTAAGGTAATCAATTACTAGACGTCAAGTGTGAGAACGGCGTAGGCTTCAAATAAAACAGTAATTTTGAGTGTTAAAATGTCATTCACATTAATAACTTACAAATATACCTCTAAACTACAATAAAACTAAGAGAAAATAAATTTAAACGTAAGAGAAAAAACTAACTGATATCCAACACTTTTTAGTATTTATTTATTACACTACGATTTCGTTGAATAATACGTCCGACTAGGAAAATTATACAAAATGATTGCTTTTAATAAAAATTTGAACCACATTTAAAATTTAACGAAACTTTATTAAGCTATGTTTTCTACTACCTCAGCGGTCATCAACAGTGACTCTAACAGTCTGATCTAGTGTCATCAGTGACACTAAACCTTAGGCAATGAAAATGTGGTGTCTTCGGCTAAACTGTATAGCAAACGCGAGAAGAGAAATAACCTCTCTATGTACACAACTGCTTTTTCTCCTTTATAGAAAAACTTCAAGAATCTCACTTGCGGCGAACTAGTAGGAGAAGTCTTTTATTAACCTAATATTTTATTATTTGCTACTATACCTGATTTCCACGACGGAGTGGTAGCGCCTCGGCCTTTCATTCGGAGGGCCCAGGTTCGAATTTTAGTCAGGCATGGTGTTTTTCATACTCTACAAATTTCCATTTTAATATTCCCACGCACAAGCTTCGTTGTAATTATTTAGTAAATTTAATTATTAATTTATCAGTGAAACCCAAAACATTTTATTTCTTAAATTAAGAAGAATGATATAAAAAATCTAGTGATTTCATTAATTTATCAATTTATTTTTCCGTATTTCAAATAAAAAAATGGTTCTTTGAGAAAAAACTCTATAAAAAATTTGAGTTCCCCAAATATCATTTAAAACGAAATATACTAAAATAATTTAACGGTATCTCATGTAACGTATATGTGTCTCTGGAAAAAAAAGTTATTTAAAAATATAAAAAAATAAAAATAAAAATAGTTACATTAATCAAATTGATACAGTAAATTTTGTATGATTACTCTAAATAATATTAATTAATTTATTATCACCCTTTACTTTATGATTAGTTACAATAAAGAAAATTTTTTAAGTTATAATTAATTCATTGCAGTCCTTTTTATTGAAAAAATAGAATCAAAACAACAGAAGACTATTTTATAAATTTAGTTAGATTAACAAAAGCCCACCGCGATGGTCTAGTGGTGAACGCGTCTACTAACGAAATCGAGAATTTCAACGTTCAAATCCTAGTAAAGTCAGTTAATTTTGTACGGATTTAAATACTAGATCGTGGATACCGGTGTTCTTTGGTGGTTGGGTCTCTCAATTAACTACACATCTCAGAAATGGTCAACTTGAGACTGTACAAGACTACACTTCAATTACATTCATACATACCAACCTCATTCATCCTCTGAAGTAATACCTGACGGTGATTCTCGGAGGCTAAACAGGAAAAAAAAAAGGAAGTAGTTAGATTAACAAATATTTATTTTTTGTAGCTCAGAATATCGCGTTCTATATAACTGAAACAATACAGTCTGGAAATAACAGACTTATGGTAAAATAACAGTATACATATAGAAAAATTTTTTATATATAGTGAAAAGTAAATGTTTTTAGTTATAGGGAGAATTAAAAATAACGTATGCGTAGAAATAAGTTAGAATAATAGAAAATGTAATAAATGCCGTATTTTTATTTATGAAAATTTTTTATTGTTATTTTTTTTTATAATTAGTATTAGCATTAGAATTTTTTTTGTCTGTCATTTTGTTTATTTTTATTTTATTTTATTTTTTTTTTTGTTATGGAAACATTATATTTAACTTCACAAAAAAGAACGTAGGATAAAATAAAATGAAATGATAACGTCCTCTGTGTGCATTATGTTCTATACACTTTGTGATCAACAGGAAAAAAACTGGAAGAAAACTAGATTTTTTCTGCAATAAAACAAGATTAGTATACCGGGTAATAATGCGAATTTGGCAAAAATATTTAACTGAGAAAAAATGTATAAAATTCTTAAAAAGGTTTTACAAGGCTTTTTTATAAAAAAGTGAATTTTTTTCCAATTCTTAAAGTGGTTTACCCATAATAATTATTTTACTAAATTATTATAAATTAAAAAATAACATTAAAACAAACTATCGTAGTATATTAAGACATTACGATACTATTGAAATTATACTTTCTGAGCGATAGGACTGAATATAATAATCAATTATTAAGATTTTTTTTTTAATGCTAGGTTTGAGGATGAGCAATATCAGTATAATGAGGAGAATATACATAAAAAAAAGACACACAACTAATGTACTACAATTGAAAACCTCTCTAGTAAAACCATAATAAATTTTTGACAATTACATAATTATCTTTTTACAGCTAAATCACAAGCATTAAAATCTTTATTGGATAAACTTTTAAACCCAGCTGGACATAATTTATAGATAAAGGTTGGTTACAACATTGACGCTTGAAAGATTTCGCTCAAAAATACTTCAAATTGTGCCAAACATGACTTGGTATAAACATACCCGAAATCGCCTAGATATTAACAGTCACAATTCACAAGAAAGTTAAACACATTTTTAACGATAACCTAATAAACGATAATAATTTTTTTAACAATCACCAATCATTATTACATAAACATTATGGGAACACAAAAGATATCTTTCCAATCAAATTATAAAGTATTAAAATTCAATTCATAGTTCTACGAATAGATTGTAGCCATTTTACTGTGTTGATAAAAAAATAATAATATACTTGTTTCATATCATTAGAATTCGTTATTTTGAATATAAAACATTTATCAAATTAAAATGCAGGTATAGTTGTTTTGTTGAAAAAAGTTAAATTTTATTTTTACACGAATAATCTCATTATAGTGTATCATAATATTAAAAAAAATTTGATACTTTTTTAATAATGGGATAAAGTGAAAAAAAAAAAAACAGTATAAAATTAACCCTCCGGGTTGGTCTAATGGTAAACTCGTCGTCGTATATCAGCTGATTTCTTAAGTTGAAGTTTCTAGATTCAAATCCTAATAAAGGTTTTAATCGGATTTGAAAACTAGAACGTGGATATCGGTTTTCTTTGGTGGTTGGGTTTCAATTAACCACACGTCTCAGAAGTAGTCAACCTGAGGTTGTTCATAACTACAAATTTACGAATGCAGTTACACTACACTGATAAGTCGCTAATGACTAATTTTTGATGCAGCTATAAATAAAAGAATAAAAAAAAAAGTGTAAATAAAATGCAATTAAATAAATGCATGTCTTCTATTCAGAATAGGAAATTGATTGTTATTAATATTAATCATGCAAAATGAATAATTTACATAAATATACATTTATATTATATAAAAAAGATTATGGTCGAAAAAAAAACATTTTGTAGTAAAACAACACAAGCAGGGAGGATAACACGTTTTATAAAAATTAGCAAGTATAATTTTAAAATATAGATAACATTAAGTTATATAAATTTTCAAAACATTTTCGAAAATCAGTATACATAGCAATATATCTTACTTAAATTTTCTTATTTAGCAATCAATCATTCTTTATAAAGATTATAAAATTTTCATATTTTTTTATAAATAAAAAATGAAAAGAGAATGAAATATGATGAGATAATAAATCAGAATTAAAATAGTACCGTTAAGTCGTCTCAAAAATATTAATAATAAACGATTTTTTAAAATAAATCCGGGATAATTAATAACTAATATACGGGAAAAAGGTATAAAACAGTCAATAACAAAAGATACATACTTATTGATTATTATACATCTGTTATAAATTTTTTAGGGAATGGTGTAAAGATTTTCCAAAAAATGTAACGATTAACATTTTAAAAATGAAAATGAATTACTGGAAATTCAAAATTTTTATATACAAACAAACCAGACGCGTTCTTTTAATTAAAATAAAAAAATGGCTACCCCAGTGTAGTAGCATTATAATGAAAATACACGTAAGTAAAATCAAAGTACGGGTACAAAATAATGTCAATAATTCTATGATCATCATACACAGGAACCGTCCCTTAAAATTTATTATTTTTTGAACAGGTTTGAGAAGGGAGAATAATAATGTTATTATTAATAAGAAAAATGTTTTATTAAAATCACACTTTAATGATCAATGCAATTAATTTTATCGCTAAAAAAAACCAAACGTATAATAAATTACTTAACATATGAAAATATGAAATGTAAATTATGTTACAACGCATACAATAAGTAATGTCTTTAATTGCTTGTCAATTTACGAATTAATAAAAACAACATAAACATGATTTTTTTTTAATATAAATCCAACAACAAGAACCAAAATAACAACGTTACCACCTGCCCGTTTTCGTATGTTTAAATTACTTTCAAATTAATATTCGTATAATAAATCTTCTCCTATTTTTTTTTTTTTTTAGATTAAAAACTGGAATTCTGGATGGAACAGGTTTTCCAGGATGGTCCGTTTATAAAATCAAATTTTATGTACTAGCACAAACATTAATTAACAAAATACTTTTCTTATTTAAACGATGTAGTTTCTCAGTTCATATATCACTTCTTAAACACGTCAAGACACCTATTAATTTACAGGCAGGTGTAGTAATCAACTTCTTTCAAAATCTTTGATTGCAAAACGCGTGTCTTTTAGGTATTACAGTACATTCTTGAACTTATGTTGGAATTGTTGTAAGGAAGTATAGAATGAGTATGATAATTAATTTCGTACACCGGTCTAAGTTACTAAAAAAGAAAAATAATACATGGTATATTTATGTTAGTGTGGTTTAAATTGATTTTTGGTTTTAACTTTAATTGGTTTTAATTATATAATATATCTCCCATCGACATTTTAGATTTTTTTTTGGATAAATTACATATATTTTTATTAAATTAAACAGAAAAAAGACTGTAATAGCAGATAACTTTCTGAAATTCTTTAAACTTTCTGGAGTTCTTAAATTTTAAGAATGTTTAGCAAACACATTCCAGCATTTACTCATGTTCTTTCCTAAAATGTTAAAAAATGACTTGTTATATTGTAAATGAGCCTTAGTATTTTCATCCGTAGCCACAACTTTTATCACTAGATTTTCAAATTACCAAACAGATACCAAGGTCACCTTCTCATCCACCAATAAAACAATCTTGCACCCATATTGCTACAGATAAAAGAAATTAAAAAAAAAAAAAATATTGGGTTTAGCCTTAAAAATACAATATATCCTATTAAGTAAAACTATAAATACATTGTCATTTTAGCAGCTAAAGCTTGAAATTGATGAAAAAATATTTCAATATATTTTTTTAATGTACAGGGAACTTTTTATTGATCTAGTAACAGAACTTAAACCTTCCATACAAACAAATTTGTAAGTATTATTGTATTCAATCGGCTAATGTGAAAAAAAAACTTTATACAGAACAAACGGAAGCCCAGCACAACACACAAGTGGTAGAAAAATGTTGCTTTAAATATATATGTCCGATTGGTATGCATACAATCCAACCATGATTCAAATACATTTCTTTTTTCTATTGCGTTGGAGTTTGATTGGCGGCAGTGGACGGCAGGCCTTAATAAAACACATCAATTTTATCAAAAGTTTTTTTGTATCTCAAATTATATGTACAGTGGATTTCGAAGATTAGAACCATATGCTAATTTCATCAAATTAATCAAGTTATAAAGGTTAGCTTGAAACACCTTAATTAAATATATTCCAGATATCAATAATAAATCAAGGGTAGCATAAGTATTTTTAAAGTCCAGCCAGTAATGAACTAGAAATCATAATAATGTCCAGTACTACGAATAAAATCACTACTTTAAAAGAAAAATAATAACATAGGAACAAAAACACAAATGATCATAAACAAACAAACAGTTTGATGATGTACAACTTAAGAAGGGAGGCCTCGTTCTGAGTATCACTATTAGGTTCCTAGGCCCAAAGCGAGTACATGTACCCGCTTTAATCGCCTTACATCTTCTCCATTCTCTAAGAAACTAACAGCTAGTTAATTTACATAGTCGTTAAGTTTTATTTTGTACTTAATTGCGAATCGATCGACTTCCTCTCGAACAAACAGTAACCCTTTGTACTCATGAATTTCGTCGTTCCTTACAACCCATGGCGCCTGTGAAATGGTTTTTGTAAATTTATTCTGGAAACACTGAATAATTTCTATATTAATGGTATTTTCCATACCTCAGAATTGGATTCCGTAAGTCAAAAACGGTTTTACAACCACTTAATATAAAGGTTGCTTGTTAGATAGGGATAGTTGCGATTTCCTGCCTAATAACCAGTATACACTTCTTAAAATTGATATGCAGCTGTTTTCTTTTTTCTTTAATGTGAACCCATATCAAACGACTATCTAGGTGAATACCGAAACACCGTACACTTTCAGTTCGTGGGATGTAACCTCCCTCTTAATGGATTCCTGGACAGTCACCTCTTATTGCGAATGTTCGGTCAATTTCGCTTGATTGACCATTATTTTCCATTTCTTCAACCACTCTGCTAGATGGTCTAACCCAGACTGCAAGTTAGTCGAGGCTTGAGCTGGATCATAATCGACTACCAGGACTGTCAAGTCTTCGGCAGCAAACAATGCAGAAGTGGTATTGACTGGAGAGTCCGAAGTGAAGTCGAAGCAGAGGATAAGTCCCAAAAATGAACCCTGAAAAACACCCAAGGAAACGTCAAAGAATTCAGATAACTCCTCCTCTTATTTAATCCCGAAGAAGCGTCCGCCGAAATAACTGTGCAATATTAAATAAAAAGGTTGAGGAATATTTACTTTTAGTTTATATAGCAGACCAGACAGCCAGCCAGATCTTATGGAATGTTTGCTGGATATCTAGAAAGGCAGCAGCCGATCAAAACCTTTTTGCCCTGCAAGCAGTTAGTGACAACACGAATGATCCTATGAGTCTGTTCAATAATGGAAGGACCACCGCGGAAACCTAACTGGTGGTCAGGAGTAACTTGTCCTTCCTATAATACAGGCCACAATCTCTGAAGGAATAGCCTTTCGAATACCATTCACATAGTAGGTAGAAAGCACATTGCCCTGTACGAGGTCACTCATGCAGTGAGTTACCCGGCTTAGGTACCATCACAATTTGAGACTTCTACTCCGACGGGTAACACGTCGTTCGAAGGATATCATTAAACAGTGAGTTATATAATTTACGGCTTTAGATGGGAGCATAACGAACACTTTGTTGGCAATAAAGTCAAAACCAGGGGCTTTCTCTGAGTTCCGCTTCTTTTCAATCGCTTAATCATTTAAATTTTCTGAAAGCAAAATTAATACGAAGTTTATCGGGATAATAATCAATATTGCATAATTATGATTAAAAGGAAAAATTTCTTGTTTATATTTTAGCATTTTATAAGTTATTAGGTTTGTTAGTTTACAAATTTATTTCTGAAAAAAGAGTGTATAAACAAATATATTAGATTAAACATTCAGTCTTACAATTATTTAACAAGCCCCATTAAATTAGTGACTATTTTTAAATATTTATAATTAGTACGTGTTTCTGATGCGATAAATAAAATGCCCACCAATAATATCACTCCCGTCATATAAATAATAAGATTTGGTTATATGCATGCAGAGATTGTTTTAATTTAAACAAGTTATTATTTACTCTCAACAAACAAATCTAGCTTTAATTCAATATAAGATTTTAAGTTTTACAAACAAAATAAAAGCTGTATCCCCAAACAGTGACAAAAAAATAATATAATAGTTAAAGCACGTTTAATTTCCGTAGTAAATTGAAAACGTTTACCAGAATAAAAAATTATGCAAGATCTGTTAAATAACATTTCCTACTGAACGGTAATTATAAAGTGTAATTCGGTACCTTCTCCTAATGAAAGATCCAAATTTAGGGCTAGTACTTAAAAAATCTTTCCAATACGTCAGATTACCGAATAGTTACGAATTTTTAGTGGTTTTAAAATGGCACTGCAATTAGAGCAACTCATTCATGAAAAAATTAACATTTCCCTCTAAAATAAATTAAAAAAAATTAAGTCTGTTATGATGGAGTATTATGTAACGTATTTTATCACCGTTGCATTTGCCGTATTTTATAAATAAATGAATATATAGATATCCGTTTTATATTTCATACATTTTTATCTTTTCTCAAACCAATAAAATATAAAAGTATTTTTGAATACGATTTGCAATAAATATTAAATTAAGATATATACTGGAAAACGATATGAAACAATATATAGATATATATATTTAATTCAGTGACTCGGAGGTAAATATTATTTTTTAATGATATTTAATATATCTGCATTAAATAAAAAAAACAAGTTTTTGGATGAAATCCAGAAATATTAATTTACCTGAAGGTACACAGTTAGGTTAGGTTCAAATGCGGCTAAAGGAAAAATAGATATTTTAAAAACTTACTTAACAATAAATTTCGCACAAGTCCCAGCCAGTCATAACGAGTTTTATTGGATGGGATGAGGTTGAAAGTTAGGGTTTCAGAAATAAAACGGGAAGAGAAGTTAAGGAAAAAATGAAGAATGAAATTCAATTTTGATATTTTTCACGGTTTCACAGCGGTGAAACTGAAACGATTCCTTAAAGTTAGAACATTTATCCTACTGTATAACACGTTCCTTCTTTTGTATGTCGGCCTTAATATCCTTGTTCCACATTTCCAATCATCTTTATTCCTTGTACTATACACTCAGACTTCAGACAGAAGGCTGGCTTTAATCCAGATCTCAACTCGAGTATAGTACGAGAGTAACCCGACAAAATTAATGTATCACATTATTGCAAATACAATCCTCAAATAAGTTAGGCCTATGTACGCCGGTAAATAAATGTTAAAACAGCATTTTTAACACACGGTTGATAAGTTGAATAAAACATAAGATGTTTCACACTTTATTTCTTTACAAACTAATACATACCAAAACTTTATTTCACGGCATAAATTTTCTAAAAAATAATATTACAGAAAATATTGAATTAAAACTGGAGATAGATAAATACAATTAATTAGCTGTCTTAGAAATGTTACGCCTAAGAATACAAGTAGTTAAATAATATACACTATATCATCTAGGTTAATGAATAAAGCTACTCGAATTTTCACAGCTATAAAAAAGCTACTAATTTTTTTCTATCAAAACTTTGACAACAATTAAAAAAAAAAAAAATTACATTATATGACAAGGATGGTTCCTCGTATGAGAAGATAGATTGCCAGATTCAAAGCGTAACGAAAGAAACGATTGAATTTTTTTTTTTACATTAACCAAGAGGTGGAGATCATTCAGTAGGCTGACAAAAAGCTTACTCTGTGGGAACGTATGTCGGAAAACGATACAGTAATAAAAACTGGCTAAGAAATAATCTATATATAAATAGATTTTTCAGATTTTAAAATTAATTAATACGCCGCAAAAAACACAGGAAGGATCGGTTACGATTCAGTAGTTTTTCTAATCTAGTTTAAGACCAATAAAACCTATAATTAAACCAAACGATCAAAGTTGTACTAAAAGTACAACGACCAAAGTTATCGGTATCAAAAATTATCAAGACAAAATGATTTCTGGATCTGTAATAAACAGTAAATATACCTAGATTTAACGATGTAAAAATTGAATTCTAAACAATCCACATAATCAATTGGACGGTAACAAAGAAAATGTCAACCTTAATAAACACTAAGTAAAAACTTAAAATAAAAGAATATAAAATTAACCGGTTGGTGGAAAAAAGGAGATTTTATTTTGAAAGGATTAAAACCATTTTAATTCATTATCAAAACTATATAATATTAATAATTATCTAAATAAATAGTACCGCTTAATTTCTGTTTCGTTAATGCTTAATGAAGAAGAGATTTCATTATTTAATTCAATCTAGCCTCATGCAAACAAATTTAAAATATAAAAAAGGTATAGTAAATTAGAAAAATAATAAATGCGGCAGCATGAAAGTTAAACCACAATTCAAAACGGTATAAATCAACAAATGGAATAGTGATTTATAAATGTACTGAAAAGAATTTTATAAGAATTGAGACATAATTAAAAGTTATCTATTATAGATATCAGAATTTTAATGCCGAGACTACTCTTGTAGGGTTTCACTCTTACGTTAAGAATGATATAAAAGGTTTTTAATTCTTTAAGGCCGTTTTATCCATCTGTTTTAGGATCTTTTTTAATTTTTATTATATTCTCTAATTAATATAAAACCTTATTTTTTATTTAAAAAGGTAATACTATCAATAAAATTTATTTTATCTTAGATAATAAAAATAAGCGTATATTTTTAAGGAAAAAAAATATGTTCTACCATAAATATTGATTTATAATGCTTTTAGTTAAAAGATATAAATTATGTTATAAAAAATAAAATTAAAGTTATTAAAAATAAAGTGAATATTCTTTCGTCCAGTTTCTGAATTAGGAATTCTGGGTGGTATAATCATTTAACTGGAATTAGTTCTTTAAAAATATTTCCACTGAGATTTTTTATGTTTACAACAAATAGACCAATTCAAATAAATTACCGCTGGGTAAAGCTTTCATCTTTTATACTAAACTAAAAGTTTTTAAAAACTTTAAATACATCAAAAAACTCTAAACCAATAATATAAATGTTCGTAATTAATTTTAACGTGTGCTTAAATTTAGGTTACACATATACAAAAATATAAATAATTAAAATTTAATACAATATATAAATAAAATTATAAATAAAACTACATGCAACATATTTCAACATATTATTAAAATTTTTACAAAGGGCAAAAAAGTTACGTTACATAAAAAAGGCACAAATTTTGACGAATAAAATTTTTTTGAGCAACAAGAAAACATACAATTCTTAAAGCACGAAAGATCACCAACAGCAAAAAAAAAATTCAACAATAAATAAAAAATAAACCGTAAAAGTTCTTACTATTTACTTATTCTTATAACTTGTTTTTAATAGCTTGAAAAGCCAAGTCGAATACGCGATCTAAATAAAGTTGAGATTAGTTTTTTTGGCAGCCAAAATGGCAATACTGTAAATTTACTAGTAAACATATGTTTAAATGAACAGCTGATTTATATTAGGTAATAATATTTTTACTCTATTGTTGCCATGTGAGACGTAAAAATAAACTTTTCGTGAGACGAGTTTTTGTTGTGCATTACAAAAATGAGTGATACTAATTATGAGCAACGTTGTGCAATCAACCTTTGTGTTAAACTCGGTGAGTATGCTACTGAAACTTTTTCACAATTGAAAAGGGCATGTGGAGATGACGCTCAGTCAGGAACCCAAGTTTTTAGATGGTTTAAAGCATTTTCGGAAGGCCGGGAATCAGTTGCGAACGATCCACGCTGTGGAAGACCGTTAACGTCAAAAAGTGACGACAATGTTGAGCGAATCAGAGACTTTTGGAATTTTTGTCTACAGAACAGATTGTAAATCAATATGTTTACCGAGAAATTCTTGAATGACTGCGGAAAAGAGATGTTTGTTTGAGACCAGCCATCAAAGACAACTGGATGCTGCATCATGACAATCCACCTTGTCACACTGCACACTCAATTAATGAGTTTTTCGCAAAGAAAAACATTTCTGTAGTTCCTCAACCACCTTATTTACCTGACTTGAGTCAGGTAAATTACCCGATTTTAAAAAAACACCTCAAAAGACACCATTTTGGAACAGTATAAACATTTTAAAAAAATGTAACCGACCTTCTGAAGGATATTTCCGGTTTCTGAGCTCCAACACTGCTATAAAGAGAAGGTAAACCGTTTGAAGCATTGTGTGGCATACCAAGGGAACTATTTCGAAGGTGATAAGAGTCTATGTATAATTGGATTGTAAATAAAAGGTTTTTTTGAACCAGTATCATTACTTTATTTACAGACCTCGTATTTTTCAAATTTTTAAAACTGAAAATGTATGAAAAAAAAACTCAAGTTTTTAAAAGCATTATAGGCTCAGAAAATAACAAAAAAATTACAAATAATTTTATATAATACCTACACTATAAACTTCAACTACTTACAACATTCAAAATTTTAAACTCCCATACGTTGCGAAGTATGAAATATTTAAACAAACAAACGCAAAAATTAGGAAAAATATGATTGCTTGTAATGAGTTTTACTTACGTGTCGAATTTAAAATTTATTTATACTTAGCGGTTTGTTACATACCTTTGTTGAAAGTACATTAAAACAGGCTTCTCAATAAGATTTTAATGAAACACTAATAAAATAAAAGATTAAGATGATTAAAGGGGGATAAGGCAACAAAACGAATAGTAAAATAATTAATACATGTATACATATATTATATATATAAGCACTAACATGATATCACTTCACATTAAAACGATTATTTATCTTTATAATAGCTTATATTATTGTTTACACGCTAAATACACACTGCGATAGAGAAGTATTATCAGTAAAAGTATATCGTATTAAATAACAGTGGTAATGATGAGTGTGTATTAAATAATAAAAAAAAAACAATAAATTTTTAGATAGGTTATTTAAAAAAGAAAAAAAAACAATAATAGGAATAACTGTAAAAGAAAAATATATTACAAAAATAATTATAAATTTAGAAACTATAAAGTGTCCTGTACATGATACAATATTACAAAAAAACAATATTGATAAATATTAATAAAACACTCTACTTTTTGAATTGGTAAAGTGTTTACATTAGCGTACGGATGAAGAGTGCTGAGATGAAAATTAAAAAAAAAATCGTTTTGTAAAATATTTTCTAATGTACAACATGACCATGACGTATCTGCCTCTTACGGTAGACATGACAGTAAATAAATCATCTCTTCCAGTATAGTGGAATTCATTTTAATGCTAATTAATATTAATTTCGTTGGTAATAAAACATATTTTGTAACGTCAGGATAATTGTTTCTAATATTTCATTTATTTTATTTTAAAACGGTTAATTTGTTTATTTTCTCGATTAGAAGAGGCAAAAAGTCACGGTTGAACTATATAGGAGATATATTATTTAAATTGAAATATAATAATTTGTCTTTTAACATCTATAAAATACTGAACAGGTCAAAGAAAACTGTATACGGTTAAGCGATGAGGAGAAACACAAGGGCAGCTGTCAATTGACTTCGTTAACAAGATCTTCCATTTCTTTAGAACGCAGTTACTCTATTTTACCTCATCTCCCGTCTATAACCGAACATCAAACCAAAAAGTTACTGAAGAGAAAACATTCAATGAGTCTGCATTATACTGTTATAATGACTTGTACTTTATGTACATTCAATTTTCTTTTTTTTTTATAAAAATAAAGAAATCTTATCGTTTCAATTTTGTCTATTCAAACGTCATAAGTTAATTGGCTGATTTTATTTACGTATTTGAAGAAAAACGGGAATAATCTGTTTTTTATAAGAAGTCCTTAAAATTTAAAGTTTTTTCCCTTTAAAATTAGACAGTATATAATATTAAAAAAATAATATTAAAAACATAAATTATGTTTATAAAATTTTATACAAATTCACAAGAAATATTATTTAATGCATTGTACATGGATAAATGAAGTAATAATTTATTAATATGAGTTACATTTATTCGGATTTTTTTTAATCAGCAGCTTGTATTTACGTAAACAACCTAAGAAATTAAAAAAAAATATTTTCATGGTTTTCTGATAATTTGAAAAAATAATTGAATTTTCATACATTCACGGAAAATCATAAATTTACATACATACCATACATAAAATAAAAAAAATTTCTGAATTTTTATACCTCAAGTTTTTAAAAATGCCGAGCAAGTCTTATTATATGGCAAAATTCTTATAAACTTATAACACGAATACGATACAAAATCAAAGAAAGCAACAGGTTTTTATACTTAACTAGATGGAACATATAGTTGTACAGAATTAGATTTAAAAAAAATGTATACATATATTTTTTTGTAGGCCTACCAATCGTTCTCTTGAATTCAACGTAATTTTAATGACATTTAGGTTATATTGAAAATAATATTATAAAAAAAATTATAATCGGGTTGATCAAATTTCACTACTGAAAAATTAGATAATTATAAATGATCGAGTTAAGAACAATATGGATATATATATGTTCTTAAGCAACCTCAATTAGAGCAATGGAAAAACTTGGAAATTTAAAAAACCAATGTGAAAAAACTTGTAAAAAGAAGAAATGGTAAAAAAGTAAATACCTTTCAACCTGCTTTTCCAGACATAATCCACAATATTAAAGGATTATTTTGGAAAATTATTACTACGATACAGACAATAAAGAAATTTTTGGGGGTTTTACATAAGACGTCACTTACAAATGATAGATTTAAAAAACTGAAAATTCTCAAAGATTAAAGTATTAGTGTTTGAGAATATCATAAGCATAAGCGTAAAGAATGAAATGACACACCAAATTTGCTATTTAAAAACAAAGAAAAAAATTTTATTTGTAAAAATAAATACAAATTACGTAAATAAAAACAAAAAAATAAATTTTTATATTACTGTGTTTAAAATTAAATCTCTTATTAATTTTACTAGAAAAAAAAACCGCGGATATGGTACATGGTTAATGTTTCATTACACATGATTTTGTTAAGGGTTTTTGCCAGTTGTAATAAAAAAACGTTCATGAATTTAGCGTACTAACAACAAAAACTTTTACAACAAAATGCTTCAAAATCCTCATCATTTTTAGCTGTTTCTTGAGTTGTGATTTTTTAACACAGCTCTAACGTCAATGTTTTCCTTTTTTATCCCCAAAACACAAATATAATTTTAGATAAATCGTTCGTATCACGTATGAATCGTTTGAACGAATGAATCGTTCGTACGCTTCATTCAAAATAAAAACTTGAGCACAGACAGAAAGAAACCAACGCACCATGCTTTTTTATTGCAGAAATTAATCTTCCTCATAATTTATTTATTAACCTTTGCAAAATTTGGAATCATTTAAAATCCAAGATTTTTGGTTGATTTATTTTACATTAAAATTACAGTGACCTACAAAGAATGAAAATCTAAACGTTAAGTTCAATATTTGGTCTTGTATAATTTTAGGACGACTGTTCCTGACACAGTTCTATTAACTGAGCTCTATAGACTAAAGCACACCGGAAATATGAATACCAAAATCATTAAAAGTAACTACGTTAACCGGATTAAACTTGGTAAACATCAGGATTATTGATGCATTTATCAGACACAGCTACGAAATATTAAACAAAACTAATAAACGGGGAAAAATGTAGTTAGATACCTATTGTAAAAGATAAATTATTAGTTCTAGGTATTCAAGGTAATATTTGAATATGTAATTTAATAATACAGAAATTATAATTATCTAATGTTAGAGAAACAACATTAATGATATTATCCAATTACAACAACAGCTGCTGTTGCTACTTAACGCTGTTCTGAAGTACTGTAATAATATTAGTTCTAAGATTATTCTAAATCATTAGAAGTTAGTGTCGCAACTAATTTATTAATTAACAATTTAATAAGATATATTGTATTATATCCATTAATATATATTTTTTTAGAGCAGATTAAAATAAAAAAAATAATCCAAAATGAACTCGTAACTATGCGAGTTGATGCGTATACGCAATTGTATCAATGGTACGACTAACCTATAATAAGTCATTTTATTTTGAATATTCTTATAACATTATTAAAATTTCACGGAATAGGGAGAAAAGCATCGCTGTAGGTAGGTATATATTAAAAATATTGTGATTCGGAAGCAAATATTTTCTCGTTTCTATTGAGGAGAATTCTAAATACAATTTCCAGCTGCAGAATATTTCTATTTCTTTTCATTCCTCTTTTTTCTGTTTTCATCGTCAAAATCATCGATTTTAAGAACCCTGTTAGTGTATTTTTTTTCCTACAAAATATTTAACATAAATTTTATAACATTTTAACTACACAGGTATTTTATTTTAAGTATAAAGTAATATTATTTTTGTGTAAAAATATTCTGCTGAATTTCTGTTATCTATCTGAAGTTAACAGATAATATATTAATTAAATATATAGAAATTTCTATGTAAAAAAAATTGATGTAGGCATCAAATGACTTCCTTAAACGAATATTAAATTACGTATACACATTTTTTAAAATGAAAAGTACATAAAATTTTATTTCATTAATAACTTCTGATATATTTCATATATTTTTTAAATATTATTGAATTATTATTTATCGTAAAGATTTTTTTACAATTAGAGTTTAATAATTATTAATAAATTATAATATATTTAAATAAAAAAAAGGAGATGAAGTCTGATTTGAACCGATATTCCTTCCCCTACTAAGATCCAAATATTTCATTAATTAAATTTTATTTGACTATAACTTAGGAACCAATGATAATAAGTACCACTCATGATATGTCGTTGAAAGGTTCTCAATGAGGGCTTATTACTGCAGTTCAGAAAAAATCAAAAATCCAATTTGTTTTGGATTTTGGGCTCTTTTGATCTCTTTGGTAGAAAAGTAGCGTCTCGGCCTATAATATGGAGGTTCCAGGTTCGAATACTCGTCAAGCATATCATTTTTCATACGCTAAAAATTTCATTTTCATATTCTGACGCACAAACTTATTCGTAAGCTTCTATGGTGAATTATTTCATCGTCAACAAAAAAGAAAAAAAAAAGTGAAATTTTTGTAATAAATTTATTTTTTTTTAATTTTCCATACAAATTATTTTAATAAGAAAAATAAAATTTTATATCTTAAAAACAAAGCTACATTTTTTAAGATCCTTATTTTAACATTAATCTCGCCTTAACAGCAACAAAAATAGGCTGACTATTCGCGAGACTTGTGGTTAATTGAACGCCAATCACCAAAATACCCGGTATACACTGTGCAGTATTTAAATCCGTATAGAAGCAACTAACTTTTATTACATTTGAGACTCAGAACCTTCGACTTCGAAAATCAGCTGTTAAGGAACTAGCATAGAATAATAGTGAGTATGCTATTTTCCTGTTAGAGAATATTTTATAAGAGAAAATTTAATAAAAAAAAAAAAACCCAAATTTTTATTAATTTATATATATATATATATATATATATATATATATATATATAATTATTTTTTCTAAATATTAAAAAAAAATATCATCTCCATAAAAAGGATGCGTGGGTTTATTGTACGGGCTCAAATTTTTATTTCAGCTGCTATTGGCGCAGAGCGGACCAATGGGGTGCATCGGGCGGCTGCGCGCAGGGCACCGAACTATTCATTCGTTCGAACGATTTATACTTCTACATTTTAAAATTATAAAAAAGGAAACTATTGGGGTTAGAACTGTGTTAAAAAATCACAAGTCAAGAAACAGCGGCCTACGGCAAGCTACAGGCCCGCCTTTTTCCTAGTATTCAAACAAAAATTATACGTAAACAAATATATAGGTAGAATATAATTTTTTATTTATGAAGTATAAAAAATATACGTTTAGTATTATGTCGCCTAGACATTTAATAAAATATTTTAAACAACTTTCTAAAGATTACGTGCCGAAGCAGAGATAGTAGTATATTTAGTTAATTTCTTTATATCGAATGAATCTTATCGGGTAAAAATCAATAATTTAATAAATTTCTTATACGGAAATTTATCTCATTTCTTTTTTTCTTTTTATGCAATTTCTTCTTGTAAACATTATTTTATAGTTAAAACATTTTCAGTTATATAAATTAAATTTTTTAACATTTCTGACGAACTATTTCATTTATTATGATTATAACGAAAACGAAATTACAACTATAATGTTATAATCACGAAGAATTTTTTTATGTCAAAGTTATAAATTTATTTTATTTAATTTTATTTAAGAATTTTTTAGTATCTAAAATATAAAATATATAGTTAAAAACCCGTCTCTACATATGTGAAATCGTGAGTTGAGATAAAACATTAATTAAAGAGTTATTTTAAAAAATAAAAAAGTTAACCTGCTATTTACAGGGCTACTAGTAAAAATTATTGATTGAATTAGGATGTGTAACAGCAAAGTAAACTAAATTTAAAAAAAAATCATTTTTATTCAAACATGTTTGCATCTGAACGCGTTTTCATATAATTGCATAAACTTTAACACTAAAAATTTTCAATAAAAAAAATAAGTTAAAAAAAACTGAAGATTCCGCAACATACGTCATTATTATTAGTAAGTAGTTATCACAAATTTAATTAATAATTAGACAAAGAAATCAAAAGTTTACAAAATACTTTAATCAACTTCGTATTTTAAATAATGGAAAAATTATACGAAGAACAAAACTAATATTGGTTTAAAATCATATATTAATTGAAATTGCCAATCCCCTGTGTATTCATAAGTATTGACATTACTCTCAATTTCGGTATTAAAAAAAAAAATAAATAAATTTAAAAAAAACTCAAATCAAAAAAGAGATAAATCTCTTGATTTAAATTCATCTAGTGCAATATCAGGTACAGTCAACGATAAAACTAAAAAGTTATTTACTTAATAAATTTAACTTTTAATTAATTACATTCATGTAAAATTATGTTTTATTTATTATTTTATAAATTATTTAAGATCAAAATATAACAATAATATTTAATGTGAATAAATAACTGAACACAGTTGTAGATCAAATGAGTATCGATCGATGTAATTAGTTAATTTACAAAAATATTTAAGTTTATTAAACTTCATTGTTTTAATTCAATAAAAATTTTTTAGAATCAATATTTAAAAATATTATAAATTTAGAATAATGAAATTAATTGTAAATAAGATTACAATAACAACACAACAAAATTCCTTAACAAATTAAATAACCCGCTGATTTCCGGATAATATCCTAAAACCGAAAAAAATCTTCTCTTTTTTGAGAAAAAAAAAACGCATTAAGTGATTTTTAAAAGATATTAATAATTTTTTTTCTTTTCACAAAGTTGATTTTATGCCATACTCTTAATAAAAACAATTTCATGTCTACGCAAACTTGCAAAAAGAAAGAAGAAAAGTACAATACACTTATTTTATGCTGTTATTACTACAAATTTATTTTTTGTTACACAACAGCTCTGAGAAGAAAGATCTAGTTTGGCACCAGAATTGTACATGATTGATATTTAGAGGTAGTTTCTTTAACTATTAAACCGATTTTAACTGCTGTAGCCGGCAAAATAACTGTTGATTATTTTAAAAAGGAGATTTAAATTGTTAAAAAAAATTTAATAAAGCTTTAATAATTTTATATTCTACACGTATAAATTAAATTATAAATTCTTATATGTATTGTAAAAATTTATATCATAGAAACAACAATAAAATCTTGAGACGTGCGAGTGGTAAACACAAAATAATTTCGTTAAATTAAATTTAAGAAAAAAAAACCATGGGCGAATAATCTCATGTACTCATCGATTAATACATTTACTAAAATTAATGTATTTTAATAAATATTGTAAAATGAATCTAAATCTATTAAATATTAATTTACTCATTCATTTACCGTAATTTCCTAGCTTAGTTACATTTTATATAATTTTTTTTTAATATACATGAATTTCGTGACGTGTGAAACTTTTCAGGTGTAGCCACCAGGATTCGAACCCAAAATCATGCGCATTAAAATCAACAAGCCTCAGAGATCAGTGATATATGTAACCCATTATATATAAAATTATATAAATAATTTTTTATTTCTATACTTTACAAATAATGAATATTTAATAATTTTTATAAACAAACTTTGTAATTTTGACAATAAAAATCACGTAAAATATTTTCTTTTTTATTGCCTGTATAGATCTCAATATTACATTATAATATAATAATTGTAAGGAAGTGCAATACAGCAGTATAATACGTAGTTTTTTTTAGATATAAAATATCCAATTAAAATTATGGAAACAAAAGTACATGTAAAATATGTCTTCATTTAACAGTCTATCCTTTTGTACAATTTTTTTTTAAACAAAGTATTACCTCGATGGTGAAAAATTAATTAATTAACTTCGATATTCTAATAAAACTAACTGAATTCATTGTTATATTAAAATGATACTTTAAACCCGTGGGTATTATTTAGTCGACCACTTTACTGTAATTTCAATTTTAATTCAAAATCGGGTGCTTTGTAACATACTACATTTCACACAATGTGGAAAATAATTCTAATTAACTATTAGATTAAGCTACTTAATGAACTATAACAATCACAAATACCCCTTTACATAAATGTATAAATATGACATAATATGCATATATTAACTTCATCAGTTGTATAATAATGTTGATGATATTTTATATTTTAGGTTCAATACACATGAGATAATGTTTAATAATTAAAATCAGAACTTTTAGAAATAAAATAGTTACATGGTGTAATTAAAATTACAAAAAAAAAATTATAAATGTTTATCACACCTATTTATTAATTTATTCAAGAATAACTTCCCAGTACTACAAAAAATTAATGTTCTTGGTTCTTACTGTAAATATATATTACTTACTTTAAAAAAATGTATAATATATTTTAGGGCAATGTATTAGGCTAAATTACTATTTTATTCATTTTTATGAATGTTTAAAAATGTACCCGTATCGTATTTTAGCCCTAATTACAAAAAAAGAACAAAAAAACCGGAAATTATAGAACATACCGTAAATCTGAACAAAACTGCTCCGATTCTGGTGCCGCCAGAATGTGGGCAGGTTCATGTATTATCTCGTAAAATATTTCTTATTCAAGAAGAATTAAATAATTTATTAGAATTTTAAATATAAAATCGCTTTAATTAATAGAATTAATCAAAGATTAATATTAATAGATTTATTTTAATTTCCTAGGATTAAAATCATTTTTAGGCTTTTCACGTTATTAAAGAAAACAATTAAATCTTTATAAAAAAAAACACAAGAAAATCGTCATTTCGAAATAAGTACAACTTTCTTTTAATAAAAATTTTCATACGTACTAATCACAGAGTTCACCGTAGCCCAATTTCAGTTCAAAAATCTGTTTAATTTCAACCCGACTAGTCTTGATGCAGAAATGTTATCCAATTAAATTACTAACGGTATAACACAAGCTATTGTTAATAATAACATGGTATTCAAATATAATAATACATAGTATTAAAAACTACCAAAAAATTCGATAAACATGAATAAACCGAAGACTTCTAATTATTTTTATTTTACGACATTTTTCATATACAGAAATATTATTGTAGTTTAAAATTACCGGATAACATAATATTAAGAAAAAAAAACTCTTAAATTTGTAGTAACTATTTAATTAAATATAAATATATATATATATATATATATATATATATATATATACAATATATAAAATGAAATATGATATTGGTTTCAGTAACGAAAATAGTATTTTTGCGTTAAATTCAAGGAAATTATATAAAATGATTTAACTACAAAAAAAATAAAACGTATATATATTTTGAAAATATCTTAAACTAAATTTTGATTGATTTTTATGCAATTAAAAGATTCAGAGAATAAATTTATATGATTAAAAATAATCACACTTAATTTAATTTACTAATATTACGATATTTTATACTTTTATGCTGTTTAATCAATTAATAATAATAGATTGATTGTTAAATACTTCATCAATAATAACGAATTCTGTAGTTTTAAACTCACTAAATGTAAAAAAAATCATAACTTACTGCTATTTAAAAAGTCCTATTTAAAATAATTTTAATATTTACTTTTTAATAAATTATTAAATTTTTATTTATCTTGGAACTTTTATGTGGTCGTTGATTTCCGCAAATTTTAAAAAAATTGTTGCTATATTATAGTTGATTAAAATAAATACAATTTATAATTATTAATAAATTATATGAAAAATTTAAAAATCTTATTACTTTACTGCAACGTAAAAATTGTTAAATAAATAACAGTAGGAAATACAAATTCATAACGGAAAACTATGAGGAAATTATAATTTAATTTTCGACTTTTGTTGAAAGAAATGATACAATTTTAACTATACAAAATAATTACATATAAAGTATAATCTTAAAATGTGAAGAATAAAATAAATGGATGGATAATTTCAGTAACCGATAACCGATACTTCATCAATTAATTATTGGAAAAAAAATTAATATATATACATTAAAAAATAGTTATTATTATAACTAATTTTGATGAATATGAAAATTATATAATGTCCAAAAAAAACTTAAAATTATTAATTAATGTTACGCCTATTAATTAAATTAATTATACGACGAGCAGATATTTTATTCTATAATAAGCATTTACGTTTAAAAAAATTATACCGCAGACATAAATTCAAAATGTTTTTTTCGTTAATTTTTTTTTTAAATATGCATAATTATAATCTTTTAATTAAAAATAATTACTTAAAAAACAAATATAATGTAAATAAACCACAAAAATTTAACAAAGAAGTGAAATACTCTAAAAATAATGAGGAAAAATCCTGGTATATTCCTATTTATCAAAAAGGTATATCGCCGCTTAAATAACGTCAAACAGTATGCATCTATTTTAAACCAACCATAATTTAAAATAAATACACGAGCAGTTATTTTTTAAAAAATAAATTTTACAAAGAATTCTGGTTATTTTGGAACGATACATTTTTTTTAAATACATAAATGTACACTTACGTATATATATAAAATATGTTTCTAAATATTTTTGAATAAACGACTGGAAAACAATATATATATATTGCTGTACCAAATTAAAATGTAATCATGTAAATATGAGCACCCTTACACATGCCGTAATTAAAAT
Source organism: Lycorma delicatula (assembly GCF_047948215.1). Classification (NCBI taxonomy): domain Eukaryota; kingdom Metazoa; phylum Arthropoda; class Insecta; order Hemiptera; family Fulgoridae; genus Lycorma; species Lycorma delicatula. The sequence continues at coordinate 199,839,894 of NC_134456.1, forward strand.
TAAATTAATAATTTATTATCAATTAAACGCTACGCTGGAGTATATAAAATAGTACTTTAATTGAAAGAGCCAAAATTTATCGATGCTAGTTTAGTAAACAAATATATATATAATGGTTAATTTGTAGGTTCTGTTAATTTCAAAAAATTCTCATGTAAGTTTAAAAACATTTTAGTGATAATGAGTAAAACCAACAATTTATATCAAGAATACTTCAGGGATTTTAATCGTATATTTTTTGTTTATTTTATTAAAAAAAATAGATTACCATTTTTTAAATGAAAGCAGTAGATGTTACCGGTTTTAAAGAAATATATTCTAAGAATAAATATTTTATAAAATGGAAAATAACAATTTAATTTATAATAATATATTATAAAAAATTAAATATGATACTTTTCTTAAGAATACATACAACAGCTAAATAAAAGTAAATAATGAAAATTTTTACCTGTACAAAACAAACGAGAATACCGTATCCTTAAATAAAACGAAAACGAACACTGCGTTTAATTAATTATTTGTCACACAACTTAATAAAAATTACACATAAAAACTGGAAAAACGAACACAATCGATGAATCTCTTATAACATACTTCCACAAATAAAAATTGTTTTTCAAAGGAAAGTTGTTTTCGTAACGATATAAAATTAACTGATACCACCTTTTAACGGATGATATGATTCAAAAGATATCGTCTCCAAAGAAACAAAAAGTTTTTTTAAAATAAAAAGATTGGCATTTTGTGATATTCGACGGAAATGTCAGTGAATGTCAAAGTGAAGCAAGCCGTATTATATAGATACGAAACAGTAACAAGCAAGCGGCTGTTTTCTATTAATTCTTATCGATCACAGACAAGAGGGTGAGTCGACTGACTGAGTGAGATACAACCCCAACGATAGAAAGACAGGCTGACTCACACGACTTTACTACTACTATCGGTGCCGCAGTAGGGTAATACACTTCCACTACGCGACTCAACACTAAACACACGGTTATAAGTACAACGACAGTAAAATCTTCATGTACAAAACATAACGCAGTCGATAAAGACACTAAAATGCACACTGACACACGCACGCCACACTTTACAAAACGTCATAACATGTACAAACTTTACTGCAACACCTGCACGGAAGCGTTCTAACGCGAAGAATAGTAACCGTATCAACCCAGCTCACCTACATGTAACCGGTCGGCGTCAACTGCTATACTGAACGGCTAGCGCCAGGCACACGCTCCCCGCGCCAAGGCTCAGTGCTGCCAACATCCAAACTACCACCAGCTCACCTCTTTTTCTGTGTCTCTAGACATCCACAGTTTACGCTGTTTTCAAATTCACTTGAAAGTTAATCAATTCTTCTTAAATATACATCATTATAGATGTTTATAAAAATGTAATGTTAGCATACATATATATATTTTATTTTTATTTTTATCAATAATATTTTTTAATTTATACCTTTTAACCTTTGAACCTTCTAATAAAGCAAACCATTGTATAATACAGAAATTAGTTATTATTCTAAAATGGTTATAAGAAACTGCAGGAATAATGGCATAAATCTATTATACTCTACGGCCAAAATGAAAATGTTAACAATTTTATTTACCTCATATACATGCATTGTTCAAAGATAAAAATATTACCATCAAGTTTTCTGTAAACCTTACTTCTTTTAGATTTTTGTGAAATCTTACTTCTTTAACCTTTTTTTTTTTATTTTTTATTTATCAACATAGAGATAATATATATATAATTATATATTCATGAGTCAATTTTATGAAGATAAACGGATAAAACAGGAAAAATCAATACGTTTATGCATATAAACTACTACACGATAAACATTAATGTACAAATTATAAAACAAAACATGCACATTATAATGATTTAGTCTAAGCAACAACTATAACGAAACATATACGGAATAATATAGCGTAATAACATTTACTACAATAATTTTAAATTGCAATCTACGCATAATTTTACGAAAACGAAAAAAAATCATATTATTCAACCTTGAATAGTAAATGACTAACCGGGTATAAACTTATTATTAGAATGTTAATACGTTAGTGACTCTAAAGAGCTGAATATAATTCATCAAATATATTTTTTCTTTTTTTATAAGTAAAATATACATTTATAAAAAATGGCCGCTTAATGTGTATTAAAACTTATGTTATGAGACTTAATCGTGATATTAAGTTTATATGGAAAAACTACATTGATATAGATATAAATAAACCTTGATTTGCCGATGAATTATTTCCCAATTCGCCTAATCATAAAATTTTGTTTTATTTTCTAAATCCTACTGTTCATCATTTGAATACTTCCTAAATGACTTTACAGCCGAAAATGTTATAGTATTATTTTTTATTAGTCTCAGTTATGAAAAATAAAGGATAATGAGTTTCCGCATATCCAGGAAATTCATCATCCTTTAATTTCCTCAAAATTTTCTAGCAAGTGAGATCTAGGATAATATTTATATAGTTTACATTCTAATAAATGATATAAATGTGTGTGTGTGTGTGTGTGTGTGTGTGTGTCTCCCCCCCCTCTCTCTCTCTCTCTCTCTCTCTCTCTCTCTCTCTCTCTCTCTCTCTCTCTCTCTCTCTCTCTCTCTCTCTCTCTCTCTCTCTGTGTGTGTGTGTGTGTGTGTGTGTGTGTGTGTGTGTGTGTGTGTGTGTGTGTGTGTGTGTGTGTGTGTGTGTGTGTGTGTGTGTGTGTGTGTGTGTGTGTGTGTGTGTGTGTGTGTGTGTGTGTGTGTGTGTGTGTGTGGTAGGGCATGCATAATCTACGTTTCACCCCCATTTTCTTATAATTATTAATTTAGAGAATTATGATAAATTTTTTTTTTTTAAGTTTATTCTCAACTGTTGGCAGAGACGTTTTTTAATGTCACTATGGTCAGATGGATCATCATTGGTATGAATAATTTAACGCATTTTGTGTATTGTGTATTGCTATCTCTACACGTTTTCAAGATGTTAATGTCTAAAGAGTCTAAAGACTGAGGGTTCTTCTTTGGACAACTTTCTGATTTAAAATAAAACAATACCAAAAACAATTAGAATTATGAAAATTTATTGATTCATTACATTCATTGATTTCTCTTATAATCCTTTGAACCATACTGCAATCCTTTGAAATAATCTTTTTTCCTTTTTTTTTGAAACACGGGCATCGACTGCTTAGGTAATTTTGTCCTATGATAATGGAAATTTTTATCGTATGTACAATGTCATATCTGACCGGGATTGAAACCCAGCAACTCCTGATGAAAGAGGCTGAGTCACTACCAATCCGCCACGGAGATCGGCACCTAAACCTACGGCATTCGTTTATAACTTACATTTTAAGTGCCATTGTGGAATAATTTGAAAAATTTAGTACTTTTATAATAAAAGTTACAATTTGAATGGAGAATTTGTTTGTTTTTAGTTTTAAAGTGCTTCAGTTACTATATTAACTATTAAAAATAATACTACACCTGTAATATTATTTAAAAGCCAGTTTTTTTACTTCTTCCTTTCATTTTCAGCTGTGATTATTCAATTTATTAATCAGCACAAATTGATTCCCTACTGAAATTTGTCATCATGTCTCCTACAATTGAAAGAAGAAATTAAATGATATATATTTTTGGAGAAACTAACAGATATTATCACAAAACAAAAGATCCTTTAATGAGATTCTTTCTGATCGCCCTCTTTCAGAAATCTACCCTTAAAAAGTTACTAAATAAGTTCAATACAAATGGAAAAACAAATAACAGAAGGAAAATAGATCGATATCCTTTAGATGATGATAAAAAAAGTCTGATGTGGACACCACATAACTTCCTTGTACGTCTATTAAATTACATATACATATTTTTTGCTGCACTTCATTTAAAATTATTTAATTTGAAAGTGAGATAGGATCCTCCAATTCTTTAATAAAGTAGACAGTTATGCAATTGCATTGTGGTTGACACATTGCATCACTTTTTTTGTGGTGTTCGTATCAGCATTTTATATTAGTTTATATATTAATTTTGTTTCACGTCGCTCAAGTAGTTACGTGGTGTAAGTGAGAACGTATCGGAGCCGTAACCATGCATACATCGGCTAGAATTCCAATTCATATACATGTATTTTTTTTAAATTTAAGTATATTGATTTATTAATAATTATTAACCTCGGTAAAAATGTTTGAATTAAAATGAAAAGTATATAAAATTTCATTTCAATAATAACTTCTGATTTTTTTTTCATATTTTTTTTTTCATTGTTATTGAAATATTATTTATGATATTTTTTTTTTTTACAATCAGAGGTTAATAATTATTAATAAATTAATATATTTAAAGTAAAAAAAGTTAAAAAATAGGAGATCAAGTCTGATTCAAACTGATGTGCCTTCCCCTTGTAAGATCCAAATATTTCATTAATTAAAATTTTATTTGGCTATAACTCTGGAATCGATAAAAATAAGAACCACTTATGATTTATCGTTGAAAAGCTTTCAATGAGGGAAGCTTTTTACTGTAGTTAGGAAAAAGTCCAAAATCCAAACCTTTTGGATTTTTGGATTTTTTGGACACTTTTGGTCCAGTCGATTGCAATCAAAAGGTGAAGTGATCAACTAGATGTGATGAGAGTCCTAAATCCAAAATTTCAATATTTTACGGCTAATCGTTTTTGAGCTATGCGAGATACATTTGTACGTACGTACGTTCAGACGTCACGACAAAACTAGTCAAAATGGATTCAGGGATGGTCAAAATGGATACTTCCGTTGAAATCTGAAAACGATATTATTCGCGATCACAATACTTCCTTTATATCGTACATGGAAGTAAAAAGGATACACTTTGCGAATCATTCGACAATCCTAAAAAGTGTACAAGGAATAATAGTAACATATATAAAATAAAACATATGTTTATAGGAAATATAAAAAAAACTAACTGTATTAGATTTCACTCATTAAAATCTAAGGTCTTCAAGGAAGTACTTTGATGACTTTTTTTTACAACCATCTACATTTGATATAACAGAAAATAACAATACTCTCGTTTCGACATTATTCTTGCGACGAGTGATTCAGTCTACACGGATTCCATCCGACTTTAAAAACCAAAATTAAAACACTTCAAAATTATTGAAAAAAGCGGAAATTATTAATTATCAAGAGATTAAACCAAGTTACAGTAACTTTAAAAAAGTAAAAGAAAAGGTTCTCTCAGATACGATTAACTGCAAATCTTGACATGATAACGTAAAGTTCTTGGAAATTCAATTAGATCACTGGCTGATCTGAACTTAAATATTCGTAATCTATAAAAGCGGTTAGGTTTAAAATTGCGAAATCTGTGTTGCCATTTATCCTTACCTATAATGGCCTAATACAGACTAATAGCACTTACTTAAGGACACAAATATTGCGATCTATGATGAGTCAATTACTGTAGTTGTCCAACGGTTTTGAAATTTATCATAAGCGATCAGAAGTTAGAAACACATGAGGTAACACTAAAAGAAGAAATTTTATCTTACATTGATAATATTAAAACAAAGTGGAAAAGTGGTTTTTGTGGCTGGTAATATTAGAACAAAGAAATGGTAAATTAATTAAACGAGAAAATAAAGATGAAATGTTTTAACATTTCAGCGATCATTCTAGACATATGTAAAAACAGGGGAAAAATTACGTTATATTTTAATAAGATCCCCCTTTCTAGTAAAAAAACAAAAAAAAAATCGTTAATATATTTTTTGGTCAATAGAAACGAATAATACCAGAATCTAATCTTTAAGTTTGTCATTGATAAGTAGCAGCATAATACTAGATCGTATACAGACCAGTAAAAAATTATTACACAATTCATAAAATACGCGTAACTTATACCATAACGGAGGCTAATTACGTGATGAATAGCACATTAGTTTTTCTGTAAACTGGTTCAGAACTACGATTCCTGGTAAGGATATAATATTTTTGGGTTTCAATTTATTCAACTTATTACTGGTTAAAATATGTGTAAAACCATTTCTCAGGTTCTAATATTACTAATAAATTTAAAATTAAAATGATTGAATCAAATAAAATAGCATTCAATCAGTTCATTTATTTTTCAATAGTTAGAGAAAAGCTTAAATATATAATGGTATGTTAGATTTGTTTACGTTATAAACTACGGTCTTAATTATAATACAAACTGGATAATGTGATAAAATAATTTAATGTGATTTAATAATTTAATGTGATAAAATAATTTAACCGTTTTTGTATACAAGAATTTAAATTTTAAAACTATGTAGTAGACTATAAACTTCTTACTGAAATTCACTATCAACAGTAAATAACAGCGCGTTGGACTGTATTTCCAACGCTTTGTTATTTATTATTTAAAATGTGTAAGCATTGTTCTTAGTTCACTATATAAAAAAATTGGTCAAATTGAATTCGAAATTTAATTTAAGAGTAACTGCTCAAAATCTAACAAATAAACTAAATAACAAAATTATTTTTCTGAAACGGTCGAATGATTTTTCTTAAAAATTATATATATGTCATAAAAATCACATACATTTTATTACAGTTTTTTTTTTGTTAGTTTTTAAAACAGTTTCAGAATGAGACATTTTCAGTAAAGCTTTATATCTTGAATAAAACTCAAAATAATTAAAACTCATGATTTAAAATTCATAATAGTAAGAGAAAACTTTATATAAAAATTCTCTGTTTGTTATTTTCTTCAAATAAATAAATTTAAAATTCGATGTGAATATGTTAAAAAAAAGTTATTTATTACTTATCGAGGTGTTTAAATTTAAATGCAATTTTTATATAAGATCTTACATATTAACCCCACTGAACTTGTACCTATCTTTAAAAATCATCAGATTAGTTTTTCTCAGCCATCCGTTTTAGAATGAATAGAGAAATGAAATAATCCATATAATCAAAATATATTTCACGAAATACTGAATAAAAATGAATATTTTAATATAAGAACGATATATAACCTTTATTTCGGTTATAGTCATTTGACTGGCTTGATGCAATTCTCCATTCATCCCTGTTCTGTGATAATGATATCTTCTCAGCACAAATACTACATATTAATCCTCAACTATCTGTTTCATATATTCTAATCTTTGCCTCCTCTACAATTTTCACCTTCCACTTGTCGCACTATTACCAATCCTGGATATCATTATACATGCCAACCTAGTTTGTTACTTTCCATTTTTCAATATTCTACCAAAAATGACTTTCCTCTCCTGTTCGCCTTAAGAGTAGTTCATTCGAATTTTATCAACCCATTTACTTTTCAATATCCTCCTTTTATACTAACTTCAAAGGTCTCTATTCGTTTCCTTTCCCTACCTTCTATTGTTCGTATTTACACAACGTAAAGCCCTTCACTATAAAAAAATATTTTCAAAAATGTTTTTACTAATTCACAGATTTATTTGATACAAACACGTTTAGGTTCCATATAATTTCCCAATATTTGTTCCAATCCGCTTTTAAATTCTGCATTACTTCGTCCATTTTTGTAATTTTAGTACTTAAACAATAAAATTCTCTTATTTATGGTTTATTGTTCTTCCATATCGTAATATTATTTCCTCATTATTCTCTTTTCTCTCAGATTTCATTATTTTTGTTTCTCTCTAACTTAATGTCATTCTGAAATAAAACCATGTCATTCAATATTTCTTCTAATTCATCTTTGGTTTCTACAAAAAAAAAATATATATTTTTTTTTATTGAACCCTGTGAAGAAAAATAAATAAATATTAAAAAAAAAATATTTGTAAAAAAAAATAAAATAAAATAATTTAATCTATTTAACTTAAAATTAAATACCTAATTTTAAATACTGTAAATAAATCTTTCATTAAAGATGTTTTGATAATGAACTCTACTCAAAAAAATCGAAAAATTCTTCTAAACGAGAAATTGTTGGAAATAGGGAATTATTAAAAAAATAAATAAACGGTTTCTTTATAAACAAATAATACGGTAAATAACGATCCTTAATTGTATGCTAAATAATTAAATAGGTTTTCTACTCGTTTTACTTCTATGAGAAATAAAACTTAAAAATACTGTCTTCAGGAAGTAACTCTCTTCAGAAGTACGTAAATTACGGTCTTCAGGACAGTATTAAAAATTTGAATTAGATTAACAAAATGACTACTTTATGAATTCTATAGTTTGAATTGAACATTAAAAATAAAAGTTGAGGGTTCTAACCATATAAATAAGAGAAAACAAGAAGATTTGGGACATACTAATCGTGGGAAACATGTTAACGGCTAGGAAACGTTATACTAGGAAAGATAAAGGGCAAATATAACGCACAAGAATTTTTTACTACCAGTTTTGTGAAAATGTTCGACTTATGATTAAAAGAATTTTTATTTAGAAAAAAGTATCGATTTTTTAACAGATTAGGTGAAAATCATTATTGTGGTATCCAAACTCAAGAGGAGCACAATAATAATTAGAAAAACTCAATTTTTTAATGTTATACAAATCTTTTTCTTGTTTTTTAATTATATATTTTATTAAAAAATTCAGGTATTTTTAAGCTGAAAATTTTTTTTAGCAATTTTTAATTTGTAGACCATTACAGAAAAATATTCATTGTTTATTTTCAATCGCACTGCTCATAATTGGTGATTTTCTTCCCTTAATTACTACTTAATTTACGATATATTGCTTTATGACAACTTGTGTGTTTATGTGTGTGAATATATATGTATATTATTATAATTATACAGCTGTTTCAATCTTTTACAAGATGTGGCCTCTTCAAGTCTAGTTCGACAAGTAGGCCTTCAACTGTTCTCGCCATGCCTGTCCTGCGCCGTCCTCTGCCAGTTGGTTCCAGCCACCCTTCTAATGTCTCTGTCCCATCGGTCTGGTGGCCTGCCTCTCTGTTGGCCTTTGTCGCTCTCTTGGACTTCACTCAAGAACCGCCTTTGATATATATACTCGTGTATATATATATATATATACATATTATTATAATTATTATTATTAATTGGATTCAATCCAAATGAGAGATTTCACTCCACCATTGTGGTCGATATGTTATCGATACATATTGTTAACTCAATTTTTGTAGGGACATTTATAGTTAAAAAAAGTAGAAAACGCTTTTAAGCGACTTTTTAGTTCTAAGTAGTATTTTAAGAGGAAATCGTTACGGTAATGTATATGAATAAATGCTTTGATTCATGACAACAGAAAGGTAAATTAATTTGTAGCTGTTCATTCATTATCTGTTTCAATTATTTTTATGGTTGTCGCTAGAAAAGCATCTGAGATTAAGAACTAGCCAGAGTTGATTTTCTTAAGAGTAATGGCATTCATTTTACATTCAACTCCTTTCTTTCTTTTTCCTGTTTAGCCTCCGGTAATTACCGTTTAGATAGATAATACTTCAGAGGATGAATGAAGATGATATGTATGAGTGTGAATGAAGTGTAGTCTTGTACATTCTCAGTTCGACCATACCTGAGATGTGTGGTTAATTGAAACCCAACTACCAAAGAACATCGGTATCCACGATCTAATATTCAAGTCCGTGTAAAAATAGCTCGCTTTACTAGGACTTGAACGCTGGAACTCTCGACTTCCAAATCAGCTGATTTGGGAAGACGCGTTAACCACTAGACCAACCCGATGGGTTTACATTCAACTCCTGTAGTCAGCAAACTAAAAGGGTCACTTGTGGTTTTAAAAATATCAGCCGCATTAGATTTGGATTGGTATCCCGATGTGTGTAGTACATATGGTTCAGTAAAAAAAAAAAGGTAACGGTAAATATTTATCGTTTTTCCTATAACCATGGCGTATTTTTAAAAGTGATTACACCATGAGGTAATTATTAAAATCAATTTAATGCTATTTCTCAGAGTCTCCCGTGTTCCATTTCTAATGTCGGCCACCACCGACCGTTCGTTCGGTTATTTTGCTTAACAGAAACATCATTATATTTGAAATTTAGGTGACAATATACTCGCCTCCACAAATTCAACATTTTTACGCTAAGCCTATATGAATAATTTTTCTAATTCTACACACAGGGAAAAAATGAAGGAAAATGTTTGTATATAAAATCATTCACAATCAGTATAAACGTGTAAAACATTTAAACTGACGCAAACAAATACTTTAAAAAGAGATAAAGATTGAAAACGAATCTTAGGAATCTACATTATCTTATATCTGAGGGACATACGAAAAAAAGGCAATTTCTTTTATGTATCATGAATACAAGAACTAATATATATTTATGTTATAATGTAGGTTTAAGTATTACGTAATAAGAATTGGAAAATTGAAGAAGCGTTTGAGTAAAATATATCTATGCATATCATGTTCAAGAGTGCTGGGAGATGAGAAGCAGTAATGGAAAGAAATAGAAAACAAAGGCAAAAATTGAAATAAGAATGCTATAAAGGCAACGAAGAAGAGATAATGTTCACTGTGTGATAAGTTAGACATAGGTGTAAAATAAAAACTTACTGAATCAAATGCTAATATATTAACATTTGATTTAGTACGTTTTGTTTCTATTATAGAATGTTTATAAACTTCAGTCTATTGAAAAACGGCTGTGAAAAGCTTTGAAATGTGATCGTAAAGAAGTATACCTACAAGATGAAAAATAAAGACTTGCTCAGAAGAATGAAGGAGAAGAGAAAATTGACGGATGAAATGAAAATAAAGAAAAATTAGATGCACATTTAGAAGAAAGAATTTGTTTACGGATGTCATTGACGGTACAGTAGAAAACGTTAAAGAAGAAAAAGAAAAAAAATTGAGGTGATTGATAACATGAAGAAAAGGAGTTATAATGACATTGAAATGTAGAGGTGGTAATACAAAATTCAATGGAGAAGATGATAACAGTACCTTTCTTTATTTTTTTACTTTTTCTGTTTGGTCTCCGGAACTTCCGTAAGGTATTACTTCAGAGGAGGAATGAGAATAATATGTATGAATGTAAATATGTAGTCTTGTACAGCCTCAAGTCGACCATTTTTGAGATGTGTGGTTAATTGAAACCCAACCACCAGTGAACACCGGTATTCACGATCTAGTATTCAAATCCGTGTAAAAGTAACTGCCTTTACTAGGATTTCAATGTAGGAACTCTCAACTTGAAATCAGCTGATCTGCGAAGTCGCGTTCACCACTAGACCAACTCGGTGGGTTAATAAAATTACCTTGAATCTACAGAAACTGCCGAATAAAGATGGTGACGATACGTAATTAAATTGCTATTAATAATTAAATAACGATAACCTTTTAAGAAATTGAATAAATTTTGAAGATGTATGTCATTATGCTCGGATAAAGAGGACTCAACAAAGATGGCTAGTACCTACCAAGATCCACTATTTTACGTGAACATACTGTTAAATAATAATCAATATTACTTTCTATAATATTTTTTTAAGGAGTTTTTATTTATAAATTTAAAAGTGAATTTCACTGAAAAACAGTGAAATATTTAAATAGAATCAGTTCATAATCTTTTGTAAGAGAAGTGTAGATACCTTGAAAATGTATTTCAAGGCATCATACATTTATTATACAAATGTATAATACAGCCAATGCTAGAAAAGGATAAATCGTATGGTAAATTCGAGTGAAATCGCCTTAAAAATCTCGGTAAATGGAGATCAGCACAAAATACACCTTGTTGGGTTAGAGTAGTGTAATATCGACTACAGTGAAAGAGTGGATGAAAATCCAAAGGATCTCGGATTCTAATCTCGGTCAGGCATTGCGCATTTTATACGCTACAAAATTTCCACTCCATATTTCCTTGCAAAAGCTTCAAGCTTATTTTGTCAATCATAAAACAAATTTATTGAGTATGCTGGATTCAAACAGTAAATCTTAGATAAGCAAAACAACCTTTTAACCTTACTGCCACATACTATCGACATACAGAATAGAGTTTAAGAAAAGAATTCTAAGGAGTCATAAAACAACTATGAAATGAATAAACAGAAGAAAGCAGTGAAAGTAATTTTTTATGTTATTTATATTTGGTGTAAAGTTAGAAAACTCAGTTTTTATTAAAAGTATGACTAATGTATTCCGTGAAGTAAGAATTATTTACATTATTAACAAGAATCATTTGCAAAAAAAAAATAAATAAAACTAGAGAATGGTTATCATTTATATTACCAGAATAGCATTAATGTTAAAAATATTTCTTTTCGAGAGCAAAACTAGTATGTCATGAAATTAATATCAACCATGTAAATCCCTAAGGTAATTTCTTGACCTTGGTTATATTTTACTGCAAGAGCGATGAACATCAGTAACTTGTTTTTGACAGTATTTTATTTTAGAAAAATCAAGTGTACTTATAATAAGATTGTTATTTTTTAATTTATTTTACTGCACTAATTTATTTTATACTTGAGCACAATTAGTAGGAAAAAGCTATTAAATTGTAACGTTTTTTAAATGACTTTTCAGTACTTTAATTCTGTTATAATTTGTATATTTATTTTTTCAAATTATATAAGATACACTTCAAAATTCTGTAATAACATTCTTATTAAATGAATGTAAAAATTAAGAAAAGTATCCACTCGTCTATACAAATATTTAATTAGTACATATTTCATTGCTACGATCTCTGAAATACTTTTATACGTATATTTTAAAGAAAATGAGATGGATGAAATTATAAGAAAAATAATGTCCGACAACTGCAGGTCGTATTATATTCAAGATAAAGAATATTATTATACTATTATAATAGTATTATATAAAGAAGAAGAGGGATTTTGTTTGTTCCAGATAAACAAAAAAACTACTCTATCAATCGCAACCAAATTTTTATCCATGTTTCATCGATCGATTGCTTTCAAATTTTCAGGATACATTCGTATAATACCATGGCATGTTTTAAGCCACAGATCGAGGCCCTAGATCCCTTGAAAGTTAAAATATTAAAAAAATCATTATTTCTTCACCCCCAAGTAGGGTGAAGTTATAAATTAAACATATTCATTATGGAAAAAATAATAATCTTTTTACTTCGTTATTATATTTCTGCCTCCATGGCAGGAAATAAGTTATGAATTTCTTGTCGTCAAGGTATACTTTAGTTACCATAATTACTATTATTCTGGCGACCTCCGTGGGGCGAGTGGTAGCGTCAACGCCTTTCATCCGGAGATCCCGGTCCCCGGTTCGAATCCCGGTCAGGCATAGCATTTTCACACTCGCTACAAATCATTCATCTTATCCTCTGAAGCAATACCTAACGGTAGTCTCCGAGGTAAAAAAAAAACTACTATTTAGTAATTACTACTACTTACTTTTGTAATTTAGTTTCTTTTCATTTTTCTATAAAACCTAGAATATTTTGATTGTTTTTTAGCAGTATTACTCTCATAATAATGAGGATAACAAACAATGTGGGGTCCAGGGAGCAGAGATCACTGACGGGAATGGCGAGCGAAAGAAGCTCTGCGGCCTTGGGATAGAACCCGAGGAGCCCGAAATGGCTCTGGGGTTCTCTGAGCCCTGAGGGTCCAGGTTCTGACTAGACGGGCCGGTTAGCTCAAGAAAAAATTATAAGTATCTACTTACCTAAAGCCATCATTTATATTAATATAATATATTTATATTAATTATTCTTTGATAATTTAAATGAAAAATCAAACTGACTTCAAAAAATACTGTGAATAACATTTCATTTAAGTTATATAAAACATAAACTGCAAGTAATAATGCAATAGTGCATAGTTTTTATATATATACACATATAATGTTACAAAAATTAAAAAATATTTGTCGTGAATTTTGCTCTGCATCAAGAAGTCAAAAACGTTGAGAAACGAAATTAAATACGGTTCAGTACGTTTGTAACAAGTTATCATTTCAGTTTAAACACGTGATAAAAAGACTACAACATATAGTAAAATTTTGTCAGTATGGTTCACAGACAAATATTATAATAAGGTGATAGTTATCAGAACCATGAAACGGGTTGAGAAAAAAAATACTAATAAATTACAAATATTATTAAATGTAGTGACTATTTTTGACTTTACAAACATTTCTCCTAAAAATGTCTAATTTAACAATATCCTTATTTTTAATATAATGTTTTTGAAGTTGATATTTTTGCTTCGTTGTTTGTATTATTTGAAATTAATGTGATCGAAAAAGAATATTCTAACAAAAAATCCATTTACATATCTTGTTTTTATGAAGACGTTAATTATACAGTCACAAAAAAAACACTGAAGAACCATTTAAAAACAAGCAAAAATATAATTAAAAAAACTATATAAATGGAAATTTAAGTACGTATATAGAAAATAAAATAAAAACTGAAAACTAAACGGGCAACGCAAACTTGTGAATAGTCCAAGTTGAAAGGAATAGAGTCTTCTCTCATTATAATATTTACTAATTCTTTTAAAAATAATGATGTTGATAGTTTAAAATCCAGAATTTAATATAAGTGTTTGTCAAAGCTAATAATTGTATCAACTGATTATGATGATAAAATCGGTGTATGTTAACGTAACATAGTCTAGGGTTACCCATATTACATCCACTATTCAATACGATAATTAGCATACAATGCAACTAGTAGCAACACTAATTGAATTTGAATCCGTGACAATTGATCATACAGATCTGATGAAAACCCAGATTTAGTAAGGGAAAATTTCCGTTAAAAAAAAATAAACGGCTTTGAAAGGAAATTTTGTAAAAAAAAAAACACAACTAGAACCTATTGAGTAGTTAATTCAGAGTTGCTATTTATTCCTTAAATTCTAGATAAACTCAATCAAAACCTTCTGCTGAATCCAGTATTAGAAAAATCGAAGAGATAAACTTCAAATAGGAAATCAATTAACCAAATCCTGTATTGACTAAAAAACGGAAATTGACTAAAACCTGACAAAACACTCTCACAAAGAAGTTCTCAAAACTAGTAGGAACAACTATATTTTTTCTTCTTCTTTTAAAATCTCTTTAGAATGTCTATTTTGATTTTTTTTTGTCTTCAGTCATTTGACTGGTTTGATGCAGCTCTCCAACATTTCCTATCTAGTGCTAGTCGTTTCATTTCAGTATACCCTCTACATCCTACATCCCTAACAATTTGTTTTACATATTCCAAACGTGGCCTGCCTACACAATTTTTCCCTTCTACCTGTCCTGCCAATATTAAAGCGACTATTCCAGGATGCCTTAGTATGTGGCCTATAAGACTGTCTCTTCTTTTAACTATATTTTTCCAAATGCTTCTTTCTTCATCTATTTGCCGCAATACCTCTTCATTTGTCACTTTATCCACCCATCTGATTTTTAACATTCTCCTATTTTGAATAATAAGTCCATATACCATATACCTCATGTCAAACTACAGTCGCTAACTAATATTATAATTCATCATCCAAAATTAGATGTTTTGGAGGTAGGATAAGGTAGGTCCTCACCATGAGTCACCAGTCTTATGACTGTAAATTGATAGTGCACTGAGTGTTAGTAGTGTTTTACTATTAATTCTTTTAATCTTTGTAATACAGAAATAATAGTCCGATAAACGGTACTGGGGTTCACACCACACCATCAGTATGGCAAAACTCATGCGCTGATTATTACTAGCCCAGTCTGTCAAACGTTTCACACAGGATGAACAGCAGAAATGAGGGGGGCACAATGCAATTTATTACATCTTTTAACTGGTAAAATCAAACTACATTGTTGTTTTTTAAACGCAAAATTTCTATGTAATAGAAGTTATCCGGATCATTTTGGAAAGGCAAAGCAACTCTCTAGATAGCTATTCAATCTTGAGAATAAACTTTGATGAAATAAGTGTAAACAAAATGGAAAACATTAAAAAATAAACAATCTTTTTAAATCCGAGTTGAAAAGTACTGTTTTACAAATTTTAATGTAAGTTTAACATTTGTTTTTTAATTTTAATAAAAATAAAATTAATAATTTTTTTTTTTTAATTACTGAGATAAAAAAAGAAAAATTGTGGTTAACGTAAGTTATAATTTGCAGTTTTCTTAGTTAAAGTTTCTAAACTCTTCTACGAAAGATCATTTTTTTATATTTAAAGTTTTGTCTTGTTATATTCTTTCTAATTTTTGTAATGTATTCTTTGTAAAAAGAACAGTTTAATTATACTGGTTGGTAAATTATTAAACAACTTATGATTAAACATGGCAAATTTCAAAGTCTCACTTTTTCATTTTATCTCTTTTACTGTCCTTCTCTATCTCTTACGTTGTATCTAACGTACCCCTCATGTAACTATAACTGATGGTCTCATTTAACATTACAGAACACTGCAGTAAAACCATGAAAATTAAAAACTTTCGCGAGTTTAAGCCAAGAATGTTAATAAATATCACCGCCCTTCACCCCATTCCATTCATCCCTTCCACCTTCCAGCCACTTCCCGTTCTACACTTCAAACATCATTCAACCCTCTTTTCCCCTTCTATATTGAATTAAATTCCTTTGGCTTAACCCCTTGAATCAGGCAACACAAACACAAAATACTACCGCACTGTAATTCCTCTTTTTTTAAAGATTACAGAATTCTCCCTCTTTTTTGGATAAATATTTACCGATGGTATAATACGATTTTCATACAAAAATTTTATAGAACTCATTATAATGCAAATAAAAACAAACCACTGAATTATAAAAAAAAACTGGTTAATTTACCTTTACTTCTATCGATTGCAAAATTATTGAGCTTGAAATAACACAGAAAACATATAAATAAACTCTAATTAAACACTATAAATTAACTTCAGTTTTAGATTTCACTGAAAAGTCTTAATACAGTTCAATAAATAATGAATCATATTTTAATGTCCGTAAAAGTTTTATTTGTGTTATTCTTTATCTGTGCTATGTTTACTTTCTGAACTTGATGGAAACACAGTATGTCGGTATCTTAATTAGACGCAAATCCCTCACAAATACAGCGAATCTACCTCCAAGAATTATAAGAATCCCATACCAGACTTTCTTAGTAAATTGAGAAGTAAAGTGTTTTTTTACTATTTCGTTCAATGTGCCGAATATATCAGTAAGGTAAATCTTATCAAAATATTAGATAGCGACTTTCATCTCTTTAATCTTCAATGTGTTTACCCCAATGACCAGCTGCATAATGAACTTTGTTAATTTCAAAGAAAGCAACTCCGATCGGTTCTAATCGTTCTTAAATGCTTTACATGCTTTACACATTAAGAAAAACTAAAATAAGCAGTGAAAAGAAACAAATCAATGTAATCTTTCTGTGAAACATATTCTATTTCCTTATAGTTTGGAAGTATATCTGTCGATAAACAGCAAATAAAACTATGTCTATCACTTTGTAACCGCTTGTTGCTTGGTTTCAACTAAACCCAAATTTATTTCAATGCAAACAACTGGTGGAATTCTAACATTAATAAATCAACAAAATATAATGTGGAGAAAAGAAATACAATAAATATCGACCGAACATATTCATATTGGTTGTTAGTTAATAGACAAAAAATCACCCACAAAGTCTTTTTCTCATTGCAATAAATAAGACACTAATTCAGAGAAAATATTAGGAAGTATTTTCACCAGCTGAAAATACTGTAAACTGTAAATACTGTAATACTGTTAACACAGTATTACTATTAATGCAATCAAAATAGAATATTCCTTAGAGATTGCTGATGATGATTGTAGCAAATATAACCAACCACACT
The DNA here is from genome assembly GCF_047948215.1 of Lycorma delicatula. Lineage (NCBI taxonomy): Eukaryota > Metazoa > Arthropoda > Insecta > Hemiptera > Fulgoridae > Lycorma > Lycorma delicatula. Next base: position 199,857,692 of record NC_134456.1, read on the forward strand.
CTGCTTACTTAAAATGTTTATCCAAAAAGAGAGTGATTACAAATTTTCCCGACCTTATCGTTAAGTGATAATTATTTGATTTTAATAAACAGGAGATGAAATTCAAGAAAACCATGTATGAAGTACTATTAAAATGAGGCAATCATGGAACCGAACAACTTACATAAAAATAGTTAAAAATATTTAAGAAACAAATTTCCTATCACATCTATATTTTATTATACCCGAAAAGATATGTAATCCTTTTACATTGATGAAAGAAAGAAAAAATCACTTATTATTACGCATCACTTAAATAAATAAATATATAAACATGAAACATTATAGTAATGTTTAAAAAAAAAGAATAGGGATTTTCTCAAAATGAAAAAGTATAATAAAAAACAATAATTAAGCAGAATCCTTAAACAGGTTCGGAGACAGCTGACAATTAAAATTTTACTCAAAGAATACACGGGCTACGAAGGCAGCCTAGAAATAGTCCGTGGCGATGAACTACAGCAATACTTCAACCAAAGAAGAAATCAAGAAGGAAAAGGAAAGAAAAGGAAAAGGGTAGATGTTGAAATAAGATATTTGTCCAAAGGAGGAACCTTGATATGAAATAAACAACTAAAAAGAAACCTTAAAAAGAATTTGAAAATTTTTATAAAACAGGAATTACTGTTTAAAAATTTTAAGCTAATAAGGATAAATACATGTTGAAGTAAAAATTATTTTTCCCTAGTAACTTAAGAACCACCAGAGAACGGGAATAAATTTCATTGAGGAAGGCTCTTCTCTTAGCTGTCATTTTAAGGTATATAAAATTGCCCAACTAAACTGTAATCCTCTAAATAAAAAATAGAAGAAGAAATAATCAATAATAATCAAGAAAAAGAAATAATGAATAATAATCAGGATAAAAAGTGAAATGAAAACAAAATTTTTCCCATTTACATAATCTCTTTTCATGAATGATGTCTTAAATTAAAAGTAATGAGGTATGAAATAGTGGTATAATAAAACATGTTAACATTAATGCTTTTTTCTATTACAGAACTCTTCGTTTGAAGTGTATTAATGCATCCGCAAATAAGCATAAAATTATAAATATATATAAACATACACGCACGCACGCACGCACACATACAGGGTGATAGAGAGTGAGAGGGAGAGAGAGTGAGAGAGAAGGTTTATAATAACTTGCATTATCTTAAATAACATTTAATCCTTCAAGCAATTCCAAGATATTAGCGAGAGTTAATGACAAAGATCAAAGGATATTCTTGTTCTGTAAACAAACAAATAAGCATTTAAACAGATGTAATTCAAAGGGAAGTAAGTCATTACACAAATGCATCGATGAAGGTCATGGCAGCAATCATGTAGCTGCTTCGTGGTAGAAATAAGAACGGTATTGAACAATAAACTAGTCAAAGAGATATAAGGTATTATGTTTGAAAAGGAGAGCACGCTCTGTATGTACATATAATATATGTATGTATATATATATATATATATATATGTATATAGTGTATTTTCCAACGCGCATTTGTGTATGCTTATTTACTAGTATAACATTTAACGAGGCAAAGGCGATTGATAAACATCGATGGTTATGATGCACTGATATATTCCTTTTAGGTATATATTAGATCAAAACTTATCATACTTGCCCTCTCCGTCAAGAACATAAGTTCTTTGAAAACATAAGTTTTTTTTTTAAATGCAGAGAAAATGATGATTTATATGAAATTTAAACAAAGCTATGATTTTATTATAATAATTAAAAATTTACACAAGTGCATGAACTTTAAAAATTTAGTAATTCGGTAAAACTTGTCCAAGGGGATGTTTAGTGTAATTCTTTATTGCGTGAATCGTACTTTAAAAACTACGTAAAAATTTTATTTTCTCAAAGCTTACTGTTTCATTAGATCTAAAATTGATTTCTTTTTTTGCCCAGCTGTTACAATACAGCTTGACAATTACAAACTTCAACAAAAACAATTTTTAGATTAAAGGAATTTTTCTTCACTCTACTTAAAACGTTTTGTATTTTTATAAGTACTGAAGAAGCGGCCAAGAATAAAGATAATAAAAGACGATCAGCTGGTGGAACTGCTGCAGGAGACAAACGAATTTCCCTAATAGAAGTTATAATTTCTCTTGGAGCAATCCCTCAAAAGTTAGAGAAACTTGTACCTAGGATGTGACAGTATATTATTGATCAAGGATTTTTATTGACCAAATTAAACATATTCTTCAGTAATAAAAAGCCTTCCAAATAAGGTATAATTTTCCTAAATAAATAACTTCACTCGTTTTCGGATCTGTGAAGAAAATGAAAATATTTAGATTTTAAAGCATAAATCGTGCAGACACCTTGGGAGGTAATAGGATTTCAGTGATTTCAAAGATGGAAAGGCCAAGTATTTAAAAATAATGAACAATGTCTTTTATTTTTACTTCCAAATAATAAAAAATAAAATTTGGTACATATTTATAAATGCATTTTTACAGAAAGCACAGATATATCTAATAAATATGCACGTATAGACCGCAAATTCCTCAAGTATTTTGAACTGCCCTGGTTGAAGTCATAAAGAGGTATTTGAATGTTTCCATTTGCGTTAGCTTTTAAAGTATGAGATTCTATCCAAAATTGAAATATTTCAAAAATCTGTAATTATTATCCGAAACAACAACGAATTTAGAGAGCCATCACATTACAAAACAGATCAATCATTTGTTTTATGACGAATGTATCCTCCCGAACGCATTCTACCACACGTTCATTGTTCTCAGTTTAATACTTAATTCTACTAAGTAATTCGTTTTTCGCACACCAGGTAACTGAAGATTTTTAAAGAAAAAAACAATAATCATGGCAGTATAATAATAATATAACTTAATAAACAGACAAAACTGAAACAAATAATAGAATATGAACAGAATTTTTCCTGAATATAGAAAATGTTTTCTTCCATTACACAAAACAAAGGGATATACAAAAAAAAAATTGATGTTATTACGATATATTCGGAATGGTGAGGAAGTAAATAGGAAAGCAAAGCATTTCATAAATTCTTTAGTAAATCTTACACAGAATTTTTTTATTCTTGAGAATAGTTGCCGTTTACGAGAATGACTAGTAATTCGTGTCATATCAGCTACAACCATTACGGCTATGGACGTAATAAAGAACAATAAAGTGATTTGTTGTTATACTTGAAATTCTTTAAGAGTGAATGTGACAGTTGGTAATGCGTCTATTAAAAATCGATAAATATTAACTGGATAAGTCAATTAACAGTGATAGTGTTGAAAATATTCCCATCATAAAGCTACAACCTCTACTGTAATCGAAAGATGGGTATACTGTCTACAGTAATATATCGAACATTGTTGGATATACGATTGTGATCTTGTTTCGTGTTGATTCCTCGTTATTTATAGATCCGAAGTAAAGAATTTTTAAGTATTAATACATTAAGTATTGTGCTATATAACATATTCTAAGAAGAAATCATTTACAAACGAAGTGTAATTCATCGCTTTCGTCTAGTCGGGTAAAATTTAAATATTTTATGAAATTTATGTAACGTGAATTATAAATTGTTATTGAAATTTATTAATTAAATATGCAGTAAATAAGGTATATTCTTTCTTGTGAGGTAAAAAAGCGTCTGAAGGTAGTAGTATATAGTGATACGTATGATCGTAGTTTAACAGCAAACGCTAGACTTAAATTTTATTACCCCAAAATCGGATAACGATGTTACTTGTTGCGTCGCAAGTTTAACCTAGGGTATAACATACAAACCATTTAGGGGTTAATGAAATGTATCTATCTTTAGTGTTACGGTTTCTTAGGGCAATCCGCTTACATTCAAGTACTCGTATTTAAATTACTGTAGAGAGTTTCAGCTGTTCATGCCAATTACCATAAAGCAGGTTATTGTATTACTTCGAGATACGCAATGTGATATATCTTTTTTTACTGCAAGAAACATACCTTATCCGAGCGATAATAACGCGGAAGCGCTTTTCGGCCAGCAAAAAAGAAATTATGGAGTGTTGCGTCATCGCCTACCTTTTATTCAGAAGCATGCGAAATCGGCAACTATGCTTTCAAAATCATCATCATTTTTTAAAAATTCTCAGTTATAATATGAAATCATGAGTTCACGGTAAAGTCATGATTTTAAATTATTGTTGGATTAAGTTACTGTAAGTTTACAAAATTTAAAATCTTTGTTATGTATCACAATACTTAAGGAAAATTTAATAGAAATTTTACATGTGATCTTAAAGAAAAAATAACAAATGGAATTCTTCACGTAATCTTAATTCTAAATATATTTCGATGGATGTGGCTGTATATCACTTATAAATGTGCAATACAAGAGAATAACATACCACGCAAGCTCATCCACCCACCAATATGAAGTACGCGCGAGCGCACAAACACAACACAGACTGAGGGCTTAAGGCAGATCCATTTAAGTATCTAATGACATCAGTTATTGTATATGATTATGATTAATAAAACTGTACATATTAATTAAACCGAATGAATTTTTCTGTTATTTATACGAATTGTTTGACCTACCTTTTCGAGAAATAAATTAGAACATTAAAAAGATAACCTCGTTTAAAATGACCATTGAGAGGCTAATTTATTTGCAAGCAAAATATATTATTTTAAGCTGTAATGAAAACAGTTGTATTTGTTTTATTATTTGAACGAATTAGCTGCATTTCCAAAAAGTAAACAGAATTAAATGAAAATGAGCTGATAACAGGAACTTCATATTTTGTTAAATAATTAAGCTTCTTATAAAATACATGTAGCTTATTAATCAATTAATTATTATTAACGTATATAAAATGCAATATTCTACTCTAATTATCGTTAATTAACATAAATATAATGATGAATGAAGCAGCGAAGGATAATGTTTTCAATGCATTTATTTATTATTGGTATTTAAAAGCTTAAAAGTTAATCTTAAAAAAATGTGTCACAAAAATTATTGTATAATAACAAAAAGTCACTTAATTTCCTTATATTGATAGGAAGTTATTTCATTCCAGATAAGGTAATAAAAAAAATAATAATAATAAAAATAAAAACCCTTTTCATTACTTATTTTAGTTTGTTAGCAACTGTCGTAAAACGTAAATTTTTACTTTGAGTCCAATGGTCTGATAAATCTAGAATTAAAAAAACAACATGTATTAGTATCTAAGTCAGTATAACAAAATTTTTCAACTACAAATCCTCATTAGAGAAAAAGTTATTCACATTAGTTTGACATAAGACACATTCTTGGAAAAACATTAATGTACATTATCGTGGAATCGGTTGAGCTTCAAATACTATTAAGTCAATTAATATGTATGCCGTTTACAATAGAAACTGAGGAAAATAATTATTTTATATTATCGATTTAATACTTACGAAACGTATAATCAATATACTGCAACGAAAGAAATTACTTAAGTTTTACTTAGTTTTAACTCACGTAAACAAACTGAACAACTCATGAGGGTATAGTCTAATCACATTGAAAAATCAAATTCCTACTAAAACACAATAGGCGTCTGAACGCCCATTCTTTATGTTACAGTCTTTTTTATACATGAGTTCGAGGCGCAAGCAATAGCCCCAGACAGAGTATGTTATGATGCATTGTGCACGCTCTCATTCATTGGCCGCTTACTGTTTGATGAGCCGACTAGAAAACTTATCATGACGTCATTCTATATCAGGATAGAATAAAGAATAAATAAAGTTGAGTGTGCTTAATTCCAACCATTTATGTTCACAAAGACAGTAACTTTAATTATTTTTATGTATAAATATTAATATTAGCAAAGTATTTTAGACAGAATTTACTTAGAGGAATTAAATACAATCAAACATAGCGGATATTCGAATTTAATGCTCAATTCCTTATGAAAAACAATATAAAAAACAAACCTCTCATAGTAGATTATAAAGAAATACTTAACGAATCGTTATCAGATCATCAAATTTGTACCAGAAATAAAAAAAAAAATCATTTATTATCCTTAAGTTTTGTATAAATAATAATAATAACAAACAATTACAAGCAGAAAATACAATAAATCTCAAAAATAAAACCTGATGTAAGAAAATTTTGCGTTAAAAGTAAAGTATTCAATTTTATACTACCCAGATAATTACGAAATATTTTTAAAAAAACATCTAACGAGAATGTGTATCTTTCATAAAAATAGACAACTTTTAAAATTAATGGCAAATCATTACTGTAAAATATAGGTTAATAATGGATATGTATGAAATACATATACAGATTGTTCCAGGAATTTCCTAGTAAATTTTTCAGATATTAAAATAATTGAAAAATATCATACAATATTGGGTCCAGAAACGATTTGTTTTCGAGTTTCGACAACGAAATTGTTCTCGCTAATTTATATTCCAACGATAATAAGAGGCTATACCGAAATTTTTAGAACGAAAATTCTATGACAAATCATAGTGGTTTGATATGATTTTGACCTGAACTTCTGTAAAAAATTTCAGATGCTTATCAAATAATCATATTGATTTTGTCAGAAATGAGAAGTAATGAAATTTGAAGTTGATGACATGTGTGATCGGCATAAGGCATTACATAAAGAGTGTGAAATAAAGTCAAACAAAACCTACAAGATTATAGAACTGTAAAACCTATCTGCACTTATTTGCGTATATAATTTCCATATTTTATCAAGATTAAAGAGTTTTATAACTATAATCAAAGACATTAAGAAAATAAAAACACTTATCAAATACCTTTTTTAATATTATTAAAATTAGGTATACTTTCCGGACGATTTCGCAAAAACATAGTATTAACAATCTTTCTTTGATGTTAAGACAGAGCAGAATGCAAAGAATATCGGTAACCTTAATTTTGACGGCTAAGTTCTTCAGATAATAAAAATAAAAATACTTTATTTTGTGGGCGATGGGTTAAGTGGATGGAACGTGAATAAAAGAAAATGATCTTAATGTGTTTATGTGTATGTTCATTCTTGAGCGTGAGTGATTAATGAAGACGCAAAATAAAGACAGCTTTTAATGATATATATGTAAACATAACAATGAAATATAAAAAATAATTCGATAAATAACTTATTTTATTTGGTAAAGTAATTATGATGAGATGAAATCGTATAAAACTTAAGTTATAAAATGTTTATGAGTAAATAAATACTAAACATTTTGTATAAAATATTATATTATTTTAACATTGAAATAAATGTTACATGGTCTTTGAACATACTAATAGTTATTCTAACTGAGCAATATAAAAATGTTATTAACTTAAGAAATATATAATCGTAAAAATATATTCTACTTTAATTTTTATTATTAATAATAAAATAGCGTAAAATGAAATGTATTACGAAATTAAGGATGTCTTTGTACAAGAAATTTAAGTTATTCAAACCAAAAGAAATGTAGTAATTATATTTATTACGAAAATTTAGTTTTATTTTTTATCAGAATTTAACGCGTTCAAAAAATGAGCTTTGCTGAACGGTCGATGAAATTAAATGATTAACAGGTATTAAGAAACACTTACATAAAGTAAAAACCTGGAACTAAATGTTGTTTCAAGTATTAAACGATCATCAGCAGTATAGATAAATGTTATGATAGTCTTTACAAAAGAAAAAATCTGATGTGGACAACACATGAGATCACCACATGAGATAAATAAATATATATATATTTTAAAGTAAAAGTACATAAAAATTTATTTGATTACTAACTTCTGATATTTTTTTATAATTGTTTTTTTTTATTATTGAATATTATTTATCGTAATGATTTTTCTACAATCAGAGGTTAATAATTATTAATAAATTAATATATTTAAATCAAATAAAAAAAAATTTAAAAAAAGGAGATGGAAGTCTGATGCGAACCACTGTACATCAACTTCCCCTTCTTCCACAATGTGCCTTTCCCTTTTAAGATCCAAATATTTCATTAATTAAAAGTTCATTTGGGTATAACTCTGGAACCAATGAAAATAAGTAGCACTTATGATATATCGTTGATATGCTCTGATTGAGGATTTATTTCTGCAGTTAAGAAAAAGTCCAAAATCCAAATTTTTGGAGATTTTGAGCTTCTTTGGACACTTTTGGTTCGGTCGATTACAATCAAAAGGGGAGGTGCGCAACTAGATATTTACAGCAGGCCTAAATCCAAAATTTCAACATCCTACGACAAATCGTTTTTGAGTTACATACGTAAGTACGTACATACGTATAGAAGTCACGCCGAAAGTAGTGAAAATGGATTCAGGAATGGTGAAAATGGATATTTCTGTTGAAATTTAAAAACCGACATTTTTCGCGATCACAATACTTCTTTTACTTCGTACAAGGAAGTAAAAAGCTTGTTTTTAAAAATTACGTCTTATGAACTACTTAATGGGAAAAATTGATTTTTATTCAATAGATTGATTATTCTTCTTTTCAACGAGTACAGTTGCTTTACGTAATCGTAAAGAATAATTAAAAAAAAAACTAATAATTTTTTGTATAGCTATTTCATTATGGATCACAATTAAGGTGATTGTATTCTTCTAAACGACGGACAAATTAGCCAGTAATATTACATTGATTTGCGACGATGAGAACAGCTCGGTGGGCTATAATATAAATGCAAGTAAAATATTTTTTTAATTGCTTATTAAATATCGTCTACTAATTGTTTAATTAATTTTTTGAAACTAATAATGATTTTTTAACAAATATATTTTGTCACACAAATCGTGTATTTACAATCGGTTCCGATTTAGAAACCACAAGTAAATTGCATTACAATAAACATATGACGAAGGATTTCCAGTGAACATCCTCAATAAATCGTAAACATATAATATATAAATTAATATAATATAATAATGTATAAAAAAATATTCAAGATATCACAGTAGTCTAATGAAAAAACAAACCAAAAAGAATCGATAACATTATTAAACAATATTTAGAGGTAAAAAAATAGTAGCATAACTACTTCACGGAAAGAAGTAGAAGGACGCTTGACTTCTCACTAAGGAATAGTAAAGATATTTGTAACACGTCTCTGATACCGAACCGTTCAAGTATCACTCAGATATTGCAAGTCCAGCACATGTTGGGTTTCAGTCGCCGGACATCTTCACTGTTGTCTAGGAGATTAAGTGCAAGAAAGTTCACTTGACTGTCTAATTGCTGTCTGTAACTTAAACCGAACCGTTTTATCTCTTCACGACTATAAGGCAACACACGATAGTTGTGAATTTCTTCGTTCCGAGCGAATCACGATGCCTCTGCAATCGATCCCGCCAACGTTTTCTGAGAACATTGTACTCTACGTTACTTTTGTGAGTTGTGTCCACCATATGCCATACGTCGAACCCGATTTAAGAATAACCTTGTACATCAAATGTTTATTGGGCAACGACAGGTCTATTTTTAGATTTCTACCTAAAAATTAGTAAAGCGTCTTATATTTGGTGTTAACTTGCTTCTTTTTCTATTTCACGTAGTACTTCCACGTTAAACGACAATCAGATTGGAACACATGGTACCAAAAATGATACCGGTTACGGTATGTGATGATGAATACGTCCAGGTGGACTAGTCATCTCCTTAACGCAAACGTAATATGATTTGAGTTATCCGGATTAACTTTTATCCTTAATTTTGATAGCCGCTCGCCGATCAGGTTCGATACCGATTATAGCTTCGAGGCCAAGTGCGGGTCCTTGTCAACGGCGAAGACCACTGTATCATCAGCAAACGAGCGAGTGTGACATCGTCCGATGTTGGAAGATCCGAAGTAAAAATCGCGTACAGGACTGGTCCTAAGGCAGAACTTTGTGAAATTCTTGATTGATATCAAAAAATCCAGATAACTCACCGTTGCATCCGACCTGGGAGAAGCGCTCATCGAGATAACTCCGCAAGACCAGATAGAATGGTTGAGATAGGCTGCGTGTTTAGTTTTAGAACAAACAAAATGTGTATTTAGTTTTAGAGTTTTACTTAATATCAAGGATCTTATAGAAGTTTTTATTATGTCATTTGCATACAGTACGCGTAAAATAAAATAATAATGATTAATTTAATCAAATAATTTTATTATTAAAATTTTAAATGTTTAATCATATAATTGATTTGATTATTTATAGCATTTTTAATTAAATGTATGGCAATTAAAATCAAGGTGAATAATTATAATATAAATTTCATTCTCTTTTGTATTCCTGCTTACACATTTTGTTATGTAATAAGTTAAATTATTATTGCAAAAGCATATAAAATTAATTGGTATTGAATTAAATTAATTATTCTCAAATAAATAAACAAACAGTGATAATTAAAGCAAAGAAATATAGATGTAGTACTTACAGTACTATCTTTGATATTTAATTTACTACATTCATTAATACGAGGACAATAATATTATTTTATAATTCAGCGTACAATCGTATGGGAATAATTGTTTTTTTTTAATATTTGATGTGTTACTACTCTACTATTAACCTACAATTTATATGTTATACCTGTACCCGTAAATATATGGATTAAGTACATCCGTAATAAAACAGTATTACCTTTTCATTAGAGCGATAATAATTTACATTTAATTTATTTCATTCATATATTTTTATTTAAACAAAGACTATTTTTACAACTGTAATAATATAAAATAAAACAACGATGTTGTTAATTCTTTCATTGTCGATATGAACTTAAAAATCAAGCCCTACGCTACGAGAAAAAGTTCTCTAGCAGTTCTGCGCAAGAAGACCACTTTTCGTTATTTTATTTTCTATAATATTTTTATAATTATTTTGTATAGTTTTTTGCGCAAGAAATTTACAAAACATAAATTAGGTGAAAAACCCGAAAGAGGTATAATTTTTTTATTTATTTAGTATTAAAATATATTTCTATTTATAATTAAATTATTATAATGTAATTTCATGAAATAATTATAACTAACAAGTAGATCCTACATAAAGCACTAACTGTAATCTCGTTTACCAATGACTCACCGCATAAGCGCGTACGAAAAATGCACCAATACAAAGTCAACATAACCTGAAATTGATATTTTATTGTCTGATCAATCTTCATCAAATTTTCACATTACACACAACTTAATCTACTACAGCATATCTAAATTTCAACGAAATTGTTCTAGCAATTTTGGAGATTTTTGAGCCACAGATTTTATTATAAATAGGCATGTATATAAAAAAGGAAATTACATTTTAAGTAAGTGGTATTTTCTTACTCCTCATATATTTAAAAACGTAAAGAAAATTGATTTTCACTCCAATCCCACGTGCGACCGAAAGTTATACAAAATGTTTCTTGGAAAAGTCGGTAAAAAAGATAAAAATTATATTTATGTCTATGAAATCTTATTTAAATGAAAGTAATGAAAAGAAATTCTGAATTAATTTGTTCAACGGTTTTAAAAATTCAACTCTCCTGACACAACTTATCACAAAATGTTGTAGAATTCATCTCTTATGAAAAATTATTCTAGGGTATTTGAAGTAAAAAAGTAAAAATTTTTTTAACATTTAACTAACTCCTGGGATGCAGGTTGTTAACTAATTCAATATTTATAACACTTCACAGAAAAAAAAATTAATCAGTGAGTTGAAACAGTAAATATTAAATAATTCTTTTTGTTCGAATTAGTAGTGTATGTATTAATTTTTTTGACAAGCCAAAAATTCATACTTCACAATTTCTATTGTGCAACCATTTGAAAATATAACAACCGGTATCTCAATCAATATTTTCCCACATCTAATTCAATTTTTATTTCAATTTATACAGTTTGTATTCAGCCGTTTTATTAGAAAACAACCAGTAAGTAGAAAGATAAAGAGGTATCTGTTTTTGTATGAATGATTTAGCATATATAAAAACTCAGAACTGTTACTCCAGCAATCTGATGAAAATAACTATGAAAATTAAACCAAAAGATGTAGTAAACTTAGTTTAAGCTGTATCTCTATAACATCGTCGGTTCAAATACACCTAGATTTTCTTGGTAAGTTGGTGACTGATAGGCAGCGATCTGCCTTCGGAAATTACGATTTGAACACCGATATAATTAATTTTTTATCATAGAAAATGAGAGAGAGGGTAATTGTAATTGGGCATCAGCTTGTAGGTGCTGCAATAAATAAATAAATAAAAACTTGCATGTGTGATTTCGGATAAATTAGTTTTTTTAATCAATTAATCTATCATTTGAAAATAGTATTTTTCCTAATTTTTTAAAACAATTAGATGTACTATGCTCAAATAGATAGTACCGATTTCAACAAAGGGTGATTATGAATTGATTTCTAGCTACAGACCAATCATTTCTATCACTAATTTCAAAACTACTTGAGAAAATAGTAAAAATAAGATATGCATTTTCTTGCATCAAATATAATTTTTAGTACTTTTTTTTAGTAATAGAATAATAATAGTACTTTTTCGTAAAGGTCGTAGCTCGGAAAAGGCAATCACTAGACTACTCTCTGATATAAATAAAGATATTAACTGCAATGAGAAACTAATAGGCCTTATTCTTAGATATGCGGAAGGCTTTTGATACGGTGAGCATTCAGTTTTACTACATAGAATGGAAGAATGGAATAAAATTTATATTAGCGGGATTGTTAATAAGTGGTTCTCGATATATTTCCAAAATAGAATTCAATTAGTTAGAGCTGGTAATGTACATAGTAGGTCAGGTAAATTATCTCATTGAGTTCCACAGGGTTTGTGCTTGGTTCCATCCTATTACTTATATATGTGAACGATCCTTGTAATGGAGAATTTAAAGGTAAAGTTGTTGCCTTTGGCAATCTGTTATCGATCAATTAGAGTATAGCAATTACATACTAATTTTGTCAATGATCTCAGACACATAAGGGCTTGCCTAACATTGAATGGAATTACTTTGAATGCAATTTACTTGATCTAGATTACGTTGAATGGAATTAATTAAATTGCTGTTAATCTCTGAAACAGGCTTGTCTCGAGAGATACCCAATTTATAATAATTTACAGTATTGTCTGAAGTGTACTAAGAAATTTAAATTAATTTGACTGTAAGAGAGAACAATAATTAGAGTTTGTAATATTTGATTTAATTGGAAATAAAATTATTGTTATAAATGTGGTTTTTTGAGGTCACATATATAAATAGTAATACATTGCTTAAGTTCCATTTGGATCATGATAGAATCATTGAAGTATGTTACTGACGAATACAATTTTTTAAGTCATTATGCAACATCTTATTTTGTTCAAAATTTTTATCAAAATCCTATTGTTGATCAAAATACATCGGTGAGAAATATTATCGTCTCTTAAGATTTAAATTTAGACTCCAAAACAAGTACAGGGTTTTTTATTACGATTATTATTATTATTATTCAAATCTTGTTCAGACATGACATTTTCATGTGGTACAAAATTCATTTATCATAAAGTGACTGTAAGCCTGTTACTTTGAAAAGCCTGTTGTTACTTTGAAAAAAATATTTAAAATAATTATTTTGAATATTTGAACCCAAAAAAATTCATAAAGTTGAGAAATAAAATGTTTGGTTGGGTGGTTTTTTTATGAATTTTATGAAAAAAAATGGAACTTACCTATACAGTATTTTTTGTTTTAGCTTTGATTTTTAATAGTTACCTTATCATGTAAAGTTCAGTTCAAAAATAAAATAAACAAAAATAATTGAAATTAATGTCAAATATAATTAATAATTAAAAAAAAAGAATCTATTTTTCAAGTATAAAGCTAGAATCCCAGGTGAAATGTCATATAAGCTTAACCTAGCTTTAGTTCTGTCTTTATTATTAATTTAATTTTTATATAAGTAAATATTGTTTTTTTTCTATTGAGATAATCAATAAAAAATCTAATCTAATATATAATCTACTATAATCTATAATCTACTTTGCGTAAGTTCGTAACTAAATTTTCATTATATTTGTTAAATATATGCGAGTTTATATATTATCATTTTTTTTGTACATTTTATTGAAGACTTGGCGCGGTATAATGAAATCTACCTCGGGTAGAATAGTTTTTGGTTCAATAATTTTAGCTGGTATTATGTTAAAATTAGGAGGTTATGGATTTATCCGTTGTTTAGGTTATATTTATTATTTTTTAGTTGATTATGGTTATTTTTTCATTAGCATTTGTTTATTTGGTTGTTGTATATTTGGTTGTTTATTTGGTTGGTGTAACGACTATAATACGGGTATAATTATCAGTAAATGTAAGATAGTAATTTCGATTGGGATTTAAACCTTGGACCTTTCACATGAAAGAATAAACAACCAATTTCGGATATATATTAAATATAATACAGCCAGAAAATCATGTCTATTGTACAGCTGAAAAAAAAAAAAACAGTACCGTTGGTAAATCAAGGTAGTAAAAGTATTTTTTAAATAATTTCGTAAGGTTTTTCCAGTAGAATTATACTCACTTTTCCACAATTCTCATTTTTTATTAGGGTAATTTTACTAAATAATCTGAAAATAAAAGATAAGTTTTACGCAGGAAATATCCTAACCATCATTTTCCATTTTCCAACATGCAATATTTATTTTCTTGCCTGTAGGAATAAAAGAATACGCGAAACCATTGTTATTGGTAAAAAATAACTCGGCTTAAATGTTTTTATTTCTTAACGGGTAGAAAATGTTGTGTGTATGGGTAGTTGGCTTATATTTCAAGATTAGTTTAAGTTGCTAAAATAAAATTATCTACTGTAAAATTTAAATTCTACATTTAGTTTTATAACTCAATGATCTCATCGAAATTAGCACAGAATGTAGGTTGAAACTGCTTTCATTGAATTAAAAGAAAAACTGGATTTTATTCACTATTTATATTTGAGCCTATTTCAATAAATCGACTACACTTATTTTTATTATTTATTTCAAAATCAGGCGTAACCATTTTGCAAATAGTTTTAAAAATTTAACCTAAACGTAAATTTTTAAACTTTTAAAAAAATAATTTTTTAGGGAAACATCTCCAAATATTGTAATTTTAAAAACGTTTACGGCAAAGTGATTTAGAACCAGATTGAATTTTTTTAAAAATTTTTTACATGTTTTTTGTATGTCCTTTTTTATTTCTATTTTAATAACTAAGAAGATAAGTAGATAAATAAATTAAGATGGTTTCCCTTTATCACTGGAGATAAAGTATTACAACTTAAGCTCCATAAAATCCCGGGAATGTTCAGCAATTTTCAACTTTCTCTTCTTGATTTACACATTTAAATTTGTGAACCATAAATAAATCAAACACATCATCTGAACCGTTTGATATATTCATATTTTTAGTCTAAGTTACAGGAAAGATATAAGATTTGACGGATAATTGTATAATAGTAAAAATATTTTACAACAAAACATGGTATAAAACTTCTAAAATATGTTAATTTTATAATCGTATAAATTACACATCGGTTATTACTTTAATAGTTTATACAAATATAAATATATATGTATATATATATATATATATATATATATATCCTCAGTATTATTTTGCAAGACATCCCTACTCTAATTCATCCAGACGTATACCACAGTTTCATGCATCAAAGCAAACGGTGACTTTTTACAAAACCCACTACTGGTTAACAGTTTTTTTTTTAATAATTTTTACGCTTTCTACGTTTTATTTGAATTAAATAAGCTGTATTAAAGAACATTATCCTCTTTTTCTATTGTTTTATAAAATATTTAACTGTAACACAATATTGAGAAATAAAAAGTTCACTTAGCACCTATACAAAATAATACAGTAGCAGTCGTTTGGAAAAAGAGATAATTCACAAATAAATTTTTATTTTTGAAAGTCTTATTTGTAGATTTCCTCAATTATTTTTTAAGCTATGCACCTGTACTTCAATTTTGACCATGAAGATAAGTTAATTTTTCTCATTATTGATTTTTAAGCTCCTAACTTTTATTCCGATATTCATTAAAAAAAAAAAAAGATAATCAAAAGTAATACCTCAAATTAAAACTTTAGTTTGGATAGAGAAAAAACATTTATTTGGGTTTTGAAAGTTCTATTTTTGAAAATAAATATTTAAAAATTTGTTTCCTCTAAGCAGAAATGTTTCGTTGACAGCTTTCAACTAATTATAAATTTCCTATTTTTATTTGTCATTTACGATAAAATATCGTAAATGGTTATTTTATCATTGATTTACGATCTTTTTCTGGCCTAGAGAAAACGAAAAAATAACATTTAATTCTGTTATTATAATAATTAATTAGTATTATGGGTTATATGTAGTTATTATTTTTATTCCTTTTTTTTAATTAAATTTACTAAGAAATTCCAACGCGCTACATAATCGAAAGATTATTATAATTATCGATTAAACTTTTGACAGGATAAGTTGCCGTTACTTTGCTAACAAGACTAATACTTAATAACAAGAACTACGTAGTAACATTAACAGAAGATAGATGTTAGACAAACTGTAAGGAAATGAAAATCCTGTGCAAATATAGAACGCGCTCTAAAGACAACGATCTAAACATACACTCATTACAGTAGCGTTATACTTCGCTTCACTCATCTTTGTTTGTAATAAGTAGTATAATATAAACCATGGTATAACGTTGCTGAATCAAATGACAGGAAACCTCTTAACTTACGATGCTCCGAGCTTATTTCAAACTAAATAAAGCCAATATTATATTTTCCACTCGCTAATTAGAATATTTCATTAATTATTGTTAATATCCATGTTATATTTTAATAAACAAAATTTATTTAACAGAACAACTATAAGGAAAACTTTTATACTTGAAATAGGTGGGGTGAAGTTAATTGAAAATAAAAAAAATTATATTCAGTAATTCAGTCTTTTTTGTTATATGCTTCCAAGTCAAATAAATCATAAAAAACTTAAAAATCCATTTTATTTGCAACATCTTATCACTAAAGTTTTGTCTAAAAAAAAAAAAAAAAAAAAAAAAAAATAATTATTAAAAACTATAACATATCATTAATTATTAAATAGAAATTTATTAATCATTCAATCATCAATTTATCATGGAAACGATATCCCTTACAGATTATAATAAACTTTGGGCTGATATTGAATAACAAACTACTTTACGAATTGAAAAAAATACAAGCATTATTATTAAAAAGAAATAATAATAAGGCTGTATGATTTTGAACGATTTGTTTATCTAGCGGGGGAAGAAGAAGAAAATGAATACGACCCAATTTTATTTCATTGTTTACTATTTCTGGAGAACTGAAGCTTAAGATTGTATTTTTGCCAATCTATGAACTATATTTATGAAATAGCGTTATCCTCTCTCGATAGCTAACAACTGGGAATAAAGCATAAAATATTAAAGTGTTCAGTGTGTTAACAGAACATTGATAGGTCATAAATATTTTTCTTTTACCGCAATAACTTTGTTATTTATAAATTCCCTTCGTTTATTTTCGTATAGGTTTATTTATAAAAAAAGAACAAAAAGTAAAATATTAAACCTTCGGTATAAAACTTATCATCTGCTCTCTCTCGTGACTGAACACAACAAGAGTACTGAGAAAAAGTCAGTCAACTCTACGTCAATTCTAAGAACAATATTCACTATAAAATCCCCGTGGTGAACAGATTAATGATCATTTAATCTTAAATGATACCGAATACTACATTCGGTTCAATTAGGAAGGCAATCACTTGACTCTTTATTCTCCTATTTACTTGGTATTGGATGTATGTTGTTCTAAAGAATAAAATACTATTTTCAAAACTGACTTTCTCTTAAAACATTTTCAGTTATGGTATGAGGAGACAGATAAAATAACGGTTCAATATACTATCATAACGCAGTTACATAGAGAAATTAAAGATGGTCAATCAAAAATACAAGACAAACATAAAAGAGTAGACTCTATATTCAGAAATTATTTTTATTCATGATGATAAGCTATTAAAATAACATAAATGATTAGTTTTAAAACGAACTGGATCAAATGTCAAACATACCGAGGGAATTTTTACGTGAAAACTTTCCCTGTTACAGAGAGAGAGAAGTGAGCATTGATCAATGACATCACTATTGGTATTGTAATGTAATTTCGTTTGAAGTGATTCTTCATAATCTTTTGAACTAAAAAGACACGAATGTAGATTGAGTAAATAGAAAGTACATTTTATTAATTTGGGTTGTGTCTTTATTAAAATCTAATATAAGTTTGGCTACATCTGACGTAATTATATTTATTCCGGTGTAAACTATCTACAATCATTTTTTTAGCTGCAATTAAAATGCAATACAAATAAAGCTGAAACCATTTTGGTACGCATAATAATAACATTGATAAACAAAAAAAATATTTTTTAATATTTCTTAAAGTGATTTACTTAAAGTGATTCATTTCTTGAATTATATTTTTGCGTATTACAAATCTGTAAATACAATTTTTCTCACCCTTAGTTTTAAACAAACTACGCTTCAAAAAAAATTCAGGGAAAATGTAGTTAAAATCTGTAAAATATATAATTTTGCATGGCCATACCTGTATTAGAATGATTTTGCTGATGCTTTTCTTTTAAAATAGCTTCAGGCATATCCCAATTAATGTCCAGCAGTAATCGGCTAGCATGTTAGTATTCCTTTTCCCTTTATAGCTGCTTTCAATCACCGAAATGTCTTGGTGGAAACGTTCATCGTGTTCGTCACTTATGTCTCCGAGGTTGACGGAGAAAAAATCCAGACGTGAGTGGAGGAAATATATTTTCGAAGACATATTACATCCCATAGCTCTGTATGAAATAAGAAGTTGATTAACAATATCGTATTAATTGTCAGATTTTTTCGCCGAGAAAACCTTTGCAAATGTCTTTAAATGAAGTCCAAGCTGCACTTTCTACATTATATAACACCGCGTTAAATACATCATTTTTGACTAACTCTCTTACTTGAGAACCAACAAATATTACTTCTTTAACTTTTCCTTCACTTACATTCGAAAATTTCTGCTGATGTACAAAAATCCGTGACTATCCTTCTTCATTGCTTTTACAAAATTTTTCATTAGTCATAGTTTGATATGGAAAGGGAGTAAAAATATTTTTTTGGGTTCAACTAAGGGCTCATGAATAATATTTTTCGCAATTGGAGTTAAGTTGTCTCGTTACTTCCACTATACATAACATAATGCTTATCCCTAGCTCGGCTTTCCCATTCTCAAAGAAAACACATGTTCTTAGTATAGGCTAAACTGCATGCCTAACAAAATTGCTATAACTTTCTAATCACCACGTATGTTCCAGCTATGTTTTTTATAATTTATTTTTTCAAGAATTTCTTTCATCATACCGTATGCCTCTTTCAAATTAATACTATAAACGATTGGTATCGAAGGATATTTGTTACATTGTGTAGTAGAACTATTTAAACTACACTTGGACGAATCTATGAAAAGGCGCCAGTCCTCAGGTTTATAGGTTTATGAACTTGTCCTAAGTGCAACAAAAGCTAATCAATATTTGTGTAATAATCAAATTTATTTTCATCAATAAAGCACGTAGATAATTCTTTCTGTCGGCTTCGAAAGCCCGAAATGTTTCTATTTTTTTTAAAAGTAAATTCCAGCCTTGCAGTCTTGATCCTAACAGTTCAGCTTGATTTTTTGATAAATTTAATTCCCTATCTAAGTCATTTAATTCACCCTGTGATATAAGATGTGCCTTATTGGAAGATAATTCAAAATCAAAATCATTGTTTTCATCTTCAGTACTACTAGATTCTTCTTCGCTGCTTTCGAAACAATACATTCACGGGCGGTTCAAAAACTGGAATAGTTTCACTCTGAGGTACAGGCCTAATTGCAGATTGCAATGAAGGATAATTTACTGAATGTTTTGATTTTTTAGAAATTCCAGACACACTTGTTAAACAAAAGTAACGATCGATTACATGGTCCTTTGGTTCACGCCAAACCATAGGTGCACCAAATGGCAAAGCCTTCCGTGTATCTTTCAGTTATCCTCTTAAATATACAGAACGATTAGTGCATAATATATGAGGAGCCCACGTCTTACCCTGATCACCAATTTTACACTGAAAGTACAAATGATATGCTTTTTTAATTAAAAGTGTAATGTTTTATCTATTTGATTTTACGATAAAATCAGCACATAAATAACAAAAGGCATCTACATCATTTACAAAATTTCGAGGCATTATGACACTGTACTGTTAACAAACTTAAGACAGCAATAAAACTAAACAAAATTAATTCATTCCTAAATCCAGCGCTTAATACAAACAACACAGCTGTGTCTTCAGCTACATGTTTTGACTAGCACAGATATGATTAATCTCGTTCACAATGTCCCACTCTCAGTACTAGATATGATATCATAATATGTGACTATGACATGATTTAATTCTTTGTCTAGTATTGTTTATTTGTAGCTTACGAATTATGTTAACAAAGTTAAACAGTAAAAAATGAGCTAAAATACAATATAGGAGTTTAAAATGCTAACTATACGTTGAAAAATGAAAAAAAATCCTTTAATTAAAATTTGAACATTTTTTCAAAAATGGTGGATGATAGAAAGATTCTGAGTTCATATTTGTTTTCAGCATCAAAAAACAGATTAAAATCGTATATCGCAGGTTAGAAAACAAAAATTATGTTTATCAGTGTAATTCTTTCTTAAATGTATAATATAACACTTACCATCTTCATTATTTCTTTATTTAAGAAAAACTCCGCCGATCTCCATGGCGGAGTGGTAGCTATTATTACAAAAGTGTTTCCTCTCAAGAGTACGATAAAATGTGATAACGTTTTAAAATAATTAAATATTAAACGACTTACTCTCAGAGTACTAGATTTTTTTTAGCCAAAGTATGTTTCGCAGTTACCTTCTTCAGTTTCGTTATCTGTAGCGCTTAATTAAATAATATATATTTATGTCGACTTTAGTATTTAAATGTGCTGTTTTGTCAAACCTTGTTTATAAATTTGAAAAAAAAATTGACGATAACAGATATTAAATGCGTAAACATAAAATATGTTATTTAGTGATCTAAAGTGGTGATTCAAAATCATTAAGATGTCATCATTCGAATTCTTAAGTAGTTTCCAAACCTTAACAGGATGGGCGGCAACAAAACAGTGCTACCGGTAGGAGTTACCGGTAGGTAGTTATTGGTAGTGGAGTACTAAAGGTGGTGTCAGTTAGTTCCAAAAGGTTTTTGGAGGAAAGATTTCTATTATTTTTATTGAGAGTCTTAAATTTAATAATTTTATGTTGTGTGTTACCTAAAAACTTAAAATTCATTCCTTGTAATGCAAAACCAATCGTTTTCCGATAATCTCATGGAAATCAGTACATCCATTACAAATATTTGATAATATTCGTGTAGCAAACAATATAATCCTTCAAATTTATACGTATTACCCTGAAAGACTGAAATTAGGGAACGTCAATATTCTCCGATGAATGTCGACACATACCAAATACGTCGATGAAAGACCGAAATATTTGCTTACATTAATATACATTCCAACCTTCGCCGGTATATGTCAACAAACACAAATAAACTCTGATGGGGGTTGATAGGATATCTTTCTTTTTCCTGTTTAGCCTCCGGTAATTACCTTTCAGATAATACTTCAGAGGATGAATGAGGATAATGTGTAAGAGTGTAAATGAAGTTAGTCTTGTACAGTCTCAGTTAACCCCATTTTTGAGTCATCAGTTAACGACCATTCCTGAGCTGTGTGGTTAATTGAAACCCAACCACCAAAGAACACCGGTATCCACAATCTAGTATTCAAATCCGTGTAAAAATAACTGAATTTACCAGGACTTGAACGCTGGAATTCTTGACTTCCATATCAGCTGATCTAGGAAGACACGTTCGTCAATAGACTAATGACAATAGACTAATCACCCCAGTACCAATCTTTAAGGAATATAAATTACGAGAAACCCTCGTAAAAAAAAGGAAGTTTAAATTTAAGCCCTTTTTTTTAACCTCCAGGTCCACCGTTTGGTATTGCTTCAGAGGATAAGCTGAGATGAATGATTTCTAGCGTGTGTGAAAGTGCCATGCCTGACCGGGGATTCGAATCCGGGACCTCCGGACGAAAAGCCAAACATAACGTACGTGAATTTGATTAATCTCCTCCAATGTTGGAGAATAACATATGTAATTTCTATAATATTTAACGTTAATTAGACGACCTTAGCGAACGAAACAAGCGTGGTTATGTTTGGCTTAAATTTAAATTTTCTTTTTTACGAATGTTTCTCGTAATTTATTTGGCTTAGAGATTGGTATTGGGTTGATTTTTTTAAAGAATAAGCAAATATTTCGGTCTTTCACCGACGTATTTGATATGTGTCGACATTCATCGGAGAATATCGACATTTGCCAGATATCGGTCTTTTACGGTAACTTATGCATTGCATTTTTAAAAAAAATATTTTCCAGGAAAATATTCGTAAAATAAAAACAAACCATGGTAAAATAAATTATTAATCTTATAGGTGCCGAATACTTATATAGTCTAATATTTAGATTGTGCAAGAGCATCGTTTGGAAACATGATAATTCGATAATTACTGAACGATTCTCAATTAATACACATTTATACATTAGCTTTTGTAACAAACGAGTAATAAAGAGTAATTTATTAAAATATAATATAATTATAAATAGGTAAATTAACTTTTTCCCTTAATTTTACTTCAAATATTGATCATTTTATTTCCCAATAATACTATTCTATAAACGCTAAGTGTAGCGTTTATAGAATAGTTTGTTAAATGATCCTAAAATAAGAAATAAGGTCGGTATTCTCATTGATAAAGAATAGAATTTCAAAAGAATCCGTCCTATAAGGCGGCTGAATATAAAAAAAATTCCTGTAGCAGTGCACAGTCTCGGTAAAAATAAAATAACAGTGAATATGATTTTAATAGATAATATATGTTATCTAACTGATGAATTTCTATCCATAAATATACAATTTACATAAAATAACAAACTATATTATAACTTATGTTTACATATTGTTATAATAAAAGTAGTAGCAAAAGAACTGCATACATAATATTGCATGTTAATTAAAATTTTGTCCTTCTTTGTCGATTATTTAGAGTGCACAAACCAATAAGTCAACAAAAAATATTCATTTAAAATTCACGTCATTTATATTTGAGGGAGGGAGCATGGCGGTCTACACTTGATGATTTGCACTCAGCCAGAGGCAATACCTATCCGAGGGAAATGACAGAACTAATTGTCTCGAAACGGCGTCTTCGGCGTAATTGGCAGCGTTTGAGAAATCCTCTTCTTAATAGGACGGCTCGGAGGCTGAGGAGGTTGTTGAGAACTATCAGGGACGAGACATTCAAGGAGTTCACAGGAAATCTTTCTCACCTGAATGGGGACGGATGCTCCTTATGGAAGGCTAAAAAGGGACTGCAACGATAATCAAGAACGCTCCCCCCCCTACAGAGGCGTACTGGATCGTGAGCGAGGACTGACAGAGAAAAGGCCGATCTGTTTGCTTCACACCTAGAGGTAACGTTCCGACCCCACGATGCTGAGGGCCCCGGTGATGTGGATGTTAACGACTTCCTTGAGAGCCCGATGCCAATCAGCTTCCCGATTAAACCGATCTCTGAAAAGACGATTAAGGAAAGCCCCAGGTTTTGACTTAGTGACGCACAAAAAGCTTTTCATGCTACCCCTTAAAGGCATCGAGTACATCAGGAATTTGTTTAACGCTGTTCTGCGAACGTCTTACTTCCCAACGGAATGGAAGGTGTCGCAGTTGGCGATGATTTTGAAGCCAGGGAAGTCTGCACAGGAAGTTTCTTCTTACAGACCAATTAGCCTGTTACCGGTCTTATCCAAATTGTTTGAGAAGCTAGTACTGCAAAGGCTTAAGCCAATGTTTGAGAGTAAGGGGATAATTCCGGACCATCAGTTTGGGTTCAGGTGTGGCCATTCTACAATCGAACAATCCCATAGAGTCATCAGTGGGTGTCTGAAGGAGCAGAAATTCTGCTTGGCGGCGTTCTTAGACATTCAACAGGCCTTTGATAAGGTATGGATGGATTCCTGGCTTACTCTTATAGCTACAGCTTTCTCAACCCTACTTCCTAGTCTTGCGGAATTATCTTGAGGGGCGTTTGGCTCAGGTGAAATGTAATGACGAGTTTTCAAAAGAAAAGAGATTGATCGGCTTTGAGATTGGATCGGGTTTCCCTCAGGGCTCTGTGCTGAGCTCTGTGTTGAATTTAATATTCGCTGCGAACATTCCGATCCTAGATGATTGCATCGTCGCCACGTTTGCTGATGACACTGCTATCCTGGCCGTTAACGAAAACCCTGGTCTAGCATCGCAGAACCTACAAATGGCGCTGGATTGTGTGTGTGTTTGGCAGAAAAAGTGAAGGATTAAGGTTAGTCAGGGTAAGTTGAGGCACGTCACATTTGCCATGCGGAGAGGTGACTGACCCGGTCTGTACTTCGATGGTGTTTTGATCCCGCAAACGGAGACTGTGCGGTATCTGGGACTTCACCTGGATCGCCGTTTGACCTGGAAGCGTCACGTGAGGATGAAGAGGAAACAGCTAAACGCAAGGTACAGGGAACTTCATTGGCTGCTACGGAGGAACTCAGGCCTCACG
Source organism: Lycorma delicatula (assembly GCF_047948215.1). NCBI lineage: Eukaryota > Metazoa > Arthropoda > Insecta > Hemiptera > Fulgoridae > Lycorma > Lycorma delicatula. Next base: position 199,882,495 of record NC_134456.1, read on the forward strand.
TTATCAAACAAGATCTTAATTACAAGACTATCCTGCGCTCAATCTGGACGTACGGTGTGGAATTGTGGGGAACGGCTAGTACTAGTAATGTGGAAATTATACAATGATTTCAGAACAAAGTAGCGAGGTTAATTGCCGAAGTTCCGTAGTTCACGCGGAATGATGAGATTCAGGATTATCTGGAGCTTTCATCAGTTCGTGAGATTGCACAACAGCGCAATGTCAAATACCTACGGAGGCTTGAGAATCATGTAAACCAATTTGCAATTAATCTACTCGATAACAGTAGGGACGTCCCTCGGTTGAAACGAACCCATGTACTCGACTTAGGGTCTGCGTAACAGTTTGGAATCTAACACCGTGAAGCTTAGTGGTGTCGTATCTAATTTCTTGTTATTTCTCTTTCTTTTTCTTTTTTATTTGTTATTAACGTTTGTTTTGTGGACTATGTGGTGTATGATGCTGAAATGAATGGTTTATGATTTATGACTGAGCTTTAAATTTCATATTTGACTTTAAATTTGCTTGCAACTGTTTATTGTGTTTTATTTATTTTGGGGGTTCCTTAAGGACCTCTTTATCACGTGCTTTTGTCAGGAAACTTATTTATGGCTCAGCAGGAGAGCTGATTGTAATTATAATTGTTATTGAGAAAAAAAAATTTATATTTCAAATTGCAAAATTAGGATCCGTTTCGTTTCGTGTTAAGAAATCATATACTAACACATATGAATTTCTGTTCGTAGTTTACATTTAAATAACCTACAAAAAAAAAAATATAATACTAATATATAAAAACACCGTGTTTGTATAATATATTCAAACTAATTGTAAATAAATTTCATAGAAAACGTAAATACAAAAAAAAGAAATAAAAAACAAAAATTACCCCATTATTTATATAAAAAGAGCATGAAAAGTTGAAATGGGTGTGCGTGTTCTAAGAAAATGATAAAAGTAATAAGCAACATGATTTTTTGACAATTTAATTGGGTGAACATATTTTTGTAGGCTAGTGTACAGCGTTAAAAATAGTTAACTTTGTATTAAACTCCACACATGTACAAAAAACAAAGAAATACAAATAAGAGTAAAGGCATCATTAGGAGAAGAGAGAAGGTAGAGCACTAGAACATATTAGTGTGTACTTTACAGAAAACACTTAATACAATTCGAGTCAATCTCAATAAAACTGTAGTGTGAAACTGAAGATTCTCATGTCATTTGTTACGGAATAAATAATTACGACAGAACAATAAGTCTATCTCTCTCTCACTCCCTTTCAGATTTGTCTAGCAACAGATAAATAAATGTTTGATTATCAGAATTTTCCATACAATATAAGTGAAATAAGGTAACAACAACAAACAGTATAAACAGCTCTAGGATATGATTTAAATTATTCTACAACAAAATAAGTTATCTCTAATCGGTTCGTTTGCGATAGTATTTTTTTCTCTAAGTGGTGCTCCTGTTCATTTAAAACAGAACAAACGTAATTCGTATGTTGAACGTAACAAAATTATTTTCTTTCAGAATAATTAGAGATTTATATAATTTTACTTGTTACATTGGATTGTAACAGAAATTTTATTTTTGTAGTTTATACTTTTACAAGTTATTAGTTAAATTATAACTGAATACTTCAGCTGCTATCATAAACAAGAGAAAAATATAAAAACGCAGCAATCTTTCCAAACAGGAATTATTTGAAGTGATCTTCCTGATAATTTCATTTAAAAATACAGAAATAATTAAAATAAAAAATTATATACAATATATAACTTATAATTTTTGCATCCAAAATTACTGAAAATTAATTAAGGAATACGTTAATTACGCTGTTTATTACAAATCAAGGGTTTATAACAGGACTATTTTGTAATATTCAACAATCGTTCGAAAAGTAAATTTCATAGATGGTCGAACGCTTAGCGTTCTGCTTCATCAAACAACTCGTTTATAAGAGGTTTTAACAAACTAAGAATTATTTCATAGGATAATTTTTTTAAAAGTTTGGCGAACAGTTTTTAGGCTACATGGAAACTTTAATTCAAAAATCTATTGATTTGGAGTAATGATGTATATGAAAAATTAAAAATAAGGTCTGCTGAAATCTGTTACGTTTAGCAGCGGATATTAAACTTTAATAGCAAAAATTATATTTTTTATATTTTCCGTTTTACTTATACTTGTATCAGATATAGGGCTGTTTATAAATAAAATAGAAATTTACTCGATATTAAATTAAAGAAAAAACTTTTAAAGTACAAAAATTCCTGCGTCTTTTTATTCAAGAGTAGAAACATTTTTCCTGTGGTTTTACAGATCCAATAAAGTCTCTGAAGTAACAGTAGTAATAATATAAGACAGTTACTTCGAAAATAGTTCTCCATGCATTAATTATTTTAACAACTTATTTTGTAATAGGATTGTTATCTTGCTACGTAATCGCAAAATCCTTAAAATTTTATACTACGTAAAGGACATTTTCAGAAAAAAATATTCTCTGAACGAAATAATCTTATGCGATGGAAATGAAATTCATTATGAAGTTTTTTATCATGCAAAATAAAATCAAAAAATAACAACAAAACTCAAAAAAAAGAAGAAATTGTTAAAGAGTAAAAAATTATTATTATTTTTATTTATCTTTTAAATTTAAATTTTAAAGTCACTGCCAAATTAAAAACAACTACCAATGATTTATGATTCCTTAGTTTTGCATTATTTTCAACGAATTTAAATAAGAGAAGAAAAAGTATTACTATTTACTTTTCAGAACGGTTTTGTTCTAAGGTGATTTAAAATCGGTTTAAATATTTACATAAAGTCGTTTTTTATCTTTTAGTTTCATTTAAAAAAAAGAGAAATTCAATGAAAATTTTACCCTACGAAAATAAGCCATTCAATGGAAACGCATAAGTGAGAAGCCTGCGCGATGATAAAAATAAGAGAAAGGATCTAAAAGGACTGCTAGAGAGTACAAGCTATGGTTATGGTTTACTAACATGTTTGTGTATTTGTATTTTTTAGTTTTTCAAAATTTCTTGTACGCCTTCTTTAAATAAAAAATCTGATGTGAACACAGATCTGATGTGATTTCCTTTTACGGCTGTTAAATTACATATACACATTTTATGCTGCACTTAATTTAAGCTTATTTCATTTGAAGTTGATATATCATTTCTCTAATAAAGCGGACAGTTACACAATTGCTAAAATATTAATTTTTATTAATATCAAATATTTACTCAATTTTTAATTCTACAATCTTAACTGAAATATTATGATAGAGTAAAAGTCCCTCCATTACTCTTTAAATAAATGTAAGTCGATTGCAATCAAAAAGAGAGGTGCAAAATTAGATGTTACAACAGTCCTAAATACAAAATTCCAATATTCTACGGCTAATCGTTTTTGGGAATGTGTAAAAAGTAAAACAAAATAGGTTTCGGAAATAAAATTATTCTAATATAATGAGATCATGTTAAAAAAAAAAAAAATGTTTTTCATAAGAAAATTATTTCTAATTCTGAAAGAAAATGACTATAATAATCTTTTTCCATAAAAATTTAAATCAATGTAAGGCACCTAAGAGCCATATTACTGTGGCAAGAGGTGGCACGGACTTCGGAACACTATATTGCGTGTGTGAATAGTACACTGTGTACTTGTTTTCATCACAAAATACTAACAAGCAATATTCAATTACATTCAAGAAAAATGGCCCTAAAAATTTTCTTAGCATTTTATGTTAGTTTATATACTCGTATATAAATTTTGTTTCACATCGCTCAAGTATATATGTAGTGTAAGTGACAACGTGGCGGATCCATAACCATGGACACATCGGTTCGAATCCCCATTTCATATACTTATGTTTTTATTTAACTCTTTTTTTAAATTTAAATATATTGATTTATTAATAAATTATTAACTTCTGATTGTAAACATTTTTGAATAAAAATTAAATATACATAAAATTTTATTTCAGAAATAATTTCTGATGTTTTTTTTAATATTATAATTATTGAATTATTATTTATTATAAAAACATTTTTTTACAATCATAAGGCTAATTATTAATAAATCAATATACTTAAATTAAAAAAAAAGTTAAAAAAAGTGTATGTATATGAAATCGGATGCGAACTGATGTGCGTTCCCCTTGTAAAATATGTCATTGATTAAAATTTTATTTAACTCTGGAACCAAAGAAAATAAGTACCAGTTATGATATACATTGAATACCTCTCAACGAGGGCTTATTATTGCAGTTAAGAAAAAGTCCAAAATCCAAATGTTTCAAAATTGAAACCCCTCTTGATTTAGACGTCTGATTGTATACACATTTTTGACCCAGTCGATTGCAATCAAAAGGGGACAAGGTGCACAGATGATGCAGTAGATGTTGCAACAGTCCTAAATATAAAATTTCAACATTCTACGGCTAATCTTTTTTGAGTTATGCAAGACACATACGTACCTAGTATAGACGTCATAACGAAACTAATCAAAGTGGATATTCCCGTTGAAATCTGAAAACCGAGATTTTTCACGATTACATTACTTTATTTACTTCGCACAAGGAAGTAGAAAAGACAAAATAACAAACTGAAATTAATACAAGAATTAACTTGTATTTTTTTATGTACTTGTAACTTGTATTATCAGATTGTGAATTTTACTGTATAACATTAACTATCTTGTACTACGAAGAAAACAAAACATCTAAAATCATCATTTCCACAATTTAACTTTTCGTTTAAAATATCTTCGTAATTTATCTGAATAACTTACAATGAAGCTGCAAAGAAAGTTTTTCTACAAAAAAAGTATATGATCTGCCCATATTTTGACGACCACAAACATAGATATATAATTATTCATAAAAATCGAATTCAAAATTTCATACGTTTTACTTCCTTGTTCGAAGTAAAAGATTGTGATCGCGAAAAAATTTTTTTTCAAATTACAACGGAAATCTCCATTTTGCCCATCCCTGAATTCATTTTGACTAGTTTCGGCGTGACTTTGTTTGTACGTACCTGACATAACTCAAAAACGATTAGTCGTAGGATGTTGAAATTTTGGATTTAGGGCTGTTTTAACATCTAGTTGTGCACCTCCTCTTTTTATTGAAATCGACTGGACCAAAAGTGTCCAAAAATGTTTTCTTAACCGCAATAATAAGCCCTTATTTGAGAGCTTTCCAACGATATAATTTTGAAATCCAACTTGGAAATCCACAATAGACCATTATTCAATAAATAATTAGTTTATTATTTTACTCACTGAAAATAATTTGATGGTAACCTCCAACACAGTTATTACTCTAGAGAGTACCTAGTTCCACGAGATTATGTAAGAATTATTTACTTTTATTATTTTACTTCTATTTTATATTGTTTGGTTGTATTTCTACTAAGCTTATGTATTAAGAATTTATAATTGTAAATAATTTTATTTTCACTTTGAATCTGTTTATTTTGTGGAATAAAGATTATTATATATAAGTGTATTCGTTGTTTAGGCTATATTTATTATTTTTTTATTTAATTGTGGTTATTTTTTGTTAGTATATGTTTATTTGGTTGTTTTTTACTTATTTTCATTGGTTCCAGAATTATAGCCAAATAAAATTTTAATTAATCAAATATTGGATCTTAGAAGAAGAAGGCACATCGGTTCAAATCGGACTTCATCTTTTTTTTTTAACTTTTTTTAATTTTAATATTGATATATTAATAATTATTAACCTCCGATTGTAAAAAAAAATGCACAATTAATAAAAAAACAACAATAATAAAAAAACGATTAAAAAATATCAAAGTTATTAATGAAATAAAATTTTATGTTCTTTTCATTTTAAAAAAATGTGTATGTGCAATTTAACAGGCGTACAAGAAAGTCATTTGGTGTCCACATAAGATTTTTTTAAGATAAAATTAGATTTTTTAATTAAAATTAATTAAAAAACACATGTATTTTTTTTATAAATTTCAAAGGTAAACTTTAACTTTAAAATTAATATCAGTAACTGCTAATCAGGAATGTTCAGTCTGATATTCCACTAGTAGCTGCTTCTGTATTTACCCATAAGGATCAAACGACAGACTAATCTTACAAAGAAAATGAGAATAATGGTTTCAGCCCATAATAATTTATTAAAATATATTAATTTATAAAATAATATTAATATAATTATGTTAAGTTAATAAATAAATTTAGTCAGGAAACGATAAAATAATGAATTTTGTATATTTAATTAATTACTAAATATTTGATTACGAGTTTAGTGCACCTTAAACCATGAAAAAAAATTCAGACTCGTCAAATTAATAGTACTTTAAATCCTATTGACGGGGATAATATTGTTTCTATAAAAGGAAATCTTTTAATTTTATTTAAAATAATTCAGTCTAAAGATATTTTAGATCATTAAAACCTGCTAAACGAAGAAAGTATCCGAGTTCAAATTATTATCGATTTGTAACTAACAATCAAAAGAAAAAAATATACCTAATTAAAGGCTGTTTTTTTGTTACGTATTATTTATTTAAAGCATATTTTTCCTGAAATTTTTTGGGGTAAAATTAAAAGTCCATATTTAAAAATATGTTAACTACATATCTTATAAAATGTTTACTCGACGTTGTATAGCTCGAAATCGTGTAAATAAAAATGAGAAGGTTGAGAAATATTTTCTCATGGCTTTTCCCCATATCTAAATGAAACATTTCTAGCTCTTTAAATAAGTTCATAATAAAACATAAAATAAGAACAAGTACTAAGTTATTACAACTAAAACTCAGCTCTTCTTTCTTTATTGAAACTGAAACATAATACGAGTCTTAATACTAAATCGAAGTTCTATACATTTCGGTTAAGTATTAAGAATTTATATAAAATCACGGAAATGCTAGAAATTTAAAAAATTTTTTAAGAATGAGTAAAAATGACATATTTACCAGTATAATAGTCTTTACATTATGTACTGCGTAAATGCGGGCAATTAAATAATAGTTATAAGGTTTACTGATGATTGTCCTACATAAATAAAACCGGCGGTCCTTTATTCACCGGTATATATTATTTCTTTCTATGATAATTTAAAAACATGTTATGATTAATTAACGAAGTTAGTACTACATTAATTTTTTTAAACGAGCTCACATGTTATACAAAAGAAAATTACATTGAAATGCGATGAAAAGAGTTTTAAATATTTCACTTTCTATATACTTTATAGAGAAAAGAATTCATTACACCATTATTAATAATTTCCATTAAATAAGACAAAGAATACTTTAGATTCATGTTGAGATAAAATTTTAATTAAATAAATGGTGATGTATTGTGTGTATGTGTACACACAAACACACACACACACACATATATATATATATATATATACATATATAAAGTTACCTTTACGGTCAGGATAATATAGAAATGCTCTGACTGGTGAGATTAGGGATAAGTCTTCAGTTCCAGCCCCATACTCCTTACCTTACAACGGGAATAATGTTTACTGAGGAGGCTGGAAGAGTAGTGGTGAAGAGGACAGGACCACTTCATTAATTTGATTTACTACAACTCTTGTGAAACACTGCAAAACAAAGGCTTATTTATTACTGAATCATGCGATATTTGTCCTAACCTAAATTAAGAAACCGTCATTATAGTATTATGCAAGCTAGTATTTTGTTCCCATCGTACACTCATTTATTCATTACAGCAAGTTTGCACCGAAGTCACGTAGTTTTATTTCAACTCCGTAATGAAATTTTTATTCTTAATGCGAATGAATTTTTATTCATTTTCGTTCTTTCTTCTTCTATTCTTTTCGGTAAATACTAACGATTTCACCTGTAACGACATCCTAATTATTTAATGATTCGTGCATCTCTTTTTCGGAAGTCCTTGATTTTTTCGTCCCACTAAGTGTTCATAACTAATCAAAAATTCATTTTCGTAGGTTTATTGAATCTCTGCGTCATAAGTTCTAGTCAATTATTTTAAATAATCTACAGTGCTCCCTGAAATATTTTAGTCAACATATTTCAACTCCGTTAACCTAATGCGATCAACGTCGGTTATAAAATTAGCAAAAAATGAAAAAAAAAGAAGTAAATGGTATAAAAATTACCCTTTAAAATACTGATAATAATAGATCATTTCAAACAGAGGAAATTTTTAACTCCATTCGTTTGTAACTTCAGTATTATTTATTTCAAAATGGACCTATTTTGACAACATTTATCATTTTTCAGAAAAAATTCGTTTTGGTCTCTTTATAACAAATAAGATAAGTTGAATGTGTTATAACTTAGAATTAAATTTTTTGTTGCCATTTATGAATATAACTCGATTTTTAAGTTTGCTAACAAATTAGTTTATCTGTTTTTCGATTCTTTGAGAAAGCAAATACTAGCTCATTCCTTAAATACTTGAATTGATTCTTTCCAATGTCAAACTGCTTTACTAATTTTACGTTATAATTTTTTTCGTTATTAACCCAATCCGTAATCTTAAAAACCAACAGCGAGGATTTTATTTCAAAGTAATAGAATAAATGGGAGCATGAGAGAAGCCTCCTGATAGGATGTATTTGTGGATGAGATTTTTTTTTTCATCCGGGCGTTCCCTGGGCAACGGACTAGGACATTTACTTGACGGCTGATTCTCTCGTACCAGACGCGATGGAAGCGTAACTATGTAATCGATGATTCGGTACTTCTCAGAGCCAATTCTCACAGTCATATCTAGCAATATTAAAGGCCCGTCATCGTACAAAGAACACCTACTACATAAATTCTGTCGAGACAAAAAGTGCGATGTCCTACGTATCCAAGCAACCCATAGGGACACACAACAGAGACACCCACGAATACCTGGAATGAAACTCGTTGCAAAAAGACCACTTGCACGATGTGCAAGTGTGATCTTTATAAGTTCCGAACTTCAAGTTAATAACGTGTCTCAGTTAGTTCAAAACGACTCTGATATCACTTCTGTGGAGCTCAGTATTTGCATATTCGAGTAAACAGAGGAGGACTCTGAATTCTAGAAGGGTATTCATCATGATAGGGTACTTCAACGGCCATAGCCACATATGTAGTTAAATAAAAGAGGACAAAAATGGAGAAACAGTCCTTTCATGGACTGATAGAGCATGGAAAATAGAGAAGAGAATATAACCCAGATCTTTTGATAAGTGAAACTATAGCTCATCAGTATTTAATATCAATATACTCACCTACACCAAACACGCAGCATAAACCTTAAATGTGCCAAATTCTCCCTATTATTAGGCCACAGAAAGAACATTTCAAATCCAGATATTACTTAAAAATGCAGACTGGACAAAATTCTCTAGTATACTAGAAAAGAAGGTTGAAACTAGGTGATCAGATAGAAGGTAGAAGGTGTTCAAGTATTCTGAAGTAATACCTTTCGGTGGTTCCGGAGGCTAAACAGAAAACGAGAGAGAGAGACGATTACAGAAGCTGTAGGTGTGCTATATCAGCGCTCGTTGTGGTGAGAGGGAATACTAAATACACACTATACGTTCTTAGCCACTAGTTTATTTAGCAAATTTTTTGGAGTGGGGGCGCGATTTAAAAAAAAAAAGGTTTTTCTGGAGATACTATTTTTAATTGTTAACAAATGGGCCTAAAAAAATAAGACCATAATTAAGCGAAATCACGAAATACTGAGAGTGACTTGCTCTACAGCCTCATCTCCTTGACCTTTTAAGTTGAAAATTTAATCGCATCAATGCCCTATTTTTAGAAATTTAGTAATCAGTAATCTGACCAAGTTTGGTCAAAATCGGTCGAGAGTTCTGGAGATATAAGGTTATTTAGGGTTCGACATCTAACACTGAACATACGACCATCCGGAAAATTTTCATCCGGTTTCTTGGGTTCCTTAGGTGTCAAAATGTAAAGATCTGGTAAAAACCCTATATGCCTAAAATGGACCAATTACCATATATCCTTTATTTTTCCCTAAATTTTTTTCGGTTTTAGCTCTAATTCATAATTTTTTACCAAATACCCATAAAAATTATTAAGTCTTATTTTGCAAAATATGTTTATAAGTTGAATATTAATTTGAAAAAGATTTTTTCTCAATTAATGCTAAAGAATGTTTAGATAAAAACTGGTCTTTAATGTTAAATACCAGTTAATTTTTGTAAAATAAAGATGAAAAGAAAGTATTTGTATTAAGAATATCATTAGTCTTACAACAGACAATTCGGACATTGTTAAATAGTATTCCTTCATCCGCCTTCAACCCTTTAGAGACGGGGATAAAAATCAAGTTCATTCAATTTATAAAAATATTTTCATGGCTTATATTTTAAAAAAAATAATCAGTATACCTTCTATCTTATCCAAAAAAAAAACGTAATTGCTGTTCAACAAACTTCCTGAAGTAAGAGATGCTTATTCCTGTAGCATCTATCATATTATTACACAAAACTGTACAATTATTTTGGCAGCCCTCGTCTGTTGTCGAATATTTTGTAACGTTCCGGACTACAGTAGTATAAAAAAAGAAAAAGAAAAACTTGTTCCATACAAACGATTAAAATTTCGAAATAAATATTTTTAATCAAATTTTGTTAAACTAAATAATCAAACTATTGATCAACCAATTTTGATTATATCAAATTTTGTTAAATCAGCCATAAGAATTCAATGTAGCTGTTTTTCAGTGGTTTTATACCTGGAATTCTTTGATAATTAAACTAAAAATCTCCATTTTATTAATAAAGTGAACTAAAGAAAGTGAGATAAATTTAGTTAACACCAAGAAGAAAACCTGTACCAAGAAAATTCTTATAAAACACTATTCCTTGAATGTAGCTCTATTTTAGATTAGAAAGCTCATATTTTAAGATACGAGCAGTAAGTTAAGTCTTGAAAAAATGAAGACGACGTGGAAGATAAAAAGTTAAATGAAAAGAAAGGTTCACTAATATACCGTAGGACTTAAGTGCCTTTGTCAGCGTTATGCCTTGGTCAGCGCTGTTGTAAAAGGTCACGGGTTGGTAACAGAGCGGGTAAGAAGGGTGGAGAACATATTGCATCGTTGCTTGAAATGGTTTCTCGATATGAGAGACCACTGTCATAGGACCACCCGCCATCATCTCTCGATCACAGCATTTGGCAGTTACTGAAGCAGCCGTCAGCTTATTGGCTTCCCTGTACCCTGAGTAGATCTAGACCTACATTCATTTTATGAACGATAGAAAAAAATACAGCTGTTCTAAATGGAAGTTTGCAGAGCTGTCAATTTACTAAAACCGGCTGACCATTTTATTTATGCGGTACAAACGGCAGCTCCGAAAAGTAAATAGACAGCATTTTAAAATAACAATAATATTACTATTTTAATATTGTATGCTTTTTAAATTTTAATGGATTTTCTGCAACTAATAAAAATATTTATGTATCAAATCATGTTAGGTGAATGAACTGTATAAATTTTTGGAGAGATCAGAATGCAGTTGTACTTATTAATGTTGGTATTCACATGAAAATTTTGAATTCCGAACCGGTATGAATGATTTTTATATCGCTGTATTTATTGAACATTCATACTTAGGCGTAAATTTGCCCATAATTCAATGTGACTTAAGAATGAAGCTTAAGTTTAGATACGACCGTATTTTACTAATTCTGTAATATTATGAGTTATGGATTAAAAAGGTTTAATTTATTTTGAACACCTTTTTCTATTAGAACACATCTTTGTTAAAAATTTAATTAGAACACCTATTGAATTTTATATCAAAATCAGGCCAATTGTTTTTGATGTAAGACTGAGTAAAAATTGTTCCGTAATTTTCATATTTTTTCAAAACGAATTTCACGGATTTAATATAAAATCAAATCAATTAATCCTAAATGGGATCCTTACATTTTAACGACCAATTTTTTCAAATAGAATATTTAGAAAGTTTTTTGTATTTTTTTGATATATTTAAAAAAAAAAAGAAACAAATTTGAATATTATATTCAAATTCAGGAGTTGCCAACTAAAAAAGATTCTGTGACAGACAAGTATCACAGAAATAAAATTTAGAGAATAATAAAAATATTATTCTTATTTATTTATTTAAATTAAATAACGTAAACTGTTCAATAAATCTCAAATATTTAATAAAAGTTATTTGTATCACGTTTCTCGTGAATGACGTTGACAATACATAATGTATAAATATTTTCACCCTCAAAAATTCCTAAAATGTGAATTTTTATTATTTAAATTAAAAAAAATAAATAGTTCAACAGATTAGAATGCGGTTTAGGAAAAAATTTTTCAATTGATAATAATCAAAGTCAACAAAATTTTAAGTATTTTTCATAGAAACCTTTTTGATATTTCATCAGAGTTAGCTTCATTCTTCTTGAGGGAATCTTTCTGAGACTGGAATCTCAGAAAGCGTTGAAAAGAATGGATTCACTATTCCCTTGCCTTGGTAAAGCAGAATGTTCAACCTCACTTTTAAAATCAACTTTTGCTATGTACTTTTTTCGTTTCTGTTGAGCCTTTGAAACAAATGTTTCACTTTTCATTTCGTTTAATGTTCCAATAAAAAGGAAAATGTTGGGTGTGCTATATAAACTATATCCTTTAGTTTCGAGCGGGACACTTACAATTGTTTGTCGTGCGTACTATCATTGCACCGATTTTATCCTAAATATTATTTGGAAAGAGAGTGAGAGGTACTTTCATGACAGCAGAGCTCTACATGAAAGAGTCTACTCTTAGACAGTAAACAGCTTTATAAAAGAGTGGTTCTTTAAAGTACTATTTCTAAAAATATGTTAAAATCTAATGTTTGAGATTCGTTTATTGTCGAAAATATCGTGGTTCGATTTTCCTTACCGTTAACAACTACAAAATCATCCTCTCTATTTCTGTACGTATTAATTTATTCGAGGGCTTGTAGGACATGGTTGGAATTATTTTGGTGTCTGGGAAGTGTATTTAGCCACTCTTCTCGCTTGTTTCTTAAAAAGCTTGTCTACGAGATTATTACATTTCAGTTACAAGTCATTTCTTTTTACAAGTTTTTCGAAGTCATTTTTGAAGATAAGTCATGGATTAGGTTTAAAATTCCTGGCACACACATCCATCATCAACTGAATTATTAATCGTTATTGATTTAATAAACTTTCAGCTAGTTTTTCAAGATCATGTATTCATTGAACTGTCACTATCATGTTCTTTTATTACATTTACTGCGTGATTTAAATGTTTTGTACGTAAAGTATTCTTCAGTAACCCATCGCTTCATTTCGAAATGCCTAATGTTAGTGAAAATAAAATATTTATTTGCTAACTGAAAATAATATACTTATTTTCACTCCTTTTACACTTTATTAAACGTAACTCCAAGATGATTGTATTACAGCACTGGTAGTTAGCAGTGAAAAAAAATTGTAAAGATAAATAGGTAAGATAGGTAAAAATATAATCGATAAAATGTTCATTTTTTATTAAATATCAAAGTCAATTTTTATAAATTTCTTCAATGGAACTCCTTATTTTTTTTTTTAATTGTGGGTCTCAAATCGATGGGTTCCAAATAATAAATAACATTAACGGGATGGAACTGACTTAATAGAATTCAAATCTGAAGGATACTTAAAGTATTACTTAAAATCTTAAATGATAATACATTTTTAATAAAAAAAATGAAATGAAATTGATTTTTAACAACTTTTACGAATTCTTTTTTTTCTTATTACTATTGTTATACATTATTTACAAACAACGTATTATAATACTTCCTTTCATTGACTAAAGGAAGATTCCAGACTGAAGTAGTGTAATATTTCTCATCAGAAAGCGGTTCAGTAATTTGTTCTTTGAAATTCATTGTGGCGATCAAAGTAAAGGCTTAGTTATCTGACTAAGCCTTTGCGTTTCGATAGGCTTGGTATAAGGATGAGCACTAACTACTCAGCTCAGTGAAGAAAGCAAGGGAAAACTATTTGACCCTTCATTTTCCTTAGTACACTAAATATTGGAATTTATTGCTAAGAATATTCACGCCGATTACAGCAACGACTTTTATTCTCGTTAGGTTGCCTACAACCGTTTCAGCAAACAAATGGAAGTGAAATGAACTACCAGAGATAGTAAATTTTATTTAATATCATCAGTTGGTCTATCGGTTTTTAATACGGAGCTGTTCACTAAGGGAACTATGGTAAAGAAACTATCCACCATAAGCTGTTGGAAATAATGCCAGCAGTCTGATTCGTAGAATCTCAATCTTTCTGTTTCTACTCGATCAGTATTTATAACAACATAACAACTGACATAAAAAAAAAATACCGATTCCGAAAGAAATCATTGTAAGAAAATAATTATTTAGCATACAAGCAGATAAAAATTCTATCGGAAACATACTAGTCGTATAATGTATGAGTGGAATAGTTATTTAGCAAAATTATACCAAAAACATACCACATTATTGTACAAGAATAATCGTTCATAAAAGTAGTTAGAAGTAAAGTTTGTAATCATTGAAAACAAAATACTATCATTTTTCAAAAATTATATTACGTCGTTCAGATATATCAATTTAAGTGTAATGAAGGGATTCAAAGATCAAAAATATCAGACAGTTTAACGCATAAATGAACTCATTTTTGTATACAAATCTAGAGGATAGCTATTTATAAGTTAGAACTTGTATTATAAATTTCCGTTCAAAACCAGTTTTCTTCTTCTCGCTCACTCTTTCTCTCTCTGACTGCATCTGTTCTTTTAATCATCTCTCTTTGTGCTTGTAATAATCATAAGCCATGATCCTCCTAATAGGATGAGTTTTTATTTTAGCAAAAATAGGAACAGATAGAAATAGTCTGATAAATTATTGTCAGATGATAGGATTTATTCATCTAAAATATTTGTTACAAGATTTAGTTACTTTATCTAATTCTGTTGTAAATGGGGATAATATATTCTCTATAACTGTACCGCTATCTATCTACATAATATATAATATAATTATTTGCTTATAATTTTTGCATATTATTTAAAATCTTACTAAAACATATGCGTCTTATTATTAATTAATCCTAGAAATAAAATTATAGAACTGAAAATTAATTTTACTGAAACATCTATTCAGTATTCAATATTACTATCACAAATAGTAATCTAGTATTCAAATAATATTGAACGTTCTAGTAATCAATTTTTTTTTTCATCAGTAACTTATTATATAAAAAGTAAAAAATCTTTCCACATATCAAGGGAAAAATACACTAAATAAATGTTATGTACATAATTTTCAATTATATAGATTTTACAACGAATGATAGTCGCATGTGTCCGCCTTTTTTTTTATCATTTATATAGATGATACAACAACCAGTTGATTTTTCGTAGAAGTGTACGGAAGTGTTTGTATAAATAATACAAACCTTTGGGAGAAATATTAAAAATACGGAGAATAATTACTAAAAAAAATATATATATGCAGTAATTTATTTTTAGACAACAGTCAACAATAAATAAGTGCTTGGTGATCAGAATGTTATTTCATTATTTCTTTAATGTAACAGATTAAAAGGTTATGAAAACAAGAAACAATTATATATAAAACCGATAGATACCTACGAATCAACCATAAAACAATAGAAAGAAAGGTTACAGTCTTTTCTTTGCCCTTTCATAAATAATAAAAATATTAAACATGTACTCAATATTAAACTATATTGTATATTTCAAACATAATAGAAAATACAGTCGTGTTCTACAATAATTTCAAAACTAATTATTTCAAACCGTTTCAGATATAAAACTCTAGTAACCTTTGTCGACCTCCATGGCGAAGCATGTCTTCCACTTTCATCTAGAAATTCTATTCTTGGTCAGGATTGGAACTTTTCTTACGGTAAAACATTTTCACACGATATTCTGAAGCCTGTGACTAACTCAAGTTAAATGGTAAAATAATCATCAAAAAAAAAAACGTAAAAACAAACACAGTTGCTAAATGTAGTTCTGCTTGTTATTATTTTTATGTGAAGTCTTGTAAAAAATTGGGTTAAAATAGATGTATTTTATTTCTACAAAATTTTCGTAATTAGTTTGAAATAAGGTAGATACGAGTAACATAAAACGAGTAACATAAATCGAAATTATTATTCGAAATAGAAACAGGCCGAAATATGAATCATTTACGTCACTTCACCAACGTAATGGATTTGGTTGTACTCGGTAGTGCGCTGTTGAAGAACCATCATCGAACATTATTAAAGTACTCGGTCAATTTATCCCCATCACTTTGTCATTTCGGGGAGAATTCTCTTACGTCATGCATAGGCGACCCATCTACTAATTCTTCGTCTTTCTATTTCCCTCTGCTCTATAAATCAACAATAAAGACCAAAACGCCAAAAAAATCCTAGTTACTTTGTTCTGATAAGTAAGTTTGATAAATTCGTAACGGTTGAAAATACGTGAATAATAAAATTGAAGCGGTGCTTGGGATAGAAGGAAGACACAAGAAACTATCATTCGTGAATTGACAGTCAAGTAGGATTCGGTGGAAGAAGGATTGAAAAAGAAATAGGCTTAGAAGAAATAGGATTTTTTGATGTAAAGTGTAGGTTTTTCTTGAATTTCGATTACTTACGTCATGGAGTATCTTTTGCTAATGAAACTGAAATTTAACAACTCGCTTATAACTATAGTAAAAGACTGAGAATAGACTTAGACTTTAGTCCGTTCTTCTGTCAATTAAATTATCTAAATTAATTTAGTTACTAAATTTTTTTTAACATCTTTATTTTCCCTCCCAATTCGGCGGATGGCATATTCTACCTTAATTGAAAATATACTAACGATATTTCTAAAACTAAAAAAATTAAATTAAATTGTTACCATTCTTTTAATACTTTTCAATAAGAATTAAATGCCTGTGTGAAGTGTGCAATATTTATCAAAAACAATGATACAATGATTTAAAAAAATAATTTAACAAACTTTCTTTTTTTTTCTCATTTGTTCACCTAAATTTGCTGTTTTTTGACGAAACATTTTACAGTTATCAGTCATTTTTCGATTAGTAATTTTTAAAGTCAAGAATGGTTATATAAAAGCATTAGTTTAAAGCACTTAATACTTTTATGTTAAATTATTTCTTTAAAAAAAACTGGGTGAAATAAAATGGAATTTCGTTCCATTATTGATAATTGCTACTTTAATTAGTATAGATGTTCAGTTATTCAGCTTATTTACTTTTTCAACAAAAAAAATCTTAATTAATTTCAACCAAGGTTAAAAATTAATAAAATAAAGCTGTACTCTTTTTATAGTTTGTTTCTTTTAAAATATATTTCAGGGAAAAAATGAAATTACTTTGGTTATAGAAAAACGAATGAGAGTAAAGTTAAGACCACTTTTATTTTTTTTCCATTAACTTGAAGGGAGTTCCTTAATAAGCTCTTCAATTTTACCGATATATATATATATAGTTAAAGATAAGTTATATAACATTTAAAACCTATTAAAATAAAATACAAAAAAAAAATGATACATGTACAAGAAACAAGTAATAAGCATAATGTTTTCGTATACACAAATATGTTAAATTAATCGTTACACAACCAGTTTATTTGACATTTAACAACAATGAGTATAAAGGAAACCGTAGTTTAACATTTGAAACTATTGTAGCATCCTATTTACTTAAAAATTAATTAAACGCTAATTAAATCACTCTAGATGTTAGGAATCTGCTTTATGACTTCACTATATACCCACAATGCAATTGATAGATTTCATTTGAAACATTTCTAATGATGTACGATGGTTTTGTCGCACGAGTCTGTTATAATATCTCTCATGAAGATTAATCAGTATTCGACATCAATGAAATCTTTCAGATGTTTAAGTGTAAATATTTTTTGGAAAACTAATGTCATACAAAATGATGTAATGAAATAATACTTTTTGCAAAAAGCAAACTATTATTGCGATCTATGTTAAAATGTGATCACACGTATAATCGCCATACTATAGAATGTTAATATAATATAAAGACAACCTAAGATCTGTAGATTTTGATATGAAAGTAACATACATACTCGTACTTTGCAAGTATTATTTATTTTCTTACATAACAAATTGTTTTTATTTTATTTACATTTTTAGTTTTATTTTTCCATCGATTGATTGATTTTGGTAACTTCGATATCATCAATTTTATGAAAATTTCTGTTTCATTATGTAACCTCCCAGTTGTTAAAATTTTCAAATTTTTATGAACTGCATTAGATTTCTCGATGTTTGACTAGCTTTGTAGACTTATCCCACTAAATCTTCTTACCAAACGAAATTTATTGAACATAATCTACAACCATCAGATTAATTTTAATACATTTTCTAATATATTTAAATCCATCGCTTTTCCTATTTATTTACAAATTATTTTAGTAGCAATCCTATCGCACATAATTCTCTCTCAAAAACTCAAATTCCTAGTAAATATTTTAAAGAACAGTTTTCAATTCCCTATAAGGAATATCTTAGAAGAAAACTTATGGCGGTTAAAGTTAGTTTCTACTTTTTTTCTAACTTGTATTATCCTCTCTAATTTTATTATCTATAGAGCAGAATCATATTCATTCACAATTATAATATTCGCAGTCTTACTCCGATCTACACCTATTTCTGATCAATGAACGCTAAAAAAATCTTAACATCATATTCTCACGAACAAATAAATTGTTTACGAATGAATTAATCGATTAAAAAACTTAATACTTACATTACCGTTGTTTTTCTTCCTTTTGAATTACTGTAAAAATTACTCTTTCCCTTAATTTTTAATTACAATAGTATAATTAAGTATAATAATATATTCCTTTGTAATTAATTACATAGGAGTAATTGTAAAAACAAAGGTGATTAACCACTCAGTTCATTAAAATCTACGACACGCATATTATATTTATTATCAATCCTCTTGATACATATTTATCTCAGCTATTCGGAAAAGATAAGGTTGCACAATGGGGAAGGGTCTCGTAGTTTATAGTTTTTTCCAGGTCCAAACATAACCAGGGATTTGCTTATGAAATTTGCCAGAATTTAAATGTTTATAAATTTTCACACAATCTATGATATCAGGATTACAAATATATTTTTAAATTGACAATCTTTTGGTGCGGAAACTTTATATTTATAGAATTACTTAAAGGTACTCTGTAATATTGTTGTTCAGTATTACAGATACTGAACAATATCTGTAATAAGTATAAGTATTATACTGTGGCTAATATTCTGCCAATAAAGGTATTTAAAAAAATAATTATTACTCAAATTATGTTAAGAATAATTTTTCTAGGAGTTATTGTTAAAACATTCAACGAAATTCGTTAATGTAAAAATATTTCAATAAAACATATAATTATATTATTCAAAGTTTTAATTAATTTCTCGACAGGTTAAATCCTCACCAGAGTTCATAAAAAACTGTTGAAATCGATTCTATAAATTAAAGTTATCAGTGTTTACTGATAACTTTAATACAATTAGTAAAAGTATTTATTTAGTTTAATAATTAAACAAATTATAAGTAATAAAAAAAAACTAAATGTTGTGTTTAAATAAAATAATTTTACACTCACTATAACGGCCTGAAAATTTTTCGAACCAACGAAAATTTGGACGATATAAAACTCTCAATGACGGGTTAAATCAAGCAATTTCCTTTTATAATAGTACGTTCGTTATTGGATACACTGATCGATATCGGTTACGCTATCAACCAATGAAAAAAAAGTAAAGTGTTTTCATGCATTCTGTATGCACACAGCGCTATCGTAAATTATTCCCAACTCTTTCATATTTTAACTGGCGTTCGCCATGTGCCAAACCGGATATACTAGCTCCTTATATGGTAACTAAAGCGACTTACTCAATTTAAATATTATCAATATTCGTCTATAGTACTATTATATTACATAATAACTATTAATCAATTCATAAATGTGTCCGTGGAGTCTATTATGCGATTATTCTTTCCTCGTTTTTTTTATGTTTTAATATCGCTCTTATTTTATTTAATAACTTCTTATTTATTTATATTTTTAATTAAACCGGAATAAACTAAAAATGTTTTTCCATAATTTGTAGACATTCTTGAACCAGATTTAATAACTTTTAAACATGTTTTCAAAAGCCGCGGTCGACCGCGACCTATGTTAATCCCAGCTGATTAACAGGTAGCTTTATTTTGTTGCACACCGAACGAACCGTGAGCAGGGAGCCCACAGCTTTAAAGCTATTATGCAATATTCTCTCTTTTCTGATCTGTTGTATTTCTCTACTTTACTATTAATTTATATCTATAATACTAAAAACAATTGATTTTGTAAGCATATTGAAGTTATACTTCTTTTGGCGCGTTAGAAGAAACTGATCAGAGTGTATTTTCAGCAAGTTACGGAAGTTGCACCCTCCGATGTAACACACCATGAAGATTTGCGCAGGCCCAGGTGGATCAGTTTGTACGCACATGCGTGTAGTGTCTAATTCAGTCAGTCATTAAATTTAATTAAGTGATTAGCACTTATTGTAAATATAAAAATTAATAAACATAAATAAATAAATAAATTACTTGTTGTAATAAATACATATATTTTTAAACACGGATTTCTTTTTTTAATAAATTTTTTAAACGAATTTTTTAATAAAGACAGATATTTTAAACTGTGAATATTGTTCTTCATATTCATAAGACTTTATTTATATTGCAGCGTATATTTATTTATTTTTTTTTTTTTTGTGAAAATTGTGTATCAAGATTTGAGGTTATATTTATGTAAGTATTATTTTTTATGAGTAAAATTATATTTTTTAATGACAAAAAATAGACCAGATCAGATAAATTCTTGATTTTGAATAAATAATTTTAAATTTCCAAAAAACAAAATTTTAGTTAAATCCACTATTATAATATAAAACTATTTGTATCATATTTTTCATATCTTAAGCCGCTGATAACCCTCGTGCCTATTCCATCATCATCTGAAGAATTAATAGAACTAAACTAATCAAAATATATTCGACGAACTTTGTTATATGACGTCGTTTACAACGCCTATCGATCGTTTGATTCGGTTCAAATTTGTTTGAATGCGTAAAACATTATTTTTTTATTCACGCCAAAGAAGTATACCTTCTTACGTGCGTACATAAGTACACACGAGCTTTTTTTTTAAAACATAATTAATTAATTATTACCATTTAATCAACACAGTTAACTTTGATGTTGCGTGGTATTTGATTATAGAAGATGTTTCTGTAGTTTTTGTATAGCTCTTTCGTTAGTGAAGCTTTTAAGTTACACTGTTAACTTCCCAACAATTTCACTCACTGTGAAAATTATGTTTCAAAAGGAGCAAACAAATTTATCATATTTGTTATTCTAATCAATACATATATATACATTAATAAAATACCTGTAAAATTAAACATAAATAATCATCGTTTCACACAAATAATTATAAAGATGATTTTCTAAATGCCAGTTAAAAACAAACTAAAGCAAATAAGAAAGTTAAGAATTTTTTTTAAACTTGTGATTATGAATAATAAACTTTATAACCATATGAAAATATTCTAACAACAATTTCGCATGTCATTCTCAGACTAAAATACCATCTATTGGATATTATGAGTATACACTTACCTGACTTTGTATGATATCATCTTATAAGAAGGCCTGAAAGTACCGGTGTCTTATTTCTGAAGTTGTAAAATAAAACCAACAAAAGATCGGTAACCGGGAATACGAGACAGGTGGGTTTTCTGCTCAAACAGCATAAAGAGCATTTAAACAGTATAGGAACCAACAGCATTAAAATGTAATTAATTGGTCAAGCCTGGTTCTGAACTGTCAACCTTCCGTTCGGAAAGGCGAGTGGTAACCATCTCTGTGTACTCGATATTCGGTACAAGTGATATATTCAACGAACGTATATTGGACCACTAACTTTCCGATAGTATTTTTATTAAAGGGAATTTAGTTTAGTGCTTCTCTAGGTACATGACTGAGCCACTATTCATGAGAACATATAAAATATTAATATAATATAATATTAATATCATATAATATAAATATTTTTATATTTACGTATATAAATTAGAAAGATAATGAGTTTTAATTTATTATACTTTTTGTTTTATTAATTGATACTAAAATATGTTATTGTAAACTAATTAAAAAAAAAAAAAAAAAATGTAAAACTTCTTTTAAGTAAAGTGGAAGAAAGGGAATAAGTAGTTTCAAAAAAAATTTTTTTAAGTTCTTGAAGGCTTTTAGATATTATTTCAAATATTTTTTTTAATCAAAAATAATTTGGCAGAAAAAATACCGGGATAATAAACTATACTATATATTATGATTAAAAAAATTAGAGTGCTGTTATTAAATACTTTCAATTGCTTGTATTATGACAATAATATATGTATTATACATTTTCCTTGCATCCGTTTAATTATGCTAAATTTTTGTCGTTTAGAGGTAAATTTATTCTATATTTTTGTATTTAATAATAGTAAACAATGAAAACTTGGTACGGGAAAAAATTTTAATAAAAACCTTTAATTTAATTAAAAAATTAACCGTCAATTACTCATTTAAAAAAACGATTTTAATTAAGAACACTTCATTGATATAAAACCTAAAACGATCTTACATTGCTGAGAAAAATTACGCCTTTGAAAAATAAAAAAAACAAAACTTACCATACCCTTGTAAATTTTAGTTAAAAATAAATTATTTCTTTGAAAATAAACCATAACGAAGAACTTTAAAAAAATGGGAATTTTAATTATTTAGATAAATTAAACTCGATGATGGTGATGGCGGAGATAGTTTACAGGGAAACTTAAAAAAAAAAAAAAATAACAATATTACCAACATAATCTTTTATGACTGAATTAATTGATGCTTTACTAATATAGGTATTAATATAATTATTAAACGCCCACTTGCATGGAGGAGTGGTAGGGTTTCTGCTTTTCATCGAGTTTTTACAAGGTTCAAAAACGAGTTACACTTGGATTTTTCACATGCTACAAAAATTCATCTTTGATCAGCGATTGTAATCGGGCGATTACCCTGAACTTGTTTGAAAAAATAGAATAAATATATAAATAAATTATTGTTTTTGTTGATATTGTCATTCCTAAAAATAGTTAGTATAAGTAAGTAGTTAGTATAAGTTAGTATAGTTAGTATAAATAGTTAGTAATAGGATTCATACATCTATCTTCGTATGCCAAATCTAATTCGAAAAATTAAAAACGTTTATCGTTCTTACTTAGTATACTAAAAAATAACTCTGAATGTCAATTTTACCTCATATGTTCACACCCTGGCTACAACTTACCACAAAATGTTACAGCAGACTGTAACTTGGATGAATTATAGTCATAAGTCCCGAAAAAGTAATGTAAAACAACAAAATATATATATTTTATTATTGTCCTTTGCTGAGTGTCTGCTGTGCCCATAATCCATTAAGCTGACAAAAAAACCTAGATTTTTTTTTTTAAATTCTGTCGTTATTAATTTATAATAATTACAACAATAAAATTTCATAGTTCAACTAATTTCACCTTAAAAGATAAGGCAATTAAAGCTAAATTTTTATAATGTAACAATTAATCTTCGATAACGGTTTTATTTGCTTCTTATATTCTCATTCGTCAACAAAAATTAAATTTAACGTTATAAAAAAAGAAGTTTTCTAATTAGCCATGGCAAAGAAGACAAAAAATCTTTTATTTAAAATAAGTAAACTTTAATAATACAAGAATTTATAACAATTTAAGATCTATGTCATTTTAAACAGTAATAAAAATACTTTGATTCAATTTTTTTTTCGATGAAATTTGTAAGTTACAACACAGTAAAATAAGTATTAATTAAATTAATTTAGAACAGAGATTCAAAAGAATTTATTATTAAATATCTTTTTCGGTTTAAATAATTCGCATTTAACGCAACACACTAAAGGTAAAAGTGCAAAGGTGTAAAAAAACAAATTATGATTGCAGAAGGCTATATACATTGAAATACCACGACTCTCTCTGACCGCCTACATTTAAAATTTATTACATAGGTCGGCAAATCTAGATACATTAAAAGTTTAGTACTTCACTTATAATTAAAACCACCCACGGTTGCTGTCAGCGACCTTGTTGATTTAAAACTGTAGCTATCAGAACTTTTAGTAAATCGAATTCATGCAATCTGGTTCTGCTAGTAATCTTATGCGAGTAACTCCCATATGTGGAATAATGATCGATAAAAGATGGCATATTTTTCATTTAAATGAGAAAATTATTTTTAATTTTTACAAAATCAACAACGTCTTGATGTAATATATTTAAACAAAATGTTTAATTAACATGATATATTCATACTACAAAATCCATTTACCACTATGAAACTAAGGAGCGTCACCCTGTTGTTTCTTGAGAAAATAAATAATTATTTTGTTTTTATTAATCAGGTTTAACGTAACTCGTTTTGTCTCGAATTCTTTTTTTCTGTTGCAATGATTTATTCATGTGAAAATAAGAGTAACATTTTGTAGTATAATTATCTTATAGATACGGTAAAATATGATAATTCTATAAAAAGATCTTCGAAAAGAAATTCTAATAATCGCAAGAATTTTACCCTAATTATCTAATCTAAATTTATAATATAATTTCCCAGAAGTAATTATCTTTTAATCTTCTGTAAAAAAATTTGGTATGTCGCTCAATAAAAACAAGTTTATTTTATGCGAAAAAAATTTGTATTCAAAAGTAAATTAAACAGTGTTTTCAACACACTCTGATAAATATTGAAAAGGTATAAATGAATCATTTATAAGACTTTTTTTTACTTCATTTAAAAAAAAAAACAAGTAGGATACAAATCGTTCTATATACATCATAATACACGCGGTTGATTGCAGTTAAAGTAATGGTTAGGATTCTGCTTGCTAGCAAGCAGATCTCGGTTTGAGTTCCCGGAAAAGATCTGCCACTTTTTATTTATGTATTTATTTGTTTTATCTCCCTCAGTAAAATAAGTTTATATCGGGATTATATAATATTTTATCTCTTTTTTCGATAGACATAAAGCAACGTTTAATTTATATTTATCAAGTTATGCTAAATTATTGTTATAGTATTTTTTTAAAAATATTTTAATAAATCATTCATTGATTATATTTAGTCAAGATAAAAATATCGATTTTGCTGACTTTTTTAATGTAAATATATTAAAATTAACAATCCTTATTGTTCCACTGCTCTTTAAAAGATTATCCTATGTTGCAAACTACTTTGAAGATGAACCTACAATTTAATTCTAGAAGTTTTAGATTTTCAAACAAGTAGTAGAAAAATACCCAGCCAAATAAGTTATCAAATTCAAATAAGTTCATTCAGTACAGATCTTTGAAATGGTTTATACGTACCACTGATATAACAATAAGTTTAAGAAATTATACAATGAGTAAAAAGAAAAATATTAGTCCACCAGTTTTCAAATTTTTTGTTATGGTAATTTATAGTAATATTTTATAGTAATTTCAATTATGCAAATTAATTTGTAATATTGGTAACCCTTATATACAATAATTTTTAATTTAATCCTTAAAAATTGCAGTAAAGGATTCGATAATATAAACAACTTAATGTTTACTATATGCTGTTTACTTAAAAAAATTACATTATTAAAATTTAATCAGTTTAAGCAATTCTTTTACACTTCAAAAAATATTTCGCTATATTAATAGCGGAGTAAATGCGACATTAATACACGTACGCGCGCGCGCGCGCACACACACACACACACTCTCTCTCTCTCTCTCTCTCTCTCTCTCTCTCTCTCTGAGTGAGAGAGTGAGAGGGGGAGGGGAGAAATTTATAATTTTTTTGACTCAGGGGACATCAAAACGATTAGACATACCAAAATCCGAAAAGGATTCATATTTTCTCTCACATCTGTTAAACAGGGGATATCGTAAACGCTTGTATATGTACACGTTTTAATATGTAAGCACGAGTCTAGAACTTCAGGATAAAAAAAAATATTCACATAAATTTCTGAGTTATTATGTACATCTCTTACAGTTCTAGCAAATCAAACAACTTTTCTTAGAGCTAGGTATCTTTTATTTTAATAATTAATATTCTTAATTATTGGAATTAAATTGATTTTTTAACTATAATATGAAAATTTCTAAACTCTTCATCGTTATATAATACTACAAATTCGTTGTTCGTTTCAGTTTTCATTTTAGCTGCAATTCATTAAATTCTTCTTTCCGAATTTATTTTGTTCAAAATATGACGGCTCGGATATCTATTATAATAAAACAGAATAAATTTATAAAATCACATTTCGGTACTGTTTAATATTTTCATTAAAAAAAAGTTTCATTTAAAAAATAAAATTAATAAATGACGTCTCAGGAATTCTCGGTCTGAGTTTGTTCAAGATTGCAAATTTACTGGTAACAGTTACATAACACTTTTAAGTCCCTAATGACTGTAATTGTTGATGCGACAATAAATAAAAGGATAAAAGAAATTAAAACCATTTTTTTAATTAAAATAAAATAAATTCAATTCTTATATTTCAGTATAAATAGTTAACCTTTTAACAGTACTATAACAGTATTTTCATTCGGTAAAAAGAGGAATTGTAACATTTATTCATTGTATTTCACAAATATTAAAACATCGCCGCTACATGTAATTCTTAGGCATTATTATACTTTAAAAGTTATATTATATGGAGCATAAGTTGTTTAAACAGCCCTTCTAGAAGTCAATACGGTTAGGTTAATTAACAAATTAATGAGGTTATGTTAGTTTTAGCAAAGGTTACGGTCAATTGATAGCGATTTTTTTATTATAATTAGCACCATATTTACAATAGATAAATAAATAAAACTAGAAAAAAAATTCCATTTTATTCTAACAATAGACTCTTTTATCACTTAAAATTTATCTTATGATTAAATTTTCATTAATTTTTTTGTTTCGAACATAAATTTTTTTAATAATTTTTTATGAACTTAGGAAAACATCAGCAATGAGAACCAGATAATCAGATTTAGTTAAGAAAGTCTGGTTCAGTTATATAAAACAGAATTCTTTTTATTGTACTAGAGATCTGTTTTGTTATAAAAGACCTAAACTTTGTAAATGTCTATCGACTATTTACTTATCTTACGAAACTGATAATAACATAACATTCAGTCGTATGAAAATAGCCGCTAATTTTAGAATTAAGAAACCGTTCGGCGAAGAAAAAAAATAAATTGAATAAGAACAATTTTAATGGTATTTTCTTTAAGTAAAAAGAAAAGATAGATAGATAGATCTGCAGAACTAAACGTCTTAGAACTGTATTATTAATTTACTGCATTTTAAACAGTGGCATCGTAAAATCAGAGAATACATTGAATGCTAAAATAATTTGTCTGAAATAAGCTACTATTCCTGAATCTATAACTCTATGAGTTTTACAGAAGGAAAAGTTATGGAAATTAAATCCAGCATCAGAAGGTTGAGATAATGTAGAAGGGGTAAACATCGTCACGACATCGAAGTCTTAATATTTCATTGTTATGAAATGGTGCGTAAAGAGCCGGCAAGGGAAATTTTGAACAAAAGATCAATCTTTAAACTGTTGTACCATTTATACATACATACATATATATATATATATATATATATATATATATATATATATATATATATGACGAATAAATTCACAGTAATAATTCTTACTAATCTTTAAATAACCTATTTTGATAGTAAGTTTAATTAAATTATAAGTAAAATATGAATATAAAATATTTCAGAAATATAGGGATTGAAAAATGTGGTAGAGTAAGAGGGAGAGAACGTAAGGGAGTAGTCAAATCATAAAATAAAACGTCAAATGTCAGATACAGTTTAGATTGGATATTGGAAAACAGAAAACTGATGAAATAGAATGAAAAGAAACAAATATATATTGCACGCGATTATCACGTATGAATAATGAACAATTCGAGAAATGACAGCACCAGACCAAAAAAATACATACGATATCAAATTTTATACTCATGTTATTTAAATTACGTTTAATAAATCCGTATAGTCATGTTTAAAAGAATTGTAGTTTTTCATACTAAACAATCTCTCGGGTGTATGGTTACTTAGTAACCAGTTTTTTCCTTTCTTTTTCCTTTCCCCATAGTAGTTTTTCCTTTCTTTTTCTTAATTATGAGAATTATGAACGTTTTTATTTTGAATGAAAAATTATTACACTAAGGAAATTTCTTCGAAGTGGGCTTTACCTTTATACATCACGTATTTAACAGAGGTTTAATTACTGACGAAGAAGCATAAATGTAGCGTATAACGTACAACACAAAATGAAATGAATAAATTCACAAAAAGTTTATTTCTTCGATCATCCTCAAATTCAGATTATAAAATAGCTACTTCTTCTTTATAGAATTTCTTAAAATTAGAATAATTTTAAGAAATTCAAGCTTCCTTTTGGAAAACCCGGAATAAGGCGTAACCATTAAAATATAATAAAAATTGTGATCTTTCCATTTTGTAAGAGATTTCTCCGGTTAAATGAAAATTAATTATAAAATTTTGACCAAATTACAGAATAATGAAACAAAAAAAAATCACGAAAAGTCATTGAAATCAACTGAAAGGATGTGAAACTGAACTCCATTCTATAGATTATGCTACTTTTTGGATCTGTATAGAAGAAGACACCTGGATACATACCAATTAATAATAGAACTTTAAAATTATTAAGTATTAAAAGTATTCAGTTGTTTCTTTTGAAAATTCTACATCTTATTCTTCCAAAGGATATTTCTAAGCATATTAGCAGCATCTTCTTTAATAGAAGAATTGGTAATGCTGTTGTTGATACTTTAACGATAACTTCCTTTGACAATAAAGTTGTCGGTGATTTACTAAAGAAGATATGCTAATTAGTAACGAAAGATCCTTAGGAAGAAAAGTAATTTGAAAATAAATCGTTTAATAATTTTACAGAACAATAGACCTGTAAAATTATATTATATTATATTATTTAATAGTCATGTAAAATTACACGGCAAAACGTAATAACGTTTTGCCGTGTTCTTCAACGAAAAATAATATCAATAATATATATATTCTTATATAGTTATACATATTTTATTATAAATAATAAAAGAAGACTATGAAAAAAATATTTAATTAAATCTTTATTATATATTAATAGCAAATCTTTTCACAACATTGTAGTAGTCGTAAATGACAATAAAATTACTGCAGAGTCTTCGATGTACAACAATGGATTTCTTTCAACATGGAGTTTTTTTTTAGAAACAGGAAATAAAATCAATACCTTCTAACATAATGTTGAATAATTTATGACGTAGAAATTGAAAGATGTTTTCCGTAAGAAGTATAATATAAGGTTTTCTGTCTAACATTTACTACGATGCGTGATACAGATTATACGTTTTCCCCAAGTTATCATATACTGTACTCCTGTTTTTATATATATATATATATATATATACACATGAATAGAAGAATGATTCACGGTATTCAGAATGCGATTTATGCTATGAGTGACAGGTAAAACTGCTATTCATCCAAATGTTTTACCCATCAACCATAGACTTAAATTTTATACGACGATTTCGTTTTATGAAAAAATTCATAACAGTACAAATATGGTAACACTATAAAATACTGTTTATCTCATGTACAATCAAATTTTCTTCACAAGTATACCAATTCATAAATTTCACTTTAAAAACAGAATTTAAATATTAATATATCTATTCAATACATTGGTTTAAATATAAAACACTGATTATTCCTTGTGAGCGTCTACTTCTAAATCAGTTACTTATTGAATTTTTTAATTTTTGCTAATGTAAATGTAAAAAAAAATTATGGTCAATAGAAATTACATTTAATTTGATCAATTTAATTTAATTTAGCTCTAAATTACAACCATCAGCTCATCACAACCGTATGAAATCAACATTTTATATACATATATATATATATATATATATAAGATGGTGACTAGTGGTAAACTCGTCATCGTAAATCATCTGATCTCGAAGTCGAAGTTTTCAGGTTCAAATCTTAATAAAGGTATTAGCTTTTATTCAGATTTGAATACTAGATCTTGGATACGAGTGTTCTTTGGTGGTTAGGTTTCAGTTAATCTCATGCCTCAGGAATGGTCTATTTGAGTTTGTTCAGGACTACACATTTACCAGTCGAGTTATATTACACTAAGTCGCTAATGACTTTAGTATTGTTGATGGGACTATAAATAAAGGTATATATAAATATATAAACATTTAATATAGCTTTAGGCATATATATATATATATGATCAAATATATATATATATATATATATATACATAGTGTTTCTAAATAGTAGGCTGGCTGTATTTTATCGGATTCTACTTGTAAAACTAAGCAAAAAATGTCCTTAGAAAAAATGGAAATTTTCTGTTTCGTTCTCCCCTGCCCGCCATTTTGTTATTTTTATATAAAAATGTATATCTCAAGTTCGAATAGACGAATCACATTAATATTTGGTAAGCGTCTTGGTAATAAAGATATAAAATTAGTAAACAAATCAGGATTTAAATACCTTCGCAAATTAAAAAATGGCGGCCATGTTTATTTTTCAATCCGTCATATCTCCATAAATATTAATTTTATAAAAATTTATGTTATTAATTACAATAATAAGCCTTTTATTTTAAACAAAATTACATTTTATTTCTGAAAATCGGTTTACAAGCCGAGTAATGGCAGAAAATTTATGTAATTATGTGTTTGTTTAATGTTCTCCACTTTACGTTCAATTCGATAAAATATTACTTATTTTTATTTATTGTTAATTCTAGTATTGCAAATTAGAATCAAATTAAGTAATAAATTTCTCACAATAATAAATCTAATAATTATGACATAAAATTACATCAATTTTCTCCCATAACTCGACTGTGGGAAAAGTTTTTAGTCCAAAAAGTTGAAATTGAGTCAAGGGGTACGAGAAAAAAATCCTGTTGACGTGGTTAATAAAAGAAAATATTATTTTAACAATTTATTAAAGGGTTTTTACAAAGGCGTAAAATCTGGTCGTATTAATTGTCAAACTATTCTTGACTAAGAAAAAATTAACTCTTTCATTTTTTCTCATGGTCAAAATATGCATTTAGCATTAAAAAATTCAAGTTTTTCGTTTGTAATAAAAATAAATACAAAAAGTAAGGAATAGTACTTTTATGAACACATTTTAAATTTTGAATTTTTTGGAATTTGATACTCTTAAAAAAATCGTTTATTGTTGTTATTCTGTTTATTTTTAAAGTATCTTTTATTTACAAACATTTAGTTCATAGTTTCCTTTTAATATAGTACATATGGAAGAAAAAAAAAAGAAATTCTGTGTACGGAAAACCTCATTCTTCATCTTTCTATGTAATGTGTTCACAAGAAGAAGATCTGATTAAAGATGTGATTAAAGATGAAGATCGTAAAACTTGATAAAAATAAGGAAAGCAATACAGTAAAAATACGTAAAGAGACTACTGAAAAGAGTGAACTAAGGAATATGAAAATACAAAAGGTTTAAGGTTATATATAGAGACAACGCACAAACATTTTGTCAAATTTGTGTTAAGAATTATTGTCATCATTTTAACACGTGATAAATTATCAAGGGTTCTGTTGAATTACAATGACATTATTGATTGCTGCATGGAATAGAAGCTACTGGTGGTTAACAATTAAATTACTGCTGAGGAGAGAAAAAGTTGCTTACAAATAATGCGTCAAGTAGAAGAAGCACATTTTTGATGTCGCTTTTGTGTCGGCAGTAATTTAGACCTATGTAATAACGTCTCTTTTACAATAGAACCAAATTTTATATGTATAATTACCAGAAAATATATCTTCATTGAAATATAAAATAATAAATTGAAATAAACATATAATATATCTTCATTGAGTATTTAGAGGGTTTCATTTTTCATTTCCAAAATATTTAGATATATTATCATTATGCTGTCTGAAAGAAAAGTACTTTGGGACCATGAGAGGAACTACAAAGTGAAGTGGACAAAAAATATTTATACGTATATCTTATTTGTACAACCGAAAGTTTGTCTGTTTATGTGTTTCTTTGTAACGGCATCACCCGAGAACCACTCGACCGACTGCAAATTTGCAGAGTATATTCGTGTTATCCAGGGTAGGTTTGAAGCCACAGACCCGAGGACTTAGCCCTTTTGGGGGGTGAGGTTGTGAATTAAAGATATTTATTAAAGAAAAAAATATTTTTCATTATTATATTTCTGTCACCATAGAAGCAGAAGCAAGTTATGAATTTTTTGACGTCAGTGGTGCAAAGGTGTGTACTTTAAATACATGTATATAACATTAGTTACCATAGTTACAACAATTTATTTTATAATTTAGTTTATTTTTTAGGTTTCTATAAAGCCTGAATACTTTAATCGTTATTTATTAGTATTATTCTCAGAAGAATGAAGGTGTAACAAACACTGTGGGGGTCCAGGGGGCGGAGTCCTCTGACTAGTATATATATAATCGGATAATTAAGAAACTAATTTATGAAGCTAATTAAAAACGAGCAGAAGGTCTTTAAAGGATGTAAAAAAAATCAAATGGTATAAATATGTTCCGTTGGTTTTACCTTGGATTGACACTACGCGAAATGATTTTTGAGGATTTAAATTTTTAAATTCAACCTATAATTTTTTTAGAAAGTGAACTGATTCTTTCTGGTACGATATTTTAACGTACGATACTATGAAGGTATGATACGTATTCTTTTAGGTTATGAACCGACTTGATTGTTTAACTAACAACGCTGTTTAGGAATACGAACAAACATTGTAAAGTTACCTCTGGACAACAAATAGACAAACTAAAAAAAATACTGATTTTTCAGTTATCACAGGCGTCTAGGTATTTTGTTAAAACTCTATCATATAGAAATGTAATCTATAAGTTCATTGATACGAGTATAATTACTTACCACTATTATACTCGCATTACTGATCAAGTACTAATACCAATAAATATTACTAAAAATATTTATTAAATACATTAATAATTTTATTAGCAAAATATTACTGTTAAATACTGTTCTAGAGCAATAAATAAAAGATTCTTATTTAAATAAAATAATAATTTTAATAATAATAATTTTTAATAAATTAATCATACTTCAGTAATCAAAAAACGTACAGGCAAAATGTTAAGCATTTAATCGCTTCAATAAAGGATAAAAGATTTTAAAATAATAATAGCTTACCCATAAAAGAAAATGATTTTAATTCGGCACGCAAAACATTATAAGAGCCACATATTTCTGGATCCACTAATTACTGATATAGCACTAAACCAAACAAGAAAAAAAGAATTATATACGTAGTATATATTCTACAAACAAACTGAATATACTCGTATAAATAAAAACTCAAATGAATCATTAAATCTGTGTGTTTTGCTCTAATCAACAGCATTTTATATTATCTCATAACTGTAACTGAATAATCCTATCCCATTCCGCCGATGTTTGGGGCTAAAGAGTCAGCCGATGATGATTAAGGTGAGTGTAGCAGTTTTATAGAGGAGGAAGGGATTTCGAGGGATATGCAAGAGTGCTAAAGAGGATAAGCCAGGCGGGATGGCTTAAACCTTTGAACGTATGTACGTTTTGAGAGGATTATGGAAACAGTATTAGACGGCAATAAAAAAATAATTGAATTGCAAATTAATGTTTAGCATTCATCAATTACCATTAACAGGAATTTGATGAATTAAATACTCAAATAATTTCAATAAATCCTGTACGTGCTCGCGTGAATATGTGTGGTTGTGTTTAGCTTGTGTAATTACATCAATCCCAACAGCTAGATTTTGATATAATATTTTTATCACAAAAGCCAAATTAATAAACATTATCAAGTCAGAAACTAAATAGTAAGATCTTGATTCAAAAGTGAATGAAACAAAGTCGTAATAATCAAATAAACAACTGATAAATATTCTAACGATTATGATTAGCAAACTGCTTAACTTGTAAAAAATCGAATTATGCTAAAAATACAGATAGGATCTTAATATAATTTTCTAATTTTTCTGATAACATTTTAATTTTTATAAAACAGAAAAATATAAATATAATCACATTTTTCAATATATACTTGATTTACTCTTTTTTAACAAAAATAAATAAAATAAAGAAAAAAAAGACAAACATCAGAGGTGCTGATTGAACAACGCTGTTAGAGAAAAAAGAGAGAATTTATAAGAAGAAAGAACATTCGCGAATGTTCTTCCTTAACACAGCGAAAAACTGTGTTGAGGGAGAAATAAAAATTTGTGAAGATTTTACAGGCAACTGTATATATGTATATATATATATATATGTAATATGAAATAATAAATAAATAAATATATATATATATATGTGTGTGTATAAAACGATCTGAGAGGGATAGCGTTCTGAAAGATTTATATTAGAATAAGGTTGTAGAAATTGATGAAATACCATTAAGTTTCTAAGCAATTAGTGGGAAGTAGAACTTCTCACCACAATTCTGAAACTGGAAAAGTACTTTCAGATTTCAATAGTCATTTATTTTACGATACCACAGATATCAATATATCAACATTTTGTTCTTCCAAATTAGTAACTTAAATTTATGGAAGTGTAGAAAAGACTTCAAGGAATAAAATTTATATTATGAGAAGATAATGAAGTTTCCCGAAAGGATGAAAAAAAAAATTTTTAATTCTATTTAGAAAATAGACTGATGAAAATAAATTTACATGTTATTTATAAAGCTTAAAAAAATATTTGATATTGTAGAACGACAAAACTAGCAATATATAAAAAAGAAATATATATATAGAAAAATTATTTTTATAAGAAATGGAGAGCTAAGCGCAGAAAGAGGCCAAAGGTAAGCGAAATAATGATAAATGGTGTAGTTTATTGCGTTTAATTATTAATCTGTACATGGAAAAAGCAGCAACGCATAAAAATAATATTTTGAATCAGATTTACAGCACAGCACAGGGAGTAAAAAATATTTCAGATTTGCTAATATTTGTTTCTTGGACTGAAATTAGAAATTGTTGCATTGATAACAGTGAAAAAGAAATTTAAAATGAAACGACAGTTAAAATAAAGGTAATGAGATGAAGTAGATATTATGATAATGAGAGTAGAGCGTTAAGATACACGAACCTGACTTTACATTTTTTTTTAATTACTTAGTATAATTACGAAGAAGGAACGTTGTAAAAAAGAAATAAGTGTACTAATATCAGTTTTTATTTAAATTATATCTAATAGCTTATCTAATTTTATAAAAAGAATTATGGATGTAGGCTACAAAGAAATCCTTAAATTAATTTATACGAATAATAATTCTATACGGCAGCAAAACATTGATAAAAAGATACATGGTTAAAGGAACAGATAAGAAGCTCTTGGAACTTGATATAGTCGTAGTAATTTTATATAAACAGGTTTTAAAGACAAATCGGACTAGAGAGAAAATTGTTGTATAATCTTGTAAATCACAATGCTAATAGTTCATATTATACAGCATAATCATATCATAATTATATTTTAGAAGAAATGTACAGTGTATTAAAGAATGACAAAAGTTGGAAAAAATTAAATTAAGGCTATGAAATTTGTCAAAACAAAGAAATGGAGAAGGAAAACTAGACTGCTTTACAAATGACACAAAAATCTGTTTTTTAATTACGAAACTTTAATAGTTTTTAATTTTTTTATTGTTTTAGTTTAAATTTCAATTTTTTTCGAGGGTTTTCCAGTTATCATCGCCCGGAATAAACATAATACAATATTACAATATTATCAAACAAACATATTACAATAATTATTAAATAGTGGAACACAGATGCACGGCCTTAACGATACAATAAGATATTCGATAGCATTCTCATATTTTCTCCTAGAATATTTTGGATGTGAGCTCCTAATTTATATTTGCAACTTAACACCGCATAACACAGTCCATAAGGATATAGTGTATCGTTAGTTGGTAGTCGCAGCGAAAACAAATTGGTGTATCGGTCTGATTCATCAGTTATCCATGAGTAAGGTTTGTGTGCCCTATTTGCAAACGGCAAATAACAACCTTCTCTCGACGGTTATTCCTTCATGAAGAGTTCCATGCAAGTACAGTATCCTTGGTTGTGTTGGAGTTTATAATTTTCTGTAGCAGTCCAATCCCCATGCTACTATCTTCGAAGAGTGTGTTTAATAGAATTAATAAAATCGATATTAGTAACACGAGTGGTGAAAGACAGTTGGATACATGCATCTTTAGCAGTGGAATTCGCAGGTTCATTACTAAAACGTTTGATAAAAGACGATAGCAGTTGTTGATTATTATTGTAATAGTGAGGTCGTAATTAAAATTTATGGGATCGTGTCTCCACGGATAATATGAACAGGTATAGGCTGGGAAAACAGAAGGTGTGTCAAAATTTAAAAGATAGTAAACGCCGAGTTTGAACATCCATTGGTACTGTATAACGTGGATGACTTTCATATCGTTGTAAATAGGGTTTGCAAGGACTGCTTTAAAAACCGGGTGATTTGGTTGTCCTTTAAGATAGGAAGTTTAAGATGCTAGCAGCTAGCCTCGTCTATACCAAAGTGATGGTTTACCGCAGTCAACAAGTATGCTTACGATAGAGCATGATCTAAAAGCCCCTGTACAAGACGAAGAAAAGCGTGATGTACAACTTCCAACGTCTTAATTTTTTTCCTGGGCACTAAACGAAGTATTGACATAATCCAAACGGGACCGAACTAAAGAATAATTTAAACGCAACATATATGATCGGTCGGCACCCCACTTGATATTGTGTAGGGCTCGTAGCATATCTGGAATTTTGAAACATCTCGATTTTGACTGTTTTTTATGTTGACCAACATACTACTATCAAAACGCAAACCTAAAAATTTAACGTCAGGAGAGATATCAATTGGCTCTCCATTGAAGGACTTGAATAAAAGCATCTCGTAAGCGAGAATAGACAACACATTCGTTTTTTCAGGTTAGAACGTGAAGTCGGTGATCTTGGACTAAGCTTCAAGGCGAGATATAGTATTCTGTAGCAGTCACTTAGCTACAACTGTTGAACGGGGTTTCATATGTATATATATATTATGTAGAAAGTCATCAAGTACTGAACGAGAAACATGTGGCAGAACACATCTGGTAATACTGTTGATGGCTACAGTAAATAAGGTGACACTTAATACACTTCCTTGAGGCACTCCATTCTCCAAGATGACGATACTCAACACAGAATCTCCAACTCCAACACGGAAAGTTTGGTCAATTAAGAAACCCGTAACAAAGGCAAGCATATTGTCCACGACTACCCATTCTTTAAGGGTGTTTCGAATACCATGTTGCCAGACCATGTCATACGCCCTCCTCATGTAAAGAAATTAGCGACGAGTTACTAGCGGAGCAGAAAAGCATTTTCGATAGCCGTTTCCAGTGAAACCAGATGATCAATGGAAGATCGTCCTTGGCGGAAACCGCATTGGAGATGTCAGGGCATGTTCCTCTAAATACCATGTAAGCCTGTGGTTCACCATTCTTTCCATCACTTTGCATAAAATACTTGTCAAGGAGATAGGGCGATAGTCAAATAAAAAATTTAAAATTATATTTTTAAATTGTTGTTATTTTAAATTTTATTTATTTTTAGTAATAAATCAATTATTATTGATTTTGGTGACGATCGCGTTGTGAACAAACGACTACGGAAATGAATTGTTGAAAAAGCAAACTGGAACGGTTACCATAAAGCCTTACCATCACATTATGATGATAGTGCTGACGCTCTAGATCAGCTTACATTTTTCTCTCCCTGGAACTCGAAATTGCTATTAGATTCAGTCCACAAACATCAGGGAATCCAAGACGTCCCTCCATCCCCTGGTGGAATGACGATCGTCTAAACGCGATTAGGAAACGACGGAAGGCATTATGTAAATTTAACAGCATACCTACAAATTAACTTCTTAACTTATATTGTAAGGCTAGAGCAGTATGTCGTCATGTATTCGTACATGCTTGGAGAAAGTCATGGAGGAATTACGTAGATACCATCTCACGCATTGCTCCTACGTCTACTGTGTGAACAAAGCTTCGTGCAATCTGCGGATCTCACAAACAATCTATCCTCGGACTTATTCATGAAGAAGAAATTCTTACGTCACTTCTGCCATACGCCATGGGTTGTGGATGAAAGGTCGTTCTCGAACCGAAAGGAAATCTATTTTTCTTCTCCATTGGTACGGGAATGTTGAATGTTAATATAACAGAAAATGTAGTTTCTTCTATTCCGCTCTGACGTTTCATCATTCGCTTCACATTGGGAACGATGCTCATCTGCTATTTTACTACCGTCAATCTCTAGAAGGTCGCAAAAAATTACTCTTCGGCTTGTATTTAATGTTTTGTGACCTGTTGTAATTACGGTTATACCACCCATGTTGGTGAAACGTAAGAGAGATCGACTTTGCTCTTCGATATCCCTTTCGATTAGTATCGATCCCTTTATTAATTTCTTGTTGTTCTTTGGTGAACCATATGATCATCTTACTACTTTGTTGATCAGGAAAGGCGACACCTTGTGAAGTGAGCCAGCTACTTTCCTGATTATTTCGCAGAACTATGAATCATACATTTTTAAACTGTGGATGGGATGCGCCACAGCTTACACTATCTTCTACCGAACTGTTATCCTCGTCAGACAACGCTGATCGAGGCCTTTCACTAGACTATTTTTAGTAATTTTTTTCAAATGGGCCACCAACCATCACAGTGGTTTTTTTCAGGACTAGTAATGTTGGTCCCACGAATACCGGGGAAATACAGGACCACTTCTACAGTACTCACGCGTACAGAGGCTAGAGCTAAATACAACTGGGTTCTTCCAGGCGTCCAGAGAACATCGTTCGAGACTCCCTACATAGAGTTTTCACCTTAGGTTACGGTTGTGTTTCGTAAGGCGTCGCAACACCGAGAGTGTAAGTGTAAGAATAAACAGTGTAATATTTGTTGTGTGGCAGTGTAAGGGTGTATGTTGTAATTTGTGTAGTGTTTGAGGTGTGGTGTAAAATTTTCAGCAGCTCAGTATGTAGTAGGAAGAAAAGCTGTTAGGCTAGGGCCATGGGGACGTCAGCTTCCCAAAGTCCTAAAGAGGACTAAGACTTTCGTCGAGGGAAAAAAACATTCTTCGACAGTGTGTCAAAAAAATAGTATTAACCAAAAATGGCAGAAGAATATTATAAAGTTTACAAGTTTTATATAATTATTTACTTCAAGATTTTGATGATATCATTTTAATTTGACTTAAAATTTCACCTTCAAAACAATTTTTTTTTGCTAAACAAAAATTTACAATCTTCAAAATAACATCAGTAGAAAATCAACAGATTATTAAGAATTACGTACCACAATCTGTATTTTATAATTATATTTATTTTAATTATCAATAATTTAAATGTTTAAGATTTATAATTTATTTCCTTATGTAACCAAAGAACTTGATGTTAAACAGTTATCCGCGTATTATAAAGAAACTACATATATTAAATAAACCCACAGGGTAGAATCTAAAACAGTGAGACAATTCCGTTCTCATACACATTTGTAGAAAATAAGTAAAACGGGCGTGCAAGGAATTTTGTGTGACTGTATTTTGACATAAAAAAATATTTCATTAATATCAGGTAAATATTTCATCGATAATACGAAGCTAGCTTCAAATCTTCTCAATGATAACCAGTCACAGAATCGTGACATCAACGGATAATTAAATATGTTACATATATGTTACTGAACGTGCGGCAGTAGCTTTATAATTATAAGTTTCCAGGAAGACAGTGCTAGCTGACCAGCTGAGCTGACGGGCAAAGCTAGCGGGCGGTCTATCAGAGGAAAATACCCTAAGGACGTGCTTATTATGAGTAAAACGTTGCTGCAGTCAAGACAGACAGAATCGATTGTAAAAGAGAAAAAAAAAAGTAAAAATATAACGAAAGAAGTAGTCGCTAGTGTAACGTTGTTACAGTTTCACTTTTTATTATTATTGAAAGATTCTATCACGAAACTCATCCCCCCTCTTTCTTAGTCTTCTTCCTCTTGATTTTACTCAAAGATAATTATTACCGACAATCTTTTAACCGGCCTTTATTTAATCTTCACTCCACCGCTTTATCTTCCTTATTATCGGACGAAAAAAACATCATTCATTACATTTTCTGTTCCGTTTGTTTGATGTGTGTTCTTTTTAAACGAGACAAACTACTTTGTTTTCAATTAGAGAAATGATTCTTTTTTGCTTCAAGCTTGACGCAGACGTCACTTCATGTTGTTCTGTATATAAGTAAAATGAAAAGAGCTTTCATCATTTCTTTCGGTTGTTTTAATAATGTATTTATTTAATCAAAGATATAGAAGTTTTTATTTAAACTAAAAGATAATACAAAAAATATTGATTTTTTATTATATACAATAGTTTTTTGTTAGATTTTCCTGGCATACACATTTTTCTGGTTTTTGTGTAATACACTCTTTTTGTATTAGCTATTTCTTATATAGTGTAATACCTTTATTTTTAATATATATATTGTTGATTAAATTTTATCTTTTGTTTTTATTATAAATTACTGATAAATTTAAGGCAGAGTGTAAGGCAGAAAAAAACACTATTAAAAATCTATTATAGACATTGGAACGTGAATTCGGTTTCATTTCAAATTTAGAGAATTTTGAATTACTTCTTGACGCTACAACCAGTATGAGATTTTGCTGCCAAATTGAATAAGTTGCAAATGAATTGTTGAAAACAGTCCTCCAATTGTGAATTGAAAATTAATGTCCCTTGAATGTAATCCTTTGATTATCCCTTAATAATTTATTACTATTATTATTTGTTATATGTGGAATGGTACCCTTGAAAAAATTTTCATTTTTTTTTTAAACATAGTGATGATTTAACAATCCAGGTAAAAAGAGGACTAACCCACCGGGTTGGTCTAGTGGTGAACGCGTCTTCCCAAATCAGCTGATTTGGAAGTCGAGAGTTCCAGCGTTCAAGTCCTAGTAAAGCCAGTTATTTTTACACGGATTTGAATACTAAATCGTGGATACCGGTGTTATTTAGTGGTTGGGTTTCAAGATTACTTTCGATTTATAAATTTATTTATAGTGAAAAACACAAACTCCAATTAAGCCTACATTTTGTGAAATTTTGCCGTCATTTTTAAAAAAGTAATACGTATTAGTAATTGTTTATTTTTATGGTTATCCAAAGGAAAATCTTTTTCTGAAAAATGAAGAATTTATAGATATGTTAATGATATATATGTATACAGTATATTTATATCAGCTTTATGATACAGTTTTTATATGTCTATAATAACTTTTTATTTAAAGGTTTTAATTACAGAAACTTTATATTTATAAAGGTTTATTGTACATTTAGCTCATTAAATGTATATATTTTATTTTTAAGGCATTAACCAGTTTGTAATCAAATTTTCATGTATTTTTAATGACGAATTAAAAGTATTTTATTGTACGTTCATAATAAAATCCATTATATCAGGTAAAATCTTCATTGTATGCATATACAATTTTTTTTTGCCGTCTACTCATTAGAGATATTGCGTATTTAATGCGCTATTTCATTACAAAGGGTTTCATTAATTTGTTGTACAATATCTGATCCAATCTTTCTTATTACTCTGTTATTTATGTATCTGAGGTACAAACGGCAATAGTCAGAGTTACTTTTTCTAAGGGTTTTGTTTATTCTACAATCATTCTCTTTGGTAAGAGTGAAAGAGTCACTTTAAGGGTTAAATATCCGCTGAATTTTCTTGGGCCGGCTTAGCCATATATCACAATATATTTGACTCAGTATAGAAGACAACAAGAAAAT
The DNA here is from genome assembly GCF_047948215.1 of Lycorma delicatula. Taxonomy (NCBI): domain Eukaryota; kingdom Metazoa; phylum Arthropoda; class Insecta; order Hemiptera; family Fulgoridae; genus Lycorma; species Lycorma delicatula. Next base: position 199,924,668 of record NC_134456.1, read on the forward strand.
AATTTTGTTCCACTTTCCCTAGTAAGACAAGCTTCCGAAGCTTGTTACTCCTGGGAGTGGCAGCGATATTTAAGGAGGAGGAGTGATCGGTATTTAATGTTAAGTCGCCTATAACCATTAGATTTTGGCACTTACGTAATAAGCATATGAAATTCTTTTAAAAGTCTTAAAATAACGTATTCCAAAAAATTAATAAAACTTACAGTGAAAAAAAATAAAATAAAAAGTTAATCTATTATCTTAACTTGTCAAACATTCGCAAGTATATTCCTTCTTTAAAGATTTTTGTATAGATATATCAACATGAATGATGTGTGTGTTTCAATTAACAGGTTAATGAAGTGGAAACAACATGTATGTTAGTTAGAACCATCTGTTGTAAAGGATAGAACACAAATAGGGGTTGGTAATATGAGTCAAAATATGTTTTGGATTGCGTGCAACTTACTGATAGAGAGAAGGTGGTTTAGGAAGAGGTATGACAACGAGCAACGGGGGTATGAGTAATGGTAGAAACAACGCGGCCAAGAAATTCCCATTATTCATTGCTCACCATATATTGGCTTCGAATTCATTAAAACCTTCCAAACCTAACAACACAATCAAAGAAAGTAAAACAAATGGAATCGTTTTAAACAAACGCTACCTACTCTTTCGAACGTCTAGGAACTGCTTTCTCTTTTTAATGTATAGTCCACTTAATGCACTGTGTATATAGTTTTGACAAAATAAAATATTTATTCCTTTGTTTAATTTTGCCTCAGTGAATTATACCCATTAATTACTAAACAAATATTCACAGCTTTAGCTTATCAGAAGGAAATACTGTACAACCTTTTTTTGCATTAATCAAACATAAAAGTTTTAATTTATTTTTCTTGAAATACAACTTAAAAAATAATTTACTTCTTTTACCACTCATCAGAATGATTTTAAACTGAGAATAAAAATTATACATATAAAAAATATGTATAAACATCCACGAGTGGATTAAAATGATTGTCCATACAATGTCACCCAATAAAATATATTTTTGGAATCTTTTCTCCCAGTTTTAACTAGTTCATAAAAAAAATTTAACTTATTTTTACATTAAGAAAGTCAAAAACTGAATGAAAAGGAATGAAGGCCCGACATATATCAAAACCTTAAACATTTTTTTAAATAACAATTGTAACTGGATGTTTAAGAAATAATTATGTTGAAAATTTCAATAGTTTTATTCAAAATATACAAGTATCAATTTTTAGAAAAGCTTATTTTGTAATACTCAGCCACTAAAAAACTCGATTATTATTCTTTAATAAATTTCTTAAACAGGGTTTCCGCTGATATATTTTTAAAAAATAGTAAAAAAAAAATTTTTTTAACCACTTTAGCAGAACAAATAGATGTATTTTCGGGTAATAAGATCTTTCGGGTTTTTCAAACATCATCAGGAGATGAAAAATATTATAAGTGAAAAAATTAAAATGACAATAATCATGAGTGTTTGAATATCAACAGTATACTCAAATTTAATAATGATTAATTTTAATCCGAGTATAATGTTAATTAATTCCGATTAATTAATCCCGAGTATAGTGTTGACATTAAAACAGTCATAATTGTATTCTCATTTTAATTTTTTGATTTATTATATTTTAAATCTCCTGATGATGGTTTGAAAAACAGAATGATCTTGAGAAAATACATCTTTTTTTGCTGGTAGGGTGATTAAAAAGAATTAATTATTTTTTATTATTATTTTTTAAATAAGTACTAATTTTAAAATAACGAAATTAATTGATCTAAAATAAATCCACATTCAATCACATCATTAGGAATAAGTATATAAAGTTTCTATGTTTAACGTTTACTGGTTCGTGGAAAATTTGGATTGCAATTGAAATTAAAATTCTAAGTTTTTTTTCAAGTGGTACTTTGTGTTCTTATATGGTATTATTAACACTAATAATTAAAGCGACCTACTGATCTATTGATCTATATAGATCTACTGATCTATTGAGGTAAAAGGTAATACAAAAATTGTTCAAATCAGTAATAATAATCATAATAGTAATAGGATGAAATTTAATTCATTTTTTATGGAAGAGAAGAATGAAGAGTTAGTGACAGTGGTACAGTGGTTTAGGAGATGTCTGCAACTGATACACGAGACTAATGGCGTAAAGTTTTAGCGTCCTAGTGACAGTGACATTAACCCACCGGGTTGGTCTTGTGGTTAACGCGTCTTCCCAAATCAGCTGATTTGCAAGTCGAGAGTTACAATGTTCAAGTCCTAGTAAAGCTAGTTATTTTTACACAGATTTGAATACTAGATCGTGGATACCAGTGTTCTTTGGTGGTTGGGTTTCAATTAACCACACATCTCAGGAATGGTCGAACTGAGAATGTACAAGACTACACTTCATTTACACTCATACATATCATCCTCATTCATCCTCTGAAGAATTATCTAAACGGTAGTTACCGGATGCTAAACAGGAAAAAGAAAGAAAGTGACAGTGACATTACAATATAATTATCATGAGATATCTTTATATACTAATTTTTTTTGGAATTGTACGTTTTAACTTAGCTCAAGCTAAACGATTATCAGATAATTTCGATATCGGAAGTAATGTAAAGGAATTAGAAGGATCCGTTAATCAGGAGAGAAACGAAACTTGAATATTTGAGTGTGCGTCTTTCAAAGAAGTGAGAAATAAAACTTAATTACTATCGAATAAACTGAAAATATCAATTATTAATGACAATCTCAATCTTAATTATACCAATCTAATGAAACTAACTGATCAGTTATGACGAGGAACTATTTCTACTTAAAAACAAAAACAGTCAGCGGCAGAAGTATGAATCTCATCAATACCTGAAGTGACGGTGTGCTCATGCTAGTATTGTGATGTGATAGTTTTATTTATTTATGGCTACTTACAAAGAAGTACGGAACAACTGATAGATGTAAAGAAAGATAATAAAATGAACAAAAAAAAACCGATAGTTAAAACAAAAGTAAAATGACAATCTTTGACGTGATATGAAGAATTATTTATTAAAAAATTCGTCGTAAATGTTAATGTAACTACTATACATATACAATATAAAATAATTTTTTTATGCAGTGTGGTAATGGAGTTTGTAAATTTTTACTTCGTCTTAGTGTGAGTAATCAATTTTTTTTTTATTCTTTTTAAACAAGTAAGAAATTAGTGCATGTGTGGCGGCAACCCACCGGGTTGGTCTAGCGGTGAACTCGGCATCGCAAATCATCTGATTTAGAAGTCCAGAGTTCTAAGGTTCAAATCCTAGTAAAGGCAGTTAATTTTATAGGATTTGAATACTACATCGTGGGTACCGATGTTCTTTGGCGATTGGATTTCAACCAATCACACAACTCAGGAATGGTCGACCTGAGACTGTACAAGACAACACTTTATTTACATTCATTCATATCATCTTCTGAAGTAATACATTACGGTGGTTCCGAATGCTAAACAGACAAAAAAAAATGTACCGGAAAAAAATTATCAGTAAAATTTTGTACGCTGGGTGTCGGGAACCGATAAAACAAATAGAGCCGTTTAACTCCAGTTGGACGAAATATGTTTCTTTTGATTACGCTATCCCCCAGCTTATATCATGTAGAGAGGTAATAAAATCTACTAGTCCATTTCCCACGGCTAGATTTGTTGCTACGTGCAAATTAAGTTTTCTTGTCTTCGACCGTAACTTCACGTCTCTTGATTAATCGATATCAGGATAACCACAGGCCTATAACAAAAAAAATGGGTTGTGTAGTAAAATAATTGCTAGAAGTTTAGAAAGAAACAGTCCTAGTAACATTAAGAAAAGTGGAATAAAGAACTCTTCTTAACTACATGTATCGATAAAGTAATCTTTGTTGAGATGTACTTTAAAAGAAAACGTAGAGGCAAGTCGCAAAAGTTAAAGAAGCAGGATCAAAAATGTAATAGTGTGAAAAGAAAAAACATTTAGGATAAATAAAAAAAATACTAATATCTTACTAATATTAAGATAATAATATTTTTATATTAGAAATATTATGGAGAAAGTTAGAACTTGCACAAAAACCTTTAATATTACAAAAAAAAATTGTAGAAGCTAAACCAAAACCATAATTATTTTCATCACTTAAATTTTCCTTGTGTAGATGTAAAAGTTAAATTAACAAGTTAAAAGTAAGGTGAATTTATAAAGCAGATAAAAGTTTGCGGGGTGTATAATAATTTTGGTATTAACAAGAATTGGAACTTGTAAAGAATATAATTTAAAGCCAAGATAGATCAGTACTAATTACATAGTGTAGAATTAGTTGTAGTTCGTGAAAACTCGGAATACATTTTAAAAACTGATCTATCTTTTACATTCATGTAATTAAAATAAGATAACAACAATTATATTAAGCAGAATGAAAAACATATACGTATTTTTAAGCTATCAACACAAACGTTATCTATTTTTATTACGTGCATTCTGTTCGCTGAACTGATTATTGGCTTGATAATAAATTAGATTGCATCACATCACATCACAGTGAAGTGAACTACTAAGCGGAGGTGGCGATATGTTTATATATATATATATATATATATATATATATATATATGACAGGAGTTGCACGGAGGGTAACTGCGTAGCGAGTAATAATGATAACTACTGGGATTGGATGAGAGAGAAACCCGTCCGACAAGACAAACGAGTCCGCATGCGTGAGTGTCTGTGTGTTACAGATGACTTCGGTCAGAACCACTCTTCATAACCGGTACCTCCTTCATCTCATCAGTTTATTCTTTTACTTTTTTTTAGTCGTGAAGTAATATATTCTTTTCTTTAATCACACAGATCGTCCTAATACATTCCAATCGATAATCAAATTTAGTCTAAGAAGTCTTAAATAATTAGTTAACATGATTATTTTCTTAGAGACTTTCTCACAATAGAATAAATTGTACTGCATAATAATAGAAAACAATATAATTAAAATCTTATTCCTACCTTTTAAAATAAACCGCTAAAATTACTTTGCTCATCATTTCACTGTATTTTTTTTTTTTAAATTTACACTCAAATATCAGAAAATATATTCCCACGGTTTTTAAATAGTACTAACAAATTACAGAAATTCGACAAAAAAAAGAAGAAATCCTTCCATTAACTTAACTTTACTGTATAATATATAAACTTTACTGTTGATTACAATTTCAGTTAATGCTCCAGAACTGTAATTATAGCTGCAGCTAAGTAGTTTGTTGTACATGTGCCATCTGTATGTTTCAAGTTTCATGTGTGGTTGTACTTTAGGAAGTGTTTATCTGATAATATTGATTAGTTGGAAAACTGTAATGATATTTTGACATGACTGTTCGTTTAAATTTTGAAGGATCTCAATAAGAAAAAGCCGGCTAGGAGGTTTCTTTAATATTAAAATTTGAAAAACAAATCAAAAAGATTAAAGTATTAAATATTCAACGACTTATCTTCTATATATAGAAAATTTCTGCCAAAGCTTTCGAGTAAAAAGCCTCACTATTTTGAGTAGTTTGATATTTAATAATTTTAATGTTTCTTCACGTTTATTAATGCACTTCAACAAAAAAAATACAGAAAGGGTAGTTTAAATTTAAATCAAATCACTTAAAATTTTTGTGATAGGAACTTATTGAGTTCCTTTCATTGTAACCAGTTATGCAATACTTTAGTAGTAGAAAGATAGAATTTCTTATTCTTTTTAATTCTCTACAGAAAACTTTCCCAGAGACAACTTTTTGAAGAACAACTTGCTTAAGCCTAAAGCTCGCCGATGGATTTCGTGATAGCTTGATATTTTTCAACATTTTACCAATATTTTGATATTCGTTTGTTGAACAGTAATTTCGAACGGCTAAATAACTTTCTGAAATAGCTCTTAAAACTTAACGAATATAGAGTGCATACCCTTCAGTTGGGTAACCGACACAGTAATTTATAGTAAGCTCTGTATCTAGTATCTGGATGATTCTTAAATTTCTGATGATTTTATTCTTTCAACCATCTGACAATTCGTATATCAATGATTGTTTTCTACTATTTGCAGTAAGGATGGTGTTGGTCTGACACTGCTGAGGATCACTAGTCCTGTGAGGCTAGCGAATCCTTGCTACGATTGGAAAAGGGGTTGTCTGTTGTTAGATGTTACTACTTGTTCGATGGTTGCAAAATGTAAACTAATGCCTGAAGTGTCGAGTAAAGTCGGACCTCCTCTACAATTAAAAAAAAAATCAGTTTTATTATTCTTTCAAATGCATTCTTTTTACATCTTTTAATTTTATTTAAAATAACTCACCCAACAGTAACTGCACCTATGATAAAAATCTGATGTGGACACCATATGACTTCCTTGTACGCCTATTAAATTATATATACACATTTTTTAAAATTAAAAGTACATAAAATACTATTTTATTAATAACTTCTGATATTTTTTTATTTTTTTTATTGTTATTATTGAATTGTTATTAATTGCAATTTTTTTTTACAATCAGAAGGTAATAATTATTAATAAATCAACATATTTAAATAAAACAAAAAAAAGGTAAAAAAAGGAGATGAAGTCGGATTTGAACCATGTGCTTTCCAATTATAAGATCTAAATATTTCATTAATTAGAATTTTATTTCGCTATAACTCTGGAGCCAGTGAAAATAAGTGCCACTTATGCTACATCGTTAAAAAGCTCTCAATGAGGGCTTATTACTGTAGTTAATAAAAAGTCCAAAATCCAATTTTTTGGGATTTTGGGCTTTTTTGGATCCTTTTGATCCAGTTGATTGCAATCAAAAGAGGAGGTCCACAACTAGATGTTACAACAAACCTAAATCCAAAATTTCAACATCCTACAGCTAATCGTTTTTGAGTTATGCATACAGTAACGCCAAAAATAGTTAAAATTGGATTCAGGGATGGTCAAAATGGATATTTCCGTTGAAATCTGAAAACGATATTTTTCACACAATAACACATCAACACACAATATCACAATAACTCTTTACTTCGTACAAGTAAATAAAAAAAACTGTTCCGAAAAAATTATAATTCTTAAGACGTGTTTCTTGATAAATATAAGTTTAATACAGAGAATCGATGTAAAGAGAGACTGCTATCGAACGTGAGAAATGCGAAATGAAAGAATAATTTTTTTTTCACCTTAAATTTTTAACTAATTATCTTAAACATTCATGAAAAAATACTTTGAATAATAAGGTGAAATTGAGCTGAACATTATAATTACTCTATAAAAAACTCAGTAGAAAGCAATGGTAGAGACAATAAAGTCTTTAGAAAGATGAAAGGAAAATGATATCTTTCTATCATCTATATAAAAAATGGAATAGATGAAACAATATTATTATTTAAAATATTGTCAGGGAAAAACTTAAAATGTATTTACTAGAGGAATCACTGAAATCGATCTATGCTATGAAAAATAAGTTTTAAATAGATTAAAGTAAATTAACATATTGGGTCGAATAACTGCGTTTGCGTCTTTTTTGTTGAAGTCGTTAAATAAAACTTGTATTATGTCAAGGTCTGCAGGTCACCACTGTACAAAAAGTTAAAGAGGGACGAGATTTATTTAAAACAACTTACAAAGAATTCTATTTAGAATAACTTGCAGTAAATAAAGGTAAAAAAACAAAAAAAAAAACTAATGAAACAATATTTTTAATTTTTATTAGAAATTAACAATGAATTTGTGTTCGTACTTGCTGAATACTACTCACTCACACACTCCTCATATCTTTTGTAGTCCTAAGGCTAAGATCTATGCTCAATAATGAAGCTTTACAAGAAATATAATTTATAGTAGGGTTATAAACCTTCCTTAGTGGGTCTAACCTCCACCAAAAGGTAGTTAGGCTTTAAATTGGTATGCTCTTCAGTCAGATTTCAAAATATGAAAACCAAATTTAATAAACTTCTTCAGTAATTTCCCACAAAGTTAAACCGCAGACATTAAATCATGTAGACGAAAACTGCCTGTTTTACCCTACTAGACTACTTAACATTAAAATCGGACAAAATTTTTTCCAGATATTTTTACAAATAAAATTGAACAAATTCTTAAAATAATAATACATTGTAACGAAGTACGAATATTTTGAGAGTATTCAAATAAAACAAACGAGAAGAACCTTTTACACTCGCTTGTATGCTAGAAACCCCATTCGACCTTTTTGATAATTCATGTTAATTCACTGCAATATATTATATTTTACAACGTTTTAGTTTCAATAGTCATGCAAATTAACTTTACTTTAGTTCCTTCAAATAAATGCAGACCAACCAGGAAGTTTCATCAAAGTACCTCCGTACATATAAGCATAATAATTTTATTACTGAAGTAAGTTTAAACTGCAGACTAGTTAACAGGTATATCATCTGAACCCAAATATAATCAAATAGTGTATGCAGATATATTTATATATGTGCTTACAAAGGTGAGGGTATACACATCAACTATCCAACACATACATAAACTCGTATGCGCAAATGCGCATACGTAGTAACGGTTATTTACCTACTTACATTGAAACAACACCGATGGCTTAAACCTACGTAACTTAGTTAAGTTTAGGCCAAAACTTTGTCATTGCGTTAAGGTTATTATAGAATAAATTAGATGCCCGTCACAAAACCCATTCTATTAGACCTGTACTCATAATTTGACTAAAGTTTAATTATCTTATAAAATAAGTCGTATAACTTCGGCACCTATTTTTAATATTCTTTAAAATAATTTTTGATCTAACACTGTAACGGTTTAATGCTGAATTAATTTAACATTAAATTACATTAATTTATAATGTAAATTATAATGATAGACTGTTGATAACAGGCCGTAGATTATTAATAACAAATTATATAATTCACTATATATAATGTAATTATAATAATTATAAATTACATAATTAATGATAATAATTAAGGAAATTTAATATTAATTACACCATTAGTTACGGTTAGAACTGTAATACTAGTTAGAGTACTAATTACGGTAAATAGAAATAACTTTTATAAATGTGGCACAATACTTCTTTTAAAATAAAACTGATTTCACAGCAAGTAAAAATTAAATTAAAACAGCACATCTAGCTTAATAGCTTAATAACCTTAATAACTCACATATGCAATCAATGCATGTCGCTATTTGTATGCAGAACATACGAACTGAAATTTTTAAACAACTAGTAACCTCTTTTTTTATTCCAGAGGTATTATTTAATAATTATTTGTTCATCTTTCCTGCTATTAACAAGGAGATCCACTCGGTTGGGAGCCCCTTACTAACAATTTTGATACAAAAAAACTGCTGCAAAAAAATTATTTTCTTCCATTTATTACTCCGTATTAAAGAAGTCTTGATCAATTGAGAAAGACTTAGTCTTCTCAAAGAAAACTCTTGTCTGTACCTACACAGGTAAGTGAAATAATCTAATCAAAGTCTTCATAAAAGATGGAGAAATAGAACAAATAGAATAACATATATAAATCGGAACCATGTTAATCAGAATATTGCAAAAGTGAAAACAAATTAAAAACAATAATAGCAACGGTTACGGAAACATTAATCAGAAAGAAATTTTGAAGAATTGTTCATGAAAGAATTATATTTGGATTGTATATCTGTATACAGATGTGAAACATGGTCATTAAGGAAAAAGAAAAGAAAGGATGGAGGAATATGTAAAATGGGTATAGAGGAAATTGAAAAAAGATTAAACGGATTACATGAAAAATTAGGAAATAACGAAAAAGGTTAACGAGAATAGAAGCTTAATCGAACAATTAAAATTTGGAAATCTAACTGGCTGGAACAATCGATGAGAAGAACTGATAAAAACATTGCTAGAATGATTAGAAGAGGTGTAAGGAAGAGAAGCCGCGTAGGAGTAAACATTTAGATGATCCAAAAGAAAATAGAAACACCCAAGATCTTAATTTTTATGTTTAGCAGGGATGGAGAATGGAGACGGTCATGACGTAAGGGACGTGCCTCACGGCAAATAACAAAACGATCTTGATGACACTAAATGTATCTAAAATTAGCTGAAACTAATGTCTAAGTTTTCTAGGAGTTCTATAACTAATATTGTAGGGGTAATTTTACGATTAACAAGTAAGTTGCATAGAGAATATTTATTGATTAGTAATATTTGTATCTTCAAATTTCACTTCATAAAGGTATAATATTGTAACACGGACCTGAGTAACGGATTACTGCCAGTTAAGAAGAAAGTAGTAGCAAATAAAATAATGGGAGGAATCCAGAAATGGGCTAAAAGAAATCCTTTTAGTAAAGGTCACAGGTCCTTCTAACAATCGTTCTTTGTAATTCTGCCCACTGACACGCCAAAACAGATGTTCTGTGAGAAGAGTTACCGATCCCAGGTTAGGAATGCATGGGAATGAAAGGGCTCAGTCAATCGTTTTCACGTTCAACTGGAGTCTGCTTCTGCAGGTAAAGAGGAGAGGAATATAAATACTCCAGAAAAGACCAGTTGAAATCAGTTCTGCGAGAAAGTTCTAAGCGAGAAGTTATCATGCGAGTTTGAAGCAAGAGTATTTTGCGTAGAGGTCAGTGAAGGAGCGAATTTCTAGTTCAAGTTCGACGCGATTAAGATGACTTTGCGAGTAATTCCAGTAGATGAAAACAAGAAGTGGTTCAGTGAGATAGACTGTAAGTGAGAGAGATAATGTAATAAATTTCATTCATAAACTGTTAGGAAAGCTTTTTTGTGAATAACAAACGTATTTGCAGTAAAAGAACTTTATACTTGTCTTACCTATTGTACTATTGTTGTTGGTCATGCTAATGTATTTTGTCAATGGGACTGAAATCTGCTTTTCAGTATTTAATTACCTGCAAATAAATCCTGACGATTACTTTAAATTGTGTTTTATACGTAATCACCGTTTATTATTATTGTTATTGTGATTAGTATGGTTATTATTTTATTATTACGAGTTATTATTGTCGTTTATTATTCTTATTGTCATTGTTATGTTTGACATATTTTATCTACGTTCTTAAACTAATAAACTAATAAATTTTATTTATGCAAACATTTTCAGTCTTCATGTCTTTCAACATCCTGATCGAGCCGCGAACACGCGACAGTATTTTTGGCACCTCTAAATCCTGTCATTGAAAGTGTTGGTGAATATGAATTTTGTTTTAAACTGTATAATTAGTGATTTACGTAAAAAAAAATTAAAATTTTACTAAGAGTGATGAGGAGACAGAAGTAATCCTGTATTCGTTATAAAAATGGTTAACCAGTCTTTATTGTAGACATGTAGGATGATAAACTTCTACATACCATATCTCATTATCTACTTACATATTTGTGTCCGTACTTGCCAAATTTCTCTAATAAATGAATAAGAGGCCTTATTTAATCATTTTTGATCATATTCTATTATTAGAATAAGACCACGGCTAGATTAGATTAAGGCCTTATTTGCTCCTAAGAAATATCTTCTTAATTATTTTTCTGTTAAAAAAATAGTCATTGGGAACGAAATTGAAATATTTTAACGATTTATTTTTTACACTATGAATTACCCAGGAGCATATACGAGTAAGTCAGTTGTTATTTTTACTGTTGGGACTGAAAAAAAGGGTCTTTAAACGCAATTAAAACAGAATATTATTGATTTTTTGCGTGTAGGTTAGAAAGGGGCTGAAGTAGAAGCGTCATCTGGTCGGTTAGATGTTTTAAACAAAGACACAGTATCACTAAAATCAGTTTACTAAGGGGGAGAAAGATGCTGAGTGGAATATGGGTGTTATTTATGATCTGTCAAAACTGATTGTAATAGTAAACTTCAAACCGATCAAATCTTCGTTGTAGATGCGACCGGTGATTCACAAAAAATTTAGAATTTGTAACTGAACTCAATCATCAGTGCGAAATTGAGTAAAGAATTAAAAATCAAATTTTCAAACGCTGTAGGGACCTATAAACTTCTTATTAAGGTTGATTTTTATCGGGAAAACAAAAGAGCCTTTTTTTTATCCAGGGATAGAAAGAAGTAAGTTAATCGTATATTATTTAAATCAGAAAAAGGGCATGTAAAGAAAATAGGGTTTTTGTGGTTTGTTTTACAAAAATAATCCATGAATTTCAGGTACTAAACCATTTAATAGTAGAAGGAAGATTAAAGAAAAACAAACCAACATACTTGGCGTTTATAGACCTAGAAAAGGCATTCGATAACGTAGACTGGAATAAAATGTTCAGCATTTAAAAAAAATTAGGGTTCAAATACAGAGATAGAAGAACAATTGCTAACATGTACACGAACCAAACAGCAACAGTAACAATTGAAGAACATAAGAAAGAAGCCGTAATAAGAAAGGGAGTCCGACAAGGATATTCCCTATCTCCGTTACTTTTTAATCTTAACATGGAACTAGCAGTTAATGATGTTAAAGAACAATTTAGATTCGGAGTAACAGTACAAGGTGAAAAGATAAAGATGCTACGATTTGCTGATGATATAGTAATTCTAGCCGAGAGTAAAAAGGATTTAGAATAAACAATGAACGGCATAGATGAAGTCCTACGCAAGAACTATCGCATGAAAATAAACAAGAACAAAACAAAAGTAATGAAATATAGTAGAAATAACAAAGATGGACCACTGAATGTGAAAATAGGAGGAGAAAAGATTATGGAGGTAGAAGAATTTTGTTATTTGGGAAGTAGAATTACTAAAGATAGACGAAGCAGGAGCGATATAAAATGCCGAATAGCACAAGCTAAACGAGCCTTCAGTAAGAAATATAATTTGTTTACATCAAAAATTAATTTAAATGTCAGGAAAAGATTTTTGAAAGTGTATGTTTGGTGTGTCGCTTTATATGGAAGTGAAACTTGGACAATCGGTGTATCTGAGAAGAAAAGATTAGAAGCTTTTGAAATGTGGTGCTGTAGGAGAATGTTAAAAATCAGATGGGTGGATAAAGTGACAAATGAAGAGGTATTGCGGCAAATAGATGAAGAAAGAAGCATTTGGATAAATATAGTTAAAAGAAGAGACAGACTTATAGGCCACATACTAAGGCATCCTGGAATAGTCGCTTTAATATTGGAAGGACAGGTAGAAGGGAAAAATTGTGTAGGCAGGCCACGTTTGGAATATGTAAAACAAATTGTTAGGGATGTAGGATGTAGAGGGTATACTGAAATGAAACGACTAGCAATAGATAGGGAATCTTAGAGAGCTGCATCAAACCAGTCAAATGACTGAAGACAAAAAAAAAAACTATGTAAAAAGTAAATTTTCGAAAACGTTTTTCCTTTCAGGTAACATATTATTTCGTCAATATAAGTAATATACCATCCAGCAGAGAACTACTAGGAATTATTTACTGCGTAACGGAACTGCTTGAATATAAATATTAAACCATGTATTGATTGATTATCTATTAAACGATTTTAGATACAGAAACTTATAAAAATAGAAAAACTCTTTAATTATTAATTTTTAATAATGATTTTTTTTTTGTTTTTTTTCCCTACTCCCTCGGGCCGGTTATCCAATTAAGTATACGCAGCCCGAGGAAGTGTCCTTTTACTCAAAGGAGGCCTCCCCACCCACCGACTGTATGTCCGGCACGGTAGGTCAGCCCCCCCAGTCGGATCTTTTCTTTTTGTTTTCTTTACATTGCCTGCCTCAAATCCCCAGGGCAGGAACCGAGTCCGACTATGCCGTCCCCAGCCCCAGCCCCGGGAACCGGGTCTCGGTCTTTTGGTGTTGCCTGCCTGTAACCCCGCAGAAGGTAGGCCAGGCCCGACTATGTCGTTCCCAGCCACAAACTACGAAGCCGGGTCTCGGTCTTTACATTCCCAGTCCGATCTCGTAACGCCTACTCGCGGTCGTAGGTTTCATAAAGAGACAATACTCATGAATATCCTAGTTCTACAATTGCTTCAGTCTTTATTAGTACCCCATACGTCTTTCAGTATCATTTTTCTCTTTTAAAACTAAAAAGGAGAATTTTTCAAAATTATTCCAATTTTGTCTAGAACTCAATATGAAGCTAATTGGTTCCTCGGGTGTGAGATTCTGTATTCCCGTGCGAAACCGATGTGTTGTCCATTTATCGCATTCTGATATTGTATGCTCAGCTGTGTCATCGCGTTCACAGTACCGACAACGTGGAGAGCTTCTTTTACCAAAGCGGAATAAATATTGCTCGAAATTTCCATGTCCAGAGAACATCTGAGAGACATAGTAGCTGACCTCGCCATGCTTTCGTTTGACCCATTGGCTAATGTCTGAAATCAACCTTTTTGTCCACATAGCCCCCTCATGTTGACTCCATCTACGCTGCCATGCCTGCATAACCACTTCAGAAGCATCATCCCGTTCCATGCCCTGAAAGCGAAGCCAGCGTTCCAAGACCTGGAGTTCTATGGGTTTTGTGGACGCCAGAACGCACGCCGTCTCATAAGATATTGTGTATCCGAACATCACCCCAACTAGAGCCTGTCTATGTAGACTCCTCAATCGTTTAGCATTCCTTTGCGTGAATATGGCTCTATACCAAACAGGTGCAGCATACAATAAAGCCGAGGTGCATGCGGAGACTAAAACCCTACGTTTAGATGATCTTGGGGCATCTCGGCCAGCTAATAGCCTTGTGAGGGCTTGTAGTAATCCTTCGACTCTCTCGCATATATATACTATATGAGCACTAAAGCTTAAGGTTTTATCAATTATCACTCCCAGATATTTAGCCTGATTGACACGTTCAAGCCTATGTTCACCTATCTTAAGTTCAAGATCTCGCAGCCGTCTCCTTCCCGCCAACATAATATATTGACTTTTATCTACTGAAAGTGTTAATCCTTTGTAGTTAGCCAGTTATTTACGGTCTCTAGAGTGTCATTGCTCCTTTGTTCGAGGACATCTTCTGATCTCGCAGAGGTGAATATCGCTAAATCATCAGCATAGGCCACTATTTCCGTCTCTTCAGGTAGCTGTAGTCGTAATACATCATCAATGACCAGTAACCAAAGTAATGGTCCCAGTACTGACCCCTGGGGGACACCACCATGAACTTGGTATCGTATGTTACTATCAAGCGTGCTAACCGTAGTCCATCTTTCAGACAGGTATTCGGAGATCTGTCTCCTAATGTAAGGGCTTATTCGCCTTCTGACTAAAGCCGCCATGATGGAGTCCCACTGGATGGTCCCAAAAGCATTTCTAATGTCGAGCATAACCAGTAAAGGAATCTTCCTGGTGCGCCATGTTCCAGCCTTGACTGTTATAGCCCAGCTAGTTATCTTTTCAATCGCCTGAAGCATCGATTTGCCACGCCTGAACCTATACTGGTTGTTATGAATACCCCCGCCTGTCTCTAACTCAAGCAGTAACCTTTCTGCGATCAATCTCTCAGCCACTTTCCCGATATTGTTTATGAGGCTCAACGGGCGGTAACCAACCACTTCGGCATGAGCAGTCTTCTTGGGCAAGAACACAGTGCGCGACTCCCTCTAACAATTAGGGAAGGTCCTGTTCTGCAAGCAATAACATGCCACATCTGTCATTTCCCAAGGGGCTTTCATCATAAGTCCCTTGAGGATCGCAGCAGGAATACAGTCTGGACCCGGACTCTTTTTGTTCCTGAGTCTAGATACCGCCAAGGTGACTTCATGTTGTGTGAATCGACCTGCATCGCATTCAACCAGCTCCGATAGACCCGATTCAGCCACCGGAAAAAGTGTTCTTAATTGCATACCAGCAGACTCAGCTGTAAGGACAGGCAAACGTCTACTCAGTCTTCCCATGACGATCTGAAAAGGACGTCCCCACGGGTCCGAGTCCAGCTCCAAGCATAACTCCTTCCAACGTGCTCTCTTGCTAGATTTTATTAGGTAATTTAGTAACCGCCTGGCATCAGCAAACATATTTACAGCATGCTCGTACACAGCACCGCCTCTTCTACGGAGTCTAAATTTTCTCCTTCGCCAGTACTGCAGAATCCGTCTTTGGTCCGCAATCTCCGCAGTCCACCAGTAAGCGGGTTGATACCCCCTGATATTTTGGGGAATCCTCGCCATCTCCGTGACTATTAATTCCTGCAGAACAAAAGGCGTAACCTCTCTGCCATCCATGAGCTTGCGAGCAACTTTGTCAACCACTACTTCTACCTGTCTTTTAGACAATCTCAGCGACTTTGATGTTCTCCCGATCACCGATCGTATACCGTCAAAAGAAAATCACGTGGCAAAGTGATCACTACCAGTTTCTGACCTCAAAACTCTCCATTGATAGAGCGAAGGATCCCAACTATTGTCAACCAATTTCAGATCTAATACAGATCTATGACCTCTGGCTTCAAATGTATAAGAGTCGTCATTTAGACAGATCATATCAGTCGCCATCATCATTTCTGTAAAGATTTGCCCTCTTCTGTTAGTATAACTGCTACCAGCAATCGTGGCCTTGCAGTTAAAATCACCCATAACCACGGCTCTTTTCGGTGACTGTAAGATGACCCGTTGTATTTCGTCAATGTAAAGTTCATACTCAGCAATTCCAATATTAGGACTCACGTATCCAGCCACAAGGACAAAATTCGGCAAAATAATCGCTAAAATCCCCTCTCCTCTATGATGCAACTGCCATCCGATCCTATTACTGTAGCTCCTAACTGCTACATCCCCGGCAGTATCGGTGGTCCAAACGTGGCGAGCAGCTTCAATTCTATTAGGCTCAGTTATAACCAATAGATCGACATCGATTTCCATGGCCTTCGCTCCCACTAAGACAAGGGAGAGACGACTCCTGTTGGTGTTTGCAGTAACTTAAGCATTGCCTCTGGAGCCGCACTTCATGCCTCCGGTGCGGTGTGTTTCGCTGCCACCGCTGCCTTCTCTGCAGTCCCTAATTACGTGCCCTTTCTCCCCGCAATTAAAACAGAGGGCAGACCTGTCGGGACCTTTGCAATCTATACTCCTATGCCCAGATGTCCAGCATCTCTGGCACTTGTCATTTTCTGTGCGGATATAAGCACGACAGTGTACCCAGCCTATTTTTATTCTGCTGGCGATCAGTTTAGTGGCAGTTCTATAGTTAGTAATTACAGTGGCATTGCGGGTGTCACGTAAGCATGTCTGATAGATGTAACTCGGAAGGATTCAGAGGAGCCAGCTACCGCAGCAATAGGATCGTTAATTTCTCTTTCCGTAGTGTCGGCATCCAGATATTTTATATGAACGACTGCACGCCGATCCCCTCTTGTCCTCAAATCCACTTCTAACTCGGCGGCTCTGTCTCGAAGGGTGGTAGTGAACTGTGCAGCATTATCTTCACCCTTGATTCTGACTTCCAGCTCATCATTTCTGCATTTCCTAAGGGACAATACTTCCCCGGCCTCATCCTTAGTTACTTTGTTTTTAACAGTTTTAAGTAAATCAGCGAAGGATTTTCCTTGTGCCTTCACTACGACTATTTTGCTACCCTCAACAGGAGGAGTGGCACGTCGTCTGGAGGTCGATCAGGATCTTGTCCGGGTTGTATCGAGCCTCCATTTTTAATGATGTTATGAAAGTTATATATGACATTTTATTATAAATTTGAACTTCTTAATGAAGGTTATTCAAGGTAACGAAATACGTTACGACAGAAGTTCTTAATTAGAGTTTAAGCACACTACACGCATAAGAACTTAAACAACAATAACAAGACTTTCGATTAAAATTAAAAAAAAAATTAATTTTAAAAGTATTGAAAAAATATTAAATGGAATTCTTGTCTTTACATACTGCAAATTGGTAAATCAATAAATAATCAGTAAATAAATAATCTTCATGAATTAAGCTAAGAATTCCATTTAATATTTTTTTCAATACTTTTTAAATTAATTTTATTAAATTCTTCAGTAATTATATCCACGTAGTACATCCGATTTAATGTAAATTACGGAAATAGAATTTAATTGAATTCAACTGATAAGTTATAAAATTTTGGTCAATACCTCATAAATTATGAAAACAACCATTAACTGGTAAATGCTAAGCACTGACATGTAACAACAGTAATAGTTTGAAATATAATTTAAATTGCAAACAGGAAGATTGCAAATCAGGTGCTCTACGGAGTGAGTTGTCCTGTCGTGGAGAAGGAAAGGGAATTCATTCTCTTAAAAAGCAAGAAGGAACCGTAGGAAGAGAAAGAATAGTAAGGATCTGAGTGGAAGAGTAAGAAAATCCATAAGAGAGGTAAAGGAGAATAAGTTGATAGTTGGAAAAAATATTCCTTCTTCAGTTCACTTATACCCTCTTTCTCTCATGAATAATTAAACCTTCAGATACAGTAGAGATATTTCCCCTAACGCTCTAACACTTCTTCCGTTTTGTCTGACCCTCCTTACCGATAGGAATCGGTAACGGGTATTCCCAAAACAACTGAATGTTTTATTATTTGTTTATTATTATCAAGTTGTACTATTATGTATTATAAACATCTAAACTCGTACTCAGAAATATATTTTTAAAACAACAAAAATTTATTTAAAAAAAGGATCTTTTAAGTAATTTCTAACATTTTTATTATAGAAAATAATATTTAATCTTATAAAACTGATAAATTAGATTAAGATTTTATAACAAAATAAAAATTAGGATTTTTTTATAATTTTCATAGAATTAATTAAAATAGAAAATAAATTGTTGTTTTTATTTAGAAATAAGATTACTTTAAAAAAAAAAATCCGAATGGTGTTTTATTATTATTTATAGAAAAATTAAAAATGCGCAATTTTTTTCTGAAATGCAAGATGGTACTTGGAAGGTACATTGGTAAGTCCACAGGTCAAACGTCTAAGGAAGGAAAAGTTTTCAGAAAATTTATGAACGCTGAAAAAAAGATTACATGATGGAATTTTATAATCAGATAGAAAACGCATTTGAAAACCTACATGATGACAGAAACTGATCAAGCTATAAATTTTCTGCACATTACTACTAAGGAATTTTACTTGTACGTTTAAAGGTAGTATTTCAGATATTTCTTGTTTAGTATCGTTTTTGATTTGTAATTTTGTATCGACAGTATTTGTCCGATATTGTCCACCAAACAGTACTACCCGACAATGTATAGTTGTATCGAAATGAAAAACAGGTTATAAGATTGTGGAAGATATGTTGTACTTATATGCGTGCATTCAACTTATCAATGAAAAAATATCTATTTTTTGGATTATATCATCTTTAGATTTGGTACCGAGTTTGCAATACTTTACTTAAAATAGCAATTCTGTTGTTAGTAGAAGTTGTAGAAAGTTTTCACTTTTATAACATCTGAATTAGAGAATGAAAGAGAAAGAAATTAGTGATCACTACTTGAACGAAAAAAACATTTGAAAGTTTGAAAAAAATACTTGTATAATAATGTATTACCGGTAAAAACTAACTTTATTGATTTTATTGGCTTGTTTTATAGTACGACTTCTACTACTACTGTTGCTGCTGTTGCTGCTGCTGTTGCTACTACTACTACCACTACTAAATTATTAATATATTTTAGCTGCAGCTCCTCACAATACAACAGCATATGTCTTTAACCGAAAATAATCAAGTAGTTAAACACAAAAAATGAACAATAATATTGAAAAATTGAATATTAAAAATATTTTTTTAAGAAGGAAAAAAATAAGTATATTAAACGTAAAAATATTAATTTCTTCGTATCTTAATATTATGGTTAAATATACTCGTACATTACAAATAATAGCATGAAAGGTAAATTGTGATGATTCATTAGTAAAGCAAACAGCTCACGTTTATTACTACAGCATTTATGCACGCAAACATAATTCACAAAAGTCAGTCGGAACGAAGTTTAATAAAAGAAACTTTAACTTTTAAACAAGAATATTTTCCAGTAATCTTTAGCATTATGTGATGTATTTTTCTTAAAGATCGGAAAAAGGAGTGCTATACTTTGTGTATAAAAAAGTAATTTAATTAAGGAAAGTTGTTTCTAAAGATTCAATAACATTTCCCAACGCATACAGAAAATTTTAAACATTGAATAACTACTAGTTGAAACTAGAACAACAATAAAAACAAACAGTAAAATTATAAAACGAAAATTACCAATATAATTTTCTATTAGGAGATCAATTAAGAACCTTTCTTTGTTGACTGCATTATTTAATGTAATTTAATTTCAAGAAAATTTACGCTGTAAGTAGGAAATTTGAAAATGTATAGATTTTTAATATATTTATAAGCAGCCTCTCCTATATAACTGTCATCCTCACCTACACGAGTTATAACCAACTGCTACACGGTGTATCCTGAGATTGGAAACGACCGTGTGTCTCCCGGGATAAGGAATCCTCGTATATCAGAACCAACAGCCTCCTACGAGGGAGGATAAGCAGGTACAGGCTTATGGCACACTCTTTCACTAGGGTTAAGAAACATTCCTTAAAGGCGGATGAATCACTGGTCAATAGCATAATGGGGTAGTCAACAGGAAACCATCGCATTAAAGACCCAATATCCTAGACCCTAATAAGAGTAGGTCAGTTGTAGACTTTGATCTTGTAAAAATTGATTCCGAAAAATTAAATAGTCTTCGATTTAGATCTTCGGCAGGGTACTGCAAGAGATTATGCTACAAACAGAATAAGTAAAAGACTATTGGGTCGCGGAATGTTCGAACTTTGCTTCAGTGTGGTAACTTCAGAATCTAAAATTTTAAGTGAAAAGGATGGAAATAAATGTACTGCAGTTGAAGAAGATGAAATGGAAAGACGGAGGAGCCTTTTTTATTGGAGTCTATCTAGCGATTCATACCGCCTGCATTCAGGGTAGTCCAGAAGAATGATGAGCAGGAATTATTCTAAGCAAAGAGTTTGGACAAAGAATTAGTGAATACGTCCAACTAGTAGACACCTAATCTTAATCACGATTGATACGAAACCCAAACAGGATGGTAATAATTCAAGTATATCTACCAGCATCCAATGATGAAGAGAGAGAAGTTGAGATCATTTTGGATGAAATACATGAAGATTTAATACAAGTAAATAAAGTAGAGTAATTGAAAATAATGGGCGACTGGAATGCGGTGACAGATGATAGATTTGGATCCGTATGGTTTAGATAAGAGGTAAGATAGAGGAGAGAGATCACTTGGCTTCTTGCTTACAGCACAAATTGGTAGCATGTAAATAATGGTTCCGCTACCATCCAAGAAGACATGGAAAGCCGTAGGGGTGGTAGAGGAAAATAGCAAATACTGACTTTATTTTAGACAGGCAGATTTAGGAACTAAATGAAAGATTCCATTTTGCTACCCGAACATTGATAATGATCACAATTTGATGCTAAGTGAATGCGACCTAAAATTTAAAGTTACTAACATGTAATAAGTGGGAATGTGGATAGGCTGAAAATTGAAGAAATCAGGTCGGTATATAAAGATGAAACCAATAAGGCTGTGGAAAGCAGGATGACTCAGATGAAGAATGTAGAGCTGGAGTAGGGTTTAAATGCAACGAGACTGAGGAGAAAAATAGGCAAATTGGAGGGTGCAAAAAAATCTATAAAACGATTCTTTGGAAACAGAGGCTGAGAACAACCTGCACTAAGAATGAGAGAAGTGAATTATTATTTTTAGAGAAGGAAATAGCTGTAAGGTGGAAGGAATATTTAAAGAAGCTTTAATGGAATGAGTTGGATCGATTTTGTAGAGACGTCGGAAGGTGAATGTGATATTAAGGAGCTTGAAAGGGGGAGACTAAATATTAACAGCAGAATTTGAACTCGCACTGAAACATCTGATAGATACGAAAGGCGGTGGCATTAATGATATACCAGCAGAACTCATTAAGAACGTAGAAGAGCGCGTTCAAACGGAATTGCACCATATAGTGAAGAGAGGCCATGAAACCGGCCAATTGCATCAGATTTTATGAAGTGATTATAATCCTCCGAAAGGAAGTTTAAGAAATCCAATATGAGCCACATAGAACTCTCAGTTTAGTAACACATGCATTTAAAATCTTGACGTCATCATCTCGAGAAGAATTGAGGGTAAAATGGAAGCTCTACTTACAGAAAACCAGTTTGGGTTCAGAAGAAGTTGAAACACGCGAGAAACAGTATTAGGACTTCGTCTTATATTTAAAAAAATATTGTAAAAGAAAAAATACACATTCACTGCTTTTATTTAGATGGAAAAGGTGTTTGATCGAATGAATTGGAAATTACAATTCAGGTTATTGAAAGAGGCAGGGATAAAATATATAGTGATATAGGGTAATTCACAACATTTATGTGGGTGAGCTGATGGTTATGTGGTTTGGTGAACACTGAAAGAAGGCAAGCATCAGACAAGAGATTCAGCAAAGATGCCTGCTTTCACCAGTTTTATTCAATGGTTACATGCAGATGTTTTGTTTTTAGTTTTGTTGTTTTTTAGGGATAGTTGTACACGGATGAGAATGTCACAGTGGCATTCATATCGTGGCATCCTGACTACGACGAGAATAACGCTGAGTGAAGACTTTTGCCAAGGTTTTGAAGATGACCTCCGTAAAACCTATAAGGGGTAGGTATTGGGAGGGTGGGGTGCCGACTGCAACTGTCACATGATGGGTGTCTTCTCCTACAGGATCAGGATATTATCCCTGAAGAATTGAGAAAAACGATTGGAAACATTTTAGGTACAAGTATACATGGAGTAGAGATTGATTTTATACGGTTTGTAGATAACGTACCTATATTTGCATAAAACTATATGTCTGTAATAACAATGCTGTAGGAGTTAGAACTGACACTTGGCTTAAAGTATATTTTAAAAATAAATAAAGGGAAGACTGAAACAGAACTCACGAAAACTGTGTCTTGGGCGGTGAACAATTTCGGATCGTAGACTACTTTACCTACCTGGGCAATAAAGTAACCCTAGATGGAAGTTGTGAACTGTATCAAACATGCAAAGGCGGCAATCAAGAAAAAGTGCAAATTTTTCACATCAAGGTATTGATTTGTTTGGCAATTATCCCGCCACCACCCCATTCGGTCGCTCTAAAGCATAAGACCAAATGTCTATGCCACAAACGGGTACTGAGCCTCGAAACAGTTTAGCGACCAATGTCCTAAATAGCTCCTAGAGCTTACCTACCAGCGTGAGCGGACTAAGCGCGGTACCATACACCACCGACTTACGTGTCCCAACCGCTCACTTGTTATATATTTACTAAATTGGGTCAACCCCGTCAACTATTAACATTATATATTACATCAATAAATTAAAATTTACTTTGTCTAGACAGCAATTCACTGCCACGCCTAGGTAGCTGAATACCAGCAAGTACTTGTCCACCAAATTAAAGCGCTTGGAGCCTTAATTGACTGGTGGTCAGCCATATATATCTCTAGGTTAGCTTCACACAGCAGTGCGGTAGGAGTCTTTTCACTAAAAATGACTGATGTTGGTAAATTACTTTTCTCTGTAAATTACTGATGTCGATTGAACAATGCAACCGCATCAAGGAACTCCCACACGGTTCGACAATGCGGCTCTCACCACATTGATTCGCCTAAACACATCAAGATATGTAAATGTGACTCTCAGGAAAAACTGATAAAGACGTTTGGAATAGTGTGCGCCTGTATGATAACAAAACTTGGATATTTGAGAAAGCAGACAAAAAAGGATTGAGGTCTTTGAATTATGTTGCTATCGGAGAATTAAAAAAAAATAGTTGGTTCACTAGGTTACAAATGTTCAAGTTTTATCGAGAATTGGATTAGAGAAGACATGCTTGTTGGAAATGATTAGAAAAAAAAAGAGCAGTATGAAGTGGACATATTGTAAGACACTACATGAAATATGAAATATATTAAGTATAACATGATATGGCTGCACGACATTTAGCTCAAGAGAATGGCTGACCAATCAGAGATATGGAAAGCTACTGCCAACCAGTGTACTGATTGATAAGTAAAAAATTTAAAAAAAAAACTGTTTATCAGATAAGAATATCTTTTTTAAATTTCTTATTCTTGTTTTTTATTCTTTGTAATATTAACTTAATCAATTAGAGTTGTTAAATGAACAACGATGTATTTCCTATTAATCAAGGATAATGTCATATTTCTCTTAACATTCATTTTCATGAATTTTAATATCAATTCTCACCAACAGTACAAATTAAAGGAGAAATCAGTTCTATAAAGTTTTCATCACTAGAAACTATTATTCTCTGTTCTCTATGCAAAATTCTTCTACTTAAGATGCCGTATGGTAATGAATACCACAAAATCAATTTTGAAACATTCACCTTCTTATTTAAGATCATATTTGAGTTTTCACATTATTTAAGATCAAATTCTAATACATAACATTCTAATACAAAAAGAAATTGTAATTGTAACTAAGAAGAACTGTATATGAAGCTCCGAAAATACTGATAAAAAATGTTTTTCAGATAAATAGGTATGTTATTCTTGATTATAAAGAGGCGTCACACGAATCTTTAAATAATGAAAAACGAAGATTGTATTTCAAATAAATTGTTAAAATTCTTTAGAAATCTTTTACATGCAGTAAAAAATGTTCTTTAGAAGTAATCACGTTTGAGTATAACATGATCAGAACACTATGGCGTTTCTTAATACGCATTCTCTTGCCGAATAAAGCAACTCGCAAAAACGGTATCGATCAGATGATCTTATAACACGTCATTGCTACCGTTTAAATAAATATGTGTAGTGGGAAGTTTCAGCAGTTATTCGGTCATTAAATTAATAAATGTGAACGAATTTCACTTTGGCGCCGCTATAAAGTTATATGTCATTGTTCTACGTAGAAGCGGATAAGTTAATTTGTAATTTTATACAATCTCTTCCAATTTTTCATGGCTTTGACAGATCTAAAGCATCTGAGTTTAACAAAGTACTAGTCAGGTTTGTTTTGTCTGAGAGTAATGATTATATTATTTGTGATGAACAGTGATACTGTAACTTGTATGGATGAGTATCATCTTTATTTTTTTTTGTGAGCAGAATAAAACAATATATCGGCTCATTAAAAAAGGCATTGGAAAAGTGCTTTCATTTCAGTTTTTCTAGAAATTACGCCTTTGGATACAAGTTTTGGGAATAATTATCTCATTTTAAGGAAAATAAGCATTAATTTCTATTATTCCTATGATTCATATATTCCTACATATTAAATACATTTTCATAGATAGATTAAAATCTTAAGTGAAAAATTCATCGGTGTTTCAAATGTTCCCCAATGTTCAAATGTTTACTAATGAAAGCAATCCTTGGAGAGAAAAAAAAACAAACCGTGTTCTAAAATAAATTCTATATATTGTAAGGAAGAGTTTTATTTATTAACTTAGACAAAAATTCTCGTTATAAAATTACATAAATCCAGTCAAAAGAGAAAAAATGAAATAAAATAATAGTAATTTTATCGTTAAGTCGTCTTCTTCACAGGTGCGTGATTGACAGATATTCCAGTTTATATTCCGTCTCTGTTTTTAGTGTACCAAACCTGATTCTATTCTCATAAAACTTAGAAAAGGTGTTTCACACACACACACACACACACACACACACACACACACACACACGCACACACACACACACACACACACACACACACACACACACACACATATATATATATGTAAAATTACTAATTAATAAAAAAGGTAAACAAGATTCAACCATAAAAATCTTTCCTTAAAAAGAACTTACTTCATTAAGCAAGAAGGTTTAGTAACATTAATTAATTCATTTTAACAACAGGATTAGTTTCCAAGAA
Organism: Lycorma delicatula; assembly: GCF_047948215.1. NCBI lineage: Eukaryota > Metazoa > Arthropoda > Insecta > Hemiptera > Fulgoridae > Lycorma > Lycorma delicatula. The sequence continues at coordinate 199,950,552 of NC_134456.1, forward strand.
GTAGTGTTGATTCTTCTGAGGTGTAAACTCTTTTTACAAAAAAAGCATAACATATATTAACAGTAGCGTAATTAAATAACAACATTGGCTTGGAATTTTTTTAATCTTGCGTTACGCCTGCTTTTATTTTTTGATTCAAATACAGAAAACTGATATCAGAAGAATAATAAATTGTAGTGGAAAACAAGCTACTGTTAATTAACTAAAATAACAATTTTAAACTAATGGACAATTTCATCAAATTTTTTATTTATTTTTTTGTAGGCGAAATAAAATTTGATGTACTAGTAGTAATAGATATCTGCATTAACTGCAATAAATATTTCACACAGTGCAATAAATGTTCTCATTGCAGGGAATATTAATTTAGTACACTTTTATTTAACAATTAGCTAATGTTTAGTATATATATTCTCGATTACACTTTAATTTAAAAATCTGCCTTTTTTTAATAGGTTACTCAAAGAAAAAAGTAAATAAATAATTAATGTTACGTTGATATCAGCTACTATAGGTTTAATAGTTGTCGACATGAATCACAAGTTTCTTTTGAAGAAAACATAGCAATTCTACAGAATAATAATCATTTAATTCCGGGATTATTAAATAAAATGAAAACTGTTTCAATGAGTCATCGACACACACACACACACACACACACACACACATATATATATATATACATATATAAATATGTCATATATGACATACCATAGACATATCAGCTTGGAAGAATTTCTTGAACGCAAGTGATTTTCACCCCCTACAAGACATATCATACTTTCATTTTGTTTATTGTTAAGGAGTGATCGTTTCAGAGAGAAAAAAAAGACTGGTTCTCTTATATTTCAGATACATTACTTACGTTAACCTCAACGAAGTCTGGAATGATAGTGTAAAATAATAAATTCACACATAATTTTCTGTCGGAAAACAATCTCTTATAAAATATCTCCTTCTCTTCTTCACTCTTATCAATCTAAATCTCAACCTAAATCTCTCTTATCAATCTCTCTTCCTCATCTTAGTAGCAGAAAAAAATTATTGAGAATTCCATATTATGATTCAACGGACAGCTATAATCAAAAACTTAGGCTAATCCAAAACAGAGGTTTTATTCTTGTCGAATGAAGCTTGAACAAAAATTAAATACAACAAGAAAGTTGTAAGACTGAACAATATATATTGTGCTTGCAAAAAAACTTTTCAAAGATTCATAACTGTGTAACACAGTTTACAAGTCTTTAGAGCATGCTAAAAGTTGATATTATCTTAATTTATTTTAATGAAAGTTCTGTTTTAAAGTTGTTTCTCAATTTTAAGAAAACTTCAACTAAAAATAAATAATAATAACGCTCGTATTTGATAAAGACAATTTAACGCTAATATAAAATGCCTGTTCGTATATAGAGCAAGCAAAGTTCTATTGATGAATTTTGAGCTACAGAATACACTTTTATTTTATTATTAAATTGGAATAATAAAAGTAATTTATTTTTAAAAAAATCAGATTTTATAAAATAAGATAACATAACCATTTCCTATAATACTTCCAGAAAAGGAGGTATGTGCTTCTGCTGTAATATTGAATAAATATTTAGTGGTCTGAAGATCTTTTGAAAACTTAAAAAGTTAATTTAAAAGAATCTTTCACAAAAATATTATTGCTTTATTGTTGAGTGTTTTTTTGTTATTATTAATTAAATAAACCTGAAACTTTGCATTTTATTTTTAACACATTCTTAAGAATACATTCAAATAATTTTTATTAACTTTTTCATAATCATTAATTTATTTTGTACTCGTTTAATTTATTTTTAAATTAATTTTTTATTATCAAACTTTTATCATTATTAATTGTAACAGATTTTATTACTTCTCTTTTTATTTATTAATTTTATGTTTTGTGACTCTACTTCGATCAAAAACCAGTGGTTTTAGGAAAATCTTAGAGCATATTTTTTTTTGTACGTGACGCAACAAACCTAAATATTCCTGAATGAATACGATTATTACGTAATGAACTGAATAAAATACTTATTTATCTGCTGCAACGTAATTATTTCACAGGATAACAACTTGTAACAAGAACAAAACGAAAGCAATGAAACGTAGTAGAAATAACGAAGATGGACCACTGAATGTAATAATAGGAAGAGAAAAGATTATGGAAGTAGAAGAATTTTTCTTATTTGAGAAGTAGAATTACTAAAGATGGATGAAGCAGGAGCGATATAAAATGCCGAATAGCACACACGAAACGAGCCTTCAGTCAGAAATGTAATTTATTTACATCAAAAATTAATTTAAACGTCAGGAAAAGATTTTTGAAAGTATATGTTTGGAGCGTATCTTTATATGGAACTGAAACTTGGACGATCGGAGTACCTGAGAAGAAAAGATTAGAAGCTTTTGAAATGTGGTGCTTCAGGAGAATGTTAAAAATTAGATAGGTGGATAAAGTGACAAATGTAGAGGTGTTGCGGTAAATCGATGGAGAAAGAAGCATTTGGAAAAATATATTTAAAAGAAGAGACTCACTTATAGGCCACATATTAAGACATCCTGAAATAGTCGCTTTAATAATGGTGGGACAGGTAGAAGGAAAACACTGTGCAGACAGGCAACGTTTGGAAGATGTAAAACAAATTGTTAGGGATGTAGGTTGTTAGGGGGTATACTGAAATGATATGACTAGCACTAGATAGGGAATCTTGCAGAGCTGCATTAAACCACTCAAATGACTGAAGACAAGAAAAATAAATAAACTTGTACAGTAAATTTTTTTACAATCTACACTACGTATATTTCGTAATTAATTTGGAAAAAAAATTTATGCAAAGGTAAGCGATATTAATAGTTTATAAACTATTAATTACGAGTATAATAAAGTAAATTAAATCCAAACAAATTAGGTAACTCAAGTTTATTAAAATAAAAATGTCCATTTAAATTTATTTTAAAGCAAATTATTTCTTAGTCTAATAATATGATTAAAATGATGTTAGAATAAAATAAAACTTTTGAATAAGGTTTCAGTAAGGAGTATATCACAACAAAATTGTTGCAAGAATTATTATTTTTATTATTATTATTACTATTACTGTTATTTTTATTGCAACACACAGAACGCAACTAACAGAAAACCGAGTGAGTTCACCTTCTTTTCCACCTCACCTGTACTTTCCGCTCAATTTGTAAGGTCCATTAAATCCAAGAAAGGACAGCTCGGTCCAATTGCATTTGGCCTACCACTACGTAAGGTTGACAGAAATTGACAACAAAACGGGTCTGGTTCCAATATTCCTCTCCTCTCAACTCAATACTTTTACTTCGTTTTATCTCTCTCAACAACTCAACAAATGTTCTTCCTCCTACCTGCCACCTTTTTATAACACCCTCTGTTCTAAAATTCAATCAAATGATATCAAAAAAAAAGCAACATAGTAACTTCAAATTGAATTCTTATATTTATAAACCATTTTTTTTTTTTTTGTTAACTATTTCTGATGTATGAATTGTTTATGATATTGCAACTGACTTTTCAATCATGATAACATTAATGATGATCAAGTTATATTTTTATATTACTCATTATATTTTTCAAATCCTATTAAAGATAAATTCAGGTCTTATTATTTTCTATTATTTATTTAACGATGCGTAGGATAGGTATCGTATATTTATGTTATGTTTGATATTCTACGAGTTCTGTTTTTAAAAAACGTGAACTTTATTTATACAATTAAAATAATTTCAATTAGTATACATGTAATCGTAAATAATTAATTTTTAATACCATTATTGCGTACATGTCAAATGATGAATTGAATACGACGATGCAGTATCAAACGAGTCTAGCAGAAGAACCTTACATCATGAAAGCTACTGTGGGACTTTATTAAAGTCATTGTACAACTTTATTATAAGACGATGATGTGCATCGAACGAATTCTAATGTAGAAATGAATAATTATTCTGTACACTTGGTACAAGATGCAAACAGGATGCACCTGCATTGCATTCCATCATTCGATGGATTTCTTAGTATTAAGTGATATGAAGCACATGTGGCCTATGAAATGCAGTGCGTCAGGATTTTATTGTAACATAACTTATAACTAGTGATTATAACTTAAGTGATATGAAGCACATGTGGCCTACGAAATGCAGTGCGTCAGGATTTTATTGTAACATAACTTCAGCTAGTAAACAGCCTATTTAATTTTGGGAAAACGAATTATGTATTTTGCAGAATAGTCTGTTATGTTTAGTTTTTTTGTAAAAGTTCATTGAACAAAAAGAAGAACATCAAGTTTTTAAACTACGATTAACTTAACAGCTACGACTGCTCACAATCAAGATTCCAGTTGAAGTTTACAAATTCATTTATAGCAATCACCACGAAGATTCCATCTTTTTATTTATAAAAGGTTTTTCGGGAAAAAATTATTGACTATATATTTATAGGTAGGATATAATCGTACGTAAAGACATGATAGTACCGTGATATATTTGTTACGAAAGTGGTTATGTTCAATACTTTACCAAAATTTCCGTTTCAATTTATTTATATTCCTTTACCTTCTTCTTATTTATATTTAGGGGTTACAAAAAATAAACGTAGTGACTTTTTTCTTTTTTTTTCTGATGCGTCTGAGGAACCCCACTTACAGGCGGAGTGGAGTGTCAGACTCGCTTACAGGTTCCGCTTGGTGTTATTAAGAGAGCGTATGTGTGCCTGCGCCCTGCCGACCAAACTTCATATCTCACTGATCCTCCCCTCCCGGGGTCGGGTTCACAATTAAGTATTGCACGTCCCCGGGAGGGTCTTTGGGCAAGAGGAATCCAGAATCTCCGTGATTCATGACGACGTCTATCCACGCAAGTGCACACGAACGACGGCTCCGCAGGGAACCGTCTTTCACTCTCTGACCCTTCGGTCATGTTCTCCGTCTGAGGACTTCGTATTGTGGTACTCTCTAGAAGATCCATCTGGAAGCATCCATCAGTTCCTCTCTTCCCGGAGTTTGGTTTACAGGCTCCCTTTCACGAATCCTGCGACTGTTTCAAGGTGGTACTAGCTTTTCAATCAGGTGTCTATTATGTCATTAACCGCAATCATCCCCGTGACTGCAAACGTAGTAACTTAAGGTATACAAATATCCCTTTCTACATTGTCCAAAATTTAAGTATGTGCAATTATTTTTCATGAAATCAATTAAAAGATAAATAACGGAAAGTGGAAAATTAAAAAAAAATCCAGAAATTATCGTAATTAAACTTATTTTATGATTTAACGTCATTAATTTTCTTACTATACGGTTTGGTAATATCGATGATATGTATAATAAGGGGTTCATAAGAAAGATAAAATTTTGAGAAGGAATAGCTGGGATTAGTAAGTACGGTAACTAATAAATTCTAAATAGCTTCTAAATTAATGACCAATATTTTCATTACTTATTGAATTTTAATTCATTCTGCCGTCTTAACTCAAATAAACCAATTTTTTTTTTTTAATCAAAGCACGATTGTTACACTACATTTAAAGTTTTTTCCATTCGGGGCCTGTTCCTGTGTTGAAGGCTCTTTAATTTTTGGAAGAAACATCTTTGTTGCAGTATTTCATCCACTTTCCATAAAATTATTGATCAGTAATAGCCTGCCCATAAGTAAGCAAACATTTCCTGATTTTCCAAGAAATTTCTGGCAGAAAGAACCATTGTTCTTCCTGCCAGAAATTTAAGCAGCTCATTAGCTGCTTAGTGGATCTTTAAGGTATAATTTTGCGAGGGGTTGTTTCCTTTACATTGCAGTTCCTCAGAAGAAAAGATAAGAGCTTAGTGTTTCATTTTTCTTATGCTTGACCCATTTTTTTTTCATTTTCATATGGATAACCCTGAGAATGCACATGCTGAGGATGCTAGCACCTTTAGAAACAGGACATGATTAATATTATTTGGCAATGTTGCCTGTCTGGAGTCTAGGGACTGTCTTCTCATATAGGTGTCTGCATAATAGGTCTAACGCCTGAATGTCCTAAACAGTAAGGTAGGACTGTTCACAGAATATGAATATAAGAAAAATGTTAATGAAATAATTTAAATAATAACTGTATCATCCAACTTAAAAGTTTTATTTTTACATAAAATAAAGTAAATACTTTAAAATACTATGCAAATTCAAAAATAATAATTACAACAAAATATAGAACACATTTATAAGTTTAAAAAAGGAATTCAGATTTTAAGGTGCTGAATAATCAGACACATATATATTAATTCATACTAACCCAAGGAATTTCGTCATTTCAATATATTTAATCGACACAAAATCTTAAATACAAGTATTATGCTAATAAGCATTTTTAATTCGTACAAAAAAATTTAATAATGCAGAGTTATGTTACATCAAGATTTATGAGTCTCTAACATCAGAGCCGATTATTCTAATATATCTTTTAAAATGATTGCACTTATAGCAAAAGTTGCTTCATATTTATACGTAGAGGAACTCGTATAATATTTTTAATATCTTAAAAACAGCTACTTAAATTTATGATAAAAACCGTTAGTTTTATGCAATTTTGAATAAATTATATAAATATAACGTAAAATTGGAATAATATTTACATAATGCTTCTCGTAAATTATGTCAACCTTCTTTAGTGACCTCCCTCAAATAAAATGTCAAGGCCTTAAACATCTTTACCCCTTACGTCATGAATCCTTGGATAATTGAATTAAAACCGATAAAGGTGTAAATAAACTAATAATCTTTTCTGATAATTCTCTAGTAAATTACTTAAAGGGTCAGTGACCAGTAATTTATTTTAAAGAGTATGCAGTTATACAGTAGTGATTTTAAAACACATAAAATAATTTATTTACTAGATTTTTAAACACAACAAAGATTCTTTTTTAACCAATGTTTTATGAAAATAAATAAAATTATTTATGCAATTGTTGCAATAAAAGATAAAGAACAAAAGATCCATTGAAACTATGCACAACTGCATCATATTGTTTGTATAAAAGTCTACACATGTTTCATCTTACGTAAACACTGAAGAAGACGCACTATTCCAGGAGACGATGCAAACTGTTAACTTCGGATCCAAAGGGAACTAGAAGAATCCAAAGAAAGAGAAAGAAGATTCTGTAACGATTGACCAGAAAATAAAAATAGAAAAACCCACGGGATATACGTTTGAGAAGTTTAATTATGTAACAAAATATTAAGTAGTTATCAAGAATTACCTTTAAATATTTTAATGTTATATTATTAATTAATGCAAAATTTTTATTTTTATTTTTACAGTTATTATTAGTATTATAATAATGCATCACTGTAATCAGCAGTAATAAATTATACATTGATAGTCACGGAACAACGTTGCCGGTCAAAGTTTTGATAAATTTTAAAAAAAATTTCTTGCACAGTCCTGCGCAGGAAGACTGATTTTTCGATACCAACACCCTCAGTGTTTTACAGTCAGAAACAAAATAAATCTCAGAGTACAATGCACTACATGCGTTCAATTAACGAGTAGACCTACACATAAGTAACAAGTTTTAACTCACTCACCACTGTGACTCCGTGCATAAACGCGTAACTTACTGCACAAATGCGTGACTCACGCAAAAACACACTACGCAATCAACATAACCTCAAATTGAGGCTATGACATCTGCTGTCAATCCTAAATTGAGCGTACTCGACCAGTTTTCATCAAATTTTCACTTACACAATTTCGGATACATTACCACAACATAATAAATTTCAACGAAATTAATCTAGTAGTTTGATGATTTTTGAGCCAAAATTTTTATACATAGGAGTAATATATATATATATATATATATATATACACTTGGAAAAAGCCAGGCGATATTGCAAGGTATCAGATAGATTATATCATGGTTAAGCAAAGATTTAGAAATCAACTCGTTGACTGCAAAACTTACCCTGGAGCAGACATTGATAGCGACCATAATTTGGTGATAATGAAATGTAGATTGGGGTTTAAAAACCTGAAGAAAAGTTGTCAGATGAATCGGTGGAATTTAGAGAAGCTTGAGGAAGAGGAGGTAAAGAAGATTTTTGAGGAGGACATCGCAAGAGGTGAGTAAAAAAGATAAAGTAGAAAATGTAGAAGAAGAATGGGGGAATGTTAAAAAGGAAATTCTTAAATCAGCAGAAGCAAACATAGGCGGAATAAAGAGAACTGGTAGAAAACCTTGGGTTTCAGACGATATATTGCAGCTGATGGATGAACGTAGAAAATATAAGAATGCTAATGATGAAGAAAGTAAAAGGAACTATCGGCAATTAAGAAATGCTATAAATAGGAAGTGCAAACTGGCGAAAGAAGAGTGGATTAAAGAAAAGTGTTCAGAAGTGGAAAGAGAAATGAACATTGGTAAAATAGACGGAGCATACAGGAAAGTTAAGGAAAATTTTGGGGTACATAAATTAAAATCTAATAATGTGTTAAACAAAGATGGTACACCTAATACGAAAGGTAAAGTCGATAGATGGGTGGAATATATTGAAGAGTTATACGGAGGAAATGAATTAGAAAATGGTTTTATAGAGGAAGAAGAGGAAGTTGAGGAGGATGATATGGGAGAAACAATAATGAGATCTGAATTTAAGAGAGCATTAAAAGATTTAAATGGCAGAAAGGCTCCTGGAATAGACGGAATACCTGTAGAATTACTGCGCAGTGCAGGTGAGGAAGCGATTGATAGATTATACAAACTGGTGTGTAATATTTATGAAAAAGGGGAATTTCCGTCAGACTTCAAAAAAAGTGTTATAGTTATGATACCAAAGAAAGCAGGGGCAGATAAATGTGAAGAATATAGAACAATTAGTTTAACTAGTCATGCATCAAAAATCTTAACTAGAATTTTATACAGAAGAATTGAGAGGAGAGTGGAAGAAGTGTTAGGAGAAGACCAATTTGGTTTCAGGAAAAGTTTAGGGACAAGGGAAGCAATTTTAGGCCTCAGATTAATAGTAGAAGGAAGATTAAAGAAAAACAAACCAACATACTTGGCGTTTACAGACCTAGAAAAGGCTTTCGATAACGTAGATTGGAATAAAATGTTCAGCATTTTAAAAAAATTAGGGTTCAAATACAGAGATAGAAGAACAATTGCTAACATGTACAGGAACCAAACAGCAACAATAACAATTGAAGAACATAAGAAAGAAGCCCTAATAAGAAAGGGAGTCCGACAAGGATGTTCCCTATCTCCGTTACTTTTTAATCTTTACATGGAACTAGCAGTTAATGATGTTAAAGAACAATTTAGATTCGGACTAACAGTACAAGGTGAAAAGATAAAGATGCTACGATTTGCTGATGATATAATAATTCTAGCCGAGTAAAAAGGATTTAGAAGAAACAATGAATGGCATAGATGAAGTCCTACGCAAGAACTATCGCATGAAAATAAACAAGAACAAAACAAAAGTAATGAAATGTAGTAGAAATAACAAAGATGGACCACTGAATGTGATAATAGGAGGAGAAAAGATTATGGAGGTAGAAGAATTTTGTTATTTGGGAAGTAAAATTACTAAAGATGGACGAAGCAGGAGCGATATAAAATGCCGAATAGCACAAGCTAAACGAGCCTTTAGTAAGAAATATAATTTGTTTACATCAAAAATTAATTTAAATCTCAGGAAAAGATTTTTGAAAGTGTATGTTTGGAGTGTCGCTTTATATGGAAGTGAAACTTGGACAATTGGAGTATCTGAAAAGAAAAGATTAGAAGCTTTTGAAATGTGGTGCTATAGGAGAATGTTAAAAATCAGATGGTTGGATAAAGTGACAAATGAAGAGGTATTGCGGCAAATAGATGAAGAAAGAAGCATTTGGAAGAATATAGTTAAAAGAAGAGACAGACTTATAGGCCACATACTAAGGCATCCTGGAATAGTCGCTTTAATATTGGAAGGACAGGTAGAAGGGAAAAATTGTGTAGGCAGGCCACGTTTGGAGTATGTAAAACAAATTGTTGGGGATGTAGGATGTAGAGGGTATACTGAAATGAAACGACTGGCACTAGATAGGGAATCTTGGAGAGCTGCATCAAACCAGTCAAATGACTGAAGACAAAAAAAAAATATATATTAAAGGAAATTACATTTTGTAGTGAATGACGTGAAAGAAAATGTTATTTTCGTATTCATTCCTCAAATTGTAAAGGAAATTCTATTTCATCCCCTATCCCACCGTGAGACGAAACATAATACTTATTCTAATAGTCGGTAGAAAACATTTTAAATTAGAATTATTAAAATAAAAATAAAACATACTGGCTAATATCAATACTGGTTCTTACCAATAGTCTAAAATTATCCCAATGATATATTATTAAATCAATAAAGACTATGTCCACAGTTGATTTATCATACATGAAATCCAGTATCAATTAGTAATCATTTTCCAGTAACTATAAATAAATTGAAAAATGTATACAGTAAATTCCAATTATTAATGTTTATTAATAATTTTTAAATATAAACAATAAAGATATAATATTAATTAAAAATATAATCAAATAGATAATGAATAGAGTGCTCCATTTATTTTACAATATTTTATTGCTCACTTGCTTCAAATAACTGGTTTATTTATTTCATATACAAATATTAGCAATGGATACACGGAATTCATGCATGTATTTTTTAACTTTGTGATATCAACAATATCTATTCAACCAATAAATTTTCAATTTACTAAAATGATTTAGTGATTATAAAATTTCATAATAAAACAAAATTTACTACATTCAACAGAGGTTAACAATAATAACAATTTTCTGATGTACAATAAAAAAACATATTAATAAATATGTCGAATCTTCTGTTTATAGATTCAATATTTATTTATTTATTTAATAGGCTTAATAATAATTATTAACATTTTCCCAGCATTAATTAAAAAACCTTCACAATGTAAATATACTTAGCCTAAATGAAGTTTATTTATAATCAAACTTAAATAAAATTATCGGCTGTCGAAATTAATTTTACTTTTATGAAATGTTAGAAATTTACACTATCACTAAAACAAAAGATATAATTCCCTCCGGATATAATGGGTAGAAAGCTATTTTTAAAACTCTAAGTTAATATTAATCAGATATTAAAAAACGTTAAAGTTACACGTTATTTATTTGTCGCCAAGAGGAGATACACGCCCACACAAGGGGACAATTCCAGCCGCACCCCGATCATCTCTACTATATCCATTATGACCAGCCCACTGCTCATAATAGAAGTTGTCTTTTTTTTTTAGAACAATTCTTTTCTTTGCAGTGTTAAACCAGGTGTGCTTATTACAAATAGACATCCTTTGCCTGTAACCAGATACATATCTGTAACTTACTCTCATAATTCAGGAAGAACTGCGTTTGGGCGAGGCGTCAATGGAATATCTAATAGACTTATAAAATAGAATCAAAATGATAATTCAATTATTTGCGGATAATTTTAATTACGTCACCATTTCTATTTAATTAAGTATTCTTCCTAACTGTACTTGTAGGATTCTGCAATTAAAACTGTGATAACTATGTGCCGGCAGATAATTCCCGCCTCTTGTTATTACTAGAAATAGTCAAACTCAATTTTTTCCCTAAAACTTCTACTGACGGTCAAACCAAAAGAGCAAAGTTGACAATATTTTTACAATTCTATATAACAATGAAATATCATTAAAGATACATATGTTACTTTACCAAATATTGAAAGTTCCACATCATTAACAACGAATTATTTTTTATCGTCTTATTGATAATTCCTTACAATGCATGGGGAATAAGGCGATCAGTGAACCTACGAGCAACAGCATTGTCCCATTTTTCCTGCTATAATTCCATCATTCCTGTAACACAGCCCAGCAACTCTCATAATCCTATTCACATTTCTTGTATCTACTAATTTTTATTCGTAAACACGCTTACATGAAAAACAGATCAGTTAGAACTCTTTCTGAAAAAATATTTTGAGCACCACCACTAGCCAGTGTTCGATAGAACTTATTAACTGAAAATAAGTATTAGATTTTGCGCTCCAAGTATAATCCCAGTATGACTAAAAAAACTTTGAATCAAATGGAAACATGATACTTATGTTCGCATAAGTATCTGTAGGATCACTGTAACTTCAATGAGTGCTATCCGTGTCCATGAATATGTATTTTATTTTACTCGTATACTACACACTTGGTCACTAGTTTGAGAGACGCAGAGCCCAATTCAAAAAATTCTAACTACGAGTAGATACGAATAGATACTAACAATGATTTAATTGAAAATACTTCACCAGTAAAAGCAAGATGTAATAAAAAGGGAATTAAACAAAAGCTTGTGAATTGTTTGAAGAAAAAAAATCAGTTAACTCATACTGAATGATATAAAAAATTTTAATAATCAGTGTTTAATAACAAAGATTTTTTAAATTATTAAAATGGTTAAAAAACATAATTTTTAGCTCAATAACTTCAAAGAAAAATTCACGTAAAGTAGTTTATTAACTAATCTAGCTAGGAAAATAAATTAAAATGTTAATATATATATATAATAAAATATTAATAAAAGTATCAAAAATAATCACTTAACATGTGCAAATAACAATACCAAATAGTCAAATATACACGAAAAATTAATTTTGTTAATCAGCGTTAACATCATGTAATAGTAGAGAATTAGCTTTCGTTATCTGATAAAAATAATCCTTCCCAATTTTTTCAATTTTTCAGATTTCCTAAATTCAAAATTACTAAAATCTTATTTAAAATACTGCATTTATGTTTTTGTGTTTTTTGATTTGTCTTCAATTCTAGGTTATAATTTCAGTTCATAAAAGATTATTTAGATTATTAGCTTTTATAACTTTTAAATTACAACATTGAATTCTATTAACTTTTGAAGAACAGAATAAAATAATTAAATTAGATATTATAATTAGACAACTAATATCGATTAGAAAAAATTGATTTATGATAAAGATACTGATATACATCATAACTTTTAAATATTAAACTGATTTATATATGTAAGTTCTTTCAACAAAAAATTTTTTTTTATGTATGACTTTTATCTTATTAACAAATCATAAAATTAGTAACACCATTAAGAATAAGGGAAATAAATTAAAAAAAATACCTTCCTAGTTGTAAAAATTAGATTTTTATTTTACTTCCTAAACAACGTGGATGACATTTATATACTTTTATATAAATATATGAATGTACATTCTTTTATGATAAATATGACATTCATATTTTCAAGTAATATGACAGTTTTTATATTTTTCTCTAAATAAGATGATATTACTGTAACAACAGTTTTACTCTAAAAAATCAATCCAAAAATATGTCTATAAACGTTTATAACTTATTACTGTTATATGTTATGAATTTGAACTTTTAATCATAATTTTTCTTTAAATTATATACATTGCTAGGTCGGAAATATTTTTCAGTTTTTATCTAATATTAAGAGTTAATTAAAAATGTTTTAGAAATTGAAAATAGTGTACCTGAGATGTTTGATGCACTCAATAATATCTTGTCTTTCTTATCGAAGAATTAAATTTTCTTTGAAATGATCAAATAAATTTTCTGGATTTTTCTTTAGTAAAAAAAAAAAAAAAAACTGATAAATAAATAAGAAAGATATTTAGAAAAATAAGAAAAAGTTATTTTAACAGATTAAAAACAGATAGTTCGCCTACTTGATTTGAGTTAGGATTTTAATAGATGGTGGTTGAATTAGTTTTTTCTTGAAGTTTAAATCAATACTTACCTTAAGTTAAAACTGAAAGAATATTTAATTTATAACAGTATCCGTTCACTAAGTTAACTTTTAGAACGAGCAGAAGAAGAAATAAAATATTAGGGAGTCAATTTCTTTGCGATGTTAATTTGTAGCAAAGTAATCCGCTTTTAAGAACGGTAGGAGTAACATTTGAAGTAGAGTGTGAGAAGAGGCTAAGAGAATTTTTAAAACAACAAAGATAGAAAATGACGACGGTGATGATGTCGATGATGATCAGGGTGGTAAATATTGAGAGGGGTAAAAGAGAGTCGGTTATTTGTACCACTTCCTCATACTCTTAATTTTTTGTTCCCGGTACAGATCCTCCTGCTACGACTGATGCTCGTGAATTATGCAAAATCACCACCGACACTAATAATCAGCAACGAGCAGTTGGGATGGTAACGATGTAATAGTGATGACGATGGTGGCACCAGCAGCGGTATACTTTGTTTTTGATCCCATTTCGAAAGTAAACATACTCTGAAAGGTAAATACAGTTTTAGATTGATCAAGGTGAATTTAAATTACGACAACGAGTAAACGATTTTAAAATTTAAAACAAATAACCAACTGTTCAGTTCAGTGTATTAAAGTGAATCGTCACATGCTTGTGTGGCCTAATCAAATTTATCCCATTAAAACACCCTTATTTAAATGAAGAAAGTTAAATTTAAAAAAGTCTATACGTAAAGAAACAAGAACTAATCTTTTAAACTTTTTGTAATAAACATTTAATAATATAATATTAAGAATGCAAAATGCGTTGATATTTTTTCTGGATTGATTGTTTTGATAAAGTCTCTCTATTTGTTTTCGTTACTATGTGCACATGTTTTAACCTCAATATATACCAGACGTATATTGTACATACCAGAATTTTTACAAATTCTGAATTTCTGTTTTAAAAATTCTAATCTTTAATGTCTGTAAAAAATAATCTTTAATATTTTAAATACATTTAGATACATGGCTCACTAAACCTCCTGTGCTTAAAAAAAGTCTGTCAAAACTTTCATCTTCATCAAATTCTCTTAAAAGCCTTTCGCTTTCTACATTATTAAGTCAACTTATTTTCAACACTATATTTAGAAAAACGTCTACTTTATTTTTCTTAGCTATTTCACAAAAAGAATAGGTTGCCATATATATCCCTCTAATGCGCGAATTATTTTAATTACAAAAAACAAATAAATAAATAAAAGTTAATAAAATTTAATTTTTTAGATATCTTAAGAATAATATTTTCAAACTGATTCTTTTGTTGGGCTGAGGTGAGGTTTGTATCTTTGCAGTTATAATGGGCCATAAAATCTCTCAATCCGTGAGAGTATTTTTAGGAGTTGATTTTTAAATTAAACGTAAACAATCAATGAACATACTAAAATTTAATTATTATTAATACAGTAATATATTTTTTTATTAAAGAATAATATATAAAATAAAAACTCCTAATTAAAAAAAAAAGTAATTGAATATAAGAATAAAATTATCAAAAATTAGTCTTGGTTTTAGTTGTAATACGGTACAGTATAAATTAATCAATTATATTGTATGAAATAATGTGAAACAGTTTTTTTCCTGAGTAAAACACAAATGTACATTACACTTTCAGCAGATAATCTTCGGAGCAGCCTCACATTTTGGAAATTTACATCTCTCGCTCTTAGTTGCAGAAGTAGGCTAGTTACCAATCCCATCCCACCGAAATTCTTTTATCAGAATTGGTGCCATCGGTCCTCGTTTTACTTTCTGTTCCAACTCTACTTCAATATTTACACTAGGTCTTCCCCTTTTTTTAGAAATGATTTTCTCTTGATAGCATAAAGCTTCTGCTACACCAGCCTTGAACTGTAATAAACTCAAAAGTTTCTCACTTTCTAAATTCAATGCTCAATAGTCTCGCTTGTATAATAACCAGCGATTAACAATTATTTGGTCCATTATATGAAAATAAATGTGTAAATACTACTTTTTAGATCGAATTTCAGTTCTATATAAAGCAATTAGAGAGTTCAAAATGTCTACACCTCCCATACACTTATATGGTAACACAATGCTAGGGCCGTCAACTTCAATTTTCTATTTTCCTGTGAGTCATAACGTTTCACTTTAGTTAATGGGTATGCTCCAACTAAAGAACTTAATAAATGAACTGGTTTATTATCATATATTTAACAGCACTAAGATAGCTGTTTTCGTTGAATTAAACTGTTTATTCTTCTACTGCACCTTTTCCTCTTTTTTTATACCTTTGTCGCTCGTAAACTGACAACTACGCAATCTTTTGATCGAAATGTACCTAATGACTCTATCCCAATTTTTTACAACGCTATCACTAGATTGGTGTCTGTAAACCAATTATCGAAGTAAAGTTTATGGTTTTAAGTTTCTGGGTACAATTTTAGACAATCGGAGAACTATATTTTCGCAAACACCCACGTCAAGTAAAGAAGGATCCTGCTTAGCTTTCCCAGTATAAAATTCAAAATTATAAAGAATTCACTTCTCATCGGACATCATTAACCATTTATACCCTCACTTTTTTTTTTTTTGTATGTAAACGTTCATTGAATGTTTTCCTTTAAATGGAATTATTTGCTCGTCAAGTTTTTAATCCATCTCTGTATAACGAAATCTATCTAAAATATTATTAATAAATGGACGCAATTTATATAATTTATCATTCGATTTTAAAATACTGGTGTTATCATTAAAATGCAGATTATTTTTAATAGCTTCCCAGGAATTTCTAGGCATTACATTACTAATGTAAATGGCTGAAAATTCTGGTTTCACTTCGCTAGCACATTGTGATTTGTATAAATCATTAAATACTCAAGTAAAAGCATGTTCCAATAAATTGTTTTAAAGTATTTTTTCGAGTTCTAAGGGTTTATTTATATTTTTTTTTAGGGCGTATTATTTTGATTCTTGGACAATATTTTCAAAAATGTCATCAAAAATAATATGTCAAAAATTAGTGACAGGATCTTGTATTTTGTATTTTGGAACAATCATTATCCAATTGACCATTCCATTGTGGAATAGGTCTAAAAAATCTGGAACAAGGAGTTTTCCGATTAAGTTCTACATTATTCTCATTAATAATGGTATAATTACCTGGATTTTCAGTAAAGTTTTCATTCTTGTGGTTAATATTTTCATTTACCTGTGTTGTTCATATTGTCTGCATAATAATCTTCTGCTTCTGGGCATATACTCACAACCACCGCTGTTTCACAATCATTATCAAAAATTCATCAAAAATTAAGCCATAATATAGTTCTCTAATAATAAAATCGTTATTTAATTTTACTCGTTCCATAACAAACTGATAGACCTCATCAAAAACATTTGCAATGCAATCAGTTATCATAACAAAAGCTACCTCAAAATTACCATTCACATACATAACTTTGTTGGAGCATTCAGTCACTCACCAGCTCAAACACGTATGGCTAACTCTGACTTTCAAGACACAAACATAAAAATTAAAAATTATTTGCTTAAAACACATTTAAAATTATTGTTATTATTAGAACATTTCTAGGAATATTTAAAATTATACAGTAATTTTTTAGTAAGCAATAATAAGCATATATTTATCTAAATGAACTTATTTTGGTCATATCAGATGGTGGAAAGAATGTAATGAATCGTGAGTTGTAAAAAGCTATGTAATTAAGGTTACGTACGATAGGATGCGTTTTTAACTAGTCTACAAGAAGCCATATATATGTCTCCTTAAATTTACAAGTTACGAAATATGAAAGTATTATGACAAAATTAATTTAAAGATTAGTTTTACAGAACGTAACTTTAGTCACTTGGGGCAGTAGAAAGATATTTTTTATTTATGATCTTTTGACGAAAGTGGACGATTTTTAACGAAAGAATACATTTTTTATTTAGATGATTTGAATATATATTGTTGCCATTACAGCTAAATATTTTATTGCTATACTGTAATAATGCATAGTTTAACATCATATGATGTTCAAATACAAGTTCAAGAAAATTGTTGCGAACACTTACTGATTAAGACTAAACTGCTGTGTATGTTCACATTCAAGGAAGCCTTAGTTCACCCGCGGTAATAGTCTCTTTTCGGTTATTTCTCTGCATTTGAGTTCTTTATTTTATCAAGACGTAGATTTCTCGCCTTGACGTTTCTCGGAAAAGGTTTGTTTTATACGCATACTGATAACTTTTTGAGCCTAGGGATAATATAAATAAAATAAATTATCTAAAATAAACAATAAAACTTACTTAAAAAATATCTAAAGACTTTAAAAAAACAATTTAAATTGTACTTTATTTAGTTTTAATATTTTGAAATAGATAATTGATTAAGAGTTGTTAGCAGTTATTTTTATTTTTGCGTCAACTTCTAAATGTTGAAATAAAAGAAAAATTGAAACATTATCTTTTTTAGTTTATTGTAGTTTTTTTTTAAATTGAAATCACATTTTATTTTATTAGAGTTTATCTAATGTGACTTTTCTATTATTCATATTTGCCTGCTATAAGATTATTAATTCATACAAATATTTTTAATAATTCCTTCGCCAGGAGGTAGATAATTCCTCTTACCGGAATATGCCACCTATGTTCCACGTCCAGTGCGGTAACAGTTTTACGTAAGTGCAATACATGTAGCTGGGAAACGGGGCTTCGAGTATTTCGGTCTCGTGAACATTGATAATAACAATGATCCCGACCTGTTTCCAAGTTCCTTCAGCAAGTCGGGATCTCTCTGGTCAGCTGCAGATCATGCTTATTACAAAATGGTTTTGGAATCGGATTTATATTGTCTTTCGTGCTGGTGATGTGACGGCCAGAGTCGATTTGATTGCAGGTCTAACAGAAACCGTTCCGTTGTTCATATGCTCACGGGATGGCAACATGTAGTGAGGTGCCCATGTGTAACGATGAATGGGATTCCTAAAAGCTTCGGTGAGCAGGGACCTGGAGTTAGTGCAGAGATTATTCATCCGCTCTCTTCCATGACATATGCTGGTTCCACTGGAGTACCGGGTTGGACCTTCAATGTTAGTAGCCCTGTGTGAAGATGTACCCCGGCGGCTAGCCTTGCTACAGAAGGGATCAAAATTTCATGCAGATACGTGAACAACCAAATGTTGCAGAGGGTTGGTCACATAAACACCCTCGTCTAGAAACAGCCGATTCGCCAGAAGCGTAGAGGAAACGAAGTACAGATACAGATAAACTTAGAAAAGAGTTGAGAAGTCGACAAGCATTTTTTAGCAACGATATGCCCAGATCAAGGCGTCTTATAATTACAAGAGAATGGTAGCTTCCAGAAAGTCAGCCCAATCTTGATTGCTCATGAGATAACGAACTGTGGTCCTGACAAGGTGTTACGTAAGACTTTTAACGGTCTGTACGTTGAAACCGTGAATGAAGGTCAAATCCCAAAATTTCAAGCTTTAAAGAATATCGGTGACTTCCCTGTTTGTCCAACCTCAGAGCACTCTGAACTCATCAAAACAAATTGTTATTTGCTGCGATCTTCTTAAGTGCAGAAGAAGAAATAGTAGAGAAAATGTCAAGTCAAGGAGTGATACAACGCTGAAGGTTCACCAGGAGGAGAAATGGTGAGGTTCTTCTTCTACTTCGCGTGTGTTAACGTTCAAAAGACGTAAACTGCCCGAGAAACGTGCTGGTATACGTCATGTAGATGTGCGTGTACTCAGAGCGTAATTTATCCGATGTTTTAAGTACCAGCGTTTCGAGCACACTGCAGTCAGATGTAAAAGGCAAGAAATCTGCGTATGTGGAGATGAAAATGTAAATGTGTGGAGGTGGAACCGTATAAAGATCCTACAGTTTGTGTCACCTGCAAAGGGCATCACAACTGCCTTTCAAGAAAATACCGATTTACAATGTAGAAACGGCGATTCAGGAGGTTAAAACCCTGCTAAAACTAAGTTATCCTGAAGCAAGGAAAATTTCCAGCAGTCGAACACCTTGACCGACAACGACTTATACAGAAGCAGTCACTGCGCTTTCTTCATCCACAGTTAACGTGGAGCAGTTGACTAATGCTCTTGCGCCAAGCCTTGCTGCTAAGATTGAGAAAATCATAGATATTAGGATGGAATCTCCTTAGAAAAGGAACCAGTAAAACCTATGAAGATGCAGCCACCGACGGATGTTCTACATAAGGATGTTAAGGAAAAATCTGAAAAGACGAAAAACACCAGTCTTTCGACCCGTCATAAGGCGAAAGAAGGTGTTACAAGAGCGCAGAAGAAGTCTGATTTTGGTGCGATGTAGGTTCAAATTATGATAGAGAAGGCCTTGGATACAGAGATTGTACAATATACAGCTATGGAATCTCCAAACGCCCAGAGGGCTTCTACGGAAAGGGCGAGTACTTCAGCTGCCCAAAAAATGTCATTCGGGAGTGCATCAAGTTTGGACTCTTTGACAATAATGCTAATCGCTTCATCTAGGTCGGTATCACCTGATTCCGACCGCAGAACTTTCCTGGTATCGAAAAAGAATGATGCTACCATCTCCGATGTCTCAAACACCCTGCAATCAATTATAAAGGCCGTCAGGAAAATGGAAAAAAGAAATAAGAAGGGATGACCTAAGGGAAAACCTAGGTGATAAACAAATATAATATGTTACAATATAGATTTTCTAAGTTTGCTAATATATTTCCTTTTTAAATAGTTAGTTTTTATTATCAGGGTGGAAAAGTTTTTCTGTGGAAAAAGGGCTAGTTACCAAAGTAGTCAATTCCCGTAACCCCCTCAAAAAAAAATTCTTTCAGTTTCAGTGTATATTTGATACTATTTTATTTATGTTTTCTATGAAGAATTAAAAATTCTCCGATCTTCCAAAAGATTGTGGTTGGGGTGAGTGTCCGCTGCCTGTGAATTTTTTTTTTGTAGAGCTTTTTATCTCGTAGTGCGGTTACTATAACAGATCTTCCTTTCTCGCCATATTTCTAATTCTTGTTCCGTTTTTTCCCCATAATCTGTCGATGGTTATAGATCTCACTCATTTTCAGATCATGAATTACATAATCTGAAGGAGAAAGTTAGCTACACGTGGTCCTATGCAGGAACTTAGTTACCAGTCTGCGCGGCTGCAAGTTAAAACTAATGGGTGAAGTACCTGTTAGATAATACCGGATCTGCATATTAATCTTAAAATACAATAAATCCAATACAGTACAGTTCTCTTAAGAAATAAAAAAAATAATTAAAAGTAGCATCATCGATTAAATAAATGATTTTAAAACACTTTAAATTAGTAAGTATACTGCATATAATATAGATTCATTATAACATTTTTAATAAATAAATTACAAATATAACTGAGGTTGAAGTACATTATGCAGCTTAAAAGACAAGTAGTATGAAAATAAATAGTCAACATCAGAATAAAATAAAACCACGCTTCATTTGCAAAACTGACAACTAACTTGTTCGTGAGTTTTTAACTCGTTAACGGCATTCATTCGTTCACTCATCAGTTCTAAAACATGTTATTTAAACTCTAACTAAACATGTAACTAAATATAATCTAAGCTGTTACAGTATTTACTAACAAAACAACAGAAATATTTGCTTACATTAACAATTTGAAAATTTGTTTGACCGCTATTTCGTACAACTAATTACTTAGGCAAACCACAATTTAGAAGCTAAATCTAATAAATTAATGGGTGTACAAAAAATAATATTGGATTTTAAAGCTATTTAATATCTCATAACTTTGATTTACAGTAACGAATCAGGAATTAAGTGACAGAATAACACTTACTTTTTCCCCACCAGTGTTTAATGTGAGTGTAGTTTGTGTCACGGAGCATATATCCAAGCAGTAGGAGAGTTCATTTCCGTACTCTACGGAATAATATTTTATTCCAGACGTTCTTCCGTACGTCTGGAATAATGGAAGAGACAGTTGATTCAATCCTGTGTCTCAAATCAAGTAGATAAGTAGGTATCGGAGACGCATATACAAGATCATTTCTAAAATCCTGAAGGAAAAAATCACATAGGGTCAGATCGGGTGACATTGGAGAAAACAAGCAACAAGCTCTGTCACTGGATTCTTGTCGACCGATCCAGCAGTTGGGAAAAGTGGCATTTAACCGATGCAGTACAAAATCATTTCATTGAGGATGTGCCCAATCTTGGTGCCAAATAAATTTTTCTAGTTAATTTTACAGTTGAGTTAATCTTATACGTCAGATATCCGAATAAGCAATTCCTGTTACGATTGCTTTAGCGCAAAAGAAAGATTTGTAAACTTGCCGTCGGGATAGCGTACAGGTAACATTCTGGGGACCCCTTTCGGATTGTTAGAGTTCATGGGGATCTTTTGAGTTCCAGAGACGAACATAATATATGTTTATTTTTTACTAACACGAAAAGTTCATTCATCACTAAATACAACACGATCAAGAAAGTCGTAATCTTCATGCTCCAACATTACGATTGCGAAGTCGGCATTCACAGTATATTTGACTTAAAAGCCTATAACAGCTGTAAAAGGTAAGGACACATATGAAAGCATTTCCTTAAAACATTCCACTCTTTCCACCGGCATTTCTACTTCGGAGCAGGCCTTCCTAACAAATTTTTTTAGGACTACGCAACAAAAAATCTCTGACACGTACAATATTTTCTTCAGACACCCGAACTCTTCCTTTACAAAGACATTTGGTTGTTTCAAACTGATTATGTCACTGACTTATATTATTGGCATTTGGAGGATTAAAAAATTAACTTTCTACAGAAAGCACGTTGAATTGTAATTACAGATTCTCAGGTGACACCATCTTTACTAGTGGGGCTGTAAAGCGGAAATATAGAGAAAATGAATCTACGGACGTGCACGCAACTAAAACTGTCATTTTTTCTTATTCATTCTAGCCTTAAATCAACGCTCTAAATTTCATCTAAAAGATATAACAAATTAAAATCACGTTATTCCTTTTGTAGAACCGATATACTACAAAAAAAAATTATTACTGAAAAGAGGCCTTTGCAAAATTATACAAAATAACGGTGGTTTTCTCATTACACCGACTTACAGACAGAAACATGGATGGATATATCTGAAGAGTTAACGATTTCAGATAGCGATAATAAGATTCCTGTGAGTTGTAAATGATGCGTAAAATAAGATCACATCCAAATCAAAAAAAAAAGAAAATCAGAGCTGAGCTGAGTAAGAAATTATAGAATAATCCACTAAAAAGTATAATTACAATCGGAGTGATTATTTTGTACGAATGATATCATGATAGAATGCTATATTATGCTTGGAAATACTAACCATATGGGAAGAAAAACCAGGGAAGGCCGAGGAAGTGGTAGAAAAGCTGTTTATTGCCTTGATGACAAAGGACAAAACAATTTCACAAAAAAAATTACAATTTGAAAGTATGTTTTTAATTCATATTACGAAATGGATCATAATTTTCTAAAACTTTCTGAAAGTTCTTTAATAAGGAGCAGTACCTCCAAAATACGAGTATAATGTATTTACTAATATATTATATAAAATTAGTAATTTTTTTTTTATAAATTGGCTCTTATCCTTAAGACTGGTGACGCTGACTGTGTACTTTTACTATAATATTTCTACAATATTACAATATGAAAGTTATGGAACTTGACATTTTGACATAGGGTAGTTAACATTTTTCTAAAACATTTTCTCGAAGGATGGCAAACCAAGAATTTTCTTTATTATGATAGCATTTCAGTATTACAAAATAAAGGAATATTAATGATCTTTGCAATTTCGGTGTTGAATAATGACTTGAATGTGAGATGTAACTCAGCTCATAAGATGGTACGATATGCTCAAGAATATCAAGTATCATATCCAGGATTACTTGAGAAAACAAAGAATAGAGAAATTTTCAGATAACATCTTCATAGGCACAAATGCAGTACCAAGCCCACTGGGGAAACTCCTTCCTTTAAAAGATACCTTCACTCTTTACTCTTTACTCACCAAAGGAACTGGTTATTCAATGAATATGATTTCTTTCAGAAAAAAAACCTCTATTTTGGATCTTCCTGCATCATAGACGATTACATACATTACATGTATCACACCCATAAGAAAGAACAGAAAAGTTAGTAAAAGCTTATTTGAGGGAGAAAAAGAGAATTCTATTGAATATTTTTTTATAGGAAAAGATTAAAACCGACACTCTATAAAACAATCCTTAACATGTCGCCAAAAAAAACTATGACTTTACAGCTTAATTTACTCTAAAAGGGGTAAAAAAGGGCTTTTTGCAAATATCTTGAAGACTATTGATTATATTAAAAAAATGAATTATTTAATAAAAAAAACAATTTTATTTTACAAGTTTTTGGGGATGAATTTGACAAAAAAAAGATAGAATAGCATTTATTTAAAAAGCCAACATTTTATGCACTATTTTCAGAATGTACTTTTTCTTTTTTTTATATATTTGTATTTTTCCCCCACCCCCGCCGCGGAGACGGACCCGCAATTAAGCATAAAATCAGCTTCGGGGGGTGCCTTCGCCTCAAACTACCTCGGAAGGACGCAAGGCCCCGCCCAGGCAGCCGGGACTCGGTCTTTTTGCATGTGATGGCTCAAATGAGGAGTTCCCAAAAGGGAACTCCCCACCGGGACTACGATCTTACATTCCTCCTAATGGCATCTCAAAGGCGACCCCACCCGATCATTGAAGGTGGAAGACCAAAGCCTTCCCGGGTGAAGCTGTCTCTCAAAGACACCATGACGTTACTGTGAAGACACAATTCCTGATGCAGATGGACCCATCTTGCATCCTCGACCTTCGGGCGTTGACCGTACAACTTGCAGGATGTACATCAAGGCTCCTGCTTACATTCTTTACGTGTATGCCTGGCATTTCCACACGTAAAACAATGGCGAAATTCTTTATCTCTTCTGTGTAGATTGTGAATTAAAACTTAATCTCCGGTTTTCGCAGCTGTAAAATAAGCGTGTGACTCATCATATTTACTTATAGTTACTCTATCAGGCAAAATATGGTGATTTAATTGTAGCATCAATTAAATGACCATTTAATTGACGCTACAATGGCCATTTTTATAAATGACTAAAAAACTACTTTCCATAGACTACAATATCTGTCTTTCAGCAGGTATCAAGTTGAAAAAAAATTAAAAAATTGAGGCATAAAACTTCTTCGTACCATATCTACGGAAGATGCGATCGATTGCAAACGTAAAAGTCAACTTCAAAAATCATCACTGTTACTTATATTTCTTAAATTGCAACCAATAAAAAAAAATAATGGAACTTGGTGACTAGTTCATATTAAATTTTTAACCGATTCAATGTTTCATTTTTTAATAATTTTTTTATCAATAATTATGTTATTACTCTTGAAAAAATATTTAATCCTCAAAAGTTGACTGTTGTGTTTATTTTTATTATTATATTAAAAGGTTTTATAGTAAGCCATTTGTGACATATTCCAATATTAAAATTTTGTGGATAGTATTTGTTCCTGAAGAGAAAAAGAATTTGTCGTTTAATTCTATAATTCTAGACCTTATACACTTTACTAGTTCTACCCAGATTCTCTATAACACTTGAAAAAAAAAACACTAGTGAAAATCGAACCAATCTATGACATCATAGAGTTTTATTTCTATTTTTTGAAAATATTTTAATTAGCTTACATCCAATCAGCTGATATTTTTCAGTATAAGTTTAGCTAGACACATAAAGACTAAATGAACATTTAAATTTAATAAACCTAAAATATAGCAATAAATTAAACTGGATTTGAGCCTGGAAAACAAGAGAACAGAAAGCTATTCGTTCATTATAGTGAGTAAAAGATGTGCTTAGAAATAATCTGATCAAAACGCGACCGGTATATTCCTATGCAATTTTCGTAACCGTTTTACAGAAAGTCGATTAGAAATTACAACTTCAAGAGGTAACAGCAAACATTTGGGAACAAAAATATTTAAACAACATTGATATTAGATTATGGTAATTTGTAATATATGAAACGTCAAGAAATACTCCAACTGACGAAACGAAATTACTGTTTGATTAAAATTATAATAATATTTCATATAAAAGACAACCATATGAAAAGCACATATAGTTATTCACTTATTATCAACACAAAGAACAGAACGAGAAGTACATTGAAAATATGAAAAGAGAGGATCGTAAGAGAGTCTGAGGGGAAGTTTGTAATACAATTGAAAGGAAGTTTGAAATGAAATGGAACTAGTTCGGTTTGAAGGGAAAGGATAAGTTGTATTAGAATAAGGTTTAAAGGCATCCTTCAAACCTTTGAAACCCTTAAGCTTTTCTCATACGCTTCAACAGAACCCATTCGATTGTTATAGCAATCTAATATTGCAATTAAGTGAGATCCAGTCATGATGTACAATGTTACCTTTGAAAATACCGGTAACATTAAAGAGTACGTAATATTGTAAAAGAAAATCATAAATAAAATATCGAAATAAACTTGAAATATCGGTAATAAACTAGTACTCATTATTTCGATCATAATGAATAAAGATTAAACAATAGTCGATAAATTGTATTCCTAGAATAAGTCTGCCATTTGTAACTGTTAATACGTAAATAAATCGTCATTCAAAGAGGAACGTTTGTAATGATTCTCATAAAGGATATATGTATCCATATTAGCTAACGTACATAATGTTCATTGTTGTTGATAATAGTTACATTTAGGCTACATATGTAATACTATTATCTAAATATATATCATAACTCACATGTATGATGACTGTATTACTCAAAGTAGTTAGCGTTTTCAAAATACGTATTATAATAATAATAATGTAAGGAATGACCTATATCTAAAATTAATGTTGTAAATAATAAATAACCTATGATATTCATGCAGAAATGATTTCTGTGTATTGTATAGTAATGATACCATCCTGCAAGTTGCGTAGTACGAAAATGGAAAACATAACAAAAAACTGATTGGATAAGGATAAATTAATCTTAAAAGTTTTGTTATTATTATGAAGGTAATTACTAAGCTTTAAACTCATCGAGAAAGATGCAACGGAAGTAGTATAGGATAGCTTTACAATAATCAATACAATTAACCCACAAATTATTTACAAATTCAATATTTATGAATTAACAATTGGAAGTATAATTATCAATCTCTTATAGTTCGAACAACACTATCTACATTAAAGAGAAAATGTAACATACGTAGAAGAAGATCTCTAGCGATTCTATATATATTAGTGAGGTAGACAAAAAAAGCTAAGTAAATTCAATGATTCGTTTCTTTTATATTATGAAGAATATTTGGTATTTCTTTAAACAATAAACTTCGGTGTAATTTTCATACTGATGTGATGTATGATTAAACAAATACATCTACCCTTTAAAGAAATTTCAAAACAAAGTTTGAGTCTTATTTATTATTGTAACTACCCTGACAAACGAATCACTGAAAATTAACAGTTTTATTGCCTCTTTATCATAACAGTAATAAGTAATAATATATACTTTCTGTGTTTATAGAAGATATTTTTTAAATACTTATGATTTTATAAAGAATTTTTTATATTAAGATTATTAAAACTACGCCATTACAAACCACTGTCAACTAATTACTATTTACATATTAAATTGTATTTCGTTAATAACTGTTGCAGTACAATTTACCTTCAGATTTCTCTGTACTATTTTTCAGTTTATAAATTGATTACCAACGCTGTTAGTCTTTTTGTTTCTGTTAATGGCCGAGATCGTATCATCGTTAATTATGCGATGGATAAATTAGCTATTTAAGACGATTAATGAATTTCTTAAAGTTCATTAATAAAGTCAAATGAATGTTTAAATTATGTTATGTCCAAAACAACAGGTGATAAAAAGGTTATAACTAACGAAACAAAACTAACGAAAAAGCGTGAACAACTTTGTTTCACTTCCAGTAAAACAAAGTTGCTACTTGAAGTAAAACAAAGTTGTTCACGCTTTTTTTATGATTTTCTGGTAAAGAATTTCTTATCTTATTAACACATTTTAATGTTTTAGAAATATTTTGGGGCATTATAAAGCACAAATAAAGATAGATATTAAATAAATTGAGTGTTAAAATTTTCTAAATGAAAAACTTACACAAAATTAAAATTATTACGCAACAGAGAAATTTAATAATATACGGTACATTTTTTCTTATGATTCTTATTCAAATAATTTACTTTAACTTTTATGGTTGATGGTAAATAGAAACTTACAAAAATAAATCAACTGTAGTAACAGCTGTGTTGGAGTTCATCATCTCACGCTTCTTTACAACTTCTTGATTGGAAATTGAAGTTAATTCTTCTGCTGTAACCACTATTCACTTAAAATAAAGAGAATTTGGAGTGTGGAAATAAGTTTTATATATGTATATAAAATAGAGAGAGAGAAAGAGAGAGAGAGAGAGAGAGAGAGAGAGAGAGAGTGAGAGAGAGAGAGAGAGAGAGAGAGAGAGAGAGAGAGCGAGAGAGAGAGAGAGAGTGAGTGAGAGAGAGAGAGAGAGAGAGAGAAGACATGGTAGATAGTTTATCTGACATAGATTTAATTATTTCTACCAAGCTAAATGATGGGGGCATCGCTCATACTTTATATACAGAAAATGCCAATATTTATTTCATCAGCAGACTATGATTGCTATTCTATTTTCACAATTTATATTCATATGGGAATTTAAATAAAAAGATTTGAGAAATTAGATCGTATTACGAATAATTAGCATAAACGGGATAAAATAATTTTAGGGAAAGAACTTTCATGAAGATTTTGGAATTGAAGAAAAAATGATGAAAAAAGAAGGTGAAAAAAGAATGATTTCGAGATTCAAAGATGAAGAGAGTACGGTAAAGGAACAAACGTGAAAAAAGAAGGGCGTCTGAAGATGACTGATTGCAATGCATTAAGATTTTACGAAAAAAAAGCAAATCTGAATCTCATAAATAAGTTAAGAAATTAGATAAAAATTTTGAAATTTTTAACAAAACATGTTTTAGGACTATCAAAAAAAAGAAAGAAAAAGAAACATTAATAATTAAAACTCCAATAATGTAGGCTTATATGTTAGCCTGGATATTCTATATATTTTACGTGTTTATCAAATACGTAAATCAGAAGAAAATCATCTAATATTAAAGTAAACATCTCCGTTATACCATTGCAGAAATCTATCTACTGCAACCGATTGAACCTTTGTTTAAAAGAAATTGTATCAAATAAAAACTGGCAAAACAAGTTGGAAGATAATGTATCACTTTTAGTTCATTTGGTAAAACCAGTCGACTTTAAATCAAACCTCTTTTTTTGCCGAATTTCTTTACTTACTTTCAATCAGCTATTACAATGTAATAACTATAAGTAAGTCGTTTGACTGACCATCACTTGAAAGAGGGCTATTCAATGATAATTCACGAATACAAAAAAAAAAAAATAGTGTAACATAACAAACAATAAGGTAACATAATATAACATTTGATAGTGCCTTTGAATATCCAACCAACATTAACCGTAAAACAACAAAATGAATAAAAACTTTAAATAGAACCGTAAACAAAACAGTAACTTTGAAATAGCCAAGAAACAATAAACGTGAGCACCAAGCCGCCAAACCGGATCATCATAATGAGCAATCAACAAGATAAAATATATGGTGCCTTTTTAGCTTCCTAACGTCCTCACCTAACGTCTTTTGTCTAGAAAATTCAAAACGAGAGATGATTAATATGCTTATCCAGCCTGGACACATATCTCGAAATTAGACGTCTAACTTCCTCTCGAACGTATGGAATGCCTACGTAATTGTGAATCTCAGCATTCCACGCGAACCACGGCGCGTGGGTTATGTTCCGTAGAAGTTTGCTTTGAAACCGTTGGAATGATCATCTTGCTGTTACGGGCCGTTCCCTAGAGTTCAATCCCGTACATCCATATTGGTTTCAAGAAAGCCTGGTAGAGCAGAACCTTACTGGACAAAGGTGGTTGTGATCTCTTACCCAACACTCAGTACATCTTCTTAAGCTTAATTTCAAGCAACTTCCCCTTCTGCTAACATGACCCTTTCACGTCAAACGGCGATCAAGGTAAAAGCCTAGGTACCGTACTGTACTGACTTGAGGAATTCTGACATTGTTTATCCGAACCGCAGGGCAATCTTCCCTTCCCATCGTGCATGTCATTTGGCTGGACTTCGCCGGATTAACCTTTATCTTTCATATACGCAACCAAACGCTGATGGTATCCATTGCAGATTGAAATTTCTCCGAGGCAGTAGCCAGCCGCTTGAATTTCCTTCTTATTCTCTACAAAGAATGATCGTCCCTCCTCAGAGGAGATAGACTCTCAACATACTCCTTGAACGACTCGTTCTTGTGTACACGTAGTATTACTTGCAATCTGCGTGCCTCCCTGTTCATCACCGTCCTGTCCTCAGTCCTCCTGAACCGCTGCCACCTCCTTCTAAACGTTCTCTTTGTTTAACAAAATCCATAACCTTCACGAGATAGTCCGTACCTCATTGTATTCCGCCCACCTCCAACGGAGTAGAGCGCCACGCCGCCTCCTGTATGACAGCGCTTAACCACCTGGTAGCAGTGTCTCTGCATGTGTCCCCCTGAATACTTCACACAGCGATACAAACTTAACAAAATTATTTAGGTAAACTTTTGTTATTTATGTTTAAGTACTTTTCCTATTTTTTTACTTTTTAAGACTATATTTACTAGGAACTACATGAAAATACAATTTATTGGAGTTTTTTTAAATGTTTCAATACAAAATAATCTACAACAATGATATAATGGAATTACAATAGGGAAAGTGTAACTAATTGGAAACAAATTATAAATAAGCTTTTTTTATTGTAATAAACAATGTTTCGTAAAAAAAAATAAACTACCATGAACAGGTTTCGTTATTCGGGTATTTCCTCAACAATATACCATTAAATTTAATGAATAAGTTAGTTTAATCTAAAACATATTTACTATACAGAGTTTGTTTTATGGATAAATGAATTGAAGCTGTTTTACTTACATTTTTTAACAAGATATAGAAATAAACAATTGTTTGTAAAGAATCCACAAAGAAAACAACAGAATATGCATGTACAATATTTTAACGTATTTATTGTTTATGATTCAACAAGAAAAGAATTGAAATAGGTTAAGTTAAAAGGAAGAAAAAGAAAAGAGTTTCTGTCACGCAAAGCTTTTTCTGTTTTCTCTGTTTGACAAGAGTTAATTCGATGTTCTAACTCAACAAACCTATTCTACACGTTTGTAAGAGTAAATACTCCATATGAAAAATGTCGTGCCCACTAATACAGTATCCTACCCTTTTATGCTAAATTTTACTTCTATTTTATATGCTACTTTTTTATACATTTTATTTATTTCTGTATGATCGAATAAATTGCTTTGAATTTCATTTAACATATCAAATCCGTATATATGAATATAAAAACTTACACACGAAGTTAAGTTCATGCATCGGAAGAAAATAATATTAAGAAAAGAGTCGAATTTCTCGTTTATTAAAATACTTATTTTTTATAGATTTTTCAAGTAATTAGGAGTTATCATATTACTTAAGTAAACTGAATAAATTCATTTAATTTTTTTTCAGATTATCCATATTTTAGCAATGATGTTAATATGTTTTGGTCTGTTCAACTTGAACTAAATTCTACAAATTTTTGTTACATTAATAACACCGGTCTGGGAGATACAAAACAACTTCTTGATTTTTAATATCTTTTGTATAAATGTTTTGAGGGAAAATGTGAAATTAGGAAAATTTTCTATTTACAAATTAAAATAAAATAAATTATAAAATTAAGATTAGATTTTAACAGATCAACGAGTCAGTCGTACTTTTACATGTCTGGGTAATGGAAAAAAAATGTTTAATTACATTAAAAATTTGGGAATTAAATACGGTATGATATGAATTTGATGAAATTATATTTCCCAACACAATAGGATATAATCAATTTGAAAATTACTACTTCTAAGAGCTTTAGATAAGAGCACATTACAAGAGTTTACTAGAGTTAGATATTAAGGATTAGTGTAAAATAATTTTTTTTAATGATTTACAGAAACCAAAAATACAGAAAAATTAGTGTGAGGTACCATAAAAGAAAAAAAATTACCATTTTTTCAGCAAATTATATAAAAATTTAATATATTTTCGATGAAAGTTAAATTTTTTTGTTATAAATAAGTTAATACATATTTAAAAGTAATTATATGGATTTTAAATAGGATTTAATATCAATTAATTGTTTTCATGTAAAATATATTTGCTCATAAGCAAGTGTACGTAACTTTGTGAACATCCACAATCACCCTCATCTAAATTTACAGAAACCCGCCAATTGTTTACGTAATTAAAATATGAAAATATTACACATTAAAATGATGCGGTATTAATAATTTAATTTTTAATTAGCAATAAAATTTATTTGCTTGCTATAATATCATTAAAGTCATAACGGAGATGGATTTTAGCATTAAAAAAAGATTAAATGCATTAATTTAAAAATAAAATGATATTTAAATACTCACAAAATTTAAAAATATTTTTTTTTATGTATAAATCACCAGAATAATGAAAATTAAGTCACTAAATTCAATAATACCTATTTCACTATTAATCTTTGTAACCTAACAAGCTAAATTAAAATTGTACTGAAATAAAAATAATACAAGCCGCAATGAAAATTAAATACTAATCTAATTAGTTATACGTTGAACCTATCAATTAACTTAAAAAAGAAAGATATCGGGTGTGATAAGGTAATGCATGAAATATCCTTGACAATGGCACAGAATATGATTAGTACTTCGTCATTTTACTGGCGAAATACTTTCACATCAAAAAGATAAGTAAGTAGCCTATAAGCTGCCTGAAACGGTACAGCTCCATGGATTGGGATACAATTTATTACGTTAAACGGATTCGATACTAATACCTGTTTATTTAAAAACAAATCTTCTAGCGCTAGCTTTTGTAACCTCTTCTTCTGAAGTACTTAATTAAGAATAGTATAATTAATTTTAACTAATTTAGTTTACATAAACTTTTAGACGTACGTTAATTAAAACATTGTTGTGATGACTATACATGATAGACTAATATAATACGGTTTTTTAGGTGTTCATATTTTAACTGTTACGACACCGATTTTGTTTGCCGCTCTTACGTAAACTAGCTTATACAATATTAATTACCTGATCAGTGAATTAATTGATTGATTACCAATTCTAAGTGTGAGTAGAATTTAAAACTATCTCTACGAATTATTATAAATATATTTTTTTTTAGAATACCTCTAAGAATAAATTACCTTTCCTACTTTTGCTACAATTTTTTATCCTAAACACAATGCTTGTTATCTTGATCAACAAGAAGAAGAATATTTTAAAGATCTTGATAAACTTCTACAAGCTTTTGTTATAGTTTATAAAAGTACTTAGAAAAACTCTTGTCAGTTTTCTACAAACACTTTTACTTTCTTTTCAAGTTTCATTGTAACTCTAAAATAACTTAATTTTTAAATCCAAATGTTTCTTCTTACACACTTAACTATTAATATTTCATCACTTTCATGAAATAATTTACTGATATTAAAAACCCCTTCTTTTAACGGTTTACAAATATTGTTGTTTCAATGTAGCCATCTTTACATTATGAGAAATTAAGAAATTCTTAGTAAAGAGCAGTAATATCATAAATATTGGTGTTAATATAACAACAAAATTTATTGATGTTTTATAAGAAGAACAAATCCTTCAGTATTTCTATTTATTTAAATTCAGCTGAACAATTTTAACGAGTCTAGTAAAAAACACAAATGAGGTAACAAAATTAGGTTCTAGAATTATGGTTACTGTGTAAAATAACTTACCCTGTTTTTCCTCAAAATAAGTTTTAACATTTTGCTACATAATTTTATTAAAAAAAAAATTAAATCTTATCTATAGCTTATAATGAAATAAATTAAAAAAATAACAAATAAATTTTACAAAATGCAATATGTATTGATTTAAGAAAACCAAATGAAATAAAAATACAAAAAATATACCGACTCGTTTTCATAAGTCGTAAGAAAATCAATACTGAATTCAAATAAGTTTTCCTGCAGAAAGGAATTTGTATGATCGTTTTTCTCTGAGAAATATTTTTCACCTTTTCTGAATTTTCAAAAAACTTCCACCCATTTTCTATTAATAGGAAACTAATTTTAGAAAAAAAAATATCAGGATGAAAAAAGAAGATAAATCATAGTGATAAAGATTTTTTTTGGAGTAGACCCACTTAAATACATGCTGCTACAAATAAATTTTCTTTCAGAAAAAAATCTAGGTTAGGTTCAGGGTTCTTCAAGAAAAATCGTTGCACAGTAGTATGATTGTGTAGTGGATGAACGTATCCAATTAAACGAGATAAAAACTTCAACCAGATCCTAATAATAGGGTAATACTAGGATTACAAAAAAAAAATTAAGTGGTTCCGTTTGCCTTCTTCGCTGGGCAGTTTTACTCTGGTTATCAGTACGCACGTAATTCAGTCCTACAAATGACACTTTTACTCTGTTAAAAGAGGAGGAAGCTGTATAGTGAACATTTTTACTCTCAGAGAAAGCAACTTAAATGATGTCTCAAAAATACCTCAATTGATTTGTAAATTTCTAACCAAACGAAAAACCGAAACATGTAATGTAAAGCCACAAAATAATGTATCCCTCTCTATAATGGAAAATGGCATTATACATATTTTTTTTAACTATCGAAGAAAAATCTTTTAAATACAATGTCATTGAACAACGTGAATATTCAATAAATGAATACATTTTTAAAAATATATTTAAATCCAAAGCAAACAGTAACACGTATAATGTTTGAGCAGTGTCATTATAACTATTGCTATAATTAATATAGAAATAAACTCTTATAATCTCATGGATCAGCATAATGAAATGTGGTTCAAATCTGTTACAATCACTGATTACCTATTGTTTTATTGGTTTATCGAAATACAATATAGCTATTTAAACATCCCTTCGCACCACTAATAAATGGATTCTACGACGTAGTTAATGAATCAATTATTAATATATTATGCATACTATTAAATTAATAAAATTATAGTAATTGCAAATGTGTTAGTTTCAACTTTCAGCATGTTCAAATTTAAAAAAAAAAAATTAATAAAGACTTAAAATATTAAAATATAAGAATTTGCAATAAAATGACGGTTAAAAAATTTTAACAATTTTATGGGAAGCAAGAATGTTTCAAAAAGAAAAAAATTATGAGAAAGAATCCACTACAAATGAGTTGAACTGACTTAAAAAAAAACAAAAAAAAACCCTTTTTATTATCACTGATGAATCTTTTACGGCAGTAAAGTCTGTCGATAAAAAATTATACCTATTTTAAGAATATTAAAATCTATTTTAGTTATAAATTCTGGAATGTTAAAGTTTATCTACAAATTTGTTAATTAATAATTCTATTTACAAGTTATGTAGCATCAATCAAATTATTTTTCATGTTAAAAAAAAATCAAATATTTATTCATTAAAAAACTTTTTCCTTTATTGCAATTAACGTAATAATTTTATACTACCGGTAATTTTCATTTCTTTCCTAGTTATACACATGTAGTAGTAACTCATCACGTACAGTATGTTTAATTAAGCAGAATTAGAAAAAAAAGGAAATCAGAACCGTTACAAGAATCGGTTTTAATTCTTAAAAGATAAAAAAAAATGATATTAACGTCTTAGATGATTTCTTTAAGCAAGTCATCCTTTAATTACATAATCACTGAGTAGTTAAAAGAAAGAAAAAAAGTATCTGGTACTAATCATGGCTGACCGGACATGCTGAACAAACTGACCGCGCTAATTATCAACAGACCAAATCAACAAACGTAAGAAAGAAACGAGCATATAACTCTCTGTTAGAGGCTTCAAGTCTGGATATTTCAACCGACCATAAAAATCCAAAGTGTGTAACACAAAAGAAAACATAATGTAGATATTTAAATCGTCGTAGAATATTCCGGTATATTATTCGTTTATTTATTTTTAAGTCATGTCATTTTGTTAAATTAATAACAGGTCATTATTTATTTTAAAAGGTAATTCAAAGAAAAGCAACAATTTTTATGTCATTTTTTAATTGCTAGTATATTTTATGTGAATGTTTTCTTGTGCACGTGTGTTCCCATCAATATTAGTAACTATTCTCACTCCGACTATCGAAATATATAATTAACTATATATGAGAAATTGTATCAACGAATTGCCTTATCGAGTAAACTTGCTGCTGTTGCCTTCGAAGAAAAATAATACGTAAGCTTGTATTATACACCTGACAATATAGTTACATAGTAAGCTACTTGAAGTTTTAATACCAGACCCTTTTATCAACATTAAAAAAAGCCGAAGTGGATAATTATTAAAATGAATTATAAAATTGAATTGTTACATAGGAAGAACCATTTTATTATTACAAAATAAATTCTGCTTCTCTATTCTTCATGATAAACTTTGGAAATTTAACATGCAAATCGATATTAAGTAAATCGTCGTATTACTGTTGAAAAGATAGCAGCGATATGGAAGGGAATAAGGTTTTAAATTTTGGTTTCTCACTTCAAAATAGCAAAAATTAAGATTTTTGAGTAAATATTTCCCCCAAAAAAAATAATCCTTAGAATCATGAAAAAAATAGAGTAAATTAAATATGATCAAAAAATAACTGTTTCACCGGAATTCAAACAATTAATTTTCAGGTGAAATTATACCATTCAAAGTACTGTTAGCAAACAAATATAAAATTAAAAAAAACATTAAAAAATATTCACTTTATCGCTTTGCTTAAACTTGCCTTTTTTATTGTGAGCGCTCTCGTTGTGTATTTCAGCAAACGTAAATACAGTAGATTATTTTTCAATGGTTAGTATCCACGCCTGGTTGAGCAAGTATTGAACTAATTCTGTACAACTAAAAAAAAAGCTGCCAATAAAAAAAAGATAAAAAAATAATGATGAAAAAGAATATTTGAAAATTTTGTTTCTATAAATATTTGTATAGCTTATTTAATACCGAGAATTTATGCAATTAATTAAAAAAAAATTGGATTTAGGTATTATTTCTAATTCTGTATTCCAATATAAATTTGAATTTACGTGTTACACGGATATAACAATGATGATTTTTTTTTAAAGAATATATATATCATGAACTTTGTAAGTCCAAAATTAATTTATCCACTTTAAAATATGTAGAATTTTTTTATATATTATTATAAATTAATAACATTTCTTAACTAAAGAAAATATTTGTAGTGATACATCTTAATATATATCATATGTGTTATATAAATATAATACCTTTAAATAAATATGTACTCGTACAATAATTATAATTATATATATAGTAAATTAATTTTCTCTAAAAATATAACGAAAAATATGTTTGCCCACCTCCGTGACTCTCGGCATTTCGTGCAGACTTCCCGGGTTCGAATCCCCGTAACGCAGCATATTTTTTAAACGCTACCAATTTTCTTCAGGCTAATGGCCATAGCTGTTGTGTGATGTTGTTCTCTCTAGAATAATAAAAAAATGTTTTTTTAGAGGTAGAATGAACAGGTAGAATTAACAAGATATTTTTTTAACTATTGTAGATAATAATAATAATAATTATTTATTGATTTATTTGTTTTTTTTTTTTGTGCAATAGGTCAGCTGCAAAAAGCCTTTGTATATTACATAATAGAACGTAAAAACACATACAATGAACGAAATAATTGGAGTTTTAATTATATTACACTAATTATTATTGCCATATTAGTCTTCGTATATACACAAATTACGATAAACATGTACACATAATTCAGTTTTATAATAATTACATAGTCAACAATTCACAAAATAATTAAAATAACATATAATTAAAAATATAAATAATTCAGAATACAATTTTAAATAATACATTTTAATAATAATGAATAAATATAATAATATAAATATATTATTCATAGGGCCTGACGGCGGCTGGCAGAGCTTTTTCCTCCGCTACGGAAAGAAAAAAAATATATAAATGTAATAAATTATAATAATAATTATAAATTCAGCAACAACAAAAAAAATAATTAGAGTTTTAATTCTGGTAGTTATTGATTGGTAACTTTAATAATAATATTATTTATATCTAAGAGTTTGTACATCACATTTTCACATTTACATCTTATATCCTTCATCCATTTACAGTTCTAATGTAAATATTTGTGTAAGTAAAAATAAACACAAAGGAAATTTATATCACTATCAAACATTACTGTTTTTTTTTATTTTTTTATTATTAAAATATTTATTTATCAATAGAAAATAGTTTAAAATTATGTTACTTAAATATGGCCAAGCAGAAGAGGGTCTTTGTCAGTTTTGTAGCAATCCAGTTTTATTGCACAAATTGTATGTCGTTTATCATACCAGTATATTACTATCTTAGTTTAAAAACAAAATTCTTCCTAGTGCATATCTCTGTGGGTGAAATAAATTGCGTAGAGTATACAAGAGGAGAAAAGTTTTTAATATTGCGTCCGGGTATTCGTAGCTGTATTTCATTTCCCGTAAAATTAGACCCATGTAATTCTTTACGAAAAAACAGTTAATAAAAGTATTCTCTTCGACATTCAAGAGATGGTAAATTATGAAGTGACTTAAGCTGTTGTTTGCCAAGATGCTGAAGTTTAAATTTGTGAGAAAGCCAAGAT
Organism: Lycorma delicatula; assembly: GCF_047948215.1. Lineage (NCBI taxonomy): Eukaryota > Metazoa > Arthropoda > Insecta > Hemiptera > Fulgoridae > Lycorma > Lycorma delicatula. The sequence goes on from NC_134456.1 coordinate 199,989,268, forward strand.
AGAAAGTTGTTCGGAATAGATTCAATGTATTTCGAAGTACAGTTTCTCCGAAAATTCCAGGTTGAGGTAGAATATTCAAGTTGACTTAGAATAAATGGCTTGAAGAGTAAGACACAAGTGCGAGGATCAACAAAAGGTCTCGCAATCCATTTCAACAGACCAAGATTTCGCTTTGCTCTGCTCACAAGCCTGTCTGCATGTTCAGAAAGGTATAGCTTAGAGTCAAGAAGTATGCCTAGATCGGTGAGGGAGTTTACGGTAGTAATCGGAAGAGAAATTTTTGTGCATCAAAAGTAAGAAATATTAGTCTTACGAGAGAACAGAATGTTTTATCTTTGAAAAAATTAGCAAAATAATAAGAATATTATTATTATTAAATCATTTTTTATTAGAATATACAATTGACGTTTAGTTACACTTTCCAGTATTAAACGAATGAAAAAAAAATGCAAAAAAAGATAAAAATTACTATTAACATACTATTGGATAGGCCTACGAGAAAAGAATTAATTAAAGCCCAGTCATAAGAGAAGTGATATTAATAACTGTTATTATGAAGCGCTACTGGGTGGGTGAATTGTGTGTCCATTTTTTTTCCTTAGAGGAATTTTGTTTAAAAGTGTCAAAGTCTAGTGATTTATTGGTGTAATTGATCAACATGCTTCGTTGTGGAACCGATCCTAATATAGTCAAACAACTACAGAAGCACTTCGATTAACTTCGCTTGATGAAACCCAGTTAATTTAATTTCAGTTTCTCGTCAACCATTGTAATAATTTTAGACAGACCTACACACACATACACATACACAAACACACACACACACACACACACACACACACACACACACACAATTATAAATAAAAACTTTATGTACAAGTGAAAACCCATCATTTATTGTATCATTTCCATGCAGTGGTTACAAAGTTTGACGCTCTTAAAGAAATAATTTCCACTAATCCGATTGAATTCTAAATAAAAATGTATGGAATTTTTAAAATTAACACAGGTTTGTAAAAAAGTAATAAAATTTAAATCGGGGAAAAATATTATTGTTTTATTTTGTCAAAATATGAATCATCTATGTTTATTCTAAAATTAATATTTCATATATTAGATTTTAAAAAAGCAACGGATAAATTTGATTTAAATACAAATATAAATATTTAAAAAATATAAAGTATTTACGTCTGTAAATAATACTGTAATCTTAATGAAAATCGACTAAGATTATGTGGTAAAATTAAATGTTGTGGACGGGAGATAGAGCTTCGTACTTGGTCAGATAAGTTTTTGTCTATATTGATATAATTTAATTTAATATTGCAAATAAATAATTATATATAAACAATGTAATACGATTTATCCTCTTTCACATGAATCTAACTGATGCTTGTAAACTTTATGTGATTCACACACTGATAGTTTATTGAATCTTTGAATGCAATTAAATTGTATACTTGTTTATATAAATTTAATTTTCTGAAGTTTTCTTAAAATCAAACTTAAGATTTAAAACGTATATTCAATGCCTAAATCAGCAGGATTTTAAACTTTGAAACCAAGAGCTTTTCAAGATTAACCATTTTTTGTGTAGTATTATTTTAAATCACTGATTTCATTACGATGTGTAAGAGTTAAGTAGATGAAAAAAAAATTTTACGTTCAGAAATTAAATTTAAGGGTGGCCAGCCGGGTGATGAGGACAATCTTTGATGACTTATGTTTTCGGTATTGGAAGCCAGAACCCAGGGAAAAATTTTAGAAGCCACGGTTTACCTGTGGGGAGCAAAAAGACCGTATTCAGGAGCCTCGGTGTATCACATGCAAATTCCATGGACATGTGCCTGGAAGCCGTTGATGTAAGGCGACTTCGTTCACGTCATGAATCCGCTGGAGTTTACACAACAAAGCTGCGGTATCTATAGGGGACAGCCTCATCCGGGAGTGGTAGGAGGGTCCGGTGTACCACCCATGATCGGGTGGAGAATCCCTTGTAGACGTCACTGGAGGGGGAAATGCAAGACCGTAGTCCCGGTGGGGGATTCCTCCGGGGGTTCTCCATTAGAGGCTAAGCGTCAAGACCGGAGTCCCGGCGAGGAACCTCAAGGTGTACCCCCGCCGGGACTCCGGTCTGATATGGCATGTAACGCAAGACCAAGTCCCGGCTACCTGGGTTGGGTATAGCGTCCTACCAAGGTAGTTGAGGTGAAGGCACCCCCTCGGAGTTGAGTTTATTCGTAATTGCGGATCCGTGTCCGGGGGGCGGGAAGATAACAGACGAAAAAAAGAAATTAAATTTGTAAAAAAATAATAAATATTTTAAAAAATTCTTTTACCAAAATTGGGTCGATTTTCTTAATATCTCTTAGATTTTTCTTTAACAGAAAATATTACTATATTAAATTTTTCATAGATTAGTATGAATAATGAAATTTATCTAAATTTAATAACCTTTTTACGGATAAAATCGTTCTTTTTCAGTTTATTTGCATTTAATGCAAAAATTATGGAAATGAATAAATTTTTATCACTTCGTCTGAGTATAATACATCTACATCCGGATCAGTTTTGTTCATGGTTTTTATACGGTATTAACTCTGACTGAAATGATACATATAACAAAAGGCTAAATAATGTTGGGATTGTAGCCCCTTCTGAACAGTTTTTTTTTTTGTGTAGAGGGGTTAGTAGTGCATCGCGCAAATCATTTTGTTCTTTATTTTTTATTATTGATAAATTTTCATGGTCGAGACAATTTCAAAGAGAGGTGATTTGTAATATGTTAGTATAACGAATTGATAATGGATAAAAATCGACTTTTTTATCCTTTTGTTAATTTTTTATTACTCTTTAAAATTCTTTTTTTGAAAATTTAAGTATTATTCTCATTTTAATATAATTTTAGAATTATTTACATTATTTGAAATTCCTCTCTTGAATATATTAACTTTTGTTGTAAAATATAAAATAACAGAACATTAAATACAAAACAAAGTAGATAATCGGTAATAGTTATATAAGGCTATAAAAAACGTGGATATAATCTTAAGCTGTGAGTATTTTATAAAAATATAAAATGACAGTAGGCTCTTTGCTTTTAATATTTTGTCTCAGTGATATATTTTTTATCAAAACAGAGATTTTATTAAAATGATACTGAATTAAAAAAAAAAAACAAACTTAGCTTATAATCAATTGATAAAGTTAATACAGTAATCCCTTGGTTTAATGCACTTTGATTTACGCGATTTTGAATTTGCACGGTTGATTTTATAACACTGTCCCTTGACTTAACGAGTTAAGTCTGGTTTCGAATTAACGCGATCAGAATTACTGTATATAAGGTATAAAATAATATTAGTGAAAGAATTCTTAAAAAGGGTTTTCGGTAAACAATATACACGGACTTATATACACATTAATGCAATAAACAATAAAACTGGTTTTCCCTTTAAATAATAGCTTACTGAAGTGTGTTACGTTGGTATTACTGAAGTATTTGGTTTATAAACATTTTAGTGTTCACAGACAGTTAGCCATTAGCTGTTTAGAGAGTATGCTGTGTTGCGTTATTCTGTCTTACGTTAAATTACTATGGAGTGTATAATTCTGATCGGTCTGTATTCAAGGCGTAATGCAAAGGCTATACAGTACGTACAATATTGACCCACCGGGTTGGTCTACTGGTGAACGCGTCTTCCCAAATCAGCTGATTTGGAAGTCGAGAGTTCCAGCGTTCAAGTCCTAGTAAAGCCAGTTATTTTTACACGGATTTGAATACTAGATCGTGGGTACCGGTGTTCTTTGGTGGTTGGGTTTCAATTAATCACACATCTCAGGAATGGTCGAACTGAGAATGTACAAGTCTACACTTCATTTACACTCATACATATCATCCTCATTCATCCTCTGAAGAATTATCTAAACAGTAGTTACCTGAGGCTATAACAGGAAAATGAAAGAAAGTACGTACAATATTGTAATTTTTTGTGCGAGATATTTTAGGATTTTATTGTGAATTAATTAACAATAATTAAAAAAAGGATACAATTATGATTGCTGGAAAAAGTGCTGGTCCTATTCAGACTTCATGAATATTTTATTTACGATCTCCTTTAATGGCTGAATTTGAAAAAACTATTGAACATTTCCATAGAAGACGTTATCAACGTCGTATTCCCGTGACAAATATTATTATTCGTGAAAGAGCGTTAAGTTTGCGTGAACTATTAAGACCTAAATACTATGCTGAAGATATCAACACATTCAATGCAAGCAAAGGATGGATTAAAAATTTAAAAAAAAACCGTTCAAATCTGCATAACATCTTGATTCAAGGTGAAGCAGCTAGTGCAAATGAAGAAGCCGAAAAACTAAAAAAAAAGATTTCCAAATTATCATGAAAGAAGGAGGATACACGTCACAGCAACTATTTAATATTAATGTTGGCGATTTTTTGGAAAAGACGTCTAAATGAACTTTTATCGGAAAAGAAGAACCCCATATGCCTGGTTTTAAAGTATCTAAAGATCGATTCACACTTTTACTTGTAGGAAAAGCGAAGGGTAACTATAAACTAAAACCACTGCTTGTATATCACTTAGAAAATCCCCATGCTTTTAAAGAAATTAACAAAGAATATATTCCCGTTCCTGGACATCCAAGCTCCGAGGAATTGGAAGCAATTAATTCACATGTAGAAGTCGTTTATGCCTGAAAATACGACCACTGATACTGCCATGTGATCAAGGACTGATAGCTACACTCAAAGCTTACTGTTTAAAAAAATTAAATTTTCTCAGGTGGTTTCTGTAACTAAGCGTTCAAGCTATTGCTTGAACTATTCGAAAATCACAGATCTAATGAGATCTGTGATTTTCGACCGTTCTGAAAAAAATATAACATCTTTCATGCTGTACGCAATGTTGGCGAAGCTTGGAAAGAAATCAAAAATAGTACGCTTTGTAGAGTATGGAACAAGATGTATCAAGATCACACTGTATTTGATGATAAGGGACAAGAAATTACAGGTACTATTAAAGATGAAGTTGGGCAACTTGCCAGCAATGTAGGACTCGAAGTTGATGCTTTGATACTGAAGATCTAAATGAACTTTTGGAAGGAGATAAACAACTTTTAGGAAATGAAGACTTGTTAGCACTAGCCGAGTCGCCAAATGAGCAGCTAGATGACAATTTGAGTAGCAGTGACACATTTACATCAGGTTCATAAAAAATCGACAGTGGTGGACCTTCAACCTCATCCTCCATTTCAAAGCCACAATTGATAGTAAAAGGATTACAGGAGGCATTATAATACGTCGAAAAAAATTTGTGATTATGTAGCTGAAAATGATCCTGATCCTGAACGAAGTAAGAAAATTGTAAATGGACTGTTAGGTGAAAAGAATGCTATAAGATGTGCTAGATCAGTTGCAGCTATCAGTAAAGCCGAGTGAACTGGACAATTATTTTTAAAAAAACCAGAGCTGAACTAAATCACACGTTTTTTAAAAATATTTCTTATTGTATTTAGGCCTATATACGTTTATTGTAACTGTTTTTTTTAATAATAATGTACTGTAATATGATTTTTCTTTTGTATTTTATTATTCTTATTTTTTTACTTGTTTATACAATACTGTACTGTATGTAATCACATTTACTGAACTGGATTCGATTTATATTCTATTAATTAAGGCATTTTTAGTCAAATATTCTAAAAATTCTGTGTCTTCTACCTGCGAAAACAATTACGAATTTAGCCTACTAAATATGTACACGTACATATACTATACTATATGGTAGTACAGTATTTTACTGTATTACTATACTATATAGTAGTACAGTATTTTACTGTATACCTGTTTTGAAAAAACAGTTTTGATTCACGCGATTTTAGTTTACGCAATAATTTTCAGGAATGAATTAACCGCGTAAATCAAGGGATCCCTGTATAAAGAAAAGTTCGTAATAATAAAGTCAAGCTCTTATCAAATAAAATTAAAACAAAAAAAAAGTTATTAATAGATCTACAAAAAATGTTTAGCCTTCTGCTTGTTGGATAATATTCAAATAAATCAATTTTATCACGTTTACTGTTTTGTCAGACGTTCACTTTAGTCTGTAACAAAATGTTTTAGATAAAATACATACCATGTAGGCTTATTTTTATTGGTTTGTAATTCTTATTTTTGATTATAAAAAATTATTTTTTTATTAGTTTTGTAATTCCTTGTACAAAGTAAAGGAAGTATTGTGATCGCGAAAAATTTCGGTCATCAGATTTCAATGGAAATATCCATTTTGACTATTCTTAAATCCATTTTGACTAGTTTTGGAGTAACGTCATTATCTCGCATAACTCACAAATGATTATCGGTAGGATGTTGAAATTTTGTATTTAGAACATTGTAACATCTAGTTGTGCACCTCCCCTTTTGATTGGAGCCGAATGAACCAAACGTGTCTAAAAAAAGTCCAATACCCAAATTTTTTAATTTAGATATATTAATTTATTAATCTCTAATTATAAAAAAGTTTTTACAATAAATAATAATACAAAAATAATAAAAAATAAAAATATGAAAAAAATAAGTTAGTAAAATAAAATTTTTGTCCTTTTCATTTTAGTTAAACATTTTTTTTTACAGAGGTTAATAATTATAAATAAATCAATATATTTAAATTAAAAAAAAATATTTAAGTTAAAAAAAATATATATAAGAAGTCGCATTCGAAGCGATGTGTCCATTGTTACGGATTCGACACGTTGTAACTTAGACTATATAACTATTTGAGCGACGTGATACAAAACTAATATATGAACTAATATAAAATGCTGATAAGGACACCACAAAAAAATGTGATGCAATTTGGTGTCTACTACAATGCAATTGTGTAACTGTCCACTTTATTTAAGAATTGGAGGATGGTATCTTAATTTCAAATGAAATAAATTTAAATGAAGTGCAGAAAAAAATGTGTATATGTAATTTAATAGGCGTACAAGGAATTCGTGTGATGCCCACATCAGATTTTTTCTATTTCTAATCCAGAAGAGAATAAAAAAGTATAGCACATGATTATTATTCTTTGTTTGCAAATTAATTTTTCAAGAATGGGAGAAATTCAATTGGTCGCTAATTACTCAAGTTGATGGACAGAAGGTCCATTAATTTTTATTCTATATACGTTTTAGTGACAAAAAAATACGGACTACGTACAATTATATATCCATATAAGGTAATGGTCGGCGTACCTGTTTGAATTGCTTTGTAGGTCAAAACATCACTTGTTACAGGAGCGACAATTTGGAGGTTAATATATAATAATATCGTTTGTACGTATTACAGTTATTCCACTACAGAAATATTTTATATTTCTTTTTTATTTGATTATTAATTCATCATCTATGTAATACTATTACTAAAAAGAAGTATTAATAAAGGATTAAAAGCGTTAGTCCTAACTATATAAAATCAGCAGGTATCTTCGGGCAGTCTTTGTTCTCGATGGGAACCAGTTTGTTCTCCCCGAAGTCATGTTTATCCAGTGTTCCTTAATCAGACAGAAAAGTCATAAACAAACCTCTTCTATTCACAATCATAACTATTTTACCTCATACCAAGAAACAAATTATTTGTTCAATACTGTATGAAGAAATGTTCAGATTTTAGAGTGTTTTTGTAATATTTATTAAAAACAAACCGTAAATTCCAGAAAAATAATATTAAAAAAAAGTAAATGATTTAAGTTAACCTTGGAAGTAAGTTGATTGTCTCTTTGAAAATGAAAGCATAATAAAATTAAATACACACAATTTTTTTTACAAAAAACGAGAATTATTCATTTATAGTACTATACATATCGTAATTAAGAGAAAATATTTAATTTATCCTACCTGAACGATAAAAAATATAATAAAAAAATGAGTGAGTTAAACATTTTATACACATAAATATTAACAATTATAATTAACGTTTTCATAAAATATTTCCTCTGTTATTTTATATATATATATTTTTTTTTATTGCCTATTCAATACGTAAAATAGATGGGAAATAAATATTTCTCACATACAACATACATTTTGGAGATTAATTGATTCAGGAAGCGGGTACTTTAAAAAATATGCGAGAAATATACGCATTAGGAATAACAAATATATATATATATATATATGCGTCATATGCGTGTATGTATATGTGCGTGTCTGTAATATGGATTTCATCTAAAATTTTAATGTAAAGCCATTTTGGAAGATTTGATTAGCTTTAACACTATAAAAACATACTTTACAAATTAGCGTGGAAGTTAGACAGTCTATCCGTTTATTCAATCGGATTTCTTGTGAATAAGTGTAAATTTACTACCCAAAGTTGAGTCATATGCGTTTCTATTGCACTTTAAAAATAATTTATTATATAGGTTATTACAAGAAAAATGCTATAAATAACTCACAATAAATAAGTTAATTAAGAAATTAATAATTAGTTTTAGTATAATATAAAAATCAACCTATTAATATTACCAACTTAATAATGTATACAAAAATAAATACTTAAAAATTATTATGTTACCGTTACGTTTGATAATAAAATTAATTAATACAGCTAAGTGAATTTCCGGTTAAAAGGTTTTTTGGTCAATTCTTTTATTGGAATAAAGTAATATAACACACTTATATGGTAAAAGTACGTATTCTTGTTTCCTATCAGTGAAGGAGTATAATACGACAGATAATAAAAAAAACGAAAGAAAAAAGAGACCCTGTTGCAGTACATAATGAGAACAGGATACACAACGCGCGCGCACACTCACATACACACATACTACTGCATATTTATATGTATTTATAAGACAGTTATACATATGGCTACGGAATATTTATGTTTTTATATACTGAAAATTAGTAATGTGAAACTGTTTCGTATTAAAAAAAAAAAAAATTCGTTTTATCTTTCTATATGAACATATTCGCTACCTAGATTTATAGAAAGAAAATATCCAGAGTGATCATAAATTATTCAACGTATTTTCGGTTATCTTTTAATAAAAAAGTAATAAAACAATATACTTACATGCATGTTCTATTGCTGGACAGGGCATTTCAAACAACACTTGTTAACTTTTTGTTTACAACACTTATTAACTTCAAACAAGTTCCACTTAAGCACATTTTTGTGGCGCGTAAAATGTCTAGATGATATTCAATTTCAAGCCATACATTACAAAGAATATCTTGAGTTGCTCCATTAATTACTCCTTTGATTCTTCTTCTTAGTTCATTGATGGTGACAGCCCTCTGCGTAAATCCTGTCTTTGACAAATTCCCGAAGAAAGAAATCGAGTGGTGAAATGTCAGGGGATCGAGTTGGCCAGACAATTGGTTTATCAGGGCCGATCCAACGTTGAGGAAATGTTCACGTTGGTAATCCCTAACATGTGAACCCCGGTGTGGTGGTGTGCCATCTTGTTGTTAGTAAACGTCCGTTTCTGATGTTTGATTAGTAATACTGCAAACTCTTGTAACATGTCTAGATAACTAGTGCAAGCAACCGTTGACTTGGCGAAGAAAAATGGTCCGATCATTTTATAAGCACACCAAACGCGGGTTTTTGGGATAACAGCATCAGGGTTCTCGCTATCCGAAATTTGACAATTAAAACGTTTAACGTGACCAGAAATATGAAAGGTGGCTTTGTCGAAGAAGATTATTTTTCTAAAAACGCATTATCTTCGTTTACTTTAACAATTTTGTCCACAGCAAAATTTTAATGGCGTGGTCAGTTCCATGCACCAGTTGAATTTTGTATGCATGAAGTTTTAGGCGCTTGAGTAAAACTTTCAATTGTTGATTATAGTATTCCCACTTCTGAACTCGCATGACGAGTCGATTTACCCGGGCTTCTCTGAAAAGTTTCTCTTATTTGATTCACTACTTCCTCAGTGGTGGGAGGTCTGTCTGCACCTATTTTGTATACTGCACTTACTGTATCTTTAAACTGTTGATACCAATGTTTAGAATCTTTATTAAGAGAATTACGACCGTACTTTAAAAATAAATCTACGAACATAACAGAGGCGGTTTCTTGAAACCATATTACATATATTGCTTTTTCTCGCAGGGTAGCCATTGCTCAACTGATGATCCCCCCTGTCGTAACATCGCGCGGCGTGTTCATTCAAGGCCATCAGAAATTCTAGTATCCACACTAATGTTGGAAAATACAATCAAAACGCGCGTTACATTACTTATTAACCCCAAAAATGCGCTGAATAATTTATGTCCACTCTGTATATTAAAACAAAAAACAATGTCATGTTTAAAAAAAAAAACACAAGTAAAGAAGACTTTGCTTGTAATGCCTTTATTTAAAAAATTTCGATGCATAATATTATTTAATACTTCTTTTATGGAAATAATAATTTCTATTTATGGTATATCAATTTTAAAAAAAATTCTATAATCGTTCAATTACTATAAAAAATAAATAAAAAATTCACAGATATAAATTATTATTATAAAAATAATAAATAAATAACGAAAATACTTTCTTTGTTGTAATATTATAATAAAATTATATGATATTTATTTGAACAAGATAATAACAGTTCCAGACGGCGCAACCCGAAATATTTTATATTTACATTCGGCGCCAGCCGCCAGAAAGTACCAGACTAATTCATTTATTTCAGTACTGTTTGCATCTTTTTGTCAAAATAAAAGATTCTAATATAAAATATAACGCAGTCAGATAAAAGAAAAAGCGAGGTTATAAAATTTCATCAATTGTTTTACAGAATATACTTTTCCCTAATTATTTATAGTATCATAGTAAAATAATAATAATAATAATAATAATAATAATAATAATAATAATAAAAATAGAAATGCCCCGAATAAACACCAACTCCACGCCCGTGCAATATCTACGCCCCGGTACGTTCACTTATGTCAGCCAACGGAGCAATGGTTTTGCTCAAACTCTCCCTGTGGAGTATGGAATTGGTAGATCTGAGCTGGTTGCGGTTGTGCTTTTCGGTTTTGCTGTTTTTGGCAGGGCCAGGAGGCATGACCGTGCTCTGTTTCTTCCGATGCTGGGTGGTGTGCGGACAGGGAATGCTCATCCCTCTTCCCAGTTGTGCAGCCGGGCTGAGGGTGGTGGGCTGCTGTGAGTTTGCTCTGCGGAAGTCTTGCGCCGTCCAGTGAGACAGTCACTTCAGCCCTTGGCAGGGACTATCCCATGGGTAGGGGTATCGGAGCCCTTACTGCTACATGCGAGTCCTGGAATGTCTGTATCATGGGTTAGGCAGTACCTGACTCTCCGGCCCGGATTAAATCTGTGAAGGCGGTTGACTGGAGAAAACCAGCCCGGATCATTGAGGCCTTTAAGTGAGAGAGAGACGATTTCAGCCGCTCATCAAGAATTAGCGGGACCTACATCTTGATTCTGATGCAATACTGACCCCCAACATCTGATCCGCTATCGTCCGATACCGGTAGCAAAGTATCCTTCGTGATTTACTGCGGAGGATCGGAAGATTCTTCTCTTTGTGAGTTTCTTTCTGGGGTTTTAACAACCTTTTGATAAATCTGTTTTTAGATGTTCTGTTAAAACAGATTTATCTCAGGCATCGGATACATTGGAATTCGACGTCGAGGTCTTTAGGAAGATGGAAAAGAGAAGCAAAAAAGGACGGCCTAAGGGAAGACCTAGGCGATAGGACGTAAGAACGAGCTCGTTTTTATGTGTATTGACTAATTTTAATGAGAGGATGTGCATTTTAACTTTTGATTGACATTGAAGATGTTTTGATAACTTTTGATAGAAGTTGTTTGTGCGTTGTTTAAGTGGCAAGGGTCCTTTACAACCTTGTCATCTTGTGATTATCATTTTTTAATATAAGTTTTTTTTTTGTATAACGATAAATTGTTTTTGATAGTTTTGACAACGTTTTGTTAGAAATGGTTTACGTTTTTAAGTGGCAAAGGTCCTTTGCACCCTTGTCAATTTATGTTTATTTCTGGAGTTTTAATAATCTTTTGAAAAGTCTAGTCTAATCTTTTGAATTGATTTGACAAAACCTGTCTGCTGACTTGTGCAGTGAATTGTCAACTATATTACTCGTGATTAACGAGGAAGGGAAAGTAAAATTTTTTTTTTATATGGAAAGAGGTTAATAACCATAGCAGTCGATGCCCCTAAAACCTAAAAATGCAAATAAAAGTACTCTATAAGAGGCTTGAATAGTAAGGGAACGTGAATAGCAAAGTGGTTTCCTATTCTCCTTCACTGAGCCAGATATATGGTAAAATATCAGCACGCTAAGTCCACCGAAATGTAGGTAAATATCCAATACTACAAAAGACACATAATTCTGTTGATTAAAGGTTCTGACTATATAATGAATATCATTACTTTCAACGAAAGAAACAATGATTGGTGCCTCTTGTATTTCAGGTGTTTTACATGTGTGTGTCATAACCATAAGAAAGACTGGGTAAAAATGTTCCAACTCTTCTAAGATAAGTTCAGAATTACCTCCACCTACATTTGGACAAAAAGAAAATACCACTTTCCTTATTTTAATGAGTAATCCTATGTTCATAAATGTAAACGAGGAGTTATAGGACGAAAAATTAGAAATTACAACAATCAATTCATAAATAAATTTATGAATTTATCAGGAAATAACTTTAATACAAGAATTGAGAAAAAAAAACACAAGTAAGAATTTGTTTATTAACGATCTATAATTTATATTTTTAATAATTATTACCTTACTTTCCCTGTTACTACAGTATGCAGCAAAGGAAGAGTACTACATTGTCGCTAAAGATTGTCCCCCACTTTAGTTTTTAATGTTTCAACGTTTTGAGATCTTCAGAAAGTAAAAACATATTTTAATGAATAGATTCTATGTGAATATTGTTACTTTGTTTCATAAATCAGTAGCGGTAATACAATAATGAAATTAAATTTTTATTTATTTTTAAAATGATTCAGTAGACCAAGTTTATCTAATAATAAAAAGAATGAAAACATCTACATGAACCTAGGAGGTCGGACCAACCAAAACTCACAACACTCAAAATAGAGAAGAAGGAATCAAAAAAGAAGAAAAAGAGTTAATGGTGAGAGAGACCGAACTAACCTCAGAAGAATTAACGTATGATTTTTCCACCCGTAATCCATTGGGAAAAAAGAATCATCCTTAAAAAAGAATAGTTCATTACAAAATCAACGACTTTATGTTGATTTTGTTTGATTTTCAACAACAAAAAAGTAGTAACAATTACGTGCATTTCTGGGATTGTGTAGCGAGTGATCCTACTGAACAACAAACCGTCTGGTTAACTATTTGAAGATTTGATACGGCAACTTTTGTTGTAAGGGAACTAACTGGTTGTATAACATTTTTGAAAAATTCTGTTACTTAGCAGGACGATTACTATGAATTGGAACTGGAAAATCTGTTTAAATGATAACTATAAAAACGGTTTGAAAAAAAAATCTAAAAACTGGATTAGCAAATAAAAAAATAAAATATTTTATCACGACTTAAAAGTTTTTTTCAGTGAGGTGGTAACAAGGCTAGGAGCAATTTCCAATCCTTACGGCACAGATTCAACAGTTTCTTACAAGTTTTTTTTTTTTCTGAAATAGTTGAAAATATTACCATCCGAGGACCTTTTTTCTGCATTTTTTGATACATTAATTTCTTAGCACCAAACTAAATTTTTTATTTTTTCTCTGTTGAGGGGAGGGATTCCACTTACGGACGAAGTGTTGAGCTCGCTAACAGGTTCCACAGTATGTTGTTAAAGTGCGTATGCACCGGTACTCTACCAACTAAACCTCCATCTCACCAACTCCCTTCCCGGAGCCGGACACACAATTAAGCATAACAAAGCCCCTGGATGTGCCTTCTAGCTCGGTGGATCTAGGAGTTTCCGTGTAACATCACCATCACCCATCCACGCAAGCGCGAACGAATGACAGCTCCACAGTAAGATGTCCGTCACCCCCTCGCTCATCAGCTTTGTTTTCACCTCTGTCCTTGGAGGTCTTGGTCTCCAGCTTGTCTTACTTTACTTATTTATCTCGTTATCTACCATGGCATCTGGACTACGGTCTTTTGGTTCAGGGGCTCCAGAGCCCATCTGTCTCATCACTGCTGCCCATCCATATAAATACGGACGAATAGCAGCTTTACAGGAGGCTGTCCTTCACCCCCTTGTGTCTCTTCCTTTTGTTGTAACACTACGGTAACCAGTTTTGACACTGCCGCAAAATAGCGGACCCCGATGAACATGGTACGAACTACGTTGTTCGCATCAACCTGTCCAATAAAGGCGACGCATTCGCGTCTCTCGTCCACCCACCTGTCTCAGACAAAAATAACAAGCTGTGGAGTATCTCGTTCACCTCACTATGAGCATTCGGGGTCCTCGGCCCTTCACCTTCCAAAGTGGTATATCCGAAACGCACCGTGTCCAGTCAGGAATTGGGTGAACCAATAGTTTAGCTCATCAAACCCCTTCCCGAACCACGGCCCAATCTCTCCTATCAGCCAGTGAGTCCAACGACTGTCAGTAGAAACGTTCCATCTAGACTGTTATTCCGTCAGTATTTCACTGAGAGCGACTTCCTTACGCACTCCTTCCTGGATCCTTACACGTAGTCTAGCCAGTCTCGTAGTAAATTGTGTGCCTACTTTTTTTGTTGGACGGAGCAACCCTCCCCATTATAACCGAGTCATCTTTAATTATGTCCCCCGATCTGATATCTTTCAGCCTGTGGGCTGAGTGTTCCAGCGTGTTCAGTTGATGGAAAATGTCATAAAAGCAGACCACATCCCCTTCGTTAAAAAATTCATTAACCTTCAATTCAAAAGTCATTAACCTGCGCGATACGCGATATTACTTCAGCTTGCAACCTCCTGGCCAGTAGTGTGATTAGCTCTTCATCCGTTAAATTTGTATCGTGTATGTCCGTTACCACATGCTCCCTGAATTCTTCAGTATGAAACCCAACTGCCATTTGGGTGGCTTGTATCACAGTCGCAGTGACTGGTGATGACCTGGAGAGGGCCCTGTCGTAGACGGCTGTCACGACAGCCTCCACTTCATTTGCTATTGCATTGATCCTTTTGGTACATTCCTCTATCTCCCGTTTCGTGTTAGTCTGCTTACGCAAGTCCAGCAATTGCGATATTTCGTCCTGAAGGCGGTCCATAACTGTACTCTCTGAACGGTCTTTCTCGTTGCTATCATGTCGAGCCTTCATTTTCCATTTAAAAGGCCTCTCCTCCGAACCCTCTACCACCACCACTGCTTGGGCCTGCAATCCCTCCCGGGATTCAATCGCCCGTTTCGATTCCATTATGAAAACGACAAAATATAAATAAAATATTTCACTCGAAAAAATCAGTGTCAACGTAAACAAATAAAATCGTATAAAACACAAAAGTTCGCCTTTACGTAGGGTTGCCAAGCAACCATTAGTAAGAGTTTTCCAAAACAGCAAAATACGGAAATAAATGGTAATAACACTTATAATCGCGAAATATTAGAAAAGAATATAAACCGATCGGTTCGTTTGTCGTGACGTCCACAAATGACCCCGAGAGCACCAAGAAAAAAAAAAGAAAAGAAAAATGTCCATAACGAGTTTACAAGTTATAACTTAAGTAGGCAAAATGGCTGCCCAATAAAAAAAAAAAAACAAAAAATAAAAAATAAATTAAAATAAATGAAAACAGATGAACAAAAAACACCAGAAGAATCAAAACCAAAGACGGAACAAACCAACAAATAACTACAAAACAAGGAAAATAACACCACAGTAAACCTGTGAGTGGATCTCTACAGCGGAGCGTAGCACAACGCAAATCCAGTAGTCATAGGCCAAAGTGATTTGGAAAAATGTAAGAAAACCTTTGCTGGTTTACCAAATCGATTCAGATTATTCTTTTAAACTTATTGATTCTTATATAGCAAATAAATCAAGGAATATGATAAAAACTACCATCATAGGGTAAATGTGATTTTCAACTTTATTATTAGATGGATTAAAATTTATAATTGATGCAAATTTATTTATTTGGATAGTAACAACGGGCTTACGTCTTCTTACAGTTACGAGATGAATGATAAATGAGTTTTGTAGCATTGAAAAATGCCATGACTGACCAGGGTTCCTGACTCGGGAAAAATTTAAATTAAATAATTAAATAATTTAAATAAACACTAAATTAATGAAAGCATTAAATATTATAGAATTGAATGTGTTATCATGAAAATAAATAAATCATAGAAATCGGATTATGTAAAAAAAATTGGATATATGGTTAATAATTGAATTTATATTCTATTTAGAAACCGAAAGAAAAAGTATATATTGGGCACTGATAGTAAAGAGAAGATAAAACTGACAATGAAACAGTAATTCCGTTGCGGTAAAGCTTTGTTCGATAAAGAGTAAAACGGGATAGAAGAATGACGAGGAAGAAAACGGCGCTGAGAAGCGCGAAGGGAGGTATTAGTTACTAAATCTCGATTGTTTATAAAACAAATGATCCTTTTTCTCTGAGACTGATCGAGGCTTGTCTTTTCCAATTCCAATCTCTAAGCAACTTCAACCCCGTAACACAAGCAGTACGTTATACTTTTATCTCATTTAACTTGCTAACTTTTTATTGTATATTTATACAAATACATTCGGATATGAATAAAAAGTAACACTTTTATGATCGTAAAATTTATTACAAAATATAAAAGCCTATTATATTCTTGTATCAATTTTTTTATTTTTAATTAAAATTACCAAACCACGATGAATTCATAGTGCGTTACATCGAATTACTTATGAGTATAAAAATATTTAAAAATTATTATTTGATAACGTGAAAAGGAATGAATTATTAATTACTTTAATATATTACAAAAAGAAAATATTAACAAGAAAAATTACTTGTAAATCGTAGAAAAATCTTTCAACTGAAATAAACCTAGGAATTTAGGAAAAGTAAGCTGGACTATAGAAATGAGTGAGACAAACTTTTAGCCCGTCCAAGCAATAAAGGAACTGCGAGAAAGATTTGTGGTGGTTTAAGAGTCCAGAAACAAAATATAAATGTTAGATTCTCCAATAATATTGTTATATTTATATGAAAATAGTCATGAATTAAAATAAGTTATGATTAGTAAAAATAAGTAATGATATATTGCAAAAGGAGAGATTCAATTTGAAAAATCAAGTGTAATAAAAATAATGAAAACGACAGAAAAGAAAATGTACAGTGTTATAGAATATGTACAGTGTTGCATGAAGACAATCTATCAAAGTTAGAAAATTTAGTACTTAAAATTTTAACGTACGTAATAAAATTATATAAATAATGAACGATTTAAAAAGAATTACCAAAAGCAAACTTGCACTAGTCAGGAGGAGGGCTTTTATGAAGAAAAGAAACCTTGTAGAAGTAAGACTTTGATTTAGAAATTAGTAATTTCTTTCCTAAGTGAAAATAGAAATTCGATGTACGGTGAAAGATAAAAATATTTTAAATTAGATGGGATGGTAGAGTAAAAACTGAACAGGTTTTAGACAAATAAAAAAGAGCGTTCTGGAACAGAATTTTATAAAAAGAAATTCTATCAACCATTGTCATACAGAGTTAGAGAATTTAGTTTTAAAGTATGTGAAGAGTAAGAAAATTAAAGGAAGAAAATGTCTGGAACGTATGAATCACGTAATGAAGAATGTACGATGTAGGAGGTAAATTTAGACTAAGAGATCCACGAAGAATTCAAAAGAATAAAGATGTGCACTGAAACCAGTCAAACGATAGATATCTCTCTTTTATTCTCTCTCTTTCTCAATAAATATATATGTATATATTTATATACATATATAAGCTTCGACAGCTTGAACATAAATCAGCGTTTGTGCTTCAAAAGGGACATGTTTTCACTTAGAATCCCACTTTAATTATGCTATTTTCTTATCATGTCGTTTCGGCATCACCATAATCTCCTAATTATGATTGTATATACGCTGTTTTTGATACTTTTTAAAAATAAATAAAAATCTTATTCTTAATAGTTAATTCCTTTAATTTATGCGTAAAAGGGCGTTTAGAGGTAACCAAGAAACCACGGATGAAGCTAGTCTACTTCTGTTACAGTGAGCAGGAAAACGTTTATAAAGAGAATAAATATTTTTTCCACACAAAAAATAATTCAATAAATTTTTTGTTGCAAAAATTATTGAAACGTAAGAAGCTTTTATTACTTTTCTTACTGTAGAGAAAAATTAATCTTTTCTCTTCGACAATGCAACAAGGTAATCTGCTATAAGTAAAGACTCGGTAAACTTTAACGCTCAATTCATGTTAATAATGATTAAAATTCAGTTTTTGGAAAATAGTTCGTAAGTTACACGAGTACCTCTAAATGTGTAAACATAGTAATGACTGCGGGAAAGCGCAAAAAACTGAAATCATGGAGTCGCTTACAAGTTTTTCAACATGAACTGAATAAAATCATTAAATTTCTCATCCAGGAAAGATGTTCCTATCGGTTTGTACAGAACAGATCTGAAAATTTTGTAGAGTCGGTTTGGTTTTATCATCGTTACAACACAAATAAACAGATGAATGGAGTAGGGGAAAAAATAACAATTATGCATCATTTAGTCAATATTCTATTATTGCTGGTTTAATCTAGGTAATGGTAAAATTCATGACAGATAACAATTAATAATGTTTAATAATTTAAAAACTAAAAATAAATTTAACATAACAATGAGGAAAGTAATTTTCTTTTATTGTTTATTTATTTTTTTTTTTGTGAAAGAAGGAAGAAATTAATTGCTTCTCGAAGAAAACTTTTTTCAAATACTGCTCGTGCACGTCACGTATAACGTATAATAAATAAACTGTAACAAAGACATGAAAATATTCATTTAAATGAAACATAAATTGAAACTGAAATTAATTACGCAAGAACTGGGTCATACCTTTTGTTTTATTGTCGTATTTTAAATATGTATTAACTGCTTTATTAATAATAAAAATCAAGTTTTTTTAACTACAGTTACAGAAAATCATTTCCGAACAGAACTTAATTTTGGTTTTAAGTAAAAGAGATGGAAAAAATTCGGATGTCAGTCAACATATCATACATTATTTGAACAATATTTTTTCTTTAATTTTAATATTAACAGTTTGAACTTTTATGGTAAAAATGTAGAGGCAAATATTTTAAAACAGCTGATAAGGAAGTTGAAAATTTCTCCCAATTGTAGCTTATTTAATTTTCTTAAAAAAAGAGGTAGATCCACATTAATTAGTTAATCCAATAAGTATTACAAAAATTTGTACAACTTTAATCCAGTGAATAGGATCGACCTATCTTAATTCAGTGCAGTTCTGCCCTCAGGCCTCCTGAAGCGTTGCCATGATTTCCTAATTCGTCTCTTAGTGGCAATAAGGTCTATCACTTCTTTAGGGTAATTCCTTCCTTCCCAGCCTTCATGTATCTCCTCAGGCGTGAGTGCTACTCAACTTCCCGTATGGTTGAAGGTAAAAGTCGTGTCACAACGTCTATATCATCTGTACATATTATAGGCACTTCTAGGCAACACGTTGTCAACATAATCCCGATAGGATTCCCAGTCTGTCTTATTATTATGTATGATTGGAAACTCTTCTTCCTTATTATCATCGTACTAACCATTAGGATAACTGGTTAGTGATCGGACGTGAAATCGTAACCATTCTCACATCAGTATAAAAGGAGAAAAATCCTAAGCTATCATAAAAATCTAACAGATCAGAAACCATCGTAGGATCTGAAGGCCAATATGTGGGTTGTAGCTCAGAGACAAAGTTGAGTCGCATCTTCTCGACAGCCTCCTTCAAGGCCCTTCCACGAGTTGTTATGAAATTTGATTCACAGAATACGCAATACATTCTAGTCTCTCCTACAATGAACCGGCAACCCGAAGTCTCAAAGTACTCACAAAACATGATATCAGCGAAATTGCATGACGAGGGGGACAGTAGATCGCTGATTGCCGTAGAGGCCCAAGCCAGTGCAATATCTCGACTGTGGTTGCTTGTATGTGGCCGTGTCGAAAGGTGGGATTTCACTACGCCTTAACGCATGTTTTATCAGAATCGCAGTACTCCCACGGACTATGACACCTGGTTAGTTGGTCGTACATACCAAATAGCCTGGAATATGTAAATAGCTCCGGTCACTATATTTTTACACGGATTTGAATACTAGATCGTAGATACCGGTGTTGTTTGGTGGTTTGGTTTCAATTAACCACACATCTCAGTAATGGTCGAACTGAGACTGTACAAGACTGCACTTCATTTACGCTCATTCACATCATCCTCATTTACCTCTGAGGTATTATCTGAACGGTAATTACCGGAGGCTAAACAGGAAAAAGAAAGTTCCGGTCACTAAAATGAGTTTCGGAGATGAGGACAACATCCAAAACCTTGGAAAGAATCAGGGTCTATAATTCTTCTCTCTAATTCATAATATCGTTAATTTTCAGTTATTTAAACAAAAAAATTGTTTGTTAAACAAATTTTAAAATTTATTCTTACCTCTATTATAAGATAAAATATTACTTTGATAACTTCTCATTTATAAATAAATATGTACGATAAAAGAAAGGAAGAAAGGAAAAAAATTAAAATGAATAAAACTTAATATTTTTAGGAAATCCTTAAATTACTCTCGGGTACTCCAGAAAAAAGAATAAGTACATAAATTAACACGATAAAAAATACAGAATAAACGTTTTATATCAATAAATTTTTATTTCTAACAAGGATAATAATTCCATTGATATTATTTAACTTAAAAACTATGCAACACACCAGCCTTAGGTGCTAGAAAGTAATCGATTAAGATACAGATATTAATTAAATGTTTATGGTTATCGTTAATTTTCAACAGAAGTTGAACATCAAAATTATTTTTAAATTATGCCCTAAATAAAATATTTCATGAATTTGAAAAGAACAAAAGAGAATTATACTAAAATTAATAACGTCACCAATAACTACGAGTGTTATTGGAATTTATATTTTAGAAAGGGTGAGAGCTGGAATAATTAGTAGTACTATGTATACCAGCTATTCTACAAAAGAATAGCAATGCTTGTTTTCAAAAATATATAAATCGTGCAGATGTAATATCCGTTTAATATAATAATAAAATATCTTTAATGTTAGTATAATAACTTGGAATTGTGTATTTATTACCTTAAGCTATGCAGAGATACTTTAATGTATTTTCTTTATTGCTTTATTATAAATTTAATTCTGCTTTTATTTCTGCTACTTTTATAGCTATTCGACGAATTTCATTACAGATTTTCATAAAAACAGTTTGCTATTCTATTGCTCATATTTCTCGGGTGAAAATAATCAGTCTGGTTATCCGCTTTAAAGGGAGAAAAAACAAAATCTTGAATTTAAAAAAAATTAAATTGAGTACGTCCCTTGTATTATTATTATTAAAAAATAAATGTATGTAAAATGATAACAGATTTGTACCCTTAGGCCAGTATAATTATGTTATGATATTATTATATTCTTGTATTATGTAAAATCATTTTGAGAAGGTTAACGTGTTAAAAAAATATATATTGCTATAGAATGGTAATTGAATGTATTACTTAAGTTATTTTAACAGCGGTAGCTTTTAAGTCAGATGTGGGCAGAGTTAAGTAAGAATGGAATAAAATTTACTTAATTGAAAATGAAAAATAAAATACAGCGATTAATTTATTTGTTTGGATGAAGTTGCGGGAGTTTTAAAAGAATAAAGAAGGTAAGTACGCTTAATATAAGCGTTGCCACACCCCGTTAATATATTAAATAATTCAGGAAATGTAATAAAATAATTCTTAGTCACACATACATATAAAATTATGTAATATAAATTTGAGAATCTCGGATTCACTGAACCGCAAAATGCCTAGAAATACAAAAATTCGGGGGGGGGGGGGGATTTAATATTTTTCTGAAAGAAAACGTTTCCCTGTAAACCTGTATTGTAACCTGTAATGTTACCTATATTGTAACATCTAGAAAACTAAAGCAAAATAAATTGAATCCTTGAAGAACGTGTTTTCGTTTTACAGAGAAGTAAAATATTCTCAATTAAAACAAGACCAGAAAGGAAATCGTTATTAGAAAAATAATTAAAGTTTTTTATTATCACAACATTTCTGTAGTTACAGAAAAATAGTTTGATTTTTTTTCGCAACGTGAATATAAAATACATAATAACTTTATCTCACAAACAACTATTATTTATTATGATTCTTTCCAAGTTTATAGGCAGAGCAAATTGAGGTAAGTGTTATTATGTCTTATGAACCTATAAATTTAGATCGGTATGGTTTATTTGTTACCAGGCCTAGTACTGTTATTTTAATTTGAATTAATGAGGAGGAAATACTTGACCTTTATTTTAATTTTGTTATAAAATAAGAGTACTCATTTTATATATATACGATTCAAGTATTTGGATAGAAATTTAAGCAACCAACCTTATTTCCTTTAGATTTTGGCTTAAAAACGTTTGGTTACTTTCATATACCATAAAATTCCGGTCATTTATGAGATTATTCCTTGAGGAGCTCAATGCCTGTTTCCGATGATCCACTAATTATCTTGAAGGAAAACATTTTTTTCTAGTTAACGCAAAATCAATCGTTGATTAATAATGTGATGGTTCCATCTAAGTAAAAAAATTCCGATTTTCTACGGGATTTCAGGAAAATTTAGACGTCGATTGAATGGAGAACGCGTTGAACTATGTTCTATTAGGGATTTGTTTGTTTTGTGTTCCAGAGCTACAGTATTTTTATCGTCCTTTCTGATCATACACCTTTTTTTCGACCTTTACTCCATTTTTCCCTATTTTTAATTTTGTGGCTAAATAGAGTACTACAAGTTCCAAGCTGAGGATAACTGGAACTGTAAATTTTTACCCTATAGTAGATATGTACACGATTAAAGCTATTTTTATCAGTTTTCAAATCTAAATTATAAATTTAATCACAATAAATAAGGTATTTTAATTTAAATCAGAGTATAGAAATTAGATAATAAACATGCGTCTTTAAAAAGGACACGAATCAGAACTTAACCTCATTTTCTGATTGGGTTACGTAATTTAGTATTTAGCAACCGCTCAAATTCCTTTGAATTTGATAATTAAAGAAAGCTTCATAATTATATTTATCCTCTGTTTAATAGAATGTGGTTTTAATTAACTAAATATGAATTAATGATTAGATTCAGCAAGACTTCATAATATCTGTTGTAAGAAGAATACTTAGCCAATATTAGGAAATTAAATTTTATGTAAAGGTATTAAACAAATATTACACAAATGTATTAAATAAAACAATGTTCACAATTCAACAAAATATATTCTTATTCCTATATTCAAGTATGAATTTATAATACTAAAATATGTATTTATTGTACTCAAATTAACATTGCGTAAGTGTATACATGTGAGATTATAATTTTTGTAATTGCTACTTTCAGTAAAAAGCAGTTGATAAAATTAAATTTTGGTTTTTTAATATTTTTAGTAAAGATAAAACAAAAAAAAGGTTTATTCTCCTCAGACTCCTAATAATAATTATTTCCCTTTACTATGAAATCCCATCTTATTTGCTACTGTATGAATAAACCCAATTCCTTTAAGGGACAAACTAAGTAAAGGTGAACTCTAAAAGCGAGGTAGAAAATCAGTATATATATACATATACACAGTATTTCTGTCTAGATGGCACAGTTGAGAGTAATAACAGAAACTTACTGCCTAAAGCAGCTTGAGTCTCATTCATGGTAAAAGTTAACCAAGAGCCAAGTTATGTACAAAATCTTCAAGGACCGCTTGGGAGTACAAAGAGTAAAGAGTAGGTACTGAAAGCGAAATACATAACAACGGTGTGAGGTAATAATAGATAGATAAAAGGGTCGAAACAGAGAAAGAATGATGGGGTTGAAACAAAGTTAATGCAAATGTTGAGTATAGTATAATATATAATAGCACGGCAAACTCCGAGACGGATCTAGTCTTAGCCAATTAAACTAACCAAACTTCACTAACAAAGTAGCTGAAATAACGACTCAATAACTTTAAAACTATTACATTACAAGCCGAATTGATGGGTTACTTTACAAACAATCCTCGAGTAAGTTCTATTATCGTTAGTTTACTGTTATAATCCGAATATAATAGTACATATTTTCTAGCGCCAAACGTCATTACACAAAATATTTTTATCGATTCTATTTTTCAGTTTTTCTCAAATTTTATAAGAATAAACAAACTCATGGTACAAACTCACGAACTTATTTATATCATCAAAAATGAACGGTTATATTATAAAAAAGTAATAAAAAGATCGGCAAACATCAGAAGTTACTAATTTTAAATACGAGTTTGAAATTCAATTTCAGATAAATCTCGTATTCCATGACCACAATAAAGAACGGCCGTCACATCCGAGCCAGATTTACCTGTTACTTGGTGCTGAAATAATGTTTACTGGATTGATTTGATTAAAAATTTTGTTTTAATTAAACCCCATTCAATACCTGATGACCTGAGTACGAAAAAGTTACAAGTACTACTGTCACCACAAACAAACGACGCGGTTACCGGGTGAATATTTCCAGTAAATATTCAGTAATTTAGAAAAACCATAAGAATAAAAAAAAAAAAACATGAATTTAACCCGATTGGAAAGATATTTCTTAACTCATAATTCAATCGAATTTTTATACAATTAATACATTTAAAGAAAAAAAAAACTGCTTCGTCTCTTTCTGATAACAGAATGAAATGAAATTAAGAGTGCAATTTTTTCTCACGTCGGAAAACTCTTCTTGGTTTCAGTATAAAAAAACTGACTTCCATTTTCGGTGGAAAAGCTACTTCAAAAATTCTAACGGTATTAGTTATTGGTCTTCATCCCGTACTGTACAAGTTTCTTAAACTTCGAAATAATACACGTAGTTATTTTTACTGGATTGTAGCATTAATATCCGTTATTTAATCTCACAGACAGTATAACATATGAAAAACAATAGAAAAATACCTGTTGGTGAGATATACCAAGTCATTTGCCAGATGCTGAGCACTGATTGTCACAATAATGTCCTATATCTCACGGCATGATGTATTCATTCCAGCTGTTATTCTCTTGTTAATAACTTGCTCTGAGCAGCAGACGAAGATTAAGTGGTGTTTTTCCACAGGGAATGTAGGACATCAAAACATGGTTCAAGATACTTTAAACATGGCTTTTAAGGAACGTGCTAATCGATTCATAGCGTTAAATACCTACGCTAAAAGTAACGGGTTTTTCCGAAGACTCATCTGACCCGGAATTAGTTCGGTCTTAGGCCCGCTTCCTCAACTTATCCATGTTGCAGTTAATAACCTTCCTCGCTCAAGGCACTGCTGTTCCGCCAAAAGAAACTAACTGTAGATACTTACCTCACACGTAATGGACGGGCGATGTAAAAGCCGTATTCTTCAAAACTTCAGTTTAACGTAAGAGACGCCCCATGCTGAGTGTAGTTTTAAACAGTTTAGGACTACAACCTACAAAAAATGGTTATAGTTAAAAGACTATAGTTTAAGTTTAGGTTATAGTTAGTTTTTAAGTACTTTTAACTTTTTAACTGCTTTAAGGGATCAGGATTATTCTGCAAGAAGAAATCTGACTTGGTTGACAGAGGATTTTTGGCATTATCTTGGCTTGAATCAGCATCAAAAGCAACCCATGATATCAGAAAGTCTGACTAGATTTGAGCACAGATTAGCAGCCCATGGTACCTTGTGATTGCCGAATTTAGGCCCCTTCATAAATCTGTGATCCGATTTTAGAATTTAAAGTTAGCATTAGCAGGCTAGTCTTCACTAGTTGCCGTTGTTCCAAAAAATACCTCTCCTGTTGCACATCTAGAATTTTTTTCTGTCTCTTTGGTATAACCAAAATTTAGTTAGCCATGGTAGACGTTTTAGCATCGAGCTCCGGTTAGCTGAGATATTCGCTATTAGCATACGAATGGATGTGTTGAGAACTCTGTGATGGAGCTGCAGTGTGGGTGTGTCTAGTCATTGGCCTCGCTTCAGAAAGTGGATCAAAGCAGATTGAGATAAGGTTTTTATTACCTGCTTGTTAAATTTGTGAATTTGTTTCATGATTTTTTAATAAATCAAGAGAACATGAGTAAAATGAATTGTAGTTAAAAATTGTCGTTGCTGCGATCAATACTTGTTTCGGCGATATAAAAAAAGTATTTTTGGTGTTTAAAAGATTCAATAAATTAATGATCTGAGAACATAGTCTAACTGAAGTTAGTTATGCAAAGAATTTTTGTGTGAAACCTTTGGTGTCAGAGGAAGGAACAGGGATCGCGCTTCCGTGAATCGGTTAATTTGACAATTGAGGGTTGTAAGTCATGGTAGGTGGTCTTGGTTGGAAGAAGCCGTACGAAGGTGATGGTAACTTGTGTAAATACAATGATGGAAATGTCTGCCGAGGCATTTGCATCGATGACATCCTGATATAGGCCAATAGATGACTGTGATGTGATATTAGGTTTAGATGGTTTATAAGACGACCTTTGGTAAAGCGCATCAGGACTATCAACGGAGTGGGTGGGGTGGCGACCGTAATCATCACAAGGCCGATTGTCTTCCCTTATGGGAGTCAGGATGGTATAACCAAGATCATTAGCATCCTTTAAAGTTGAAATGAATGAGCCAAATTCTATAGATAGGTTTAATTATTATTTGTCAACATTCTTTTAAATCAACAGAATTTGAGGTTGATGGTTACATAAATGGTCATTGGTATACCAAGGTTTTAAAAAACAGGTATGAAGGGTAGATTATTGAACTGGTTTATACCGTACATTCCAGTCAACCATGAATTTGTTGTGAATTAGATATTACTTTTTCGCTTGGTGTACCAACACTTTTTTGAAGTAAAAATAAAAAATTGTAAAACCTACGTTTCAATTTTTAAAAATTATTGTTATTTATGGGGGTCAATAAATTATCAGATCATCAATCGCATGCGAAGTAACATCAAATTCCTCTACATAAAAAAAAATTGACGAAGTATAGTAAACGATTTAATAGTCTAAATAATATAAATACAACAGTATTTGAAAATCGATAGCACTAGATTTTAATTTGAGATGATCAAGACATATTGTAATAGATTTCTATATTTTACGCTATTCTTAGTTATTAAATAAAAATTTTACAATAAAGAATTAAAAGTCATCTTGAATAAACGAAATAAATACATGTTTATAGATTTAGACAAAAGTTTCTGAATATCAAAAAATTAAAAACCATATAAAAAGTACAAACAACAATATATACAAAATTTCAAACATCTGATAAGTTCAAACGACATTTGATAAATTTCTAAATATATTTTTAAAATACTGTCTATAAGGAAACGATGAAGGCATATTGAGACATAATAAAAACAAGATGTTAGAAAAATGAATTAAATCGTAGGTAAAAATATTTCCTACCGGATAAAAATCCGGATAATTTCAAAAAACAAAAAGCACATGGCAGATGATTAATCTTTAGAAATATTTATTCATTTAGAGAACCGAGGTAGGTTCCCTGAGTTTTGGGTATTGATGTAACAAGTAATGTTTTGCTGATCAACACACCTAATCGTTTAATAATGATTAATGGATAACGATCTGAAATATCTATTTCAGAACGTTATTATATGTGTGCTAATGTTATATTCAATAAAAAAAGAAGATTTAGAAGACAGTTAATTACAAAAGTTATTAAAGTTTACCACAACGTAAAAAGTTTACCAAAATAATAACTCAGATGTCAATGGGAAAATAAACGAATTCGGATAACAAGTTATTACTTGATCCTTCATTATACAAAAACTAATCTTAGTATTATTGAATGAGATCGGTAAGAGTGTGGAGGGGAATGAATAATAGGGAGAACAGATTGTGAGAACGAATGAAAGAGCAAGTGAGGGAATGTTAAAAACGAGCTAGATTTGAGTCGACGTATTTGATGAAAGAAACTAAGTTAATTAGCCCTACTCAGCATGCGTACAGATCAACTTTTTAAGTAAATATAACTCAGTAAAACTTACTTTATAATGTTTTAAGTAGTACGAAATAAGAAATTTAAAAGTTTTTTCTTTTTAATGAAAAGAAATGAATGTGATTTATTATTTTAATTAAGCGTTCAAATTTTTAATGGATAACAAAAAGTAATTCAATAAAAAACTTAGAAGATTCAGAATTAACAATAAACGATTAAGAGTATATTTTTTTACCGAACACGATAATAGCGTCTGAATATTTTCTTAAGAAAAGAATTCCTAAAAAAATATTTAATTGAGAAAAAGGTTAACTCTGAATAATAATTCTAATAAAACAACTTGTACACCAAATTATTGGAACCTGACTAATTATTATTATTATTATTATTATTCTTTAAGGTAATGTAATAGAAAGCTTAGGTCTTAGATATTCCTGAAAAAAAGCAGGCATGATGAATATTATTTGACTTCAAGTTTCCTTTAGTTTTCTTTAAAATTGTTTTCCCATTAGTCTGAAATAAATGAAATTCATTTAAGTTTGTATTTTTAAGCAAATTTATATCTGACGCTTGATGATAACGATGTATCATCAATATACAGGCTACAACATTAATAATAATATATATTTAATAAACCGAATTTACAGTCATTTAATATCTAATTAATAAAAAGGAAATAAAAAAAATCAAATAACTAGATTTTTCAACTGTAAATTTTTATTTAAGAAAAAAATTATCTCAGTTTTTTAAAAAACGTTGATACGTTTATGCATGAAAATAAATACAGATCCGTAATTACACATTAAATAGAACTTTTAAAGTAGAAATTTCTTTAATATAGTTGCGTTAGTAACTAATCAAAATTTAATAATCGTCAGGAAAAAACTGTTCCGCATTAACATTATGAAATAACGGTATAATTATTAAATAATGTTCAACTTATTTTTTCATTACAAAAATTAAAAAAAGAAATATATAAATAATTGATATATATATATAGAGGAAATGTATATTTGACATAGGCTCTTAAGTGATATTTAACAAACGGAATTTAAGTACTTTGAATTGGTAAATAGCAGTTATAATTGCTGCTAACTGCAAATGTGTTAGTAACCAGTAGAAACCCCCAGAGGGATCTTCCACCGGGACTACGGTCTTATTTTGTCCCCTCATTGGCATCTCAACGGAGTCCCTACCTGATCATCGTAAGTGGAAGACCGAAGCCTTCCACCCCTCCCGAGTGAGGCTGTCCCTCAAAGATACCGTAGCGTTCCTAGAAGACACAATTCCAGATGCAGATGAAGCCGTCTTACATCTCCAACCTCCAGGCGCATGATCATATGATTTGCAGGACGAGCATCTAGGTACCTGCTTGCAATACTTACGTAAATGGCCGGCTTTACCGCACGTAACACAGTGGCCACTCCTATCCACACTGGAACAAAAATTAGCCCTGTGGCCTGAATTCCAACACCGAAAGCAAAGTTTATCGGAGGCAATCTGCATCACTTGACAGGCCACCCATCAAATGCGGACGCGCCCATCTGAAACTAGTTTGTCTGCCAGGAAGGGCGGCACTGCCAAAGTGACCACGTGTGTGGAGCCGTAAGCCGGCCGCATTGATAAGACGTCAATAGTGACCGACTACCTAATGTTTTGCGAAGTTCTCCAATAAACTCGTCCTGAGACGTGAGGGTATCCACATCCTTTACCAGGACCCTCCTACGACCTCTACCAGCCAGGACCGTGATAGCATCCTCCACCTTTTCTGCGATTTCTTTGCTCCGTTGATCGGCAGCACCATTATTCGCACAAACCCGGAAGTGAAGATCCTTCCCTTGGTCCTGCTGGACAGAGAGAACCCAGTTTCCAACGGTGAAACCGAAACGAGAAAATCTGCGAAGGTCCGTCCACCGTCTTAACAACAACTATGGTAGCACGGTACCCCGCTGATGATTCAAAGATCAGAACGTAATCAGTCCGACCGAGCGTAACCATGCTGCTAATATCCTCCTCGGAAAGGAGAATTGTAGTCCACTGCAAAAGGAGAATCTGGCAAAGTTTCAATTTACCAGTTGCAGCCACGTCTCTAAGCCACGGAGTTTTCCGGTGTACCGTCAAATACTGAGAATGCTCAATCCCAGCCACCATATCAACAACACAGGGAGATTCAACTCCCTCGTCCAATCTGTCAGTACCCTCCACCAACGTGGTTGACTGAGTGATGTCTTCGGGTCAGCCCCTAAGGAACAGCCGCTCATGAACAACATCAGCGACTCCATCTTCAACCGCCCGCCGAAGTTCCTCTAACGACCAAGTCGTGGCCCATCCCAGTCCTCCGTTCGGAGTCTAAGATGCTACGTCAGAGACAACGTAGTACATCTGAGTAACCTTGTCTTCCATATTTGCCCGAACCGGTTTTCGCCCCTGAGATCCATCTTCTAATCAATCCAAAACTTATTCAAAAGGCTCCACCATACAAACATTTCTGTCCAAATCCTTGAGGCATCCTTTAATTCCAAGTTTAGAATTCGAGTGCTGTCGAACAACAAATTCAGCTCTCTCACACTACGAAAGAGAAGCCTCATGTTGTGTGCAAAATACTTCTGTTTTATATAACTCTGCTCCATCCTTCCACATACCGCTGTTTTGCAGGTCTTTCTTCCTCCGTACCAGAAACGTTCGCTAACAACTCCGATCTCTTCAAGTCGTAGGTTTCCTCAACCGAATATAAGGAACTCCAACCGGCCCTGAACTTCTTCTTCCTTTCACAGGCCGGAGGAGAACCACATAGTCGACGCTTTCCTGCATTCTTAGTCTGCCCATCATGCTGGTCGAAACCCTACCCTGCCGGGAGAGAAGGAAAATCTACTTCATAGTTCATGCCGATGGAACAGACGAGCCGACAACCTTCTACTGGCGCTGAGCCGAAGTCCTTCCTTCTTCACCTTACTTCTGAAAAGTAAGCGACTGGCACGTCGAATCTCTTCTATAAACATCCCTCCAATGCTGTCAATATCACTACTATTGGACATAACTTCCTATATGGTGACCTTCGATGTTCCCTGTCTGCTTCTCCGATCCGCAACTGGAGACAAACCTTCTTCATCGATCGGGACCTCGTCCCCAGGTCCACCTGAATCAGCCATATATAATTCAGTCACATGTTAATATAAACCAAAAAAAAAAAACAAATAACTAAGACATGAAACAATAAACGGAAAAATAAGTTATTAAACTCACAAAACACTGCATCCGAAAAATCCAGCCATGAAAATTATTCTAAGTGCGGATGAACACAACAACACTGACGGAGAGAAAAAATTATTCAAAATTTCCCAACTCCGAACAGCTGATATAGAAAATTAATTTAAATAAAATTATTTTTATAAAAGTCGACTTGTATTTAAAATACTGTAAATAAAACTCTGTTAAGCCGAATGCAAACAGAGATCTAAACGAAATAAACACAGCTAGTTTCCAATCACAAGCCTTGACAACCGTAGGATAAGAAAAGCTTTTATAAATATAAAACACAAAAAACAGTTTAAAACAAATAACAAACAACAAATTACAACCAATTCGTTAATTAACGCTATGGAACTAAGTAAAACACTTATAAAAGTGCAAAACGAAGAACAGGAAATACAACAATGTAAACAAAACAAACTCCTAAAAACACAAATAAATACAACAAAACGACGGAAAAAATACAAAAAATAACATTTAATAACAAAAACGAAAACCATAAACAAAAAAAAAAAACAACGAAAACTACTACTAATTCGTGGAGCGAAAATTCAGTCATCTTTTCACATTGAGAGCTTAACAACTACTCTAATCAAATTATATATATAAATTTTTTGTTTAACCTCCGGATCCACCGTTAGGTATTGCTTCATAGAATGAGATAAATGATTTGTGTGAAAATGCGATCCTGACCGGGATTGAAACCCGGGAACTCCGGATGAAAGGACAAGACGCTTCCACTCGCGCCACGGTGGCCGGCAATCAAATTATAAAATTGATTTAAAAGTCTATTTTCCGATTTTTTAATCTCTTAATTAATTTTTAATAGGATATTTAATTAATTTTTATGCGTTAGAATAATGTCAGGAATTTTAACCAAATCAGAAAGAGTAAAGTATTAGAATATGTATGTTGTTTTGGAATCTATTATTCCAACTATAGCTTTTTTTTTTTGTAATATTAATTGTAATTTTTTTGTAATATCAATGAAGTTTTTAATTTTTACGTTTTTGTTGTCGATGATTTTCCTTTTTTTTATATGCGAGTCCCAATGTATTTCTTATCCAGAGATGGAACTATTTTAACACATATATTGATTTAAAAGTAAACGATCGGAATAATTTTCCTTCAAAACATTCACAAAAGAAAAAACAAGCGAACCGAAAAGGATTCAAAAATATAACGGTTAAACATTTGTATTTTATAGACATTTTAAACGAGGACAAGTGAAATACAACAGTTGGAGCTGTTACGTTAGAATTATTTATAAGCCATAGTAGAAGAGGTGGAAGTTTTTACGTTTGCGACAAGGGACTTTTACAGGTAGAAGAAAGCAAGTATTTTGTCTAGTATTTATGAACTCGCAACTTAGAGCAGCGGGAACAGCAGTCAGTTTTACTGAAATACGGCCACTGGGTCATCTTTTAATTAACACTCATTATCCGTACAGAAGCTGAAGCAAGCAGCAAGTAGTAGCAGTGACTTTACTCTCAGAACAATATATTAACCCACCCTCAGTTCCTCCACCCTCAACCACATCTCTGTTCTGACTACCGTATTTTAAACTACCGTACTCAATGGGAGAACTCACTCAGCTATTCCTTTAGTAGTTTAAAACTTTCGAACTTTTGCTTAACGTAATTACAAAACTAAAAGATTCTAAATCGTAATTTACCTACGAATAATAAATACTGTTTCCGTAAATATTTAACTCACAGCTATTACAAAAATATAGACTATACAAAAAATTATTTTTAAGTATGTTGTAAAGTAGAAATTTCCCTCATTTAATTTTTGATCGATACAAATCTCTTTTTAGCCAAATTTTAATACTATTTTACTTAGATATATTAAAAACAAATTCTGAACCTCATTAAAAATATAATAAGCATATTATTAAGCAAAATAATAATAATAATAACAGCAAGAATAATATAATAATAACAAACCCTCGGGAACAGTTTTATGACTGTACGGGAAGTCCTTCTCTTTGCGGAAGCTGGTGATCCCGCGTTTGCGTGGAAAAGTTGATAAGCTGAGAAGGCAGATTGGTCAGTTAACGACCTTCTTGATACTTAGTAGAAGGATTCATTCATAGGGTGTAGGATAGGAAAGGTCTATTTTGCAGTAGCGGAGTGAATAGAAATAGTGCTTACATCCTGGATTTCTTAAAGCAACATCTTATGGTATTGTCTTTTCAGAATATATCGCTTAAAGATAAAAAATCTCAGTCAAAAACAGAATCATCTGTTTGGTACTAATCAAACTGAGCTTTATAAGAGGTTGCAAATTCCATCTCAACAACTAAGTGAAGAGAACCTGGCTCCTAACATTGAGGCTATATTGAACTGCTGGGAAAAAACACGACTGGATTCTGCTACTTACCGTGCTGAGTTGGATTGGATTATGAGCAGAAGAGAACAACCAACGGAATCCCGGTTATGTTTGTTCATATGATCACTGTTACTGACGTAAGTTTGTAACAGTTTTTTTGTTTTACGATCAGTGAGGTCATGATTGGAAAATACCGGGTATCGACGGCGTACAAACTTTTGGTATAAGCTTGACTTTACTATCTGTCCATTCAATATTTGCCGAAATTTACTCTCAAATACTTTTAGATGGAAGTCTAATACTAGAAATATAATGTGCTAGTGTTTGGGGTAAAAACTCATTTTCGTATTCTATTCATTTAAAGAAAGTTTTTACTTTCTTAGATTTTTTTTCAACTAAATGCGTTTTTTAGCTAAATATGTAAACTATGACATCGGTTGGGAAATAATAGTGAATGACCAATTTGGTATTAATATCTTATGCTGTAGATCTGTGTGTAACTTACCCTAGTGCACAGTGATCAAAGGTATGTTAATCAAGAGAGAGAGATTTACCAAACATCAACGGAAAAATTGCGTTTTTAATAAAATCATATTGATACAAAACTGAAAATATGATTACAATTTAAAAAAAAAAATATATATATATATGTGTGTGTATAAAACGGAGTCAGAATAATAGTAACAATAATGCATACTTGAAAAGTTTAGTGTACGAGACAGACTGTGCATTTTAAAAACGTTTATTATATACCATTAAACTTTTACTGGAATAGGCAACGCCCATTGTTATTGTAGAATGTTTGACACTAAAGTTTGACACGGACTCATAGGTTTTAAAGCACAAGAACTAGCCATATGTGTTATTCTAACCGGAAAAATATCCATTTACAAATCTTTGAAAAAATCAACTCATTTATTCTTTAATGTAGATTTAAACAAGGTAAATATTTCAATATAAACCAATTTCTCGGAAGCCATTTTCTTGAAATTTTTCCTTAAACTCTGGTAAAACTGAACGTACTGGAATATACACATTAAAAGCAAATATATTTTATTATTCTGTAAAAGGATTGTTTTATTACACGTCTTACAAATAGTAATAAGTTTGTGTTTATTAAAGTTAAATTTCCATAATATGTATGTACAACATATTATAGTATCTCACACATTAAATATATAAATTAAATGATTGACCATTTTACTTCTTTCTGCGTTGCGATTTAACATAAACTACTCTGACTTATGGGAAATAGATAATATACAAGTAAACTCAAGATATTAATATTTTTAAATGGGAATTATCCGAATTTAAACATATAATAAATTAACTGAGTACTGCTCTTACATCAATTAATCTAATAAAAACTGTTAATTTATATAAGTTTAACTTAGCTACTAAAGCATTTAACTAACAAATTACGCAAGCCTAGACATAAACAGGAAAATAATTATATGAGAAAGAAAAATTTTAAGAAGATTTTCTGAACGAAAAACGAGTGTAATTTGAAGTTATTTTTTTAATTTTCGGGACCATCGATAGGTATTGCTAGATATAGGATGAGATGAATGATTTGTAGCGTGTGAAATGCCATGCCTGACCGGGATTCAAACCTGGGACCTCCGGATGAAAGGTCGAGACGCTACCACTCGCACCACGGAGGACGGCAATTTGAAGTTACTCAAATTATAAAACTTTTAGTTTTAGGATTATGTATGAACAAGTTTACTAAATTCATTTTCAACGCGTGGAATGTTTTAAGAATTTGTTTATTTTTTTGTAATATACTAATATAGCTATAATCCTTGGAATCAGTAAAATATTTTATCGGTATTTGAGTATTAAATAGGACTTATTAATTTAAGCCGACTGGGGAATAAATACAATTTCATCGGTGAAAAATAAAGTGTATTACATTAGTTCGGAGGCTTTATCAGTTAGGTATTATCAACATAACATGGTATACTGTTTCAAAATGTAAATAATATTTCATAATTATCTGTTGCGTAATATTCTAATTAATTTATTTTTATGCACGTTGTTGCATACTCATAACAATCTAATGAAATTGAAGAAATCATGCAGTCCCAGTATTTATTTCTTTTTGTTACCACACACGCGCACACACTAGAAGTCACTGGACTAACTTGTGAGTAAAACGAGTTGTTAATAATAATTGCTGCGGGTTCAGATAGACAGTGATGGAGAAGAAGATGAACTGAACTGAGGTTTAGTTGAATCGGTACTGGGTTACAACCGCAAGCACGCAGTTTCACTGGTTTGCACACTAAAGGCGCGCGCGCGCGTGTGTGTGCTACCTGCCCACCCTTTAAAAAAATTTAAAACTGAACTGGCCTAGAGCTATACAAGATCTCTACCTATAGCATTCACGTTTAGTGGCAAACCGCAATGTACAACCTGCTCTGCTCTCTTAACTAGACTAGACTACACTGAAGATATGGTTCAGACTATTAAATAGTTTTAGATGTATACAAATTCATGTATTATAATTTATCCCAACTTAAACGAACATTTTCTATGATATATTCAATTTATGATTTTTTAATGACCCATCGAAAAACTACTATATGTTTTGTGTAATTATATTTCTTTATTGTTAAAACAGAAAAATGGGCATCTTTTTTTAACAATATCGCATTTTATTTTTGAAATATATTTTCATTAAGCTGAATGTAATTATTCATACGAGACTGGTATTCAGAAACTTTTTCTGAGGAAGAAAAAACTGTAAGTGTGATAATCGAGCACTCTGTACTAAAGATGTTTATAAAAGAAAAAAGAAAGAGACTTTGTATTTCATCTCCTTAGCTTCCATATGTATTGATTTCTATACATAAAATAATCAGAACATTTTTTTAAAACTGTTTTTCTTTTAATCATCCATTAAATTAATTATAGTTTTAAGTATTAGGCATTTTCATGCCTATTTTGTTTTTTTTTCTTTCTTTTTTTTAACCACAGGTCTATATTAGAGGGTTTAAAACATTTGTCAGAGGCAAACCCATGAAAATTAGGCGGAGATTTATATTAAAAATTACCTATTTTTGGAAAGTACTTAAAGATAAATGAGATGAAGCTTTCATTTGGTAGAGGGAGGAAAAGGTTTGGTTACGTGTTAAGTATTTTGTGTTTATAAAAGAAGCAAATTATATATTGTTACGAAGATATTTTTTAAATGACAAAAACGATACTTCTGAAAATTATGAAAAACATTACCTACAAAAGTTAAAGAGTAAATATAAAGAATCAGAAAAAACTGGAGACATCGTTAGTATAAGGGTTATGAATGGATGCAGAATACCACCAAATAATGCTGAAGTAAAATATGGATTTATAACATTCATCTAGAAACTCGTTTTTACAATTCGATTTTTTGTATATTTTTCGTTTATCTCGTGAAAATAGTTTAAATTGTTTTCGATTGCAGATGTGGACACACTTTTTTCACAAAGACCGGTGTAAATTTTGTCAATCCGTTTTTGCATTTTATATATTTTATGAGTATATTTGGCTCATTTTCCCTTTTGTATAATATAGTTATAATTATAAAACTCTATTTAAGGAGTTTGAGGATCATCAATAAATTGATGATCGGGAATAATGTTTTCTCTCTCTAAGATTGGCCACAGACTCGAAAGAAACAGTTTCTCAAACAATTTCGACAGAATCAATAAAAAACTTGTTGGTCTCTAGGAAGAGACGTCGTGTTCAGATTTACCTGGTTTCGGAATCATTACTAATTCAGACACCTTCCACTCTGATGGGAAGTACGATGTTCTAAGGATGCCATTGAAAAGATGTGTAATATACATGATGGGCTTAAACGAGAGCATAACTAGCATTTTACGTGTAATACAGTCAAAGGCTGAAGCCTTCTTTGAGAGTTCCCCTCGCTTGATTACCTGCAGCATCACCGTCGTTGAAAAGCGCCTATTCGGAAGGTTTAGCCTTCCAAGACTGGGACGTCCAAGAAGTCAAAAGTTTCCTCTTCATTAAGTTAATTTCTTCCATCAAGTGGGAGAAATGCGTTACTCAAAGGCGCAGCAAATAGCTCGGCTTTTTCCCCATCGATTATAACCCAAGACCCATTAGTTGCTTTTAATGGGGAAATCAGGCCCATCAGCTCTGTTGGATAATCTGTGTCTCCCCTTCTCATAGATCTCTTCTCGGTTGCTGATCGCCAGGCTCCTTCCCTCATGGCCGAAGATAAATTGCAGTTGCATAATCTATATTATCAGAGAATTTCCATGGGACAGGAATGATCAGTTCCTCTTAATCTAGGTTCGATATAGGTCCCAGTCTGTCCTGTTGTTGTGAAGGACAGGCGACTTCTGCTTTCTTATCACCATCGTACTTAAAGAGCAGAACAGGCGAGTGGTTGGATGTTGAGTCATAACTTCTTAATCGAGGTGTATAGAGAAGATAAGCTTGAAGCGACATAGAAGTCGACCAAGTCCGATATCTTTCGATAGTCCGAATTCTGTTGCCCCACCTGGGGCGGCAACAACATCTGTTACCCTGGAGCGGCAATAAACAGATTTGGGACGGGCGGCCGGCACATCATGGTGGGTTTTTCTCGTTTGCGTACGCTAAATTAAAAAAAGAAACAAAAATGTCCGATATCTTTGTGGAATCCGATTGTTAGTATGTAGGTTGCAACCCTGAGGTCGAATTGTCGTGCAAGTTGACAATACGTCAGCTTGCACGTACAGTGCAATGTTCTTCCTCGAGTGGTTGCAGGTCGAGAGCCCCTGCGATAAATCTGGAACCTAATGTTGTAAGGTACTCCGAGAATAATTCATTCGTGATCGCGTGGCGAGGAGGACAGTAGTTTGCATACAATGTAATAGGTTCCATACAGTCCAGGATTTCAACCGAGGTCGCCTGAATTTATAATACATATAAAATATGCAATGACTGACTAAAAAATAACAGGGAATTTGAAATATACCGGGACATTAAAAAGTATTAAAACTTATGGGATGACAGCAACAATCAAACTATTTAATTTTAACATCGTTCAACACTATTGATTATAAAAATGTCAAAATTAAAAATTGTTCTTTTATAAATGGATGTGCTGCAATAATTTATGACATAACATTTTTAGATACTAATTTTATGTAATAGTACAAGTTTAGCGTATTCCAGTATGCTTATTACGCAAGATATTTGTTTCATTTACGACTAGGTTATTAGTCAAAAAATAAACAGGGCTTACATTGTATCGTAATCAATAATTCAGTAATTTTATTATCACTATTTAAGTCCAAATAACACTGAAATTTTTATCCAATTTTCAATGACTAATTTTTTAATTAAAACCCACTAAAATCATTATTAAAATAATCACAACCTTATATTTTAAATCTCTTAAAATTTAAAAATAATATATAATAATCATTGTTATTTTTTCTGCGATTAATATTTTGTTGTAAAGGTGGTAAATCAAAACCCAATCTTGTAAGATTTCTCGCTCAGTAGTTTTATATCTTGAATTTACCGTGCAACAATCATTGTTGCTGAAACATATTTTAAAGGAACAGATGAATGCTGAAATATGTATAAAAAAATTCAGAATAAGTATTGATAATTCTGTAAAATTTATTGATGTTGATATGATGAAATATCATCTCGTACTCGGCTGGTGGGATAGATAGTAAACTACACAATATTGTTCATTAGGGTACATGTTTCACACCTCCCTTGTGGTATGTAAGCGATCGACTAGATTCTATAATTTACTGTACATGGCGTCTATTTAAATATCTGAGAGGATGGGGTTTCTGAGACCCTTGGGTGTGAGTGGTCCCTAGAAGTTACTACAGCCAAGATGTCTCTTGGGACCATCTAGGTAATCGCATCGGCAAAGACGGATGAAAATTAACATAACCGAGCCACAAAGCTGTAATGTACTTTTGAAGTTTTCAAAATTTGATCTCGGGTAATAACTATATTTTAAAACGAGAAGTTCTTACTAAATGATGTATTAAACGATGAGCAGATGTCATTACAAATTCAGGATTTCGGTTTATAGGATACTCAGAGTTAGAGAAAAAAAAAGAAGAAATTAATGAAATTGGCACTTCAACGTTAACTTCTCCAATACTTTTAACTAAATTTAATTAACCTTTTCATATGAAAGTACCACTTTACTGCCTCAACACGTTGTAAAAAATTTAGCCTCTAGTTGTTCTTTCAACAACGTAACTTGAAAAACAATTTTGGGCATGTATTTTGAAACCATCTAGAAGTTAGGTAATGTAAATATACACTTTGATCAGTCTGATATTTTTTCTTGCAGTGGGAGGTGAAGAAGATGCTGGATTCCTAAATAAAGCATTATTAATTCGGCATCTTTCTGTATAATAATACATTCTCTTTTCAACTAGTTGTCTGCCTATAGCTATGAATTAATTCAATTCTTGTTCTACTTCTTTTATCTGTCAATTATCATCAATTACTTTCAGATACCTCATGCGTTGTTATTGTTTCATCTCCTCTTTTCATTCAGCTGAATATTCGAAATTGTTTTGATTTTTCAAATAATATTTTTTGTTAGAATATTAGTATAAAGAGTATATCACAAACAAAAAATTTTTTTCTGTAAATTTTGTTAAGAAATTTTCTTATTAATCTATCTATATTTTTAAGAACTAATTATTCTTTTCACTTATTCAATTGATGTTTCAATTTGTATTTGTTCGCTCCGCACCCGTATTAGAAATGCTTCTAATATTTTCTACTCTCATCTCAATACTCCTAGCTTCACACCATTAATAAAGCTTAATACATACCAATTGTATTAATTAAAGAGACATTTAATTATGTTTAATTTTGTTTTACGATTCAATAATAAATGTTCTTTGAATCGGAAATTTATTTTTGAAAATTCAAGACAAAGGAAAAACATTATTAAAAATAAATCTGTCCTTTGTTTCAAATTTGAAAAAATTACAATGATCAATAAAACCATAAATCCTGCATGTTAACATGCGTCTAATTGCACAACATTAATAATTGGTTCATTTTGAAAAGAATTATAAAAACCCTGCAGAATTGGCACCATCCAAATCAAGGTCAGGAATAAGACGAAACTCCTCCCAATATCACGTAAATAAGAATATGTGATATAATTTATGGTTGTATTAAAAGTTTTAAATCATAACATTTTCATTGATTTCCAATAAACTAAAATAATAGTAACAGCCCAAATTATTATATGAAAAAAATTTATCAATATTAAAATAAAATTCTTTGTTAATAAGCAATTATTATTTTTCAATTAATTATCAGATTTTCATTACCATGTTTATTTCAAATCGGTCTTGTATTTCACAAATGTATTTATTTCTTTTAACAGGAAATTCATAGAAACAGAAATTTGTTTCCGAATTTATTTTCAAATTTAGTGATCATT
Organism: Lycorma delicatula; assembly: GCF_047948215.1. Lineage (NCBI taxonomy): Eukaryota > Metazoa > Arthropoda > Insecta > Hemiptera > Fulgoridae > Lycorma > Lycorma delicatula. Next base: position 200,030,483 of record NC_134456.1, read on the forward strand.
CTTTTATTTACAAAAAATTATTTAGAAACAAATATGACTTTATCTACATGGAACTCTACGGACAATTCCATCTTCAACTCTATGCAAAAAATGAAATCAAAACACATTCTGTCTAACTTAAATGTTCATTCGATCATTTTCCTACTAGATGAAGTTTCTTTTATATTTCAATGTAAGACATTTTTTTCTACATGTAACTTTACGCCTACACATATTTATGTTAAACTAATATTTTTTGCAAACCATTTATATAATAGAACTCAACGAAAGACATGTGATGAACAAAATGTATCACAATTTATTTTTAAATAGTATTCTTAATAGTATTTTCTATTTTATTGAACATCCTGTAGAATTCGTTGTAGGTTAAACACAATATTTTTCGTATTAAAATAGAATTCCTATAGGAAAAATGGAATCGACTAAGTAATTCACATCGTTGATTTTTTTTATACGAAAACACACGAGACTTAGACCATACCGGATATTGTAGTAAATATCTCGTTTAGTGTAGTCGGAAATGAGAAAAATTTGCAATCACTCTTAAAACGTTTTTTACTTTTCTTCACCCTTTTCTAGGCCGAATTTCGAAAAATCTACGAATTAGTTTTTAGATATTTACATCAAAATTATATGTTAAATTATATTTACATCAAAAATCAAGTTGATATTTTCATTTGTATCCGAGAAATTAAAAAATAAATAAAAATTAAAAAAATAGTAAATTTGATTGTTACTCCACTTTAACCTTTTAAACTCGGGATTTAAAAAAATCCTTTCTTAGTTTGCAGTTACGCCGTAAGAACATGTATACAAATTTTCATCAGTTTGTCTTCAGTAGTTTTTGCTAAGCATTGATGAATCAATCAATTAATCAGGACAACTTGTTTTATAGATGCAGAAAATAAATATAATATCCATAACAATTTGTGACATAAAACATATTAAGGAATTAAATAATTTATTAAATACCTAACAATAACGTTTTATCATTTAATTAATATAAAAAAAAAAAAAAAATATTATTATTGATTCTATTTTATTAATGACTAAAAATAAATCATTAATAAGATCTATTTAAAAAAAATATATATTCATACTATTACTTAGAGTTTAGATTAGGTTTATAAATTTAGGTACTAGCTTTAGATTAGGTTAAAAGTTTTCTATTTATTGCCTGTGCGTCTATTCATAATATATCATAAGCAAGCATAGAGGAGTTATTATTTTTTTACTAAAATACTATTATAGTGTATTACATATAAGCATGTGTACACGCGTAAATTTTAACAAGAATTAAAAATACTTTCCTCACGATCTATGGTAAAAGAAGTTTTTATAAAATCGTGGTTGAATCTTATCTTAAAAGACCAGTATTATTACTTAAATTAGTATCATCTTAATTAAGCTATTAATCATTAAATGTGTAAGAATAGGCGCGAGCTATATACCTTACTTAGAAAGGAAGAAAGTAGAATTGAAGGAAAATTGGATTGAGGTGATCATCTGATAAGTGGAGTGTTAAGACATATTCACAATATAAAAGTACTAACCTTTGTTTCTGTTTAAAACACGACTGAAATACACTCGTATGGTTTTATCAAACTATAATAATCTTAAACAAGATTTTTAGAAGTATTACCCATCTCTTAATCCAATTTTAACTTCATAATTATTTTTCTATGTAACAATGCGCCTAGTCTATAATCTACTATCTATTGTGTTTACATAAGATATATTAATAACAACACTCTTGTTTCACATATTAACAATATATCTTTTGGTTAACCAGCCATGCGTTATTTTTTTTATAGTATTATCTAAGGACAGTCTTTTGTTAAAATATATAAGTATCATCAGAATTATTACTTTGTACTTTAAAAAGCTATCGATTTTATCATTTAGAAATATAAAATAAAAATTAATAATAAAATAAAAAACAAGATAATAAACTTGAAGTTAATTATTTAAAAAAAAACAAAAACTAAGCATAATATTTTGTAATTAATTTCCAATTTAAGCGTTCGTTACGAAATTGTCAGGGTCTATCAAATATTAAAAACCGTTAATTATTAGTAATAATAGAGATGTTTTAGTTATAAATAATAAAATAAAATTAAAAATATATATTCACTTAAATTTAAGAAAAAAAAAACAATCCACATATTTATGACATAACTTAAATAATTTTTTTTTTATCGTAAAATCTGAATAAAGAGTTGAAGAATAAATGTTTCCTTGATTTTTTAAAACATTTTATAACTTACACTGATGTTTTCCTGTGTATCTGTCAAACGGTGACATTTATGATGTAATAAACTTTTTTACTGTCGAAGATGTGTTATACCGTTACAAGGAAAATAGATTTACACATTATGGGAATTTTCTTTTAAAAAGAAAGTTAAATATTCTAGTTTTCTTATTCTTCTTCTTATGAATTTATGTACAATATAAAATTTTCACAGCTCAAAAATTAACAATTTTTCTCTACTTACAACTCTTTTTTACCCGAGTTTTCTTGAATTACATTATTTGTTAGCGTTTATAAGGGTGAAAAATGAAATGTCGTATTTACACGAATAAATTTATTCACCTATAATGAATAACTCTTCCCCAAATACAATTTAGTTATAACAATTTGTTAGTTTCTTTAAAAATTTAAATAAATCTGAAGAAAATCAAATTAAATAGTCCAGAAAAAACCTTAGAAAAAAACTTGTGAATCTACAAATTTTTAAAGGTCATTTATCAAAACTTCTTTGTTTCAGTTAGCAAACATATGTTGTTACATCTATTATAACAAATGTGTTCTATATTTTGAATTATATACAAAGCACATTTCAGTTGTGTTAACTGAAAATAAATTAAAAATAACATTTTTCTGAACATTTTTTCGGAAACGCCCAAAAAAATTACCTTTACTCAAATTCATTAAAATAATTAAGTTTTTAAGTGACATCACGTGAAATTTTTCCTCAGATTATTTTTCTAAAAATAAAATGATAAATGGATTGAAGTTTATAGTTTAAACGTAAAATTTAATTAATTTGTTCTTATTTAAATATATTATTTATAGGCAAATAATAAAAGAATAGGCTAAGGTATAAGTCCAAGGGAAACATTTTATATTATAGAATCTGATTGAGAGGTATAATGCAACATAGAATATGTTTCCAACATATTAAAGTGGAAAGCAAATTGAATATAGCTTTCGAGAAAATAAATGCTTAAATTGCCTGAAAATAAAAGCGTTTAATTAGTTTTAATTTTCCTCTTTTACTGCTTCATATTTTATAAATAATTAATTTTAGTGTAATATTTATCACAAATGAAATTTAAACTTTGTTGGGAAGGAACCGAGCATCTTCATAGGCATTGGTTTCGTATTTCTAATAAGCCACGCTACATCGGGTGCAAGATTGTCATCATGAACTCAATCGATACTTTCCCAACGGTGTAGAATAATGTTTTTCGAGACACAAATGCTGCTCTCAATTTGTGAGAGAGAGAGAGAGAGAGAGAGACTGGAAGAACTATTACTGTCTAAAAGACTACGTGTCCCTTATGGAGGGGAGAAAAACGACTTCTAGTACCACAGAACGAAAATAATAAAATTAAAAAGTTGTCATAAAACTTTCTGCTAATGGAAAAATAATATTTTAATAATAAAAGGATTCCACGTATTTTTTATTCAGTGATATTTTTATACAACTCTAATAATTAACAGAGTAATCGAAATATAATTAAAATTACTGTTTATAGAAAATAACATAACTTTCCGAATATAATACAATTTCCTCAACTCTTCAATTTTTTCGAGGGTTTTTCATATTACCTCTGAAAGAAATCATGAAATAGATTATTAAAAGCAGTGTATTTTTCAGTAAGGAAAACGTTTTGAATATAATTTGTAAGCTTGGTGAACGTATCGTAAACAACGGAAAATTCTCTTGTCGTTAGAGTAAATTTAAATATTGCAAATAAATTGTAAAAAAATGTTTTGTATACTTTTTAGTGAAAAACGTTTTGTTGAATAAAAATAAAATAATTAACGGTAAAAGTTGTAGAACGTATGCCGTAGATAAATTTGCAATTTAATCTTCAGTTCGTTTTTCATAAAATATTGATTTTAATTTCCATGAAATAGTTCTCACTGTACTAGGGTATTCTTTTGATAAAAAATTTGAATAATATCATGTTAGAGCCAGAAGTATGTTTTCCTATTACACTTTAATTTATTGGTTCTTTCTAATTTTACGCTCATGGAATCACTGCCTGTTATAAATGTAGTAGATTAGTTTAAAACAAATTATGTAGCCTTGGATGAGTATATCTTACGTAGGAGTTAAAAGAGAATTGTTGATGTGTATACGTAAACAAATATAGGCATGAGTATCCCTATAGGAGCAATAAAAAGAGGTAAATTATACAAACAGTCTTAAAATATAACATGTCTATTTAAAATATAAGTATGTAATGTATGTATGTAATGTAAGTAGTAATGTCTATGTAATATAAGTATGTCAATTTAAAATACTCAGACGAAGATTTTTAGAGAGAATAAATGAAAGTTGCAGGTCATACTCATCATCAGGCAAGACGTTACGTTCATTTTTTTAAACATTTATCAAAGAAAAATAATTTGTATACATTTCTTACGTCATTGTGAATTTCCGGACGAACACATATTCCTACCAAAATAAAGAAACTAGTGACTGGCAATGCTCGTAAACTATACATACATTTTAGTAGTAACAAAATAAAAATGAAACACGCAGAATGCGAATAAATCATAAGAATATATTAAATATGATTCATTATATTAAATATGAATTAACTAGTTGCTTTAAAATTAAAAAGAAATTAGAGAATTAAATTATTCCAAATTTAAAGTTATAATTAATAAAAAAAAATCAAGGAAAAGCGACTTTTAAGCAGTTTCCAGAATATTTTTTGTCGAATATCAGAGGTAACTGTAAGAAACAAGATAGGGAATTAGGTAGATCGTCGACACATCGGCACGCGAATCTCTCGTCAGTCTGAGGTAAGCTATCTAGCTTCCCCCAATTGACAAATTCCTTCCTTTTCACGTGCAATCTCCGCCATAGCTAGTGTCGTTAGGCACAGCTAACTTAAATGTCTAATTTTTTTTCATATATATGTAATGTATTATCTTCTACAGTTTAGCCTATAGTTTTTTTGTATTTCACAATAACTTATTACTGATAATGTAGGATACTTAAAAGAGTTGTCATTTCAGTGCACTTTGTGAATATAATTTGTTGAAATGAAATTGTTAATGTTTGTTAAAGTAAAACACTAAAATTTAAGAAAAATCTCACACTTCATTTTCTTAAAAATTTATGAACTTACAAAAATAAAATAAATGTTTGTATTAATATAACTGATTCTCAATCATGGAATTTTATCAGTAAGTAAAAATAATACAAAAAGTGATAAAATAAGTTAAATAAAATAAAATATTTATTTTTATAGATACAATGTAAAATTTTATAATAGTGAATTAGTAATAAACTATCAAACGTTAATACGTATTTTTTTATAAATGAATGCAGTAATTATATCGATTCGGAAAAAATGCATTAAAACTTTCTTCCGCATAAATTAGTTTAAATTGTATAGAAATAATTATAGCTTTCTTTAACATTTAAGTATAAGAAGTGGTTAATGATCTTGGAATAAAAATAAATTAAATTTTTTGAAAATGCTCCGACATTTTATTTAAAAAAAAGGACTTTTAGGCGAACTAAATCTCCCTTAAGTAACCTCTTCTATAAAGAGAACGTATTTATTTCCATGTGTAAGAATGTAATTAGCTGTTCCGTCGTTTTTTTAATGGATTTTATCAGTAACTATTTTCTACTACAACAGTACGAAGTTCTATTTAAGACAAATGGTTTGCTGATGAAAATAAAATTATATCTGATAATCTGAAGGATTATAAACTGAATAAGCGTATTTAACTTAATTAAAAAAAAAAAACTGCTTTAGGAGCAAAAATATGTTACTTCGCACAATAATAACACAGAGTATTTAAAGTTTTACCCTAAATGGTATATGAAATATGATCGATTTTTGGTATTTAAAATATTGGTTCTAGCCTATACTTTTAGCACGTCTTAGAAATTGTCAACGAATTATTCATTATTTATATATTGCTTAATTTGTTTTGCTACCTTATATAAAAATATCCCCTGCATTTTTTGATAGGCATGGAGATGTAGAACAGCGTATTCGTCTCAAAGATCAAGGCAACAGCACCCACATCACTCACCTCTATCTCAGAAATTTGGCCATAGGATACCTATTAATCTAAAGAAAAACTCAGTTATTTACAATAATGACTGATTTTATGCATAAATAAAAGTAAACTTATTTTTAATAATATAAAAGTGAGTATTTTTAAGAAATTTTTTGAAACAGTTTTGCAATATAAGCTGTCTCACTTACCATATTAAAAAAAAACGGTTTTACATTTTCAATCTGATTTTTAACAACTAAATTTAGTTCAAGGTTTACTAGAATTACTTTCTCGAAAACTTGGGTTCTTATAAGCATATTCTGTAAACTATGAATAATAACATCTTGAAACATTTGGAAATCAAATACCAGGCGACATACCTTAGCTTTCCGGTATGTCTTGTTTCTACAACGGACTTGACGTTTAAATAGGATTATTTCTACAAAGAATTAAAATTAAAAACTAAACACATATAGTCCTACATACCTATAGATTGCTGATACCTATAGATTGGTAGCATCTACAAGCAAATATCATCATTAAAATCAAAAGTATACCTACTGGAGAATAATGTTCTGGTAAATCGTTAATTTATATTTAAATTACTTTTCGTTAATTTTCAGATGAAAGTCAAATTTTGCTTATATTAAATGGTTTTTGTACAAATAAAAAAAAATCAGTCTTAATGAAATAAATAATATTTTAATTAAAATGTCTGCCTAAAAATAAAAAAAAACTTTGGAGTAACATTATTTTCAGATTAACCTAAATATAATGAAATTTTCATTCGTTTTAACAAATAGTCACAATTTACTACGATCAAACTTTTTTACACAGATAAATAGTATTAGGTTATATATACAATATTACAAAATTTTTTGGAGGTTGGTGCTTACATTATCGTGTGTAACTTTCATTAACTTTTATTATTACTGTAATACAAGATTTTCCTACAACGGAAAATATATATTTATTCATGTAATATAACTTTATTTCTTTTAAACCGTAGTGTGAACGTAGTTTATTATTACGAACAGTTCTTTAATATTATATCAGTACGGAAACAAGAACAAAATCGGCCGGAGAAACCCATCCTCATACATGCGATATGATCAAATATGCTATGAACTTCTTTTTCCTCTCGCCGTTTTTGAAATTAAAAAATCTGTGCTGTATTAAAATGGAGAGCATAAAAATTCAGGACCAGTGTGAGGGTAATTTCCTGAGCCGAACAATAGGAGAAGGGGTATTATATGCGGAGGGGGGCTACATGGTAAGCCTGTTACCGCCAGTGCAGCAGAAGCCCCAGTCCGTGTAGCAAACCCATCCGCTAAGCCGCTTCCCTGATTAATACTCGTACACTGGAAATTGCTTTTCTCATACCGACCGAATGTATCCCAAATATTTTCTTTGCCTTTGTTCCATTGAAAGCTACTTATTTTAAGCAAATATAAAATTGCTTACCGCAAATCGTTCGAATAAAAATAAAACTAATCTTTAGCCCAGAAAAAAATTCGTAATACTCTGAAAATAAAAATAAACATAGGATCAGTAAGCTTTTCTACTCGGCAGTTTTATCGCTTTATAAAATAATAATAAACCAATCAGAATATATTTTTTATTAATCGTGAGCATAACAAGGAGTGTACTCATAGGTTAAATCATACATAAGTAAATAAAATCTAGATCATATGTCATGAAATATTAGTTACCATGTTTCGAACAAAAGTTTTCATATTAAATATAATAAAATGTAAATTTGAAAAAACAAATAAATCTGAACTCATCATTTTAATAAAGATATCAATATCGCTTTAAAGTCTATTTATTATCCTACTTTCGTTAATACTAACAAATAGAATAAATTAAAAACCTTTTAGGTGAATTTTTATTGATTTTAGTTTAATTATGTGAATTTTTATTGAGTGTAATAATAACTTTTGTTGTAAAATAACTTGCCACTTTACGCTGATCTGTTTTAGTCGCTAATGATTGTAACACATGTAAATCAACGATGAGGTAATTAGAACCAATAGCAGCAGCTTTCTCGAAGATTATTTTTTTTTTTTTTGGTTGTTTGTGGGCGAAAAAGGCTTAAGATTAATGGTTCACTAAATAGTCAATAAGGGCAAAATTTAAATTATCTAACGTAGACCAAATATTGCCAAAACTTCGATGAGTTCGGATTATTGATGTAAAACGGTATGTTAAATTTAGGTTAAGAAGGCATTAGAACCTATTTAATATTTCCTATCGTCCAGTTACAACTGAAGATGATATTCCTCTTTGGAATATATCTATTACCAGCGAGATTTTTTTTAGGTTACTTATAACCATTCTGATTAATCCACTGCAGTACTAGGTAGGCTTCTTTTTTAAGTATCAATTTTTTAGATAAACACTCTGATTACACTATAGTATTTAAAAAAAAAGTATGCATAGGTAAATGAATAAATGTTAATAATATTCTAATTCTATTTTTATTGATTGCAAATAATGTTGGACTAAATAATTGTGTTAAAATTTGGATAATATTTAGAGATCCTCACCAAATTCAGGATGCTTTGGCAATAATCTTGTGGACACATTCTTACTATTAAAAAATATGTTTTAAAAAATTCGCAATGCCTTCTTCTCCACTAATAAGAAAACAAACGTAGTTATAATTTTTCTTCGAATAACAATTGAAAGATATACTAATAATTATTAATTTACTTATCATAAAAGGTAAAAAAAAATCAATAATTTAACACGCCGGTCGGTCTAGTGGTAAAACTCATCGTCGTAAATCAGCTGATTTCGATCATCACATAATGTAAAAAAGTACATTAAAAGTGTACGAAGTCGAGAGTTCTAAGGGTCAAATCCTAATAAAGATAGTGGATTTTATTCGGATTTGACTACTAGGTCGTGGATACCGATATTCTTTGATAGCTGGGTTTCAATTAATCACACGTCTCAGGAATGGTCGGACTGAGTCTGTACAAGTTACACGTTTACTGGTACATTCAGACAGATATTGATGAGCCAAAAACATGTGTTATTTTTGGATAATAATTCCTCAGTCTTAAAGAAATAATTCTTAGCACCTAATTAACGATTTCTATTCAACACGAAGTTAATTATTTTATCAATATAAAATATAATATATGTAATTATTTTTTCAATACCATCATGAGAAAACAAAAACAAGACATAGATCAATGAAGGAATGCTTCATAAAACGCAGTCAATAACAATACTGGTATTTATTTTTATTTAGCGGTAACTTTTAAGTAACACAAAAAAGATATATATATATATAAAGATATATATATATATATATATATCTTTAGAGAGGGAAAGAGAGAGAGAGAGAGAGAGAGAGAGAGAGAGAGAGAGCGAGTGACAGAAGTTTTAATTACAATACAACATATCAGTACCAGAATAAATATAAAACAAGCAATTACTAATTAAAGATACATTCTTAAGTGATAGGAATTTTTAATGTGAAAATATTAACAGAAACATGCAGGCATATTAGAGATTTCAATAAATTTCTAATGAACTGCAGAATATAAATTAAAATAGATATAAGTTATATAATAAGAAGGATTTTGCCTGTATTTGTACCTAATATGAACATAAAAAGGAAGAAATTATTTTAAAACCTTTATATGTAAAATTATATTTAATTATAAATAAAAATTATGCTTAAAAAAAATGTTAGTAAACTTTTAATTAGTAAAAAAATAAATTTATTTTATTTATTTTTTTAAGACTATATTCAACTAAATTGGGAGTATTCTTACAGAATTTCCATCTGCAAATTCGTCTTTTAAATTTACCCCTCCTTCTTTCGCAAAACATTTCCATTTGCCCGGTTGCAAGTTAGCCTGAACAAAAGTTAATTAATCAACGAATCCCACATTATTTCTTTGTCTTATGTTTATTGTTAGCTCACAAAATGAAAACTGAAGCCACAAATTTATTTCTGCTTTAGGAGGTTGAACATATTACTCATGACTTTTGAATGGAAGCAGCTGCGTTATATCGCTAAAAAGGAGCACATTAACTCCGCCGAATAAATTTTCGTTATTAATCAGACACAGAACATTATGAAACAATACTTAAAAAAAAAATGAAACCGACATAAAAATTCCTTAAAAGAAAGAAATAATTTCGTCAAAATACTTCATTTATTCCTAAGACACCTTTTTGTCGGTACCAAAATAGATGGCCATACTTACGTGGTAACGTATATAAAAAGATGTAATATTCGCAAAAGAAAAAGCAGTCAAAGCTGATAAATATGAATTCCACTGATGTAATAACGTAATGGATGTAATGTAATGGTTTTAATAATACGTATGCTGTATTGTTGAATAAATTTATATTATATGTAGAAATTAATTTTGTAGAAGCAGGCGTCGATTCCAAAAAGTGTCTAAGGAATTAATTAAGTTTTTCAACGAAAGTATTTCTTACTTTTTAGGGAATTTTGATGTTGGTTCCATTTAACAAAAAAAATAATTATTAAGGTTTGTTATCGCAATCGACACAAAAACAGAAAATAAATATTTTATATATTGAGCAATTATCTGTGCTTTATACAATAATTCCGATTTCCTAACGTCGTAATCTATTTTTTAATAATTAACTATCAAATTAATATAATCGCTTCAAGTTAATTTGAAAAAGCTCTTATAGAAAGGTACTTACGATGAAAAAGTGGCCGGGTAGGATAACAATTTCTGGGGCTATAGAACAGAAAGTAATGGAACTATAGTAGGAAAGATGGAAAACTCTTCTTGTTAGGTGTACGTATAGCTTCATTGCATTCATTATTAAGAGCGCAAAAAACGTGTTTCGACAAGGATCAAATTAGGTTTAGGTGGTGAGAGAAAACCCTGGAATATTCCATCATCGGTCAGGTGAATGAATATTGTTGTGATAATTCATGAACACTGTATAAGGAGAGTAAAGATGATGTTATGAAATTTTGGCTTGTCTAAAGTTAAAAAAAATACAAATAATATAGTTTTTATAAATCTCAACCATAGAACTATACAAAAAGGAATAATGTATACAGTGTGGAAATATATATAAAATTAGGCCTTATTTCATATACCAAGTCTTGAAACTATACCAACAAAATATTATCAAATCACTGCTATATACTACGCACAAAGTATCTTTGCTTGTTAAAAAGATCGGTTATTTTTTGATTTATTTCAAATAGCAGGGAGGAAATTTTTTAATTTATTTGCCCGGTTAATAGCTGAGAGGGAAAAGTTGACAATGTAGGAGTAGATTACCCCTTAAACAGAATCACTTCAAATTTCTAAGTAAATTGGCTGTCCACCTTAAATGATAAGTTAGTAGAATTTTTTTTTTTAGGCGTAAGTTGAAAACCTCACAAACGTATTAAAAATTAGGGTAGAAACAGTTCTATGGAGGGTCTAAAAACAATTTATTTATTTTAAAATGGTGACGCTCAAAATTTGAAACAATAGTTTTTAAATGTTTCAACAACCATTTTAAAGAGCGATGAAAATTTAATTTTAGTCATATAACAGGTAGTAAATCCGGAGTAGGGGTTCTGGGATTATTTTCTATGGGATGACCTATAGAACACAATGAAGCGTATTTTATATATATATATAATTCTGCGGTACTACATCTAATTTCCGGGATGATCGCGTATAACATTCATAAAATACATATTTTATTTTATGTAAATGTACAGTCGCCTGTACCGTGATTGAAATTAAAGAGGAATAAAGTTTTCAATAAAGACCGATTTTAATAAAACAGCTATCAGTAAAACAAAGTAAACCAACAGTGAGTGCTAGCGAAGCACAATTAACATAATAATTATTATTGTAAATTGTGATGTCGGGTGGTCGGATCGGAATGCTCGCTTCACAACCGCGCCACAAAATGTAATTCTGTAACACCGTTTACCCGCTCGCTCAACGGCTGTTCATTCATATAGGAATTTGATGTCCCTCGCTTTGCCACAGTTCACCGCTGTTGTTTCTGCTATGATACATGATGTTACATTCCGATGCGCGAGCGCGTGTCTCTGTATGCGTCCTGGCATATGCTGTGACGACGGCAAGCGCGCAATAACCTCTCAGTCCAAAATACAAATACTAGCGTATCATTTATGTTATAATTACAATTTCATATGCAACGTTATATTGTACATTTACGGACGTACATAAATAAATACCTAAACGAGCAAAAATACATGCGCTGTCAGAATAACATAGAAATCCAAGGCAAACATACTTGTACACGGAATCAGTAAACTAGGGTAATAAATAGAATTAATGACAACGTAGATGTATCGGTAAACACATATCCTTGGTAAATTTCCCTTACAGATATACAACGATATTTATGTTACCTAACAAGAGGAAGCCGACATAATAATCTCCTAATAAATGGAAAACAAATTAAAACTTAATGTCCTATTTACATTCGTGGCAGAAAAAATCCTGAAGAGATAGCATTAAGCTTTCATAAAACCTGCAATTCAAGACCACCGCATTTTTTAAAAGCACGAAGAAAAAATTATAAATATAAAAAATAAGTAAAAAGGACAAACCTTTAGCATTTAGATCATCTGTAATATTTTACAGTTCATTAAATAAATCTCGGAAAAAATAAAAATCTAATGCAATCTATGTATAATAACAACTTATTATTTTGCATTATACAAAAAAATATCTAAAAATATTCTTATTTTTAATCAAATTAGATATGTTTAAGAATTCTCTGTAAATAATCTGACACGATGAAGTTTTTTTTAAAGTTCATGCGTGTAAAGATTAATTTTTGTTTACTATTGTTATAATCGGCCGAATACCACCATATAAAGCCTATATAGATTAAATATTAATAAATTCATTTGCACAAATATTAAAGCTTATTTTACTATTATAAAAGGATATAATTCTAAAATTAAATAACACATTCTACAAATGAAAAAAAAAAAATTAATAATTAAATTATTTGACCTAAAATAAATGTCATCTTAGATCAATCTAAGATGTCATTCGTAATCTACTAAGAGTAATCGTAAAATATTAGGAATGTTTGTAGTTTTTACCGTTAAATAGTATTCTAAGTTTCTGAAATACTACTAATGAACAAGTAATAAATAAAAAATATAAATATTTAAAAAATACTTTTGTTTTTTTTATTATAACGACACAGAAACTTTTTACAATCTGTTCAGCTAGAAAATTGAACAATAAGTAAATAAGATCTATTTGAACTAACAGTAAGTAGCCCAAGACCCAGCGGCTTGTGACTTAATAATGAAATAAACGAGCATTCCGTAGGGCCAGACCATAAAGTCACCTAATTGAAACGATAAGGCAAACCAAGAATATTGTTCTTAGCAATCTTGAAAAATCACTGATCGTGTTATTTAATAAATTGACCGCCAAATAATTCGGGTGCCTATCCAGATGATTTTGATACCGTAGGCTGACCAGAAAGATTTGCTGTGGAACGGTTCGCAACTTAAAATCATTATACATGAGGCTATTACTTATGTACCAGGGTATATTGAGCATTTTTCGCCGTGTTTTTATTTGGTAGCGTTCTTTTGCTTTAAAAAGTGTTTTGTTTGGAATTCTCAACATTCTGCTGAATCTTTTAAAGGGTATCAGATAGTTGATGGTTACTGCTTTATAATAACAAGGTTTTAAATCTGTGTTTAATATCTTTGTTAAATTTCTTCGCATCAAGGGAATTTATACTAAATGTTTTACTTAATAAAAGAAAAATCTCAAGTACTATTTTTTCAATAGAATTAAGTAATTAAAAAAAAATCGTAATAATCATAAAAATATTATGAACAAAGCTGTTTAGAAATTACAAAGAGAATTAAAATGTTGAAAAAATATGTCAGCAATTTAATCCAAAAAATCAAATAAGTTTTGTTTAGATATTTACATAATTTTGTTTTACATCAGAGTATATCTCATCACGATTATTAGGGTTGATATTCCACAGATAAAAAGAGAACTCTAATATTTCAAAAGTTGGATCAAGGGAAACTTTGATTATTAGAGCAGTATCGCAAAAAACGTTCGTATTAATTCATTAACATATTAAATATGTGAAATAATAAATAAGTAAAATTACAATTCGGAATAAATAAAGTACAAATACAAAAAAATAAAAAATTTAGAAGGCGTTATTAATTATTACTAGAAGGCGTACTTATATATTTTACCTGTTTATATTTGAAAGCTCCAAACAGTGATCTCATAGTCTACATTTTATTTTAAAAACGTTTTATTAATATTTGAAGTAATTTCAAGAAATAGTTTTTCATTTCAGATATACGAAGACGTAACAAAAATTTACTTATGACGGTAAAGCTTACCACCATTTTATTAAGACGCTTTACAGGAAAATAGTACGTACTGATAATGTTACAGAAAAAAATAATTTGATTGTTCCACGAGAATTTACCATCTAAGACATTCCAAAATTTCACACCGTAAGGATAAAACATAATCATTTTCAAGAATATGAACGATCCCATTAAAGAAGATATTTTATAGACCAATATCAGTGGTTTTTTGTTGTCTTATTCATTAGGGCAAATATACTTATGTATATTGTAAACCAACCCACCAAAATGTAGGTGACATTCTACTCAACAAATGTAAACTGTAATGTGTATAATACTATTATGTAGGTAATTATTATCCCATTCTTGAATTTTCTTCTTAATTATGGCTACTTATCTGTGTATTAAAAGATATTCGTGTTTAAAATCTTAATTTGTTATTGTTAGTGCAGTTTCAAATTTTATTCAATTCTGGTAAATTCTAAGATATCATGTCAGAAAGGTTTTTTGCTTAATTCAACAATTTATGTATTTTCAATCAATTGAATACAAAACTCTGAAGTTGTGTGTGTGTATATGTATGTGTCTGCATGTCTGCATGTCATGTATATGTGTGTGTCTGTGTGTGCGGGTGTGTTGTCGCTTCTCTATGGCATGGCGAAGCGTTGTGTTCGCGTTATCGTTAGATAAAATGGTGCCAGTGTTGCTGTTTAGAAGTTTAATATAATGCCGTAGTATATAGAGAATATAGATTAATTAAAGTAAACAATGTTCTGTTTTATTTTTTATTCTGCATTTACTTCTAAATCTATTAGGTTCTATTGGAAGCACATAATTTATTTTTGTCATTAATAACAATTAGATACAAACAATTCTATAGATATATAATCAAATATTAAACTCATGTTTTAATTTATATATATATAAATACTGATAGTAATCATATTAAAACAAAATATTGACATTCTACATGAGTATTATTTTCTTGTATAACAATAGCAGTATTAGATCAAACCTGAATCTATTGCCAGTTTATTTAAATATTTTATGAGCCCAGTTTTTACCAACAGATCACGTTCAGTAAATACAACCTGCTGCTACTTTTATTTATTTGCGTATTAAAAAATATATTATTTCGTATCACCTTAGTACTTTATAACAAATGTATACAAATGAAAATTGGAAAAATATAGAAAGTATAAAGTAAAAGTATATGATACATCAAAAGTGTTTATAATAACATAAAAATACTTTTTCATCTGCACTACAAAAGTTACTGAATAAATATCTTCTTTTTTTTACAAAAAAGAAAAAAGAAAAGGAAGTAATTGGTGTAGTCAATAAGTATATAATACAGTAAATAACCAATTCAAATCAGTGTAATAGTAATAAAAATTTGTGATGAATTTTCAACATTCTTGACCTGAATGTAAATAGATGAATGTGCTTCTTTAATATTCTATTACAGAATTTATCCATATTATATAATTATACATTATTTTTGTCTCAAAATAAAATTTCCAATCAGTTTCACTATTCCAGAAACCATAAGTAAAAATAATATAATCACTTACAATCACATGCAGAGAGGCTTCCGTCGATACTACTCAAAAATTACATACTAATATTCCTATACAGAAGATTTAATGTAAGTATACATATAAGGTTGGATAAGAGAACTGTACAATTAGTGGCTCAACACAAAATAAACACAATCAAAAGATTAACAAACAAGAAAAAAGATAAAACACTAAGAGAAAAAAATGAAAATAAAACCAAAATTAATAGCGAAAGAATAATAACTAAAACTGAACGAAGTGAAATAATGCATTGATGGATAACACACAGTTGATGCAGCTCAAACTCAAATTATATTAAGTCACCAAGGAAAAACGTGGTGAGTCGTTAAGTTTTCTAACGTTTTCACTATTGCCTAGAAAATTACTAGCTAACTAATTTACGTAGTTGTTTAGCCTCAATGTATATTTTGCACCGAATCTCTGAATTTCTTTTCGAACATTCGTAAAATTCAATAACTGTGGATCTCACTGTTTTTTTTTACAAACCAAGTTACTTCTGTTACGTCCTCAGTGATTTTTTTTGGAATCGCTGTATTATGCCGACATTGTTACTGCTTGTAATACCCCAATGCAGGATCCCAAAGGTCCAAATCGGTTTCAGAATAGTCGTGTATATCAACTGCTTGTTAGATAGTGAAAGTTATAATCTCCTGCTCCGTACATTTCCTTAAACTTAATATTCAGTTTTTTATCTTTTCTATAATATGAACTTTCCACGTCAGAAGAAAATCAAGATAAAGACCAACGTACCGTAAATTTTGAGCGTGCAGTATGAAAATACAGTAGAGGTGAACATGTAGGCAGTCTCCTCTCATTGCGAGATGACTCGATTTCGTTTGACTAATCTAAATCTTCCATTTAGAAAGCCATCCGCTGATTTGGTCCAGTTCAGATTGTAATTTACTTGAAGCTAGAGTTGGCTTAGAGTTGTTTGACAGCCAAGCTGTCGTGTCATCGGGTAATGAAGTGAAAGTGACATAGTCCGGTATCGGAAGGTCCGCTGTGAAGATAGAATATAAGACAGGTCCTAAAATCGAGACTTCAGGAACTCTCAACTTTGTGTCAAAGATGAAGGCCTAGGTACCATACCGAGGTACATCAAGATGAAGACCAAGGCAATGTACATTTCAGTACAGTACTTATTATACTTCATAACAACTCCTTATTATACGTCATCCATGAAATAATCCGTCCAGGTAACCACGCAGAATCAAGTTGAGGAAAGCTCTTTTTTAACCTGTATAGCAGACCATGCAGCAGAACCTTGTCAAAGGTCTGCTGAACATCCAATAATGCAGCCGAACTGTATTTATTCTCGTCAAGGCACTTTCTGATATTCTTACCAAGTCTACGTGCTTGCTCAATCGTGAGTATCACTTTGAAAGCCGAAGTGTGATCAGGAATAACTTAACCATATTCGAGAACAGCCCACACCCTTCGAAGAAAAGTCTCTTAAACATTTTAGACAAAATAGGTTAATAGACTTATCGGCTTATACAAAAATATTTCATGAACCAGTTTAGCTAGTTTCAGGGCCAAAATAATTTGTAAACCTTCCACAACATCGAGAAGCAAGTAATGCGCAGGATAGCATTAAAGTGATGTGTTATGAAGTTATTGTACTAAAAACAGCTGTTTTTAATTTTTGCAAATTAAATTTTTTTTGTCAACTTCTGTTTTTTTTGTTTTGTTTTTAATAATAAAAGTTGTTATTTTTTTGTCATTCACCCACTTTATTTCATCATTTTTCTCCGAATTAAATTTTCCACAAGTTTTGATAATAATGAAGTTTACGCATTTATTACTCATTAAACAAAGTTATAGTTCTACAATCCTAAAAACGTGTTTTTTGTGACCGAATTTTTCTGTTTAACTACGGAAAATACAGTTCTGCGATCTATTTTATTAGATTTTTCAGGTCAAAAAAGATAAGAAATCAAAGATAAGTTAACCCCTCATATAACGCTTTAAAAATTTTAGAATGACCTCATCTCACCGGGGAAACTGAATTCCAAGTGAAATCTTTCGTTAGCCGTAAATCGATAACAAAGCGTTTTCGAACATATGTTGGTATGAACTTTTTCCTTATTTAAAGCTCTAGAACTAGTTCCCAAATTATTTTCCTTTCCTTCTAAATCATTCTGTATTTGTGGAAGCTTCTTTAATTTTATATTATTTTAACATTATCTTATTATTATTTTTTTATTATTTAAATTTCAGATTAATAAATAACTGTCTAAGATATACTTCACGGTTTTGCTTCTCTCAATAAGGAAATAATAAATAATCTATTCTTTTCTGTGTACAGTATATTAAAAGTAAAAAAAAGTTATATACATTTCAAAGTCTATCGAAATTATAATGCAAAAATTATTTATGGTTGTGATAATTGAATTAGTACATCACAAAGCAAGATTATTATATCGAGAAGTTATATGATTATAATACAACTTAAGTCAATTTAGGTGTACTACGAAACTGAATAACTTTGAATACAACAGAATGGAATAGAATGATCGTTGAACTCTGTAACGAAACAAGAAGGACTGAGGACTACGAGGAAACAAGGGACAGAGAGTAAGAGAGATAGAAAGACAAGATGTAGGGTTTTAGATGAACCGGTACAATACAATTCGCCGGTATAATATATTTTCAGGAAGTAACAAGTTCTGGAACGAGGAAAGTTTGGGAAGGAAACAGTAGGAGGAACAGGTGAGCGGGTTGGCGAAGCAGGCATTTTATAAACATCCCCTCTGAGAGCATATGGCGTGCTATATAAATGGAAATCCGGACACGGACTGGGAATTAGCTTTGCACCATCCCCTTTACACCCCTTTTGCCGCTGCCATCACCACTACTACCCTCTCATTCTGTTGTAAGTCCGACCGAGGCTAAAAGTTCAAATGGCATCTCGGTTGAACTTCAACCCACCTGATAATTGACCCCGTTTATCTAGTGGTGGACAAAACAGTAGAATATACTAAACCATGAGTATCTTCAGTACTACGATATAACAATGGTTGTTTAATAGTTGTTTAAGAATGCAGTCAGAACAAACCAAATATCTGTACTTCTACTTACAGTTGTAATATATTTTTTCTGACACGAATAAGAGAGCAACAGGGGTGTTAAAAATGGTAATGATTACGGATATAAAATTATTCTAAAAAAGTTAATTCTATTTTTAGTGTTTATTACAGTTAATATAATAAAGCTTTCTCAAATTTATTTTTAACGCGCTCTCATATATGCAAAGTTTATCTTTTTTTTGCTAGAAATATTATTTTATTTGTTATTTTAAATTAATTTGTTTATTGTGATAATACAAATATTATTGTATTATTGTTATTAATAAAAATATGAATAAAAAAATATTTATAGGCGTTCTTGGCTATAATGCGCTTCGTTAGTTTTAAAGGCCAAGTAATTTTTTTTTTTTTCATTTTTTATGTAGCTACAACCCTTAAAGTATGTGATACACAACTTTTGTTTTGAAACATAAAGCTTTTAATATTTTTTTCTTCTATAAGCTTCTTTTTAAGACTTCTCTTTTATAATAAAACTTAAATCAATTACTCTGAAATTAAATGAAATGAAGTTTTGCGTGAAAGTAACATTACTGAAAAAACACGTGAACATTAACTAATGGAATCACTAAAAAATACAAATTTTATTTCCTCCGTTACTCGATTTTGTGAAACGAAAAATGAAAATATGAAGGTGCTACCTTGATCTCGATCAGGCTAGTAAAAATATTCTACTAAAAACAGAATTTGTATACCATAATCTTACAGCCTAACAAAACTTTATAATGAAAATAATTTACAGTATGAGTACAACCATATTAGTAGTATGTACACCTAAAACGAATGAAAAAGATTTTGGGTTAAATTGGATTTCAGAAAAGAAAAGGCTAAAGAACTATAACTTAATCACGGAACGATTCATTTCCATGGAAAAACCCACAGGGATTATATCTTCTTTAGTACTGAAAGATTATTTGAATTAATTTATTATGAAGAAAACCTTTCAGATAAATTAAAGAAAAAAATTGCTAGATTAAAAAATATTTTATATTAGCGTCTCGAAAGATAAATATATAAATATTTACGATTTGAAACTATCATAAATTTTCTATTAATTGTTTTACATTCTTTCGATGATTTAAAGGGTTTACTCCGTTTTTTTTTTATTTTTATTTTACTTTACTCGATAATTAATTTTGGGTAAATCTACATGAATTAATTGCATTACGGAAATTTTTTCTTCAAAAGTTGAGAAACGTATATTTCAGTTTAATCTGATTACATTTTAACCTGATTCAAGTTTACATTTATATGATTCCCGAAAGATAATTCTAAAAATTCACTATAAGTCTAAATAATAGCTTATTTTAGCATAAGATTTTCACTAAATTTGGGAATTTTTTATCTAATTTTACTTCAGTTATCGACTTCTATCAAGTAATACGAATTTCAATCAGGAGTGGTTATCATTAAAAATAAAAAAACTTGATATGTTCATTTCATTAAGCTCAATAAAAAAAATTTGGTGTGGGCGCCGTATGACTTCCTTGTACGCCTATTAAATTACATATAAATTTTTTTCTTTAAATGAAACTTACATAAAATTTTATTTTATTAATAACTTCTGATATTTTTTCATATTTTTTATTATTATTTATCGTAATTTTTTTTTATAATCAGAAGTTAATAATTATTAATAAATATATTTAAATTAAAAAACAAATGTTAAAAAACAGAAGATGGAGTCTGATTCAAACCAGTATGTCTTCTCCTTGTAAGATCAAAATATTTCATTAATTAAAATTTTTATTGGGTAAAACTCTGAATTCAATGAAAATAAGTACCACTTACGTGATATATCGTTGAAAATCTCTCAATGAGGGCTTATTACTACAGTTAAGAAAAAGGTCAAAATCCAAAATTTTGTGCTTTTTTGCACACTTTCGGTTCAGTTGATTGCAATCAAAAAAAGTGGTGCACAACTGAATGTTACAACAATCCTAAATCCAAAATGTCTACATCTTACGGCTAATCATTATTCAGTTAAGCGAGATACATACGTACGCCGAAACTAGACAAAATGGATTCAAGGATGGTCAAAATGAATATTTCCGTTGAAATCTGAAAATCGAAATTTTTCACGATCACAATTCTTCGTTCATGAAAGTAAAAAATTGTACAAAATAGTTGAAAATAATGACAATTATATCGCATTCATTTAAATAAATTTATTTTTAAATAAAACGTTTAGAAATTTGAAAAAAAATATTTTCCATATTACAAAATTTGAAAATATTTTTTCGAATGTGGGTGATTTACAGAAAACTAAAAAGAAAATTATTACCTAGCGTTTTCTTTTAAGGAGAGTGACTTGCACTTGAGTCAGTCATCTATGTTATTACACTACTTTCTTTTCTCCTCAACAGTTAATGTAGCAGTTAAAGCAATCCCAACGTTATAATTGGTTATTCTTAATTATTATACACACTTTCCTATTCAACTTATGAAAACAATCTTAGCGGGTTGTTCAACTTTATAAATACCTATTCCTGACTGAAAATGTGTTTTTTGGAAATTGATCAATATTTGGAATCCTATTAGTAAAGAAACTCCCAAATCTGTAATGGATAATGAGATAGCTTTTAATAGGTAGTTAAAAATAGTATTTTTAGAACATTTTTGTGAATTTGATACTGGCGTAAATTCAAATAAAATAAAAAATTTGTCAAAGACCTTTTCCTTTAATAGTTTGAAGAGAAATTTCAGTAATGAACTGAAATTTCAAATGTTAAGATGTAAGTGAATAGAGAATAAAAGACTACTTCTGGTTTTTACAGTTATTTTAAGGAAGAAAGTTAACTTCAAACTCAAGGGAATAGATATATATTTCGATTTGTTTGAGGTAATTTAAGAACTGTGAAAACAAATACAATTATTTGTTAGAAAGAATTATAAGTATAGAATAACAAAGTCCTAAGTAGTTGAATAAATAACGTGTAACAGCAGTATGTCCCTCGGTTAGCTGAAAATCCTCTCATAGACTTCTAGTATAACTTGCAACCTGAAGTTTCTTTCTTTAAAATTTCACTCGGCAAAGACTCATACGGTACATTATAGAAAAACTACTGGTGCGTTAGAAACTTCTAAAGTAAACGTAGAATAAGTGCCACCTGTGGCTGCCAGGCTTTTCTGATGTAAGCTCAAGAAATTCAAACGGTGATCTATATATCACTTTAATAGTTAAGATATCATAACCGAAGTAAATACAATTCTTTTTTTAATGTAAATGAAGTACATACAATCAAGTATATTACCATACCTATATATGTAACTTTAAACAGTCATAATAAAACCCAGTATTAGTTTGTCAGTTTACCGGTAAATTTATATATATATATTTAAATTAAGTTATTTCATCATTTTGGAAAAAATATTCATTATCAAACAAAAGCTGTTTTTATAATATATTGCATGATTAAATTATTTTTTTCAAAAATTCTTGTAACTGAAACGTTTTAAGAGGGTGAAACCCTTTATAAAATTATTTTATTCCCGTTTTAGTGAAACTATCTATCTTAAATTGTTAAATATATACTCCTGATAATCGGTATTTACGCTGTCAATTTCATAAAGTAATTGGGCCGGTTGTCTTACTTCTCCCTCTTGCTAAATTTTAGATTAATCTATTTTATTTTTCCTGTTTAATAATTTATAATGTAAACTAAAATATACTGTTATGAAGACACTGATAATTAATGAATTACTTTAAATATTTTTTTTTTCGTTTTAATTGCCAAGGCAGTAAGGAATTTTATAAAGTAAATTGATAATATAACTCTTTAAAATAACTCTGAGGAAGAATTATGAATTATTAAAAATACGCTTTTTAATAAATAATAAAAATTTTGCGAAACAATGTCGATATAATTTATTATTGTTATTATAATATAGAACTCATTAGTTTAATGTAATAGAAAATAAGGGTTTCCTTACAAAAAACAGCCTCAATCATTTGAACAAAATAACATATATAAACTAATAACTAAAGTAACTTTCAATACAGTCGTTATTAAACCAGATTTGAACTTGTCATAATAGATGAGGGAAGAAAAAATAGAATAGTGCGAGAGTGAAAGAAAAGTAAAAAGTAAACGAGATTTAAAAAGAGAGATATGTATATAGAGGAACATCGAGTGAGAGGTATGGAAGGAGAAGGTAGGTAGGAATGGAAGGTACAAACAAATAATCAATATTTCCTGGGGTCACAATGCAACCAGCCGCCTCTTTTTATCTTTTTCCCGCAATATTTCTTTCTGAGATTTCTTTGAACCTGTCTTCGAATGTCACAAAGCATCAAGTATAATTTGTTTGTTGCTTTTCTGAAAGGTGAAGTATAAACATTAATAGGAACTGCACTAGCAGATATTGTTTAATAAAATAAATCATAGTATTTTAAATATACATTCAGAAAGTACGATTAATAATATGTTATTTTGTTAAATCATGTTTATAATTAGCGAAAAACATAACCAAATTAGGCTTTTGACTTATAACTTACATACATACATACATGTCTGGATTAAATAGGATAAGGAATTTTAGGGTTTACTTTAATAGCAATGTTAGTTTAATTTTTCTCGATTCTGTAACTGATTTTTTTTGTGTGTATAAAGTTGATTATTAAAGAAATTTTCTTTAACAAAGACCTCATCTATCTTTTTCAGGTTAAGTATAACAGAGAAAGTATCTTTTTTACTGATCTGAGCCATACTTTGCGGGTAAAGCCGCGACGGGTGTTGCTAGTTATAAATAAAGTGATTAGTAGTTGTTTTTTAACCATAAAATAGCCATTTAAAACTTCTTATAATTCTTACAGTTCTTGAAATTTATATTTTATTTGATAAATTTTTTTTGTCTCGTATCTCGTAGGAGGAGGAAAAAGCTCAGTCAGCCACCAGCCGCCCGCAACAGACGGTATTATCGAGCTCTCGCCGACTAAAACACCTCCCCCTTCTTTCCATAGGAACTGAACCTGGCCGCGAGGCATGAACACGGTTCCTATTTGACAGGTGTAGGATACATGCACTGCCGGCTTCTGAGCAGCAGGATCTAACGTTCACCGGGAGTCATCGGCAGGCGACAACTCGGCTGGGCCCCCGCTGCCCACTCATAGAGACTAGCTGTCACCCATCCAGTAGCTGGCGGACCCATCCGCCAGTTTACCCTTGATGCTGTACTTGATAATGCACTCTACCACAGCCCAGCTTCTCCTGGACCTGAGCATGCAGCATGCATAAATATTAGGAGTTAAAAATGAAAATATATTCGACATACTTATGCGTTTGAATCCCAGTAGGTCTAAATCAATATTGCTGACATATTAAAATAAGTTATAAGGAGAAAGAATTACTTTAGTAGAGAAGAACTTTACTAGATTAATTTCAAATAGAAGTAAAAATTTCTGATGATTGGTTTTATTATTCGTGTTAAATACTGAATGAATATTTCGTATTTATATGATGAATAGTAAGATGAGATGTAGAGTAAAATGGATTTTAACCATTTTCAGATCCAATAATTTAGAAATAAAAAATTGATATAAATAAATGATGTAATGGTTTTATGCACTGAATCAGAGTTTTAAGAAGGTATTGTAATTAAATATCTCGAAAAAGCTCGAGGAAAGAATCAGCGAGTTCTTCTGATTAGGGAATTACACATAAACTTTAACGATGAAAAAAAAAAAATTTCCAAATAAGTCTATGAGAAGTTCCTCTTTCAAGAACTTTGTTTAAGAACTGTTTAGCATTATCGTCTATTTTCAAGTTTAATCCGTTTTTATTCTGTAATTCTTCGAAAAGAGTCTGTATGGACGATAAGTACTTCACTTTATAATTAAGAATTAACACACAACATTTAATTTTCATCAGAAAAAATTATTTTTATTTTTATTATAAAAAACAGAAAAATATTTACTTCGTTAATGAAAAATTAAATATCAAAATTTTTAAAAGAATGTCTATGATCTTGGCTTTTCCACCTGCAGCATTTTTAATATTATTTCTTATTAATATAACTTAATTTTTTTAAAGAGATTTATTAATTATTTCTCTTTTAAAAAGTAATATTAACTCAAATGAATGGCAGTTAACATTTTTAAGTTTTTTAATTGTGAAAATTGTTTTTCAATAGAGTAACATTTTTGTGATTATTATTTTACTCGGCTTGCCCAAACATGTTTTCTTATTAGATACATCTTTTCTATCTGTCTTCTTGTTATTATTATTATTATTTTGTATCTGTCTTTTTATTAGATACAAAAAAAATTGTAAAATTTGATATACTATTCATAAAAATGTAAGTAGAAAAGTAAGAGATAAACACAAATATTAATTTATGTAGTAAGTGTACATCGGGCAGAAGTAGCTAATTTTCTACTAAATCCCTCAACGACTCGTTCTTGATTTCCCTCGACAGGTTTCCTTACCTCTGACCAGCCCTGTTGAGGGCTGTCCTGCCCTCCGGCCTTCTGTAGCGCTGGCATCTTCTCCTGATCCTTCTCTTGTCAGAAGTTAGGTCTATCACCTTTCTTGGGTAATCCATGGCTGCTAGTACAGCACGCTTTCCACTAGGTGTGGAGTACTAAGCAGTCTCCCGCATAGTTGAGCTTAAGTATCTCGAGGCTTCGTTAACAGTATTTGCACATTTCAGTGGAATATCCAAAGGAAACTCTGCCTCCATCCAGTCACGGTAAGATCCCCAATTGGTTTTTTTTTTAATTTTACAAGATAGACAAATTCATATAACCATTGGACTAAAGGTAAGAATTATAGGAAAGTGGTCATCAAGATGTCCAGCAAATCTTACCTTTGTAAGATCTGTAGGCCTATAAATGGGTTCAAGTCTGTTGATAACATTCAACAACAATTTCTCTGTAAACAGTTTTAATTCAATTCCAAGTACAGTTTAGACGTGACTCCCAGAATATTTTTCGCATTCCAATCACTATTTACGATGAATCTAATACTGAGTAAGTTAAAGTAATCACAAAACATATCCTTCAAGATAGTGTGACGAGGTAGGCAATAAATTGCAGAAAATCTGATGAACCCAATCCAGCACAATGCCTGCACAGAGATCGCCTGAATGTAAGCAGCCTCGAAAGGAGGAAGCTGTATATGTATTATTCTGTTTCTTATCAAAATAGCAGAAACCATCAGGATGGTTGGTAACATACATTTTGAAACCCCGAATATACAGAAAATTTCGATCCGTGAAATGGGATTCTGAGATAAAGATAACGTTCAATTTCTCCGGGTAAAGTAGCGTCTCAAGCTCCTCTCGCCTATGCAAAATACTGTTGATATTCCACACTGTGATTTTTAAGTAGTTCCTCATTGACAGATCTTGTAAGTAATTGGCGTAAGGATATCCATGAAAATCCCGGTTGGTTAAAAATCCCAAATTTCCAAAATTTGGTTCACCAGGAGTTCAATGGTAGTCGCCAGGTTTTCATGTTTATCACAAGAAGTCGAATCATCACGGATGTTATCCCTTACTGCTTCAGCAAATGACGTGGGATGAATATTAGGGCGAGCATTAAATTGATTATTTGAATTATTATTTAGAGTCTTAGATCTACCCTGTCCTAGTGATAAAAAATTATCCTGGATAGGTCAACTATTTTACACTGGGAGCCTTCTTTTTTCCTGTTTAGCCTCCGGTAACTACTGTTTAGATAATGCTTCAGAGGATGAATGAGGATGATATGTATGAGTGTGAATGAAGTGTAGTCTTGTACATTCTCAGTTCGACCATACCTGAGATGTGTGGTTAATTGAAACCCAACCACCAAGGAACACCGGTATCCACGATCTAGTATTCAAGTCCGTGTAAAAATAGCTGGCTTTACTAGGACTTGAACGCTGGAACTCTCGACTTCCAAATCAGCTGATTTGGGAAGACGCGTTCACCACTAGACCAACCCGGTGGGTTACACTGGGAGCCTAGGGATACTTTAGATACAATCTCAGGAACATAACTAATTCTTTGCCTTTTAGTGGTCATACAATCTTTACTCAAAATAAAGGTTTTATTTTGACTGCATTATTACAGTCAAAGGAATAAAATGATGAAGGTTTCTCAAGAGCCTTGTTAAATGCCTTAAATGCCTTGTTAATTGGTCTCGTGAATGTGTGACCTATAAGATTATTTTCTCGTTTCACCTGTATAATTTTTTACAGCTTTCTATGGCATCAGAGAAAGGTCGAAGACGTTTGCTTTTTATAACTCGCACTTTGAAATCAGCTTTCGTCACTACGGATTCTAACAATTCATATAACTTTGTAATATCAGCAATTACATACAGAAAGGTAGGAGGAGGTTTAATACGTTCTGCCTATTTAGCGGTTGTGGAAGACTCCTCCAACGGTAGATCCTTGTAACGGAAAGAAAGAATTTAAGTTGCCACTTAGATCACTTCGCAATACTTTTGATCTAGGTAAAAAGGAATCGATTGCCACTCAGGAGTCACTTTACGAAAATCCACTACGTCTAACAAATCCATTTTCACTCCCTGAGTGTCCACTCATGTTGTCAACGATCTTATCCCTGATCAGTTTGCGTCAGGTAACTTTCCTGGGATCCTTTGTGGATCCAAACACACGCGTTTCCTAATAGTTGGTGAAGATGACACACGCGGTGTTTCATCGTCGTTATCCGGACCAACCCGAAGCTGTCCCACAGCCAACTGGCTAGGCATTAGGTTATGTAGTACAGTACCGTTTCGTCAATTAATAAGAAAAAAAAACATCCAATATAATAAGCACCAAATGATCACAACAGAGAAGATAAAACTGTTTATTATATAATACCTGATATTTTAACTACCTCAATTCAATACTGAAATTAAAAATAAATTTCACTAGGAATACGAACACATCCATCAAAATCAAATACCAGCTGTTTAAATAAATATAAGATATTTTACAAACTTGAAATATATTATTAAGAATTACTTTTCAAATTAAAGTCTATTTATTCAGTTTGGCTTTACCTAAGCAGGTTTTATGAAATGAATTTATTATTGAAAAAACCATCTGTTCCTTGATTTTTTCTCAGCTCATGAAACGATATCTGCCCCGATATACAATTAAGCTGTTAATGTACTTCATTCTAATAGTAATAAAACTAAACTAGTAAACTCATTTTAATAGTAAAAAAAAAAAAAAAATAGTTATAAAACTAGCCGACTTCCGTGGTGCGAGTGGTAGTGTCTCGGCCTTTCAATCGGAGGTCCCGGGTTCGAATCCCGGTCAGGCATGGCATTTTTGCACATGCTACAAATCATTCATCTCACCCTCTGAAGCAATGCCTAAAGGTGGTCCCGGATTAAACAAAAAATTGTAATAAAACTAAAATAAAATTAACTTAAAATAAAAATAAATAATATAAAACCGACTTTAAAAAATAGCATTGTGGAAAAAATTCAGTTTTGGTTTCATGTTTTAAAAATTGATAGATACTTGGAGCTAACACCAACATTATAAATTAAATCTGATGTGGACAGCACATGAATTCCTTGTACTCTTATTAAATTACACATTCACATCTTTCTAAAATGAAAAGTACATAAAATTTTATTTCATTAATAACTTCTGGTATATATTCATATTTAAAAAAAAAAATTATTATTGAATTATTATTTATTGTAATTTTTTTTATTACAATCAGAGATAAATAATTATTAATAAATCAACAATTTAAATTTAAAAAAAGTTGGAAATGAAGTCGGATTTGAACCGATGTGCCTTCCTCTTGTAAGAACAAAATATTACATTAATTAAAATTTTATTTGGCTATAACTCTGGAACCAGTAAAAATAAGTACCACTTATGATATATCCTTGAAAAGCTATCAATCAGCGCTTATTACTGCAGTTAAGCAAAAGTCCAAAATCCAAATTGTTTTTGGATTTTGGGCTTTTTTGCACATTTTTGGTTTACTAAATATCAATCAAAAGAGGAGGTGCACAACTAGGTGTTTACAACAGTCTTAAATCCAGTTTTAACATTCTACGGGTAATCGTTTTTTAGTTATGCTTTTTAGTTATGTTTTTTAGTTAAGCCGTCCAGTCTCCGCTGCATTCCACCTGTCGTTCCAGGCTCTTAACATCTCATCCACAGCCACTTTTCTCTCACTCCTCGAAGCAATAGAATGTTTCATCCTGGCCTGCAGATCAATCGGTGGCAAATATAAAACAATAAGAATTTAGCTAAAGAGGTGGAGTTAATTTTCTTTAAAATCACATCGATCCAGATTACTCAGAAATAATAAAAATACAACATCAATAAATGTTATCCAGGGTCTTTATTTAATTAAGTTATTTAATATAGGTATATTTTTACCACAGCTTTTGAATGAGTCAAGCTTATAATTTGTTTATGTTTTTTATTTGTATTTCCTATAGAGAAGTTTGCTTGCATTGATCAATTTAAACCCTTTTAGTTATTCACAATTTAGCAGAATTCCATGTAAAGTGAGATGAGTTCGTTGTTTAATTCATCGAACCGAAAAAACCTCTGTATACCATCATTACAAGCACATCAGAATTTATGATATTCATCCATATGAATGACATCTTTAATTCGTTTTTTGTTGAATATAGATGATTCATTCCTACCGCAGCCGTAAAAATAACTGAAAGAGATAGTGTAAAGTACCAGATTAAAGCTACCTCCTTCTGTTATGAAACAATGCGGTGTACACATTGTTCCTACTCCACAGGAGGAAAGTGGGTAGTTGATGAGAAAGAACATTAAGGAATTCAGGTAGGCACATATCTAATAAAAACAAATAAGCTCAAATAGGAAAATCAAACCCAGAGTTTTTATTCAATAACAATAAATGAATCGATTAAAACCACTCAGTATTATAGTTAAAAATAAAAATATAATACAGAAGATTGGTTTAAAGGAAAAAATTGTAATATTTTTTCTCATAGAAATGTGCACTTCGTAATATTCTATTTGTTATTTATCTCTGTTTGTAACATTACAGCTCTTTGGGAAATATATATTATATCTAGATACGTATCTTCCTCAAAGTAAACAATACATACTCTAAACAATAGTAAACCAACTAATCTAAATCCTACGTTACTTCTGTTTTACTTCGATAAATGTTTATAACTGTAAAATGTAGGCGGTTACAATTATAATACAAAAAACTCATACCTGACATACCGTTCCACCAATTTATCATGTAAATTTATTTACTAAATATAATAAGCATGAAGAGTGAATCCTACTAGATTTTAATTATACATTAAAAAATTTAATTTATTAGATTAATAAAAAGCAAATATTTCAATTTAGTTTAAATTAAAAATTAAATGAATACAGAATATAGACCATACCAAAAATTTTACATACTGAAGTAGATGCATCATCCTAAAGTGGTAAAAGTTAAAGAAACAATATAATGATATGATTCATGAAAGAAAAAAAGCCTTATTTTGCAGCTTAAACACGAAATAGTATTATAGTTAAGAAAACAAACATTATTGTAACAATATTTTAAACTTATAGAATTACATCAACAACAACAATAGAATGAAGCTAATGGAATTTAGATAACGCTGGTACGTTATGTAGAAAGGGTAACACATTTACGCTTTGACAAGATCAAAAGTCATAAAATTCTGTACTATCCTATCCCATACTATGAAATAAAAGTCATAAAAAGCTTAACACACGTTATCATTTTTTCCTGTTTGTATAACGTTTCAATATTACACGATTTGTAGAAGCGAGGTTTTCTGAAATGACAACTGCAGATGAACCATTTCATTTCATGTATATTTGCAGTTTAAACAACTGAAATATCTTGAGTGTTTGCGTATATTGTGTTTGTATGTGTATATAAACGGTTGCATAAATATGTACGCACACATGTAAATATATATATACGTTGATAGGTTCTAACATGGAAACACCCATGTTTTTGACATGTCTGACTACTTGATTTTTCAAAATAAAATATTTATTTATGGGGTTAACAATAAAAATTACAGACCATGCAGCAGATTGACTGTTATTAGCTAGATACAGAAAGATGGAGGTACTCTGGTATAAATCTTTAAGTAAACACTAGTTTGTGATTGATGTATCAGTCATTATTTATTAGTTCGTTTCTAAAACTACTGCTTTTTCCAAAATTATCTACGTCTTTTATCAGTGATATCTTCTCTACGTGTAACAAATGATAGCAGTATTCGAAAAAATTTTCAGGCTGATAATTTAACAGCAATGAAAATTACATTACAGAGCAAAATTAAAAAAGTATAAAAGTAATACCAAAACAAAATTATTAGAAAAAAAATGATTTTAGTAATTAATCTTACAATTTTGAAAAAAATTCCAAAGTAATAAAAATTTTTGAATAAATTAATATATTATTAATATATATAATTAAATTATATATATAATATTAATATTATTATAAAATAATGATATTAATTATTATTTACATAAAATTGAATAAAATTAAAAATTAATTAATTCTGATTTTGATGTAAATAATAAATTAAATATTAATTATTTCCGGGGTTTTTTCAATGCTACAATATATAGCTACTCTAAATATACTCTACAAATGAAGATTATATAAACAGTATTAATGTACTCGTACGTACTTTAAGAAGTCGATCTGATTTCTAATGCTGCCGCTAACTAAAATAGAAACCAAAGCAATAATGAAAAGATCTGCTAGGCTTACTATTAATGCTTAAGTAGATATTTCATTGATCTTAAAAACTTATTTTCTACCAAATGTGGTGATTTAGAAAGAAAAATTAAAGGTATTTTAATTCCATTTCGTTCTTATCCGTATGAATTACAGAACCCAAAGTCGAAAAACCTCGGTTGAAACTATGAAAATATAGCTCGGATTAATAATGTCGGAATTGAGTTCTGAAGGTTAAATATTAATTAGGATTTAATCTGTAAACAATATAAACATTCAAAAATTAAATACAATATATTATAAGCTAATTTGTGACTAAAGGTTGGTTTACAATATATTTGTAATAAATACATAAAAACAAGTGTAATGTAATGAGCGCTCGGTCAATTCCATCCGCCGCTACCTGATTCCCTTTTACAAACCGATCAATTGCGTCCCCATTTCTCCCCTCCCATTTGCTTCTAGTTTTATTTATTTCTTTTTCGGAATTTATTCCTCGTTTAGTTTTCGTTAGTAAGAGTTGTTAAATTTTATGTAGTGTGTAGTAGTAAGTGTAGTACATAGTTCATAGAAGTTATGAAAAGTGGGTAAATCAATCTTCGTAGTCGGTGGTTCCAAATCAAATTTACAAACATCTGATGGATGGAATTCAGCAACGGATATTCATCTCAAAGACTTGTTAAGTGTTACTAAAAACTTAATTTTGAAAATAAAATTACAGGGAGTTTTTAAGAACACACTCACGCACGTTTAGAAGAAAATATAACTAACACACAAAAGAGAGCAAATTATGTGAAAAGAAACGAAACTGAAGACTTCTCATGTATTTCGTCAAAATTCTTACAGAAAGAATTGGTAAATAATGGAATCGTGGAAATATTATCAACTGGAGACATTGAGTTAATCAAGCGAGTAATTAGGTTGTCCAGAAAATCGATTAATCATCGATTAATCAAAAAGTCGTGCAACACATTGCGCTGTGTAAGAAATGGAAATTATCATCAATACTGGAGATTGGTTTTCTTCATGATGAACAATCAAGAAAAAGAATTTTTTTGTTTCTATAATAACAGATTTAAAAATTCTGTGTGGAACGCCAAAACACTATGTTGATGGTGCATTTAAAAGTTGCCCTAAATTTTTCAATTAGCTATTCACAATACATGGACATGTAAAAGGTATATATGTGCAACTAGTTTTTTTTTTTTCTATTATCGGACAAATACTCTTTAAAGTATACCGAAATTTTCAAGTCAATTTTCGCCAAGTGCGAATCGCATAATTTATCCCGTGATTCTGAGACATGTTTATGGACTTCGAATCTGCAGTACATGGTGTTGCTAAAGTTATTTGGCCTTCAATGAAGATCAAAAGTTGTAGTTTTCATCTAGTACAAAACTGTGCGAAAAAATTCAAGCTTTTGGGTTTTTTCTGAATATAATTTGCACGTGGAAACAGCCGTTTTTTGAAATCATTTTTCTTAAGTCCCGACGACCTAGACTACCTAATGGCATTACAATCAGACGGGAAATAAAAGATAAGAATATTCACAAATTACGTATTCGACAATTACATTTCTCCTGGTGCTACAATTCCTCCAAGAATATGGGTGAATTTCACAGTTTCAACTAATCGTACGACGAACAACTGCAAATCGTTTCACATTTGATTATCACTTCTTCACTTCTCATTTCAACATACACAATATTGTTGATGTTTTAAAACATTTCTGAGCTGATGCATATAAACCCACCGGGTTGGTCTAGTGGTGAACGCGTCTTCCCAAATCAGCTGAAGTCGAAAGTTCCAGAGTTGAAGTCCTAGTAAGTCAGTTATTTTTACACGGATTTGAATACTAGATCGTGGGTACCGGTGTTCTTTGGTGGTTGGGTTTCAATTAACGACACATCTCAGGAATGGTCGAACTGAGACTGTACAAGACTACACTTCATTTACACTCATACATATCATCCTCATTCATCCTCTGAAGTATTATCTGAAATCTAATTACCGGACACTAAACAGGAAAAAGAAGGGCTGATGCATATATCAAATTAAGAAGCAAAGAAAATGAAAGGAAATATTTTAAATAAAGGGTAGAAGAAATTGAAATTTAACTTCGGAAACTAATGAATAAATTGAACAGAAAAACCTGTTCTCGAATACAGTATCTAGAGTCTGCATGAAATTTTTACCAATAAAATAAAGTAATATAGAAGATTGACAAACCTATTGTAAGTAGCTAGAAAAACAGCAGCAAAAAAAAAAAATATATAAATTAATATAATAAAATACATAGAAATAGAAAAAGTAAATAATAAATAAAGATAAATTTTGTACAGAAAATTGATGTATATACAATATATACTGTAGTTCCTTTAAAAGGATATCTACAGCTGATAATCACCAACAACGAATATGAAATATGTTTTTGTTTTTCAGTGGGATATTAAAACCACAAATGATTAGAAAAAGATATATTAGCAACAATACTATCACGATTAATATTATTAAGATCAATTTTTCGGAATAGCATTTACTACGAGGGACGGATTTGACCGAGTAAAATTTTCTATGAAGGACGAAATTGATGGGTTCTTTTGCAGGCCAACATAACTGGACGTCCAATTAAAGCAATATTCTATTAGAAATTTTTCAAACGCCAGTAGATCCCAAAATACGCGAATTTCTTTTGAATTGGGTGATTTTCTTCTTTGAAACATCATTAGTTGAAAATTAGTAACTTGAAAGTAATATTATAACTTTCAGCAAATTATATGAATTAGCACTTTCATTTTAGTTTAAATTTGATTAATCTTCTACTCTAAAGATACATAAATTTAATTTTTGATGAAATGTTTCGCTCAGCTGCCGACTTTCCTGGTGGATTGTTACCGTTTCAGCCTTTCAATTAAACGTCCGGATTCAAATCACGGACAAGGTTACAATTTTTTCTTAAGCTAAAAAAAGCTAATATTTATTCCTATGACAAATGGAGCTTACCTGTTGAATTAATCACAATCACAAAAAAAAGGTTATAGGCGAATTAATTTAAACTCTTTATCCGATAAAAACACCAATTAAATTGCAGAAAAATTGAATTTATGCTTTATAATTGAAGTTCTCTTATTTCAGATGAACTAATTCAGAAATATTGGATTAACATTTTGTATATCATTTGTTATCTCGGGTGATACACAACTACCTGTCATAAAATTTCCAATAAAAAATATCATTCTTTTCAAGTGGATGTAGATAAATAATTAAACATTCAGTAGATGATGAAAACATTAAAAGTTTAATTATTTAAACGTGATAAAAGTGCATGGCACTATCATCACTAATCGTAAAAATCGTAAAATGGAGTGTACAATAATAAAGTATATGGATTACGTAAAAAATTAAAATTTTAGAAAATGAAAAGCATTGAACGTACTATACAATAAATTGGAATTGGAATTACTTGTGACGTAACCTTAATCGCGTCGACTTAATTCACACTACAAATTCGCTCCTTCACTGTCCTCCCGGCAGAATACTCTCGCTGATTGACATCTCGCAGAACTCTACTTGTAAACTCACATCATAATTTCTGGTCTTCCTCGCAGTATTTATACTCCTATCTTCTTTACCTGCAGGATCAGACCTCAGCTGAGCGTGAGGACGATGGACCGAGCCCTTTCGTTCCCATGCTTCCTAACTTGGGTCCGGTAACTCTTCTAAAGGAAGGACAACTGTTTAGGTGTTTCAGTGAGCAGTATTACAAAAGGCGATTGTTTAATGGACCTGTTAGCTTTACTAAAAGAGTTTCTTTTAGCGCGTTTCTGGATTCTCCCATTATTATATTTTCTACTACTTTTTCTTAATAGTTACGAATCCGTTACTTAGGTTCGTTATACCGGCCTTGTTACAATATATATATATATATATATATATATATATATATATATATAAATTGACTGAAGATGGAACTTATACATATTATATAATGCATTAATATAGTTGCATGTAACATAAGAATTATATTATTTTAATCATATAAAAAAATTCATCAATGTGTACAAGATTTACGATTACTGATTTAAAAATATTGCCTAGATTAGCTTAAACAGGTATACTGTGGGATCAGTATGATTATTCTATATATTTAAGTTTTAGTGGTTTTTGAAACTGCGACTTTTCAGTTAAAAGTATGATGTCGAAACGCTAATTTGAAAAAACCTTTAATTAATGTGGTTATGACTAAAATTCTGAACGTTCATATAAATAAAATGGTTTTATCCAGTTAGTGTAATGATTTTAAATCAATCCTCACGAAACTTTCTTAGATAACCTCTAGAAAGGATAGTCAGATGCTCCTCTTTTGCAGCAACTAGTATCGTATTGACTTTCAGATAGTCAGCAACATGCAAGTGCCATCAGCCGTTAACTACAAGATACAACTATCTCTTTGATCAGCGCATATAAAACCAATTCTTCAGTTCTTAATTGCCTTATCAAATAAGTAATTGATTATATAAAACCGACACTTTAATTTTATAAACATCCTTATTCCCATAATTTTTTATATGTTTTTTTCTTTAGACAAAGCATGATGTTGACTAACCTTCACAACTGAGTCATCGTCTGTTTCAAGATTAGTCAGCCGTCACGCGATCAGTCTATGACTCAACAGTAATTTAATTACACTGTTCGTCATTGCCAATTTTATTGCTGACTTTGTTTGGAATTACCATCAATAGAATGTATAATTTTATCTTTTGAGTCTGTGGAATTTTGGAATGAACGTTCTAAAAGCATTCCAGTAAATATTTTAAACGAACGGTTCAGGTTAACACAAATATAAAATTTTACAGTCTGTATATTTTTGAACTTTTTAAAATAATCATTCTATTTTATATTTTATCATTGCCTCATTATCCCACCTTTTTTTGTTTAAGGTATAAAAAAATGTACTTTATTCTAAACAGTAAACAAATAA
The DNA here is from genome assembly GCF_047948215.1 of Lycorma delicatula. Lineage (NCBI taxonomy): Eukaryota > Metazoa > Arthropoda > Insecta > Hemiptera > Fulgoridae > Lycorma > Lycorma delicatula. The sequence continues at coordinate 200,067,435 of NC_134456.1, forward strand.
ATTAATATTTAACAAAGAACTCATTCATCTATAGACGATAAAACAATTTTTAAAAAAATAAAAAGTAAAATAATTATTTAATAAAAACCATCGAATTAAAACAATATGCCCGAACTAAATGATAATAATATTAAAAACAATACAGTTCTTATATTACTTTTATATGAATGATGTAGTCTGTTGTTGACAAAACAATTCGTTCATAGCATAATGTTTTGTAACTGATATTATCATATAACAAAGATAACAATAGAATTATAAAAATAAAAATGACAAGCTATATATTTACCTTATTACAACTTTTATCCATAAGGTAAACCATTGATATTTTAACATTTCAATTAGGAGAGATTGTATTCATTGATGTTACATTACCTACATGTTAAAGTTTTGCATTTTCAATTTAGAGGGAAATTAGTATATAATACAGAAAATACTAGATAAAATATAGAAAATACTTGGCGTATTTGTAACTGTATGTGTGTTCAACCTAAGATAAAATTTTACTAAAAATTAAATTTATAGCGTAATTCGCTTTACAATTTTGGCATTTAATTACAATTTAAATTCAATTTATCATAATTTTTGTAACTTTCTTGGTGTTATTTTATTCATTTAAATCATTTTTCATCATTTAGAATTATGTTTATCATTTTTTTATTGTTTTAAGATAGATTTTTTGTTGTTTTGATAGAGAATTGTCTAAAACAATAAACGTATAAAAACAGTAAACCAGAAAATTCTAACTTTGCTAGACATGTATTAGATAATGGTCACACAAACAATCCAAATACTTTATTGAAAATTTTAGACATGTCTTGTAATTATTATAATACATCTAATTTAGAAAAATATCACATTTGTAGTAATCATAAAAATCTAATTAATGAAAAAAAATGTTAAAGATGATAAATTGTTTAATCGCGCCCTGAATATAGATATAAAGAGATAATAATTTAAATAAATAAAATATTATTCTTAAAACATGGTTTTAAAATATATATATATATATATATATATATATACACACACACACACACACACACACACACACACACACACATATTTATATAGTCTCTGAAATTCCCGGTAAAAAGGGGTCATATATCTAAATCGGTTCAGCCGCTTAGCTTCTACGGTGGAACAAACGTACATACATACAACCTCGTACCAAGTACCTCTTTTTGGGCAGTCGTGTAATAAATTTCAACCGTTTAATTATCAAGTGGTTTGAATTTTATACTCGTATTTTGTTTTATTAGGTAATACAATTATTTAATACTACAATAATATTATTTAAATATGTCGTTAAATATTATTATACAAATTATTTTTTCATTTATTAATAGGGTGTCCCATATAAAACGCAACCCAACCTTATATTGGTAGGTATTGAAATAATAAAAAGGCATGTGTAAATGTAAATGTAATTTTTATTATTACCATCCATTACCTTACATTTAGAGTAAATGTTGGAAGTGGCCGCCATCTTCTTGAATACAAGCTTCAATTCTTTTTACAGCGTTTCTTGCAACTTTTTTCAAAGTTTGTGGCTGGATATTTAATACAGCTTGTTCAATATTGACTTTCAGTCGTTCAAGTGTTCGTGGTTTGTTGCTGTAGGCTTTTTCTTTGAGGTAACCCCTTAGAAAAAATCCGCCGCAGTCAAATCTGGAGATCTTGGTGGCCACAAGCCTCGACCGATAACACGATTACCAAAGAATTCCTCGACGATATCAGAAGTTGAACCTGCGTAGTGCGATGTCGCACCGTCATGTTGTAGCCAGCAGTGTCTGTCTTACTCTTCCAAGAGTGCGATGAACTGAAATAAAATATCCTGATATCGTTCTACATTAATGGTGTACCCAAAAAAAAAGGACCGATTATTTTCTTCCGCGATATCGTACACCACATGCCCGACGTCTACGGGTGTAATTGTTTTTCGTGATAAAGGTGGGAATTTTCAGCACTACAAATTCTACTGTTTTGGCTGTTTACGTAGCCATCCAAATGAAACTTCAACTGTGAAAAATAACGAATCCATAACATTAATTCCCTCACGCAGAAATCGACGGAACCGTTGACAATATTGTAGCCGTTTTTCTTTGTCGGGCTCAAGAAGTCGATGAACCGTTTGAATGCGATAAGGTCGTAAGTGTAATCGTTTGGTCGCCCGATGAACAGTTGATTTAGACAAATTTTTTTCATCAGACAAACGTCTGATAGATTTATTTGGCGAGGTGAGTAATCGGTATTTGATTTCAGTGACTGTATCTGTATTCAACACTGACGCAGATCTTTTGTGTTCCTTGTTGTTAACAGAACCGGTCTCTAAATTTTGCGACTAACCTTAATACTGATGTTTTGTTAGGAGCCGGTTTATCTGGGTATTTATGGCGAAACAAATCTTGCACTGCAACCGCTGATTTCGTACTGAAGTACGACTCAACAATGAAAACACGTTCATCTAGCGAAAACACCATCTTTTCTCTACCAATACACTGAACGTTATGATTCCATTGTTGTTACTATCGGTAGTGTTCTACTGCTTTGCCGCAATGTTCAGATGTTGGACGAGTCCATTTCAGTAGCGAGTAAGGGAGTAAGCTTGACTTTTGAAATTTCATGGATGAGTGATTGATGGGTTCCGTTTTATATGGGACACTCTGTATAATATTATAATCCCCTGATATTCACGTCTTTTCCTTTATTTGAATAAATCATACTTTGTTATTATTATTATTTTTTACAATTAAAATTGTTTTACAAACAGTTTTTACAAATCTGGCTGTTTATAGTAACAGTTATTTTTTTTTTTAATTAAATGTTACAACCTTGTAAGTTGTAAGAAAAAAATAATTATTTCCCCAGACCCTTTAAAGTGAAATGAAATATTACAAAGAAAAGTAAATGTTATAAATTCACTAACAATCATGTACAAGTTATAAAAAATAATAGCGTACACGTAATCTTAAAAAAAGGATAAAAGAAAAATATCTATTAATTTCAAAGAAAAGTAGCACGGCAACTTAATTCGATTATTTTCTTATTTAATTTCCGTACCAATCAGTGTCCTGCTGAATAGAGATAATGCACAAAAATGCATTTTATCACGATTAAATCGATACGCTGATTTACTGCTTTAGATTACCTACCCAACATTTCTTAAGGCTGTGATGATAAAAATCACCGTAACTACGAGAGGCCATAGTCAAATTTGCTTTCTCTGAGAGTAATAATGTAATGTTTACTATATGATCAGTTCTATAATGAATAGAGAAAGAAGTGTCACATGTAGAGATGAAATTGAAGTGCCTCTTCAATTCTCACTTTCTGTAATAAGCCTGGCTTGACATTATATACTTATTTATTGGTGTTGCTATTATTCTGAGAACCGCTATATTCTTTTATGAAAATAATATACGACTCATGTATGAGTTTTCCGAGTAATCTTACGAATACTGTAATTAAAAAAAAATGCTGACAAACAGTTGTAGAACTTTCCCGCTAACGCGGCCAAAGCCTCTTTCCGGGAAAGTCCTACAACTGCGGGTTGTTTCTGATGCTCAGCTTACACACACAAACCCACCGGGTTGGTCTAGTGATGAACGCGTCTTCTCCAATCAGCTGATTTGGAAGTCGAGAGTTTCAACGCTCAAGTCCTAGTAAAGTCAATTTTTTTTACGGATTTGAATACTAAATCGTGGATACCGGTGTTCTTTGGTGGTTGGGTTTCAATTAAACAAACATATCAGGAATGGTCGAACTGAGACTGTGCAAGACTACACTTCATTTACACTCATACATATCATCCTCATTCATCCTCTGAAGTAATACTTAAACGGTAATTCCCGGAGACTAAACAGGAAAAAGAAAAGAAAGAATAAAAGCTTACACACACAACTTAATTTAAAATATATATCACTTTATTTAAATATATAACAGTTTTTCTTTTATTTAACTCAATGATTCAACCTAAAGCGCGCACGCATACCGTATTTAATTTGTGCGAATGTGCTAGCATTAGCGGCGATGGTCGGCACTAATTAATGTAATTTTACAAATTATATACAATAAATTTCGCTTGTACGGTAGCCCGACTAATGTAGCCGGGAGGCTTAACCAGGTACAGAAACAATCGGGCGATAGAGTTCGAGACCCAGCCACACCGAGTTACTTTTTTACACTTTAAATATTATCCATTTATTTAATTCTACCGCTCATCACTGTTGTCGCAACATAGCAAACGACTACAACAGCTGTACGTCAGTGCTACCGACCTTTGAAATATTAAGTAAATGATATAAAATAAATAATTAAAATTAAAAATGAAAAAAATATTTGGTTGGGAACCTTGTGGAATTTAAAATGTTCCGATCCAAGCGTACGAGGGAAAAGGGAATTCCCACAGGGAAAAAGGTAAATTCCAAAATGGCGGATTGCAACACTAACGCTCCTTGAGGTGACAGGTGATAATATTGACTCAGTGTGCCCACTTAGCCATTACTTTACAGCATTTTTGGGTTGGGATGCGATTTTGCAAAAATTGTTTTTACAAATATTGTTATTTATTAATTGTTCTACAGTATTATCCCATTGACGTTTTAAGTTGAAAATTTAATGACATCAATACCCTTTTATATAGAATTAATCTGACCAAGTCTGGTCAAAATCGGTAAAGTAGTTCTGGAGATATAAGGTGATTTAGAGCCCAACATCGAACACACACACACACACACGAGCTTAACATCCGGAAAATTTCTATCCGGTTTTTTGGGTTCCTTAGGTGTCAAAACCTCAAGATCCGGTGAAAACCGCATATGTCCAAATTGGATCGATTACAATACTATCCCTTCTGAAGCTATAACTTTGCTATAACGCTATCTGCTAAAAATTGATTATTGGATTATGCATAGTAAAACTGTAACTCACAAAATTATATTTAATAAAATTTCAGTATGTATATTGTTTATTGTTTAATTTTTGCTTTTTTAGTTATTATTTTTTTTTCGGCACAATAAAATATTATTTTCATAATGTTAAACATTGGGTTTTCCAATCGGACCTGAATTGGGTACGGGTGAAACATTAAATATTTCCGACTTGACTCATAAACGAATAATTAATGAAATTATTTAAATCTCTTAATCAATAATTAAATTTTATTTCGAATTCTTTTATCATATTCGATCATATTAATTAAATATAACGAAATTAACAAAAATACAGAATATTTTACTTTTAAACGAAACATACAATGTTGATTTTTAATGCAATTATTCTGGTTCAACTCACATTGAAAATTAATTAATTACAAATACAATTATAATTTAATTAATTAACAGCAATAATAAATTATAAAATAAGATTACTAATTGTAGTTTGTAAATGATATACTATAATGAGTATTATACTCGTAAAAGATTCATAATATTAATATATTGATAAAAATAGTATATAAGTGACCTTATTTATTAATGAAAATTATTAATTTTATTTTTTTATACAGATTTTTTATAATGTTTCAGTTTAAGTTTTAAAGAAAGTACCACAACAATTAATAAAATAATACAAATTTAAGAAACTTTTATTTCAATAAGTTATATTTTATATTTCATTTAAAGGATTTCATCAATTTGTAGAAAAAAAGTGTAATCTGTAGAAGTATATGGAGTTTGGATAACAGTCAATAATTTACAACGCAAGTTACCACAATATAAGAATTTATTTAATTTCCTTATTAAATTTTTGTAATGAAATGACTACTCTCTAAACAAATGTAAGATTAAATTCAATTATTGTAATACTGCATTCTAATAATTATTGTAATTCAATTATTATTATTATTATTATTATTCTATCGGAAATCTTTTCTTCTTTATAAATTAATGCTTTCTTGTGCTATTATTCGTACAGAACTCAACAAATACTTATGTTATATTGCAGAAACATTTTTTAAATACCTTATAAATTAAATTCTTTCTGCCTCCAAAATTTTCTTTTCTTATTTTGTGCTATTTAATTTTTTTGTTGCAATTTAATTCATTTATTAATTTTTCAATTTATTAATTTTTTTTGCGAAAGTTATCTCTTTCTTAGTATAAAAAAACGTTTATAAAAAATTTGTTATAATGCTTGTTATAGGCCTAAACTTTTCTAGCAATCTTTAACTAAGGTGAATTTCTTGATACACATTAGCATTTTAAGCTCATCAAAATGCAATTGATATTCAATCATAAGCATCGCCTTTATTTTATTCTTCACTGATATTGATTGTATACGGAAGAATGTCACTCAAAGAAATTAATTCTGATCTGTACTTTTAACCTCAGGTGTTTTTAACGCTTCTCAGCATAATAAAGACTAAGTAATATAATATAAAGTAACAAATAAATATACTTCTTTCACATATAAAAAGATAGGTTATACATTTTGCATCTTAGTTATGGAGAATTATCAAATGAACTTTATTAATAATTAATATATTTCAGGTGCATATAGAGGTTAACAAGTAATAATAAAAAACAGCTTTACAAATGTATAAAGTGTTTTCGGGAAGAAAGACCACTTATTAAAATTAAAAATTCCATAATTAAATTACTTATAACGATTTCCTATATTTTAATAAATAATCTTCGCGAATAAGTAAAGTTTCGTGTAAATATGATTTCCTCACAACCAAAAACAGATCTTTGTCTGTAATGATGTTCCAATTATCGGTGTAGAATATAGATCAATTAAAGCCCTAACCGAAGTGAAAACGATCGTTAACTTTATGAATTTTAATTAAAAATAAAATTCGTTACAAAACAAATACATATCAATTATAATCGATATTATTATAAAGTAAATAGTTAAGATTTGTTTCTTTGTCTACAATAATCTCAGAAACTGCAAAACCTTAATAAGCTTAATAATCTTAACCTTAACTTAATTGTACTCACTTCACTCTATCGATTTTACTCTGTTTTAATTTCTCAATTTAATACTACTTTTTAATATGATTATTTATTTTTTGTAAATAAATATATCTGCAGAAAATCGTTAATTACAGAGCCACAATGTTAGGAATCTAACTGTTTACGCCAGGTCATCATTAGATCTGTGATGGAGCGAACGTCTGTTCCATTCACTAAAGTGGAGAAAAATTGGTATATTGTATATAAATTGAATATTTTAACCGTTCCTTTTTAAATCGTTTTGTAACGTAAAAAAAAAATAATAATAATAATGATATAGAATGTGGAAGCGCCTGATCGCTGTGATTTCTGTATCTTTAACCATCTAGCCTCCTCAATAAAAAGATTTAAATACTGCAATAATCAAGTAATGAAATGATAAAAATTCATTTTAACCCGAAGAAAAGTAAAAATAACGATTTTTTTTAACTCTAGTCCCTAATTCTCAAACGATTACTTAAATGGTTTTACCTTTAAAGGCGCAATATAACTGTTTCGGGACTTTTTACTTTCTGGAATAAATAATACCTCAATGTCAAGGGTCATTCATTAATCCTCGTTCCCTTATTATTTGATAATTAAGAAATTTATTTCATTTGACAATAAAAAATAATGCTATATTCAAGATGATTTTTTTTTTTTAATTTGCTCTAGTCATGGACTTATGTACTGCTTTCGAAACCTAGTAAAAGAATTAGTTGGGTACGAGTGACCACGGTCTTACGTGGTCTCTCCAGTTCTTCTTCAATTAAGAAAATTAAATAAATCACAATTAACATAAAATAAATTAATGTTTCCTCACTTTAATATAAACATCTAAAATTAAATTGTCTATATATGTTGTATACACTCTTTTCATTAGCAGTTCAAAGAAACCTGAAGAAAACAAGTCCATTATCTCCGTTTGTGTCTGTGATATTTTCAATCATCATAATGGAACAAGAGTAACACCGATCATCCAAGATCCAGGAGGAGATAATCTTAAATATGAGTTAAATTTATTATCTTTTATTTTAAAATTTTTACGAAGATAATATTCCTTGTTTGTTTTTGTTAAATCGTTCGGAATTAATATACACAAATCAATTTAATGGGTTGAAATCAAAACACGTAAAATTTGTAAATGTATCCAAAGGTAGATCTTATCACGTTTTCACAGAAACAGTTTTTTTTTTATATATCCGCTGAGAATTTAATTTAGTAAAAAATTTCCAGGTGGGAAAATTGAAGAGCATTAAACCTGAAATAATTTTTGTAATATCAATCAAGGGTTATTAACTTTTAAAAAATGTATTCAGAAAGTATTCAGAATCTACTTGACCTTATAATTTGTTTTTTTTTTTTACGAGAAAAATATTTACATTTTATATTTAAAAAGTGCTGATATTACAACAGGCGTAACATACAATAATTTCAGCGTTAGAAATATTAAATACTAGTAGCTCAATAATTTATGTTGATAACGTCATCCTTGAAATGATAAGTTCATTTTTGAGTGCTCTTCTTGATATTTAATACAAATTTATTTTTTGATAAAAAAAGCAACACTATAATACTGTTTTAAAAGACTGGATAACACAGTGTTACTTTATATTCTGGTGACTGTTTCATGTTAGCGCCTTGTACTTATTTCATTGCCAAATAACAAGTTTTTGTAAAATACTGTAGAGAAAGGTTAAATAATATTTTTTTTTTTGCAGATTATTGACGATTTATTTAACTCTATTTTTTTTAATTTTATTAAACAATGTTTTTTTAAATGACTCCCTCCTTAAGTCATATTTTTTTACTTCCTTGTACAAAGTAAAGAAAGTATTGTGTTCGCGAAAAATTTCGGTTTTCAACGGAAATATCCATTTTGATTAGTTTTGGCGTGAGGTCTGTACGTACGTATGTATGTAACGTACCTACGCATGTACCTATGTATCTCGCATAACTCAAAAACGATTAGGGTATTGAAATTTTGGATTTATAACATTTAGTTGTGCACCTCCCATTTTGATCGCAATCGATTGAACCAAAAGTGTCCAAAAAATCCCCACAAAAAATGGATTTTTAACGTTTTCTTAATTGCAGTAGTAAGCACTCATTGAGAGCTTTTCAACGATATATCACGTAAATGGTACTTATTTTCATTGGTTCCAGAGTTTTAGCCAAATAAAATTTTAATTAATGAAATATTTGGATCTTACAAGGGGAAGGTACACCGGTTCAAATCAGGCTTCATCTCAGTTTTGTTTTTTAACTGTTTTTTTTTTTTTTGTGGGCGAAAAACAGTTTCGTGTTATCATCGCCCGGAAAACAAAAATATAAAATATAAAATCTAATAAGACAAAAACGAAATTAAAACAAAATAGAAACTTAAAGTAGAACCTTAAAAACAAAATTAAAACTTAAACTAAAATACTAAAAACACAAATATTAACAAACTAATAGGAAACTGAACGTTATTCAAGGATGATGTAGAAAATAAGTTCAAATATATTTAGGTAGGTATTTTCTTACTAAAAGTTGAATAAATATTATGGTCAGTTTAGTACATTTTGTGACACCATTTACCTGATTCGTTTACGCTAAGAGAACTAAGTTCCTAACCCTAATTGCACTTAAAAGGTTTGGTGACTTAAAAGAAAGGATAATTTTTCAGTAAAATTTCATGTTTCTTTATTACCAAAAAATTAGATAATATAGAATAACACTATCTAGATATTGTGTAATAAATGAAATAGGACGGATTTACTAATCATGAAAATGTACAATTTGCTTGTAATAAATTCAAAATTGCAATTGAAGTTAACATTTCTGTGAACACTAATGACTCACTCAAAACACTTATTCGACAAACACATCGATGCCCTCTCCCCTTTATACACCCATGCAAAACAGACTCACAAACACACACAAAATTGTGACAGAGAGAGAATTAGTAAAGAGTCGAAAGGAATGAGTGAAAGAGAAATGATGGCAGAATCATAATTGTTATGTGGTATTAGTACATGTTTAAAGAGCTGCATGATCTAAAATTGGGCTTGCCGCCAGATTTGTCTATTTCAACCCGATTATATATGTCAGCCATTATAAACGTAACTGAAGTTCAATATTTCACGTAGTTATAATTGATTCTACAACCACAATTCCATCAATAAATCATCAATTTACCAAATGCACGATTTGGTTAGAGTCCCTAACCTACTTATAGATTCAGAATTGCATACAGCATATTAATTATGTATAAGAACATCATGGAAAATGTTAAAATCACCACTTGTATTATTGTAGTAAAAAATAATATACCGCTCTAAATATTTTTATTTCAAATTAAATTATTTAATTAGTTTACGATAATGAAAACACGATCCTTTTTTGCATTAATTGAGATAAATCTTTATACATATCATCAGGTAATATAACAATTTAAAGTATAATTATATCATTCATGAAATGAATAAAATTGAACTTCTAAAAAAACTATTTTAATTTAAATTCTATAAACTTTTCATTACAAAAAAATAGCTTTTTAAGTTCAGTATTTATATAATTCATTAACTAAGTTAAAAAAAAATATCAGATTATAAATAAAGCACGCGCTATTATACACAGAAAGATAAACTAAAACTGTTTATATTGACTCTTGCTGTGGTTTCATCGTTGCAAATTAACTATTAAAAATTTCCACTTATAATTATTTAAAGGATTTAAAGTATTCAATCATACACTGTACATTTTTATAGCCTTTTAAGCTGGAAACTTCACTTAAATGTAATAATTTTTACTATTTCAATTTATCTTTAATCAATTCTGAAGCGGAGAATTTAAATTTACGTAACTCTCGTAAAAAAAGAACTATTCAAAATTACATCAATCTTTATAATTTGCCGGATGATCATCAATACAAATGTAGCAGGCTCATCAATCGTTTTTACGACTGTCAGTCGAATTTCAGGTCCGAGCGCGTTTTACACATCGGTACAGACACATTCTTCGAACGTCCATACTGCTGCAATTCCATTCGCTGAATAATTGAATCAAACTTTCATACTGATTCGTATTTAATCTGTTAGTATTTAATACTAAAGGTACATTTTTATTATTTTCCTACTGCAAAGACAATAAAAGTAAAAATAAAACTATAATAAAAGTAAGTTATTTAAAAAAAAATAAAAATAAAACATTAGAAGCGAGGTTTTATTTTCTAGTGACGTAAACGAATGATTTTACCATGAATTTTGAGCTTCATTTTTCTGCATCATTGCGTATAAAATTATAATAAATTACTGGTACTAGAAATTATAATATTTTCCCATAACTCTACTCTAATAAAGATTTTTTTTGTACAATTCTGAATGCTAATCCTTTCTAGTAAAAACATGTAGGAATCAGGTTTTCTCAACGAATTATCTAAATAATAAAAATTCAGAACAAAAATTTAGCACAAAAATTTATAATTGTGAACCGGAGGAAAACATTGTCGTCATTTATATTTACTATTATTATTATTTTCACTCTGAATCATTTCTTTTTTCTTTTTTTTTAACCTCAGAGTCCAAAGTTAAGCATTACTTCAGAGGATGAGATGAATGATTTGTAGCGTGTGTGAAAATGCCATGCCTGACCGGGATTCAAACCCGGGACCTCTGGGTGAAAGGCCGAGAAGCTACCACTCGCGCCACAGAGGCCGGCTCACTCTGAATCATTGTAAAAGATTTAAAATCGTTCCAGATATAGTGTAAATTTCAGGATAAGCTATCGATCCACTACTTTACCTTTTGATGAGAAATAGAATATATACCCATTGTTTGGGATTGGCCGCCCAGGGGTTGTAACTCAATTATTTTAAATGGTAACACTCTTATGTAATAAAACATTTTAAAGGTTTTTTTTAAGACAAGAGAGTAAATAAATAAATCAATAAAAGTTGGTACGATGTATGTACCCAAAATGGCGACGGGATGAAATTTGGATTTTGGAAATTACTAAGTTTAGTAAATTCAAATGATAGAATAAAATAAAAAGAAATTAACTGAATTAAATAAAAATTTAATCTAACTTAATTAACATTTTAAAAGTTAAATTTAAATTTTAAAAACGATTGTATTTTTTAACACAACAAAATTGTTTTTGTTCCAGTTTAATAAGTAAATAAATAAAAATGTTGTTACCTAATTATGCTGATTAGCTGATCATTGACGGTGTCTTACGATTATTGCAAAAATGACTTACTTCAATTTTGTGTATTCCATCTAGTGTTTCATTACTACACTATTAGTTTCTTATGATAATTTCTTGTGATCGGTTGGGTAATTGATTTTGACTAGCTGTACCGCAATCCACTTTTTTTTATTTACGTGCTTTTTTTAACTTTTTTGTAATTGTTTTTTACTGAATTAATTTTTTTTCTGCTACCTGCTAATATGGCTATCAACATGACACTTAGTGAACAGAAGAGGATCACACTTCTAATGATGAGGGGTCTATAGAGTTAGGTGGTATAACGAAGTTTGTGATTTGTTCAAAACAACATTTAATATTCGTAACCCTATTTCAAAAGGTTCAGTGTCAAAAACCATCAAATTAATAGAAGAAACAGAGAGCATTATAGGGTAAAACCAAGGAGGCCTAAATCTGCAACAAATAATAACAAACCGTTAAGAGATTACGCTAGAATTTATTGAGAATCCTCGACTCAAACAACAGCACGAGAACATAACATTACCCAAATTTCAGTGATTGAACATTAAAAAGGGAAAATTTCAAACCCTTCAAAACACTTGTTGGCTTCAACAAGATGTGCCCCACCTCATCAAAGTCTTCACGTGCATAAATTTTAAATGAATTTTTTCCTGGAAGATGGAATGGCCGAAGGGGTCAAATAGGATGACTAGCGAGATCACTGACTTGCCATCGGATTACTTTCTAAGTGGCCGATAAAAAAATATTGTTTGTCATAATGAGCCTCAAGATATTGATGATTTACAAAATAACATTCGAGAATCAGTACAAATTACCACTAGCGAATCGCTGAATCATTCAACTAGTATCATCCCTTTACAACTAACTAAAAATATCACTTTCTAACGACAGGAGGACATTTCAGACATCTATTAAGTTGAAATATAAGTAAATAAACAAACGTTATGCTTAATAAATATTTTTTTAAAAATAAATTTATTCGAAAATATCCATTTAATAAATTTTTTATAACTTTCAGTTCCTTAAATTATCAACGTAGTTTTTGCAAAATCCAAAATTTACTTCGCCGCCATTTTGGGTTCATACATTATACCAACTTTTGATTTATAACATTTTCCTTGTTTTAAAGAGACCTTTAAAATGATAACAGAGTGTTACCGTTTATATTATTTGAGTTACAACTCTTGCCTCCCCCCCCAAAAAGAATGGTTTATATTGTATTTCTCGTCAAAAGATATAGTATTTGATACTATATCTTAAACATTACAGTATTCTACCTAGATCGGTTTTAAAATTGTTGAGGGGTTTCCGTAATTCTGACTTACTCTGTAGTATAAGTTTTGAGCTGTTACAATTTTGATTTTGACGTAGAGAAATCCATTTCACACAACCTGGGTACACGTAATTTATTTACGAGCATAGTTGTTTTGCAAATTTATAATTGTGCTAAATGTTACGTTTATAACTTGTTAGACGTGTGCTAGGATAATTTGGTTAATATTTCTTTAACTAACTTTTTCTTCATATCGTGTGATTTATTTACAGTTATTTGACATATATATGTGTTTTTCATGTTTAATCTTCAAAATGCTAAATAATTATGATTATAAAGAAATTAAAATTACAGTTTTGAACATACTATTTCCACCTATGGTAGAAGTAGCCCTTGGTCCTAAGTATAAAAAAACTGGTTTTTTACTAGCATTGATTTTAATTTGGAAATAACTCAACAAATGTTCAGCCGTTTAAAACGGTGAATGAACGCACACTATAGGACTGAAAACGGATTTATCAAAATATTTGTAGTCTTATTAATAAGAATGGAATTATTATTATTATGTAGGTAATGTAGGTAGGTAGGTAATGGGTACCATGATTCGACTACCGAAAAATTTTGATATTTCTTCGCGTTTCACATCTCCCAGACCCTACAATTACCGTCAGTTCAAAAGTTTATATATTCAATTATATATATATATTTCCCTTTATTGTGGACAGGATAACTGCCGTAATTTTGCGCCAGTCACTTCCAAAATCAAGGTCGAGTTCGTTATGGGTAAAAATCTAACCATGGAGGTGGTATGGGGGCTTTTACGAAAAAAACAAAACATCGCTATAGCTTTCTTAGTAAGTAAAATATCGAATTCGTTTAAAGTTTCAACTATTACTCTAATAAGAGCCTAAAAACCTATTTAAGTAAAGTTTTTTGATATCACCAACCGTTGGCCCACGGGGTGGAAAAAATGGGGTTTCTAATAATTAGTTAGATAGTCCTCTAAACACTATCTAAAACTGAACCATTTTTGATGTGATCAGCCCTTACGGCAAGGGATGACCAAAATGTTGCTTTAATTGTAAGAAGAGGGGGCTTGTAGTACGCGAAACATGTGAAACTTCTTTCACATGCAACCATTGTACTGAGAAAATTTTAAGTTTTTCTTAACTTTAAGATGGAAATCTTTTTTATCCCGTACTTAGCACCGATGAAATCTACTTCCGCCTTCCGACATGCAAAAAGGGATTTTTAACTTCATTTATTTCAGTAGATGAGGTTTTAAATGTATATATAAGTTTTTTTTTTAAATTACGAATTAAATTTCTATGAAGGAAAATGTTGAATTTGTAATGAATTCCTGCAATTTAATATATATTCTTATCTATTTCCCAAGGAAAATTTTTGTAATATTTTCTGTAAAAATATTGTAAAGTGTTCAGTTTGGGCATAAGCGGTATTCACCGGATCTTGACGTAATGATACCTAAGGAACCCAAAAAACCAGAATTTTAACTTAAAAGGTAAAGGGGATGAGACTGGGGTGAGGCTGTACAACAAGGTCACCCTCAGTATCTCGAGACTTCGCCTAACTAAGGTCTTATTATTCTTAGGTACATTTTTTAACAATTAAATAATAATAAATAATATTTGCAAAAAAAAAAAAAAAATTACTCCCCCACCCCAAAAATGATCTAAATAAAGTAGCGACTAAGTGGGTATTCTGCGTCATAGTAACTCCTCTCACCACAAGGAGCGCTAGTGTACCACTGATTTACAGCTGTTGTAGTCGTCTCCCTTGTTGTGACGTCACAGGTGAACGATAGAATTAAAGAAATGAATAATATTTAAAGTGTAAAAAAGTATTTAGTGACCGCTAGTACTACCACATCCACGCGAATGAAATACAATATGCGCGCGTGCTTTAGCTAGAATCATTGAATTAAATAAACAAGAAATATTATATTTAAATAAAATTATAAATATTCTAAATTACGTTGTGTGTGTAAGCCGTATATCAGAAAAAAGCCGGGTGACGGGATAGTTCTGCAACTATTTATCAGCTTCTGTTTTTTTTATAAAACCCTTATCTTATTCTTTTGGTAAGTATCATTCTATTAAGAAATAATTTCTTTGCCACAGCTGAAGTGATAAAGATATTTTATCAAAGACCCCCTTATCTCTAAAATAATAAACAAAACTATTTTACGATTTTAAAGATAATAACCCATAAGCTTTAAATGTTTAGGTTTTATATCATAAAAGTTATAGATTTTTGAAATATATTGAAGCAAAAAAAGAATGCTTAAATTTGTTTTTTTTCTTGGGTATTTCTAAAAGTGGACGACGAATTTTTTGCTGTTTAAATGTGTTGGTAATGAAGCATATAAATTTTTTTTAACCGTCGGCTAAAAAATTATAACAGTTTAAGCGCTTATGTTATACATTTTACCAATTACTGTAAAGACTTATAATTGAGCGAGGACAATAAGAAAATATTATCTTTAAGGCAGTTAAGGAATATGTTTTTAGAATTTGTTTTGCTTGTTTCGTTTAAGTAAAATCGCAATATGTTAAAAAGCAAAGAAAAGGGGTTATTTTTATTTATTCTTTTTTTAGGCAAATTTCTGTAATGAAATAAATTTATCTAGGATAAAAGAAAAATAACAGCGGAATAAAATTAAATCAATCTTGATTTCTTTTTTTTTATGAAGTTACAAGATTTTTCCTGCTTTTTTTTCTGAGCAAGTTATAAAACTCCATCTCATCAAAAGGTTTAAAGCGTGACGAGCAGAAGCAATCTGTTTATTTAATTTAAATTTTACAAATTTTGTTTAAACTGAAGGAGGAAAAACGTAATCGCTAACAATTAGCGTAAAACTAATATAAGAAAAAAATTTTTATAAATATATATTATTTGATTTAATAGAATGTATTCATTTAACTGTATATTCTACATTCATATGTTTTTTGAATATTAAATTAATAAATTAATTTCAGTTTCTTAAAATGTAATACTTTGAATTTTATTTTAAATATTATCTAATCGATACTAGATTACGTCTTCATTATTACAGTTATTATTTTATTGGTACTACGACTTATTGCGGTAAAAAGAAGAAATGTTCGTTCATTTTTCTATTTTGATTGCTTTTATTTATATGCTTAACACTTCATTACCGTTTTATTGTGGAAATAATTTATTCCTTGAAACAATTTTATTTCATAAATAAACGTCAGCTCACTGCCTCTGTTTTCATTTACTTTATTTTTACGACAATGAAACCTTTTTGTAAAAAAAAATCGTACAAAATAAATGAAGGTGCATTTTATATTCTCTGGGATTAAAAAAGCAAAATTAATAGCATCCATAAAGTGAGATTAAAATTAGAATTTAAATAAATGTATTCTAGTAAATTAAAGAGTAATATTTAGGGAGTATAATATGTGTCGAGGAAAATCATAAAGCTTTGTACTTATATCTTTACTGTAGTAACTTTTTAATCACACTTTATTATAAACATCATATACTAACAGAAAAATAACATACTAACAGAAGAATAAACCTTACCATCAGTTTCTGTCCTGCAGAAACGTCAAATCAAACTCTTCTTTCAAGTAGTGATATCACTTTTTTCCATAAATAAAAGGTACATTTGAAAAATGTTATTTCATTTCCTCTGGAACTGCAAATAATACAATGTTGTTTTTTTGGATTTCTTTTCCCTTTACTTATATGAAGATTCTCAACTTATGTATATAACAATATTTATTTTTATTTTGAAATTTATAAACGTTTAAATAAATATTATTTCAATTAATTAAAATTAAGCAGTGCGTTTATTAATGAATTCAATTTAAAAAATCTTGGACCGTCACTAGAGTTTATAGTTTTTTTAACACTATTTAACATTTAATTTTTTTTCTGCATCATTAAATTAATGTTAATAGAATTTGAAGGAATATATAACTTATTTTAAACTTCAGAATTCAAAATTTTAAATTTAAAAAAATGATATTTCCAGTATTTTAACAATTTCTTGTCACTCATTATAAATAAATATCAAATGCTGACCTGTACGTGTAGATCAAGTAGATTAGTTTCAAATTAGGTAGATTTACAATTCACAGACGTCGAGACACATTCATCTGAAATAATGTATGAATTTTTATGTGAAAATTTGGAGGAAATGGAACGGAATAAAAACTGTTTTTTCTGGAGCGGCGTGAATGTAATTATATCGTTAAGAAAAACACATTTAATTATTAATAATAATTGTGACATAGTATGGATTGAACTGAATTGTTAAAAAAGAGCCTTGATATCCAATTAAATATTATATTTTATTTATATAATAATTTTCACTTACCATCTTTAATATTATGTTCGAGCACTTTCGGATTAGTAATCCATCCTCAGTAACATTGATGCGTTATAATTATAATCATTTACTTCACATATCATTGATTACACTAACTTCAATTTTAAAAACAAAAATTATAAATATAACAATTGATGATCAAAAGGTAAAAAAAAAATGTAAACGTTATTCGTCATGTCAGTATAAAGGTCTCAATTGTATGTAACGTTACATAACAATAACGTAAAATAACGTTTACATTATTTTAACTTTTGACGATCAAATGTTATATTTATAATTTTTGTTTTTAAAATTGAACTTAGTGTAATCAATGATATGTGAAGTAAATAATTATAGTTATAACGCATCAATGTTACTGAGGATGGATTACTAATCAGAAAACACTCAAACATACTATTAAAGATTGTTGGTAAGTGGAAACTATTATATAAATAAATATTAAATCAATACCAACGAGCCATGATTAATAAAATTAAATATTATATGCTATCAAGTTATTAAGATAAATATCCTGGAAATTAATTTTCAGATTTTCTATTGTCATTGGGCTCAGATGCTCTTTATAATACCTTATTACTATTATAATCAATTATAACTACTTATATTTACAAATCCTAAAATTTGATTTAATATTATTAGAAGTACATTCAGAAAATCTTCACTTTTGAATTTTTAAATTGTCAAATAATTATTTTTAGAAGACTTAAAATATGTAATTGTTCTGTTCGAATCAATAACCGCCTAGGTTTAATACCTCGGTTAGGTGTACTAATTCTGTATCTTAATTTCGCTGGTACATAATTCAAATAAATAGTAGTCATTGTTCAGCCATAATAAATACAATTTAACAAAATCTTTAAATTTTACATTATAAAATGTTACACTGAATACGCTATGATTTGTTGAGTATATACATGATGGTAATATGAAGCGTAGATGAAGACTGAACAATACAATAAATTAGATAGATACATTGTTAGTATAAAATATCAGCTGGTAACTTAGGCCAGCTGAATATAAACAAGGTAATAATAAAAAGAAAGAGACAGTTTATATATTTATTTATCTTTACAAATGAATAAGAAGAAAAAAAGACATGAGTCGTAACAGTTCTTTTTGTTCTAAGGAACCCTTAGAAACAATCTATAAGCAAACGACTGAAAAAAATATTTTAAACTTTTTATTGATTTATAATGTTTATTTGTGCGTATGCATGCGTACAGTCTGTGTAATAATTAAATACGGTTAAAGGCTTTGGAATACAGAATTCGGAATTGAAGAAATATCTTTTCAAAAGTAGTTGTATTCTAAAACCTGTTATAACTAGATGAAGGTTAAGTTGTCATTAAGCTGTTTGGTTATCCAATAAATAATTCTAATAATATAAATTTGAAACTGTTTTGAAATATTAATATAACTCTTTCTTTTCTGAAAGATGAAAAAGAATACATTAAAATAATAAGGTGTCAACTTAAACTGCGGTTGCTGATTCTCAACGTAGGATTTATTTCTTCTTGAAATTAAATAATAGACATTCATCTTCAGAATGAAATTAATAAAACATATTCTTTTCATATCTTGTATGTCCTTATTTTAGAAATATTTTCCTCATCAATGATTCCGGGATATTAATGTCTGCGGCTAAATTGTTATACATTTTTTTTTAGGTATTTTTTTTTCTAAATTATCCCACGTAAATTTTTTGGTATGTAGTAACAATTAGGATAATAAATAATGTTTAATATGAATGAATATTCCAGTAAGTAACTTTTTAATGGTCTAGTGTACTTTAAGTTATAGGTTATTATTAGTTATTTCTCTGTGTTACAATAATTTTACAATTACTAAAAATACCAAATTTCAGTCAGTATTTATATGACAATTAAAAGTGAAAACTCCGTACAATTTTTATTTTTAAAAATTATAAAACTGCTACAGTTTTACCAGAATTCCTAACAAAGTTGTAAAAAGTATTGAATGAAATGTGATAAAATTCTTTGAAATGGAAGTTTTTTGAAATGGAAGTTTTTTAAAATGTATTTTCAAGTTGTTTTGATACCTTTACTGATGAAATGGTGTCAAATTTAATTAAAATTCTTTTTTAATTAATCATTTAATTTTCTATTGGTTTTTTTATTAATTATTAAATACTTTGATAAATACAAGTTTTATTAAATTAACTTAAGGGCACATAATTTATAAATTGGAGAATTGAATAAAAATCTATAATAAAAATCTTTCTTTTAATTATTTAAATCTTGTTTTGCTTATATCAATCATTTTCCTTGTAAAGAATTTTCTGCACAATTGTGACACCACCAATAATTTTTAATTTTTCTTAAAAAAATGAAATAAACTTGTTAAATTAAATTATAACTTTTTAAGTTAAATAAACTTTTTAAATTAAAAAAAAAAAATATTTTTTTTAATAAATATTAGCCATAATACATCTAAAAAATTAATCATATTTAACTTGGCTCATGATATTGATGTTCTTTATGTACGAAATTTTCTCCCTATTCAATACAAAATCTAGGAAATGGAATACTGCGTATTTATCATTATGATTTCTGTACTCCTGTTTCCAGAAAATTGATTTCTATTAGGTAAATTTGACTAAGTGTATGGAAAACCCCTAATAAAACATTCTGATAGATTAAAATCCTAAACAATAAGCATTCCTATTATTTTTGCCACCTTCAATTGAAATGACCAACGGCTACAATAATCATCTATATTTTAAAATTCGGAAGAAAACAAATTCTACGGTAGAAGCGTAGCGAAGCACCCTCCATAGAACTATTTATGATTTACTATTTTTTTCTAAAAGAACAATACCTTAATATAATAAGACTTACTGTTTCATTAAGAATTTGAAAATGTGTGAAAGTTATTGTACTTTCACGCGGCCAGTGTCGTGATTATATAAGTTCTTTTAGAATTCACTGTATTATCCTTTAGTAAGATTAGTTCGCGTGGCCGAGTAGATAAAGATTACATCGTGCTGAACGCGTTTTCCCTTCAAGGACAAATAAGTATAGTACAAAGGATTGCATGACGAACGTTTTGTGTCCGCATGACTGATATCCTATTTTCATACTGATCCTGCCAATGGCTACCGACGTAATCACGATTCCTCTGTACTTACATTAAGTCCTACTATTATTATTATTATTACACAAAATAATTAATTATGAAGATCGGTCTTCTTTTATCCCGATAATTATTACTATAGTTTTTCTTTCTATCGTTGATGGTATTAGTTGACGAATCATTTACAATTACTATCTTCTTTTGGAATTTACTTATCTTAAATTCATCTTATAACTACTTTGAATCTCTGCTTTTGAAATAAAAATACTTCTTATATTTTCAACATAGACAACACATGATGCTGTTTACCCAAGTAAATCTCGTTGCCATGCTAGACGCTAAATTTAATTGTTAATCAGCGGTTATTGCCAACCTATGAAAAAATAAAAATTTTTAATATATTTTAGGAGGATGGCTTCCAAATTTATTTATATAATTTTTAACATTTGTATGTAAATTGTTCTGTTTAAAATCGTATCACAATTCCGATCCAGTTTGTATGTTTTTATTTCTTTATTGAAGTTGTACTTTTCAAATTTATTTTTAATTCCGATAGATGTTATTTACATAATTTTTCTCAGAATTAAGTTCTCTACAAAAAAAATTAGAAATTTGTATTTATTCATTGGTAAATTAATTTTTATTCAAACCTAAAAACGTGTATCTTCCGACAAAACGTTTTCGTGTTTTACTTCGTTTTTCTTAAATCCTAAGCAATATAAGGATCAGGATATAGTAAGCAATATAAGGATACAGTAGGATCAGGAACCTACTTTTATTCAATTTCACAGATCAAAAGCAATAAGAAACTAACAAATTTATTCCTCAATTATTACAAGAATTTTAGTACGGTTTAATTTCATAGTTGAAGGAGAAAACAGGACTAAATGTTTCGTGAGCAGAAATTCGCTAACGAACCGTTTTCTGACCTATGTTTGTATGAATTTTTTTCTTATTTTTTACTATAAATCATCTCCTGACAGATTGTCGTGCAATTTGGAACCACTCTGTATATATATATATATATATATAAATATATATGTTATGTATTATATTATATATGTGATATAATTTACCTGATTCCTACAAAAAAAAAATAAAAAAATTATGTATGTATTAAATGTTTAATTAACAAAAAAAGAAAAAATTGCAACACAAGTTAAGATAAGGTTATTTCGCATGCAATGTATTGTGCGTCAGTGTTTAAGATGTCTTGTTCGATAGAATTTAAATATGGCTTTTTCTCAGAAAAATATCATTTTTTATTATTTTTATTTGAACTAGTACATGTGTGAATGGCTGAAAAATCAGAAAAATGAAGAAGAGATGTTGGTATTTTCTTAATTTCAGCCATATTTATGTTGCCACTTAAACCCTTTTAACGTAACTACAAAATATCTCATTAAAAGTGAACATGCTTAGAAGAAAAGAAAGAATTTTTACGAAATAGAAAGTACGATAAAAGCTAAATTTTTTCTAAATTTTAAGGAAATTCAATTACTGTCCTTGAAGAATGTGATTTAAACAAACAGTGCAATTTATCTGTAGTTAAAAACAAGTATTTTTAAAATAATTTTAGACATTTAAAAAAGTTCAATAATTATTATCTTATCGTTGCTTTTGATTAGAGTAACAAATTTGAAATAAAAAAATACTATATTTTTCAATCGTAAACGATTTATGTAATGAACAAATGTTTAATAAGACGAATAACTTAAAATTCTGGAAAAATAATTGTGATTTTGACGTCATGTTGCCTTAGAATAGGATGGTTTTGGAGGGATGAATACAGCGAACCTTTTCAGACATTCAAGTACTATGTACCGCTTAAAAATAATCTTATCGATCTTACAATTTGTAGACCATGTAAACTCATCGCTTTATGATGTTTTGTCAACTACGATGTTACTAAAGTTTTTTTTAGCATTTGTACAGTACTTTATGTATTACTTCTATTACATCACAAAAATAAATTATGTTCTCTATTATTTATTTTCATATTTTTTTCTAAAATATCGAAAAAAAAGTATTTTAAATCAGTAAAAGTTAAAAATATTTTCTGATATTCAAGATTATCCTATTTAACAAAAACGATACTTAAAAGGTAGTACATTCAAAGTAGTACTTAAAAGGTAATACGGTATACATAAAGCATATTTTTATGATTTTTTATTCAGCTGTGTTTAATTTACAGTCGGCTCCAATTTACCGGAACCATATGTAAATTTGAATAGAAAAAATGATATGCAGAGAGCGGTTCAGTGCAATTACTCAAATGAATGTTTATGTATACAATGTATACGTATCTTATACAGTATACATAAATATATAATCAACATAGATAAGTACATAAAAGGATGAGTTCAAGGAACATTGATGAAGTTCAGATCATAAAAAGAAAGAAAACACCAAAAAATACCACAAAGAATGACTAATTAAACAAAAAACCTAAATTTTCACAATGCACAACAAACTAGGGTAGCTTATTCACCTCAAATCTCGAAAACTTACTGATTTAATATATGCAATCGTTTTAGGCGCCTTACGTTCTCGCTGTTAATCAGGAGGTTAACCGCGAACCACTTCACGTAATTGTTAAGGCTCACATTGTGTCTTGTTTCGAATCGCCGTATCTCCTCTCCAGCGGTCGGCAAACCCAGATAATCGTGTATTTCAGAGTTTTTTTTCAAACCAATTCGCTTCTGTTATATTTTTCAGTAGTTTATTCTGGAATCGCTGTAGGACTTCGATGTTGCATTCTCTTGTCCTGCCTCATTCTTGGATTCCGTAGGTCCAAAACGGTTTCAGGACCACTGACTACAGCAATAGCTTGTTATGTAATGAAAGTTACGACCGCCTCCCTAACAACCACAACTCCCTGAACTTAAGTGCACTTAACCTCCTTGAAGTACATCTTCTTGAACTTAATGTTAAGCTGCTTCCTTTTCTCCCCGATATGAATCCTCTACGTCAGACAGTGATCCAGAAGCATTCCTACGTATTGTACGCTGTAAACAAGCGGAATGGAAACACCATTAAGTTGAACTCGCTTAAGTTGAATCCCTCCTCACTACAATCGTAACATGAGTAAACTTAGCCGGATTAACCTTCCCTTTAGCTCGCCGTTCGTTAATTAGATTCAGTAGTTTGCAGTTTAGCAGAAGCTACAACAGAGTCAGCATCCATGCCAGGAATGCCATGTCATTAGCAAACAATGCAACTGTGATGTCCTCTGGAGTGTGGAGTTCCGCAGTGAAGAGTATAGAACCGGCTCCAGAACTGAGGAACCGACCTTGAGGAATATCCCACTCAGTATCAAAAAATTCTGACAAGTCTTGATTGCACTTCACCTGGGAACAAACGTCCTCCCAGGTAGCTATGTAGAATCAAATGATACGGTTGAGGAAGGCTCCTTTTCAATTTACAGAGCAAACTAGGAAGTCTGATCTTAACAAAGGTCATCGCAACCAGTCTTGATGACCTGACAGTTCGGCTACCAATTCCACCTGCTGGCTGAGCTCCATGCGCTACACCCCACCCCTAAAGTGCAGCTGCGCACTCGCACTGCAGCCTTTCCCGATCCAGGCCCTTAGGTTATAGCGACCCGAATCTTGTACTCTTAGACGGCCTTCATAAGCAATCTCACCTCCCTTGTCGTGTCTCCCTGTCTTCTGTGCCTATTCTCTGATGACGACCGCCAAGCTGCCTCCTGCAAGATTACGGTGAAGAAATGCGTCGCATTATCTATATCAGCACTAATTTTCAACTGAATAGACACACCTAGCTTTTCCTCAATCCAACTCTGATAGGAGCCCCAACCGCTCCTCTTATTGTGCAGGACAGGCGGTTTGTTTTTTTTTTTTTACCACCTAATGGTAAGAAGTATGACTGAATGATCAGACGTTGAATCAAAGCTATTCCTAATTTCAGTATACATCAGCGAAATACCTGAGGTGACAAAAATTTATAATAAGACTAGGACCTTCGTCGGATCCCACGGCCAGTACGTAGGTTGCATCCCAGAAATGACATTCAGGCGCATACTGGTCATTTTAAAACTCTCCCCCGAGTAGTTATGAGCCGGTAGATTCAGAGAGGATGCTTTGCATTCCGATCACCTCCCGCAGTAATACGGGTAGCCAGCGTTGAAAGAAATTCAGAAAAAGTCATCGCTGATCACATGGTGGGAAGGAAAATAAACCGCAGATGATCTTTAACGTCCAATCCAGCCGTGTTAACAATCCTGAGGAATCTAGTAATGAATGGATTTTGGCAATCACAGCTTATCAGGTTACCTATCTCCTGTTCATGGAACTCTGTATTTAGATGTTAGCTCCTCCAGTTTATCCTTAGGAGCGTCGCATATATTGCTCTCAACAGCCGCAGCAACGTTCTCGGACGAGTGTTAGAATGGTTGTTCAAATTCCTAATTGTTTTTCAAAATTCCTAATTGTTTAAAACAGTAATCATTTCTGACAGAAATAAAATTATTTTTCTTCCGTTTTTTTCAGTTCTGTGAAAGTAAAATAATTTAGTTTATTTCTAAATGAATTAGTAAAAATTAAGAAAGAAGTATAAATAAAAACCCAACTTTTTTTTAAACAGAAGATCACAAAACAAGTTGATACAAACAGAGATTCCATGATCTAATACTTTATAGGTAGCAATACTTTCCCACTGTTATACGGTATAACAATTTCCAATGTAAAAATACACCCCGTTAATAATTTAGAAAAACATTAAATCAAAGCTCTAAATACAAATTAAAATTTCTAACATTCACTCGAATATTTACTCTTCATAAAGATGTCAAAATAAATTTGGTAGTAACAAAACACAACTTTTTTTTCAGTAATAACTTTGTGTAATTATATTGTAATAATTTAGTCAATTTAGACAAGTGAAACAAAACAGAAGAAGCAAGGGTGTAATAAAACACGTTGATGAATGGCATTGTTGAAATTAAATACTACTGTTTATCATTTATAAAAAGACACAAAAGAATAACCTTTGATTGTTTTTTAATTTTTTTTATTGTATTTTCTAATTTATATTTATGTTAGTTAATGAAGAAACTTAAATATGTTAATTTATGACTTGGAATAGATAAAAATCAGACTTTTTAGATAAAGATCTCAGTATTAAGATTTAATACAAAGATGTTAGCACCTTTGTTTAAAAGGTAAAACCAACGCGCGTTGGTAACTGCAGCGTATACTAGCTGGAACTGTAATTAGAAAGCACCTGTGTCTTAAGGCATCTAGAATGCTAAATCACAAAACTCTTGACTGCTCTAAGAGTCTGTCTCTTTTCATCTTAAACACATTTCTTAATTTCTGTCTTTATCTAAGTCTTTTATTCTTGTATTACATTATTTTAATTACAATTTATATTCTTCTTTCTTTTAACTTGAAATACAAATTAATTTAACGCTAGAGAAATTTCAAGTTATGTGTGGTGAAGTAATTAAGCAGAACATATATAATACCCACACTCATATAATAACATAGGGTTTTAAATGCAGCAAAATTACTTTCATTGTACGCGGCCAATTTACATGGTGTGTAACTCATTTATTAAATAAATCTTTATAAATATTCATTTATAACTTTGTTAATTATGTTTAATTAAACAGTTCTGTGCATAAATATAATTTATAACCGATATCATTTTATAAAGTGAATAAATTGAGCGATTAAATAATTTTAGATAATATTTAAATTCATTACGTTAACAACAAATTAATTAAAATGAAAGTAAGACTTCTCAAAGTTTATTACTCTGTAATAAAAAATATAGTTCAATACATATAATCAGGGTATATTCTGTTAAGACCAGTTGGTACACAGACGTTAGTAGTGGGAAGTATCTTCAATCGAGAAGTATATAGCAGTAGCCGGTTCCTTTCCTCTCTCAGAATCTCATATTGCCAGATAAATGAATATTCCAATATGCACTCAAAATTTTTAGAATTTTATATCCGCTGAGTTTTGCCTAAAAATTAATAAACAAAGCTACGTACTGACTGCTGAATCTGTTAACGTATAATATAAATACATTAATATAAAACGCAATTTTGTCAGCAAAAATTTATTTTGTAATTTTAAATTATACAACACAATTAATAGAATAAATAAGCAGGGTGATTATTGTACTTGAAAATTCATTTACCGTAGTTAGAGAATGAATCAACGAATCCTTCCTGAAGTGGAAGGTTTCCAATTTCCGAGCCAAAGGAAATTCTTATAAATCATTTAACTTTATTAAATTCAGTATTGCTATTTTTAATTTATCATCTTAAATTATAAAATTCATACATCCTATAATTATTTTTAATATATTATGAATTGAATTACGGTTTATTATATTGCACTGAAATTATTGTTTTTTAATAATAATAATAATAATAATAGAAAAAAAAGAATTAATGTTAATATGACTTTTATTTCAATTTAGTTATCAAAAATTATGACGCTTGATAACCGTACAAAAAAGACTTAAAAATATAATTTTCTTCATTTTTATATAAATACAAACGAACGATTTTTTTGTTGGCGAATTATTAACAAAACAATGCGAAAAGAAAAATTTTTTATTCCAAAAGCTTTTTTAGAAAGATTTTTTAGAAAATTATAATAGACAACTCAGGTGTTTCTTCTTCTGTCAGCTGAACGAGAGATATAACAAACAATTATGAATTGATTTTTTTTTTTTCCCCCTACTCCCTCGGGCCGGTTATCCATTTAAGTATACGCAGCCCGAGGAAGTGTCCTTTTACTCAAAGGAGGCCTCCCCACCCACCGACTGTATGTCCGGCACGGTAGGTCAGCCCCCCCGGTCGGATCTTTTCTTTTTGTTTTCTCTACATTGCCTGCCTCAAATCCCCAGGGCAGGAACCGAGTCCGACTATGCCGTCCCCAGCCCCAGCCCCGGGAACCGGGTCTCGGTCTTTTGGTGTTGCCTGCCTCTAACCCCGCAGAAGGTAGGCCAGGCCCGACTATGTCGTTCCTAACCACCAACTACGAAGCCGGGTCTCGGTCTTTACATTCCCAGTCCGATCTCGTAACGCCTACTTGCGGTCGTAGGTTTCATAAAGAGACAATACTCATGAATATCCTAGTTCTACAATTACTTCAGTCTTTATTAGTACCCCATACGTATTTCAGTATCATTTTTCTCTTTTAAAACTAAAAAGGAGAATTTTTCAAAATTATTCCAATTTTGTCTAGAACTCAATATGAAGCTAATTAGTTCCTCGGGTGTGAGATTCTGTATTCCCGTGCGAAACCTATGTGTTGTCCATATATCGCATTCAAATATTTTATGCTCAGCTGTGTCATCGCGTTCACAGTACCGACAACGTGGAGAGCTTCTTTTGCCAAAAAGCGGAATAAATATTGCTCGAAATTTCCATGTCCAGAGAACATCTGAGAGACATAGTAGCTGACCTCGCCATGCTTTCGTTTGACCCATTGGCTAATGTCTGAGATCAACCTTTTTGTTCACATAGCCCCCTCATGGTGATTCCATCTACGCTGCCATGCCTGCATAACCACTTCAGAAGCTTCATCCCGTTCCATGCCCTGAAAGCGAAGCCAGCGTTCCAAGACCTGGAGTTCTATGGGTTTTGTGGACGCCAGAACGCACGCCGTCTCATAAGATATTGTGCGGTATCCGAACATCACCCCAACTAGAGCCTGTCTATGTAGACTCCTCAATAGTTTAGCATTCCTTTACGTGAATATGGCTCTATACCAAACAGGTGCAGCATACAATAAAGCCGAGGTGCATGCGGAGACTAAAACCCTACGTTTAGATAGCCTACGTTTAGATCGGCCAGCTAATAGCCTTATGAGGGCTTATAGTAATCCTTCGACTCTCTCGCATATATATACTATATGCGCACTAAAACTCAAGGTTTTATCAATTATCACTTCCAGATATTTAGCCTGATTGACACGTTCAAGCCTATGTTCCCCTATCTTAAGTTCAAGATCTCGCAGCCGTCTCCTTCCCGCCAACATAATATATTGACTTTTATCTACTGAAAGTGTTAATCCTTTGTCGGTTAGCCAGTTATTTAAGATATCTAGAGTATCATTGCTCCTTTGTTCGAGGACATCTTCTGATCTCGCAGAGGTGAGTATCGCTAAATCATCGCATAGGCCACTATTTCCGTCTCTTCAGGTAGCTGTAGTCTTAATACATCGTCAATGACCAGTAGCCAAAGTAACGGTCCCAGTACTGACCCTTGGGGGACACCACCATGAACTTGGTATCGTATGTCACCATCAAGCGTGCTAACCGTAGTCCATCTTTCAGACTGGTATTCGGAGATCTGTCTCCTAATGTAAGGGCTTATTCGCCTTCTGACTAAAGCCGCCATGATGGAGTCCCACTGGACGGTCCCAAAAGCTTTTCTAATGTCAAGCATAACCAGTAAAGGAATCTTCCTGGTGCGCCATGTTCCAGCCTTGACTGTTATAGCCCAGCTAGTTATATTTTCAATCACCT
The DNA here is from genome assembly GCF_047948215.1 of Lycorma delicatula. Lineage (NCBI taxonomy): Eukaryota > Metazoa > Arthropoda > Insecta > Hemiptera > Fulgoridae > Lycorma > Lycorma delicatula. Next base: position 200,096,845 of record NC_134456.1, read on the forward strand.
GAAGCGTTGATTTGCCACGCCTGAACCCATACTGGTTGTTATGAATACCCCGCCTGTCTCTAACTCAAACAGTAACCTTTCTGCAATCAATTTCTCTATGAATTCATATTAGATTAAATAAAAAGGTTTTTTACATATATATATTTATTTTTCAAAGAATAACACGTGGATTTATTTTGTTTTTTGTTTTTTCAATAGACTATTGTGATCTCTTGAATCTTTGTGATCCCAATTAATGCAAGTATATTTATATAGTCCTTTTATGCGTATGTAGTTAATTTATATAAATGTTTATTTATTTATGTATGTACGCTTTACTGAGGATGTTTGCTGGAGCCTCTCTTCACGTGCTTTTATTAATGCAATTTACTTGTGGTTCCTTAATTGGAACCGATTTTAAATAGACGATTTGTGAGAAAAAAAATTCCATTCAAATACAATAATATTAACTTAATAAAATATTTATAACAGCCAATACTTGATTTCTTAAAAAAACAACCAAAACATAAATATAATATTATAAAATATTTATATTCATCAGAACAAAAACAGGACAAGTGTGATGATAATGAAAACCTGTAAAAGGTGCTAGTGTTCTTTTAATTTATAAAGCGATTAATTTCCCTTCTACACTATTCTAAATGTTTGAGAAGAATTGCGAATTGCCCTTAAAATAAATAATATAATTTTTTTACTTATGAAGTAACATTCTACAACATAGGCGGAAGCCAGAGCTTTTTCCTTTAGGAGACTTTTAGGCCAATTCTTTTAGATATTATTGATTGCTTATCTAAAAATCACTAAAATCACTTTTGTGACTCTACTTAAATAAACTAGACAGCAGCATGAATCTCAGAAAAATCATAGAAAAAGCTATGAAGTATAAAATACTGGTGCAATAAGTGAAGAATTCGTTTAGATGGAAATGTATTACATCTACTACGAAAAGAAAAATATAAAATATCTTCTTATTTCTTTAAGAAGTAATTAGATTACGAAGCAAAGTTTTCCTTTAGATAATTTAACTTTTGGTCACTTTTTGTCATAATGGTTAACTTTACTTGTTTATATTTTTTTCTTATTTCTAACAGAAAAAAAATGAAAATCTAATTTTATTACAACATGATATATCAAACCGAAATAAAAACTAAAAATAAAAATTAGATTGCTAAATGAGTAAAAGAAATAAATTTTCAAATATAAGAAGAATATTGCCAAGGCACTAAGTAATTGAGTAAAAATTGAAAAATCATTTTGTTTTTTTACATAAATACTTCTTTTCTATTTGATTTATTAATCTATTTTCAATTCCGCAGAAAAGATTTCTTTCTCAAACTTCGTCTTTTCAAATAGTAAGCTACTCTTAGAAGGATAGAAGGTTAAAAAAATATATATATATATAAAAATAAAGATTAAAATATAAACTACATAAAATTGAGAATGGAGGATCATGAAGGTATGTGAATGCTAAATGTTAATATAAAATGAAAAGAAATGAAATTCATGAAACAAGTCAAATGATCAATATAATTGCTCTGATTTAGTTCACTTTTTCACATGGACATCTCAAATATAAAGAATATGAGGTAAAATAAAAACTAGTCAAACTTAATTTCTCTAACAGTAGTGATATTTTTTACTCGTTCTCGACCGTCTCTAAATATTTATTCGATCTGTAAACACGCTTGTTTGTTAACGTTTCTTCACCAAACTGTCTTTTAAGTCTCAAAAATTTCTGTCTGGTTTACATTTTTTCTTTTTGTAAACAATTTTATAATAAAGTACGCTGTTCCACGCGTATAACAGCTTATTTCATTTTCACTCATACTTGTAAACAAATAGGTAGGTAACAACTAGATGTTGAACGAGTAGAATAAGTTAGTACTTGTTTTCGCCCATCAGGCAGTGCTACCAACATCGGCTTGCGTTTCTTTTATTTGACACCAAATTCAAAATATAATTTAAATGTTAACACTCCTCACGCAAATAAGTGTTTAGGTAATAAGACGAACGTCTAAAACGTGCGTACACACAGCATGATTTAATCTGATACGCCATAATTATTTCTCACTATGCTTATTATAACTGGTATATTTTACAAGCTTCGTATTAGTATACTTGCTTCTCATGCAAATATTCCTTATTATCTACAACAGGAAACTTGTTCAGACATTAGATATACTAACAATTACTTAACATTACTTTCCCGGATTCAATTAAATTTTTATCCATTTAACCCTTTATTAACTTGTAAATGTTTGTAACAGTAAAACCATTCTGTTTACTGAAAGGAAATAATTCTGTAAGAGTAATAAATTTATATGACTCAAGAAAAGTACGATTTTACTGTCGAAAATTTAGAGTTATTTAATTACGTATTAAATTTGTTTTTTAAGATTAAGAAGTACATACATTCTTACAGATAAAGCAAAGTTTTTAAATGGATACCGGCAATAAATTTAAATGTTAAAATAGGTAGAAATATTCAGTTTACCAAACCAAATTCCCCATACAATTTTAAGAATTACTGTGAAAAAATAATTTATTTTAAATTTAACAAATTAGAAAAAAATTAAAATACACTTCATGCTATAACATTACTACTACAAAAAAAAGAACGATGGAATTATTCCAACTGAATTTACTTCTAGATATCTTATTACGAAGTTTAAAAAAATTAATTTTTATATTTTTTTGGACCTTTATAATTAATAAACAAAATACTAGTGTACCGACATCGCAAAAAGCGTAAATGACTAAGATACTGACTAATCAGATAATATCATTGTTGTATAATATAGTATCATGAGTACAGAACATAATAATAATCGACTCAAAAACTGTATCGTTAAAAGTTTATAAAGCTACAGAAGATTAGAAGGAAGGGAACATGCAGTAAGTGAATCCAAGTAGTAACAGCAAACACCAGAGCTTTGTGTTAAAAGTTCAACCTAGTCTGAGTAGACTAACCGTAAGAGTAGCCTGAACAGAGTGGAACAGCAACAGGTCCTCCCGACACGACAACCCCCTGAGCCATGTTACCCCGTAAAGTTCCAAACCCCCTCGCTAATGTCACCCTTTACAATTCTTTCATTCTATTCCTTTCCACTTTATGAACCAAGAATGTTGTTTGTATCACCAGTTAAAACCTTAAAACGTAAACCAATAACGTATTTGTGCACGGTTAAGAAAGTAAAACTAATTACAAAAGGATAAGTCTACGTCTAAGAAAAGAAGTAAAGAATTCTGTGGCATTCTCATTTTATAATACTTAAAATTATTAACAATTAAGAAAAGGCAATACACATAAAATTCAGTGACAACGGATTTTTTTTCAGTGATAATACTTTTAAAAAAAAAAACATAATTTCTTTGCCTTTGGAGAATGGTAGATTTGTATTAAAGTATTAAATCTGTTCAGTATTATTTCTATTCCTTCCGATTATCATTGGGAAATAACAGAACGTTGCTAGATTTTTGCATGTCAAGAAAAGGAAAACTAAATAAATGATAAAAAAAGAAATACTGAACAGTTATCTAACCTTAATTTTTCAAATAAAATTTCATAAAAAAAATAAAAATATATCTTTAGATAAAAAGGACAGCTAGCTATTCCGATGAACTGGATTTTCTTTGCAGAGATAATTTACATGAAAATTTAAAATTACCTTTAAAATAGCAAACAGTACAAAAAATATTATATATATTCAAAAACCGATAAAAATACAAAATCAATAATAAATTTGTTTCCAGTAATCGTTTTACAGTAACCTTTTAAAGAAGGATTGAAATTAACCTTGATGTACGACTGCATACTAAAAATAAAAGTGTTCATATATTTTTAGTCTTTTCATTTATTTTGTACCTATTTTTCACTAGCAAATTTATTTACGTTGTCATTTAAAAGTAACTGTAACTCTTGAAAATGATGAAGTACTAATGCAGATTTGTAATTCAGAAATATACCACGATGATATGGTATGCTACAATGATATGATAATAACACAGAATATGCTAATGCACCGGTTATAATTTTGTTTAAGTTCGAAGATTAAAAATATCGATCAAAAAGTAGATATAGTCTTATACACTAAGGGATTGTGTTGTTACAGAAACCTCTGGAGACTGTATTATGTGTTAACAAAAGAAAATTCTTTTTCCACTTCTTGGGTTACACTGTAACTTAATTTTGAATCAAGTTGTTGAAAAGTGAACAAACATATTTTATGCAGGGTATTGTCATTTCCTACAGGAATAGATGATTTATGTTACAAAAATTCAGTAAATTATTTGTACTAATATTTTTTTTTTATTAAATGAGAACGAAATTGGGATTTGAATACTGAAGATTCATCTTGATGATAATAAATGCTGTAAAAATATTCCAAGAAACTGTAATATCTAAATCAGAACCAAACTACCAGCTCGCTATCGAAACTACTATTTTATTGCACTTTTCTGGATGTATCTAATTATTTATAAAAATTCTAGAATGAATCCTTTTTTATCGTAAAAATTTAAAACTCATTCTTCATAAAGGACATCAAATTAAAATTTTCGGAATCTGCGCCTTGTTTTTTGTCAATGAAATGTACAAGTATGGCTGATTTACACAGCCTAATTCAAACTCAAATAACTAAGAATGTGATGACAGTATTGTATTGGTCCTCTAGCGATCTGGATCACTGAAATTGTTGCTTTTATTTTTCATTTTCAGAATTACTTTCCCCCTACCCACAAAAAAGTAAAGAATATAATTCTCCTGGAATGAAATTTAATAAAGAAATGTGCTATTTACCACACAGTTGAACAAAAGGCTATGAAATAACCGACTTAAACAAAAGTTTTTAACAAAAATATCACTTCAAAATACTTTTAAAAGCAATTAAAAATAGATGATCAGTAGACATTATTCATTTTTCATAACTCTTACTTTTTATGATTTCATTACATACATAGGTTATAAGGGATAATTTTGTATTAATAAGTTAGGAAACATTTTGTAGGCTAATCTTATTATTAGAATTATTAGCCAATAGAAAAATTCATTATTGGATACAAAAAAAATTATTATGGTCGATGGGTTTTATTAGATAAATATTTTGGAATGACAAAATTAAAAGTGTAAAGCATCATGAAAAAATTGAATTTAAGCAATATATCCTTACATTTAATCTGCTGTCACTGACTAAATTACCGGGTAAGCCATATAAAACTGGTCTCAGCCATCTGACACAGTATCTTCCGACACATATTGTGTCAGAAAATGGTATTTTTGTCGCGTATTGTTGAATTCATTGGCTAACTCATAAGCCTTCACCCTACCCTTCCGTTCAGAGTCTGTAGTATTTGTGCGTTATGGTGTATTCAACTGAGTAGCGTGTTATCATTGTGAAAAAATATGCTCGCAAAACTTCAATAAATTTGGTTCGTGAAAGTTTGAAGGGGCGTATCCTAGAAGTAATGTTTCTATAAAATCAACAATTCAAAATGTAGATTTTTCCTGGACGCAAAACAAAGTGTCCTCATTAGCGCCAGATTAAGATTTAGATTTAGTGAAGAGAATTGTATTGGAAGGAGTACTCAAAAGTCAACACGACAATTAGCCCAACAAACAGGAATTTCTCGAACATCGTGTCGCCGTATACTTCACAGTTTACAAATGAAAGCCTATCATGTGAGTGTTGTACATGAATCAAAATAAAATGATACGGTTAAACGAGCAAATTACTGCTAGTGGCTTTAACAGAATATTAGCGAAGGATTCCTTGATCGCTTTCTCTTCATTTCAACGTTAAATCTCAGAGTAAGTGGTACTTACACAAAACCCAAATGACACCCATCATAGACCACTACATGATTTAAAAATTGGCGTTACGTATGCAATTTCTGGAAGCCGGGCCATTGGACTATTAATCTTTGAGAAGACGTCTATACGATACGATACGGTTTATACCGACGTCTATTTACTACTGTACGAAAAATTTACGCACTCCTTGAGTCCAGAAGAAAATTGTTGTGGATACTTTCAACAATACGGAGGGACTTGCCACACTTCTAATCATTCTCCCTCTCGAATCCACCGAGATTTCACAAAGGTAAAGCAATCAGTAAGGCCTTATGACCATCCCAATCTCCATACTTATCGCCGTACGATCTTTACCTCTGGGTTTATCTGAAAGGGATAATCTACAAGAACAACCCACGAACGTTTGAAGAATTGAAAGACAACACATGACAAGACATTAATATTACGAGGTGCCCGTTTGGTCGCATAGGTTGGATATGAATAGAGAAATTATTCAAAATTTAAGAAGTGCCCAGCCCAGAGTCTTAATTGTATGCACTGGTATTTTTAAAACAATCTCCTACGAGGCTATCACCGTATTGCGAAAGGCTCTCCCAATCGATTTAGTGGTGAAAGTTCGGACAGCCATGTGGAGATTGCGAAGAGGCCGGGAGGCTCAGGTATTTGGGATGCGGTTTCGAACCGGGCCAGTACCGAAGCGGAACGGTGATCACAATGCACCGGATCTAAATTTCGTTTAGTTGCCTATCTCCCGCCTGCGGAAGAGGCTACAGAGCCTCGCAATGGAAACATGGGAGCTGGAATGGGTCACCACGACTAAGGGAAGATTCTTGTATAAGTTTATACAGGATTTGGGGGGATGGTATGTCTCTTGCTCGCTTTTAAGGGTAACAGATGCCAGGGTGCGCACCAACGCTAACTTGAACCAATATCTCTTTCGGTTCCGCCTGGTGGCTGATGAGTTATGCGTCTGCGGGAAGGTCCAGTCAAATGAACACCTGATGTTTGACTACCTGCTCTTGGGAGGGCTAGGGATCGGGCCACCCTTTTTAATATTATTTTTCCTGTTTAGTCACCGGTAATTACCGTTCAGATAATTCTTCAGAGGGTGAATGAGGATGATATGTATGAGTGTAAATGTAGTGCAGTCTTGTACAGTCTCAAGTTTGACCATTCCTGAGATGTGTGGTTAATTGAAACCCAACCATCAAAGAACAACGGTATCCACGATCTAGAATTCAAATCCGTGTAAAAATAACTGACTTTACTAGGACTTGAACGCTGAAACTCTCAACTTCCAAATCAGCTGATTTGCGAAGACGCGTTCACCATTAGACCAACCCGGTGGGTTGGAGACCGGGCCACCCTGGAACTAAGAAGTCAAGGGGAAAATTGGCCACTAAAAAGCGGCGAGTCAATGTGGCGAGAGCCGCATTGTCGGACCATGTGAGAGTTTCTAGATGCGGTTGCTTTGTTCAACTGGCATCCGTAATTTGCTTAAGGGAAAGACTGTTACGGCATTGCCGTGGGAAGCTAACCCTGAGTATGGCTGACCACCAGCCAATTATTATGGCTCCAGGCGCTATAACATGGTGGACAAGTACTTGCTGGCATTCAGCGACCTAGGCGTGGCAGTGAATTGCTGCCTAGACGAAATAAAAATATTATGGATGTCATATATATCTTTAGTAGCTGACGGAGAGTACCTACCCACTTCAGCAAATATATGACAAATGAGCGGTTGGGACACGTAAGCCGATGGTGTATGGCACCACGGTTAGTCCGCTCATGCTGTTAGGAGCTATGTTAGGATACTAGTCGCTAAACTGTTCGACGCTCAGTTGCTGTTTATGGCACAGACATTCAGTCTTATGTTTTAGGATGACCGAATGGGGTGGGATAAATGCCAAGCAAACCAAAAATACATTGATAGAATTCAAGTTGGAGAATTGTGAAAAGTTTTTCTGAACACGATTCGCCGTGCGAAACTATGTATAATGGCTGGTGTGAGCATTTTGAACAGAGACCTTAAAATTACGTTGCAACATTGCAAGAATTTCTTTTTTCAAAAGCACTGTAATCGAAAATCAATAAATGTAAGTAATTTAATATTAAGTTTTTGGTTTTCATTTCTAATTCTCATTTTTAAGTGTTTAATTCCGAGGAAGGGTATTATTTGGCCTAATCTGTATATCAATAAACTACACACTATGTAGCATTTCTAAAGAAGATCTCAGTTGAAAACTAATAATTTTTATTTAACTATACTTCCTAAACACTTTGGAATAAACTGTCTCTACTTTTAAATTTCTTAAAATTATTAGGTACATTTGGAAACAGAAAACTAACAATGTAATTTTGTAAAATACAATCGTACATATAGTATTAATTAAAAGCAATCGCTAGATGAAAAAAGAAACTAAATATATAATGTTCAAAGCACTATTTATATTTTGTAAGAAGAGTACAACTATATTTATCTTCATTTAGAGCGACAGTAAATATACAAACCTCTTGAACAAATGTAACGATTTAATCTGACTGGGTAATTGGGTAACTTTATCAGATTATCTAAACGGAAAAGAAAATGATATACACTGTTGTAAAACAAGCAATCAGTGTCTTAACATAACCTGTAATAGTTATTATTAGTGTTCTGCATCCACATATATTAACAGTAAAACATAAGTAAAACTATATTAATGAGAAATTATATTAATTTTAAATTACTGAACACTGATTTAGGCCTAATTAAATCGTAAAAAAAATCCGGTCAAAATAACATTTATCATGCCTACATAAGTTTGTAGGTCTATAACTTGTATAAACACAGTTATGCACACAATTATAGGTGTAAATTGAGGCTTCTACTTATTTCAAAAAATTTAATTAAAAGTATTACTACAAATTATGCTGTTACTGCAACGCATCGGTCAAGAGAGCAGTAATTATTATTAAAAGGAATTTGGAGTCCCGGCTTAACCCATAAGAACCGTAAGATCCACACGTAAATTCACTCCCCCAATCAAATGACATAAACACTACGGAAGCAATAAGTGCACAGAATCCGTAACAGAGACTTAGGGATGGACCTATATCTGCCTTTATGACGGATCCACTGAGCAACTAATCAAAACCCACAAATCGCTAACAGACAGGAAGGTCCCAAGATCAGAAAGTAAGAGGCTTACCCACGAAAAACTGTCAACGAGACATATAGTTCCATCCAAAGATATGTTTTAAGATATTGCGGGCATCCGTCTTGTCCACGGTATCAACAGTTAAGAAATAGTTTTACCCTGCAACGTGAGCTACTCATTACAAATCAAGTATTTCGCTATTATCGACTCAAATATATGCTGCTTTAACAAACGGTTACAGATTCACACAAACGTAGGCTTACATTTACCCCCAAAATAGTACGGCTGCTTTAAATATCAAAATTTTCTATCAATTAGAGTTTCTAGTAGTAAGCAATTTTTAACTTAACCCATCGGGTAGGTCTAGTGGTGAACGCGTCTTCGCAAATCAGCTGATTTCGAAGTCGAGAGTTCCAACGTTTAAATCCTAGTAAAGGCAGTTACTGCTATACGGATTTGAATAATAGATCGTGGATACCGGTATTTTTTGGTGGTTGGGTTTCAGTTAACCACACATCTCAGAAATGTTGACCTGAGACTGTACAAGACTACACTTCATTTACACCCATACCTCATTCATCCTCTAAGTAATACCTGACGGTGATTCCAGGAGACTAAACAGGAAAAATCTATTTTTAACTACTTCCTAGCTAGAAAGAGTTATATATACTCGGTTTGCAGTAATTACTGACGATAATAGAGGCCGTTAAATCAGACCCAGTTAGATAAAAAACGTAGTTCCTTTTAACCGGTTGCACATAAATATCTGTACAAATTGATGATTTAACAATATTATTAATTTAAATATCATAATGAGGAATTAGTAATGTCCCTTCAGGAGGCTCCAGTCTCAGGAATTATTCCTTAAAACATTTTACTGTCATCACAGAATTCAGAAAGAAAGGAAGGAGGAATTATCTCACAAATAAGAATAATTATTAATTTTCAAGTACATTGTATTTTTGCTACAGCCAACGAAATTGATGAGCTGCTTTACTTTGTAAATTTTTGTACGAATTAAATTTTATTTTTATGTAACTTTTCATTAGAGAATGATTAAGATGACGGTCAAGAAGGGTGTCTGACTAACATTAGATAAAATATTTCGCCAAATTCTATAAAAATTGGGATAATGGAGTATTACACCACTTTGCACCAATAAATAACTGGCTAATTACTTGTTTTATTTAATAATATGTAACTTTGCTCGAACTTCTTATCGTTTAACACAGATCCAATTTTTAGTTTTTAAGAGCTAAAAATAATTTAAGCTACAAACTAAAAATTTTAAATTTCATTTTTTTACTTCACTGTTTGTTTTTTAATCCTTTATTAAGTTTTTACGTATAGCGAAAAAAGAAAATTAGAAGCACTTAAATAAAGTGATAGGTATATATCTGCATCAATACATCAAAAACGCTTTTGTAGATAGATAAAGTAAGTTAACAATAGGAGAAGGAGCGAAAGATAATGAGAAACAGAGATGAAAACAAAGGAGATGTTAGAGGAATTTTGGAAAATGGAACAGCCGAAGAGATGAAAGTTTAATTTAATGAACGATATTTGAAAGCTAGCAAACTGCAAAAGAATCAGGCAGAGAAGTGAAAAAATAAGGGGTAAAGCTTCTGACATACTAAAAGGAGTATTTATGATCTGAGAAAAGCAAAGTAAACAAAGTGGAATAGAGTTGGGAAGGCATTAAAGATCTACAAATTCTGAAAGAAATTTCTACACAATGATGATGTTATACAAGCTATTTTGATTTTTAACTGTAGAAAAGGTTATTTAATTTGATTACACTTCAGTAGCGTAGTGATAAAAGTTAACAGTTACGTAACATTTGTATCGCGGTGCTAATTATGCGTTATTCAAATACTTTTAACGAAATTCCTCAGTACATCAATGAATCAAGTTGTCTTATGACCCTTAAAGATGGATAAAATGTTAAATAATTAATTCGTCATATAATTTTCAGTTTGATAAATAATGTTCAATAAACTTCCAATCCCACCTTGTTTCGTACTAAGATAATAAACTGCAAAACGACGTAGAAAGTAAATGTATAACAAAAATAACAATCAATGTTACCACATACCGACAACTCGTGATTTATTTTGAAATTAAAGATTAACTTTTGTAAAAATCCTGCAGATACACAAATTGTGAAATATTTCAGTTAACTACTTCCTTCAACTAAACATGATTTTAATGCTATCATTTTTATTTTATCTTAATATAATTACTTTAAATAGAAGTAATTTTTTATTAAAAATCCTACACCATTTCAAAATAACGAATAATTACAGCTCTATCAAACATCAGCCCTTATACTCTAGCAAAGTGGTCTTATGAGAATGGCACGGCGTTTAGTACAGAGAAGATCTTTCACAGAATATTCTCTCTCCCAGAGAGTACCAGAGCTCTCTCAACATATGCATTCTCTCTTACAGAAATTAATTTAGTGTATGAGGTTTGTTATTTTGGTCTATTCCTGGATACAAAAATGACGTGGAAGAAACATGATGAAAAGACGTCAGAGAAAGTAAGAAATACACTAAATATACATAAAACATTGCCTGGGAAGCAGTAGGAGTGCTCTTTATGAATGTTAAACTTAACATAAAAGATTTACTTTAAACCTGTCTTGCTGCAGGGGTGTGAGGTGCTGACGTCGGCAAACTTGATTGAGATGAAACGTATACAGAAACACGCCATGCGACTTATTAGTGCGGCTGTGAAAACAACACTTATCCTGGCATTGCAAGATGGTAATTTAAATAGAACGATTAGCAATTCTTCAGTACTAGAAATTAACTAGATTGCCTATTGACTACTGCTGGCCCCGCATAAGCCCCGCATAAACGCCGTTTAAAAACACAAAAGGGTTTTATATAAATGGTCATATAGGTAAATCAGGAGTTTGTTCCTGCTTATAGCGTAGAGAATTTTGAACTTCCAGAATGCTCATTACGTACATTCAACATTGAAGCTAGGCTGGACTTATATAGGCTATTGAGGTAACCGGATGTTGATGGATGCTATTAACGTCATCGCGCAAAAGTTTATACAAGAACACTATCTCGAGTCAGAATGGTCCCATATTTATACTGACGGCTCTTTGAAGGAGGATGGTGGGTGCGTTGGAGTTGGTATCTATGGTTCTCTTTCCAATTTTTATTTAACATCAAACTCATTTCAATGAAGAACTGGAGGCAATTAACAACCTTCAAAAGAGATGTTGGCCAAATCTGAACTTCCCAGTAAATTAGTATCGTTTTGCCATTCTAAATCTGCTCTTCAAGAGATCTCATCGTCTCTCAATAATGTCAAAAATATTTGAAATTAAACACTCTGTTGGCTGATTAGGTGAAGTTCTTTCAGTTATCTTTCAATGGAAAACATCTCCTTCTAGAATTAAAGGAATTGAAAAGGCTGACTTGGCGAAGCGAGGACCCCGAATAATGATGAATGAAACACGTACCTTATTTTTTATCATTCCATTATAAATGTTATAATCCGAAGGTTTAAACAAAAGTTCCTAAATTATATAAAAACTCAGTTGGAAGATAAATAGTATATAGTTACAATTAATGGCAAGAACATAATCCTGAAAATCCTCGAAGGGAATCTGTGACAGTCTTCAGGATGATTACGGGTCATAACTGCCTTGCAGAATATCTTTTCAGGATGAAAATCCTGGCATCTCCTGAGTGTGTCATCTGTAGCAGTGAAGGTTCTGTTATGAATTGGAGTCATTAAAGTGCATGTAAAGAACTGACTGATTATAGAACATGTCTGATGAAACATTATACTCGAAAGCCAGAAATGTAATGACATTGTATTAATAAATTGAGAAGAAAATGTCAACATAATAAAAAAGGTATAAAAAGAATCACTTAGGAAATTTCAAAACCAATTTACTTACGTACAAAAAGATCTATTCCTTTAGATATTCGTATAATAATGTAATTTGTAAACAAAAATTTAAATAGATATTACATAATAAAATTTCGTACATTAATAAATTACAAACTAGCTTGTAAATAGATTTTTTTGTTGTAAATGGAATATTATAGATAAAATCTCAAGATGGTTTCTTTAGATTGCACTTATATATATGTATTTTAAATTAAAATATAGTTTTCTCTTAGGTGAATGTAAATAAAATAAAGTTGTATTATTAAATATTCATGTATATATATATATATATATATATATATATATATATATATATATATAAATCCTTATAAATACACATTTAATGTTATTACTCAAAGGATGTAAGAATAACCACATAACTAAAAGTAGTTAAAAGTAAACCCACACACATTAACCATGACCAAAAGGATAAAAAGGTTTTTACTTTCTTTAAGCAGTAGAAACAATTTTGACCACTAGAGTTTATCCAATAAGTAGTCTGTAATTGTTGTTTTGAAGAAAAACAAAGCGAAAAAATAAAACTTATTTACGTAACTACAAAGTTCTATGAGCAATAAGTATTACTAAGCGCACACTTTATGAAACAAACATAAATTATAGCGGTAGATATATAATTTTGATTATTTTGTAATTAACCAAAAACAGTTAATAATTTGACCCTTCATACCACGTAATTTTTTATTCACTCTTCTATGGCTTTCGCTTCCTGAAGGACTCATGAGCTGCCTCGAGCTTTATTCTGAATTTGATTCAGTCTGTAACTGTGATTCCTCGGATCATTATTTCTCATCACCTACACTTTTCTCTTATTTTTGATCCTCGTTTCCATATTTTTACCTCACTACATGTGTTTTCTTCCTATATTAAGTTTTAAGATAATCCTGAAGCACACTCACCATTCGACATCTAACATGAAAAAAATAAAAAATACCAAAACAAGAAATGACGATGATGTCAGGATGGTCGCAGAGTTGTTAGATTTTTAAATATTAAATATTATCACATTGAAATATTTTTTTGAATATATACATAATATAAATTTAATACAAATATAAATGATAAAAACAATATTATTGTAACTTTGGTTTTCCCTATAATTATTTTGATAACTGTCAACTCTGAGATAGATCCTTCGCACACATTCTCTTTTTTTTCTTTACCAATTATTAGAAATTACGATATCTTCAGTATCCTTTTAAAGCATCCATAATTTTTATTCCATCGTCATTTTTTGTAGAACTTTCTACTTTCTTTTTTCAAGTTATTTTAATTAACCCCCTTAAGATTAGTTCTAGCTAGTTGGCTTTTCTATTTTGAATTGTTTATTCTGAGTCATCTTAATTACTCTCCTTATCACTTCTCTTAGTGCATATATTATATTATTATATCATATAATCTTAGTCCATATTATCTTGTTAATTACATAAGTATCATTTCTTGAAATAATTATGTACGATAAATATTGAAATTGTATGAAGTAAATAATAATTATGAAAGTAATTTATATTTCACTCAGTCTCTAAAAAAACAAAAACACACCAATGCCCAAAAAAGATAAAAATACCTTTAAAGAACAATGTAGAATTTTGAATTAATGCTTATAATAGTAGAATTAATGATTTTTTTACAACTCGTATTTGTGAAGAAAGGTAAAAATTAAATTATTAATACAAATTAAAATAAAATTTAAAAAATTGAACAAAAATTTGTCATAAAAAATCAATAAATTTAAACATCTACTACTCTTAAATGTCTGTTATTAAAACTTTTGAAAATACTACGTTAATAATGGCAAATATCTTTATAAAATATTTGACAGTAATTTATGATGAAAAAAGAATAGTTCGTTGTAGCAGCAGTAGAATGGATAAAGAAAGAAAAATAATGTTGAAGCTATAAAACAAACATTTTTCTTAAATGAATTCTACTTGATAAAATTAAAAAAACGGAAAGAAATGAAATATTAAAATCTTTTAAGAATGAGGTAAAAAGAATAATATAAGATGATGATAATGACGATGACGATGAATCTTACTTATATTTTTAATAATATATAAGCTACTTTTATATTTTATGTCTCCATTTCTTTCTATAAAGCTCTTTCTTAGTAGTTAATATATTTTCATAAATCGTTTTGTAAATAACTTAATAATAATACATAAAATATTTCACTTATTAGTATTAATAACTTCTTGTTAGTTGAGTTTAGTTTTACAATGGAAAAACTAAGCGTATACTTCTTAATTATATTAATCAAAAACAAACATCTTGTTTTATAATTAATTATTTTAAAAATAAAATAAACACTTTTATTTACAATTTATTTATTCAAAAAGAATTAAGTTATTTAAAAAAAATAAATATGCAAACTTTAGTTTTAATACATTATTTATGTTGCAATCTGCAGTAATACATTTTAATTATTAATACATAATTACAATATTATCAATTACATGTGTAAATGGATTACATTTTTATTATGCTTCGCTTAATTGAAAAAGAATTTCAAACCTGAGAGAATATTTTTACAGATACAATAATTCAAAATGTTTATGAATCTGTTTATATGTTCCCTTAAATCGGAGAAAATTTTAATGATCGATTCTTTTGCTACTGTGTTTAATTAGTGTTGAAATAAGTATTTCATCAACAACTTTTACAAAACATTTTGAAATTTCAAACGGGATGGTTCCTTCCACTAATTTGTAGTAAAATATTTGTGATTTACTGATTATGGATGAATTTTAGAAAACAATTTCAGGACAAAAACTTAAAAAAAGAATTTGAAATAATCATACGAAATAGTTTTATTTTTTTGTTTAAATTCCCCCAAGGGAACTCTCAGAACACTGAGTAAATCAGTTTATTCTTGTAAGAGAAATTTGTCTTATTACTAAAAATAACTTTATTCACCACTATATCTTGTAATATTTGTTGAATAAATTTTTTTATTCGCTGCTCTACGTTTAATAAGGTTTTATCCCAATAGAAGTTTTTTAATGAATTTACTTTGTTCGTGATTATCTAGGTTTGTTTGGGTAGTCTATGCTGACAAAAAATAAAGTTTTTAAAAATGGTGAATTAAAAGGTAACCAGTAATGTCAGATGATGTTGAAAGATACATCCATACTTTCTTGCGAATACACCAGGAAATACCCACCAAGAAATACCCAGAAATACTCAAGTATAATATTATATTTGAGAATTTATAAATCCATTCTTGTAGCAATAATTGTTGACAAAACTTGATACATACATACATACATATACATTTATGGACTGTATATTTAAATTCGACAAAATATTATATGAAATCGCACTTGATATTCATCAATCCATATTTATAAAATGATAACGAATGTGTGCAATTTTAAGTTAAAAAATTGATATTTTTAAATTTATCGGAATAAGAATATTAATAAAAATAATAACTGGATTTTTTCTCTTTTCTATACTCCTTTCAGGCAGTTCTTTGTTCTATAACGCTACTTTCAGAGTTGTTAGTGCTTAAAAATTGGAGAAGTCAAATTTTAATATCCACACAGAACTGTTGCTTAGAAATTGGGTAGAAGAGAATAATAATAAAAAAAAATAATAAAAAAAGAAAGAATGTAATAATGTAAATCTATGTTAGACAAAATAATAAATTAATATCAACACTTTTTATTTGAATGTCGTTTGAAATACATAGTAATACCTAAATACGTAGTAAGAGATGGAAGTAAAAATTACAGGAAAAGAGAAACTGTTAATGCAACTGGGAGAAATATCAAGGAAAATACAGAAGCGAACGGAGTGGTATAATTATGTCATGAGAGGAGTTGAAAAGTATGAAAGTATTAAAGTAATAAAAGTTGAAGACGATGAAAGTGAAATTTATATCAACTTCAAGAGGTACGCCTAAATGAAGATGAAGGGAGTTTATGGAAAGGGATTTAAGGTAAAGTAGTTGAAGTAAAAGACACATGAAGTGTAAAAGACTCCCACATGAACACGGGACGAAAATAAAATTTAAAAAATTCATTAAAAGTGATGGAAAATCTATAACGCCAGTTAAAGACGTGGATTTAAGACTCTATGTTCAGAGGAAAGAAATAGTAGCGAGTTAAAGCCCAAAAATAATCCAATAAACAATTAAATTAGAGAAAGTTATTATTACTACCGTTATTTAACATCGAAACTCATTAAATATAAATTACCAATTTGGATTTAAGTTTTATAAAGCCACTCAAATTGAATTACTGTTTTCTTCTTCACCTGTATCATAGAATTTTATAAGTTATAAGAAAGAAACTAAAGAAAGCTAAATATAACCTAATTAAGATAATTAAGCTTTGGGAAAATTAGTGGTAAAATATTACAACGCGGTAATGAAACCCAAATATATTTTTACCCATACCACTTTTTAAATGTTAAATTAGTACCGCGTTCTAATATTCAAGCTGTTGAAAAATTAATATTATGATATTTTATTATTCTACGGAATAAGTTAAATTTGAAAGAAACTCGTAGTAGGGCAGTTAAAGTTTTGAATTCCATGATTTCTCATTAAGGCATGAACTCAGCCGTTTATTTAAGAAAAAAAAAACGTGCTAAGGATACTAAAATAAGGTGAGGAAAACTTAAGAATTAGCTTTATTATTTTTATATTTTGTTTAATAAAACCGAGATGTACCCATTCGGGATAGAGTAAGGGGTGAGCTCGGTTAATAGAATCGGTAATCAGTTAAAAATTACTTATATCTAAAAATTATACAATTTTTTTTTAAATCCTTTATTTGGAAAATTAAATAATAATTGGGTAATTAAATTTTAAAAGACAGAGAAAAATTAATTTCAAAATAATTGAATTTTTAATTCGTTTGATTAATATTTAGATAAATGAAGTAGATAATCACCAATTTAAAAAATGAAGTAAATCTAAATACAATATATAAATAAAATACTTTATAATATTATATATTTCAATTAATTAAATTTACTATAACGTATTAGAGATAAAAATAATAAATAAATCAATCGATTTTAAAATAAATAATATTAACAGAAATGTTAATGTTTTGTCATTAAATATATAATTAACAAAATTCTTAATTAGGATAAATTATATATTGACGGTAAAGAAAAAGGAGTGTTTGGGGCACATACTTCCACATAAGATTTGGAATTTTAAACTTATGAATACGTTTGGAGCAGTATTTTATCAATATTTATTTTACTCTTAAACGAGTAAAATACAGCAGTCTACTCAAAGACTGCCAAAATTCTTTTTATTTCTAAATAAACGTAGAGGAAAATTAGTTTGACAAAACACCGTGTCATTTTACTGATTTTAGAGTTCCAGTAATAATTAAGTGAAAGAATATTATTTTTGGTATTTTTGTGAAAAGTAGACCTCAAACATTTTCCACCAAATTTAATAAATAACATTCAACTCATCCCAGGTCCGGTAGGGGAAGACACCTGCTTTGTGTCCATTCTGGTCGCCACTCCTCCACTCCATTCAACCCCTGATAAGCTTTACCGGAGGTCGTCTTTTAGACCCTCTGATATCACATCATAGTCTTTAGTTTGGCCTCTAACGGGTTGCCATTGATGCAAATGCCTCGGCAAACATTTCCATCAGTGTATTTACACAAGTTAGCATCACCTTCGTACGGCTTCTTGCAACCAAGACCACCTACCATAACTTACAACCCTCAACTATCAAATTAACCGATTCGTGGAAGCACAATCCCCTCGCCTTCCTCTAACACGAAGGTTTCACACAAAAATTCTTCCCAAATCTAACTTTAATTAGACTGTGCACTCAAATCATTACTTGAGTCTTTAAACATAAAAAATACTATTTTCTTACCCACAAAACAAGTGTTGAGTGAAATAACGATAATTTTGTCCTACAATTCAATTTACTCAGTCCTTTTGATTTACTTAAAAATCAAGAAACAAATTCAATTCGTCGTTTTTAAAAGTATATTAAGTCACTGGAAAGCAATAAACGTAGAAAGAGCATTAAACAATCCATTGTAGCAAAGCAGTTGAACCGGGCAACTACATAATTCAATCAGTCAATTAAGTTATCGAGTTTTTCACAGTCGTGTCTTTTTATAAAATAATGAGTTCAGTTGTCCACGAGGTGAGGGTAAATACAACTGGTCTTTCATATTAAAAAGTACTATAATTGACTGAAAAGTAAGTAATAATGCATTAAGTAAGTTAGTTTTTTTTTTTTTTGAGGTTTTTAGGGGCATCGACTACTTTGGTCATTAGCCCCATCCCACTTCAAAAAAAAAATAAAAAAAAGGTTCTTTAATTCATATTTCCATGAAGAAAATAAGTGATCAAAATTTCAATCTTCTAATTTAAAATCCAACAAGTAAGTTAGTAATGCATTAATAGGGACGCTAAATAAAATGTAGAAAGAAAGGAAAAAATCTACGGTTATAAAATAATTTTTAGTGATGTTTAAAAGGTATTTATTTGCATAATTATTTTCTCATATTTAATCTAGAGTATCGATAAACTTAATCATAGCCGTAAAGTAAAAATTAATTTTTCAAACCTTGACATGAAGCACATAAAATTTTCCGTACCACTATTAGTCCGGGTCAAGAAAAAAAATATCTGTGTTTGAAGAGTCGTGTTATACTAATCATTTGAACGAAATATGGTTTCATGCTACATTAATTTTATATTACGTTAAAACTAAATTTTTTTTTACATTACAAATAAATTTCTAATGTAAAAATAATTAATAAATATAAAATATCTTTCTACTGTAAATGAATAATGTAATGTATTATAATCTCATTTGTAAATAAGAAAGTATAATTTTACTGAAAGAATGTAACCAATCAGTAGATTTGGTGATTTATCATATTACCACTCTAAGTATATTAGATTAGATATTAATTTTTAAATTAAAAAAACAGAAGTCAGTTTAATGGGGTAGAAGGAGTACATACATGCTTATATGTTAATGGGCTTTCATTCCAAAATATGAGAAAAAAATGATAATAAAATAAAAATATTTTTTTAAACAATTACGTCATTAGTAAAAACGTTTCTCATTTTCATGACAAGTATGTTGTTATAAATCCTAATGCGTATGTTAACTGTATTGTAAAAATGTTAACTTAATTAAATAAAATACGCCTATAGTGAAAGAGAAATTATTAACAACCTACACAAGATCAGATGTCAGTTCTAAACCAGAATATACACAAAGCAAGCGCTAATTAAGAAGGAGTGAGGCATGGAATATAGTTTGACCGTTTCGCTTAAAAACTTGTACCGTTGAAAAATCAAAACAAGAATTCAAGTACAAATTTTATAATTTGATTGTTAAGTAACCATCCAACAAAAGAAATTAAAGCTTTTTAAGCTTGCAATGATAACACTGTTCTTTTGGTGGAAACGATACATGACTTAGGAGAAATGCTGAGTGGCATGGATTTAAAGTTAGGAGAAAAAATGCGAAATAAAAATCGTCGTTGTGGGAACATAATAATCGAACTGTAAGTCCAAAGGTTAGACCCAAGTATTTTTGGGTCAAAAATTAATCAAAAGAATCAACACTGATATTTTCTATTATTAGGTAAATTGAATTAAGACAAAATATACATGTCATAATTCTTTATAAAAAATAAATTAATCGTTTATTTATTGATATTTAAATAAAAAAATTGTTAAATATTAAAATTCCTAAAATATTTTAAATAATAATATTGCACTTAAAAGATATAATGAATGAAGCTGTTAGAAGAAGCCCCCCAAAATTTATGCTTTATTGTTGGTACACACTAACACGTTAAAAGATATATTAAAATTAAATTTTTACCAGAATTATAAAAAATAAAATTACAGAACAAATATTGTTATCAGTTCATTTCGGGGATTCAATGTTAAAAAAAAGTTTTACAATTTAAACAGAATTAGTACTTATAAAAAAAAAAAATTAATCCTAAAATATAAAAAAACGAAAAAACTGAACTACAGTTAAGATAGATACATCAAATAGAAGCTGACTAGATTACAAATACCAAAGAAAAGTTACATAAATATTAGAGAAAAGTATTAATGTAAATTATTCACATACAAATTAAGGAATAATGAATATTGATCAGAGCGAAAGACTTCGACTTACCTTATACGAGTTATGTTATTAATATGGGACATAAATTATAATAGTTTGAATAAAAAAACAATTAAATCAAACTGAAGTTTCCTTTTTCATTATATAAAACATTATAGAATTCAATTAATTTGTTATATATATTTTTATTTACTTGACATGTTTACATAATGGTAATTCATTATGCAATCAAAAAAAGATTAATTAAGAGTTTATATTGATCCTTTTCCTTTTGTTTATTATTATAATCGCGATTTGAATTAAAATTTGACTTAAATTGATTTTAAGAGACCAAGTGAGTTGAAAACAGTGACTAGTGATAATACAAAGTGTACTACATCATCATAGTGTGGAAAAACCTTTTCAGTAAGTTTTTATTCAAAATTTAAGGTTATACATATATTACATTATACAGCTAAATTTTCTAAGTCGATAGACATGCCAAGTCTTGTTGGTGACGTCATCGACTATAGCAGTAAACAAGGACTTGGAAAAGTTTTCGTCGAATATTCATAAGACAAGAATATAATAAGTCCTACAGACACTCATAAGGGCATACCTTTTTCCTTCAATAGCTCCTGTAATTTTCCATATTTTTCAAAACTTTCTCCATATCTCCACAAATCACAAATTTTCCCTTCCGTTGACCCCCCAAAATTTTCAACCACTTTTTTGGCATTATACATTTTACCTCCCCCCCTAACCGCCCCTTCCGCCAAAAAATATTTTTTTGGGAAGCTCCTGCCCGAGTGGGGTCTCATTGGACTCGGAATCAGGCCCTGAGTCCAACGCAAGGCAATGAGACGACGAAGCTCTTTGCCGCTGGAGGACAAGTCCTCACAAGCGGCCGGATGGTCTAAGATAAAAAGTATAAAGAAAGATACTACTTCACATGAGATGCATGGAGACGGGCGGTGCTGAGTCTGGCAACACTCAGGAGAGGAAGAATTGGAAGACAGTAGAGGACAGAGGGGCAAAAAGGGCGAGAGCTGGCTCGTCGGAGGAAGGAGCCCCCCTGACACTCAGAGATGTAACCTATAGACTCGGTCACGTATTAATGCAATTAAGGCAGAACATAGGAAAATCAATGATGAGGCTTCAGAAAAGGATCATATTGGAACACAGACGGAAGGTCACTTTCACGATGGGATGTCTGATATTTTGGATACAAACCTAAGCGAAGAACAGCTACTGGACAGGCTCCCAGCTAGATGGTCCACCTGGCTGATGAATAGGCTCACCCAGGTGCCTGCGGTAAAACCGGGCGAGGATAATTGCCATTTTGTTGACCGGGCCAAGATAGGGCCTAACAGCCAGTTTACAGGAGCGAGTCCTGGGGCACTTGTGCTCCATACTCCACAATTCTGGAAGACAACAGAATTACTACTAGGGGTACTAGATATTCAATTATTTACTACTCTAGCAAAGGAGAAAGAGCCACGGCAACACACCCGATCAGGGCACTCAAGAGGGTAGTGGGGAAGACGGAATCGGCGGTCTTCATTATCCCCCTGGTACGACAGGTACGACTATTAAAAAAGTAGTCATATACATAATGAGAAAAGGGAAGACGCTCCCCAAAATGGTGATTCCAAGCCAGGGAGAGCAAGTGAGAGCGAGGTCCAGATCGGTCTCTGCGAGGAGACGAACGCCTCCAATCCCTAAAAGTAAAACTGTGGTCGTAAAAGCTCAAGGGAAGACGTATGCAGAATTAGTCAGAACAATGAAAGACAAGGTAACCGCAGAGGAGGCGGGCGAGGTACTGTCTATAAGAAAGGGCAGGAACCAAGAGGTTGAAGTGAGAATAAAGGGTTCCCAAAAAGCAGGAGAGTTTACCACGCTGCTCCGCGACAGAGCAACAGACCTCCAAGTTGACGTCAGGAGAAGGGGTGACCGAAGAACAGTAGTACACGTTAAAGACTTAGAGCACGATACAACAACAAAAGAACTTAAGATAGCAGTCGAGAAAACTATTGGCACGGATGAGAGTTTTCAAATTACCTCAATCAGGGAGGTATCAGGTAACACCAAAAATGCGACGGTAATAACGACTCACAAGGGAGCATTGAAACTAGTAGCAAAGAGATTAAGAGTGGGATGGGTTAATTGCCGTACGTACATACGAACGGAAGCTGAGAGATGCTTTAGGTGTTGGGGCACCGGGCACGGAAGACGAGAATGTAACGGCCCCGATAGAACTAGCCTGTGCTTCAGCTGCGGGGAGCAAGGTCATTTAATAAAAGACTGCCGTGAAGCCGCGAAGGTGTCTAGATTGCAATAGTCACGGTCACAGGATGAGAAGCAAGGGATGTAGCAAACTACATGATTAAGGTACTCTTATTAAATAATAATAGGAGTATACTTTCCAACGACCTTGCAGAGTAAATAGCTGCAAGAGGAGAATACGACTTTATAGTGGCAAAAGAGCGCAATGTTTACGCGGCTGCCAGACCACAGTGGGTTCCAGACAGAAATGGGGTAGTCGCCATCAAACGAGTCGCTAACAACAGAAACTTCGGACTTTTATAAGAGAAGACGATATTGTAGCCATGGAGCTGAGTGAAGTGATTCTGGTTTGAAGCTATATTAGCCCCAACTGTACATTGGAGCGGTTCCAGGAAAGAATTTTCAGCCTACAACACATAACTATGCAATCTACGAAACGCGTTGTAATACTAGGCGACTTTAACTGCAAGACTACTGCGGCTGGCGCAGACTCTTCCAACTTTAGAGGCAGAGTGCTGAAAGATTTTCTGGCGACTACTGGCGCGACATGTATAAATGACGGAGAGGCTACGTACAGCGCCAGAGGTCATACATCTATCTTAGACCTCGTAATAATCGACAACAGATTTAACCCGGACACAGTGGCTTTCAAAGTACTGTTGGTAGAGACAGCAAGCGACCACAAGGCAGTAGCTATTGAAATCAGAGAACAAAACATGAGATACACAACATAGCGCTGTACTAAGATGGCCAAAACACCATACACAAAAGATTGTAACTAACGCCGCAAGAAGGATCACAGAGGGCACAAATTTAAATCCAGATAGTTTCCAAAACATCATTACTGAAGAAATATCCAGAATTCCATGCACGGTATCAAGGCACCAAACAGTATATTGATCGAACAATGACATAGCTAATCAACGAGATTACATGAGCAGATGCAAGAGAAAACACAAAGGCTTCGAGCTCATTCCGGCATAAGCGACGAGAGCAACAGAGCCATGAATGAATACAGAACGGCCAGAAAACGCCTCAACTTTCTTATAAAACAAGCAAAGCGTAAAAAATGGAATGACCTATGCAAGGAACTGGAGGAGGATCCCTGGGGGAAAGCTTTTCAGATTGCGACAAAGCGGCTTGGCAGGAAAGCCCTATGGCTTAACAGCGACAAGGCTCTACAACAATTAAAAAATGTATTCCCAAGAGAAGAAACTGTCCCTATCGCATGCAGGCATATCGAGATATCCCTGCATGCGATAGGGGCAGATTTGATCAGCAGGAAGTTCTAAGCGCGATCAAAAAACTCAGTAACAAGAAAAGGCCGGGGCCAGATGGAATCCCCGCGGCAATACTGAAGGGACTGGCAGAAACTGTCCCTTGGAAGGTGGTGGATGTGGCCAGTTTTGGATTGCAGCACTGCACTTTTCCGCGCTGCTGGAAAGAGGCCAGGGTGCGAATACTGACCTGGAGGAATATCACCCAATCAGTCTGATTAATAACATGGCGAAGACGGTAGAAAGATTCTTAGCCGGCAGACTGCAGGAGGAGCTAGAGCAAAGGAATTGCCTACATCAAGACCAATACGGCTTCAGGAGAGGGCGATCCACAGTATAGGCCATCAAACGAGCCATGGACTGGGCATTAGTAACCAGAGGTGGCACCTGGAGAACAAAAAAACCTCCCACTACTCATACTACTCGATGTGAAGAATGCTTTTGGAACAGTACCCTGGCCAGCAATAATAGAAGCCCTAATAAACATGAACATCAGCAGATACCTGATTAACCAAATCAATCAGTACTTACTTGATAGGCATATTGAGGTTTAAGACCGTAGATGGCAAGGTGAATTATCAACTGTTCGGAGGAGTTCCCCAGGGATCAGTTCTGGGACCCATATTATGGAATATTTTTTACGATAGGATCTTCAGACTACCCTACCCTGAAGGCGTAGACATTGTCAGATATGCAGACGACGTGGCCGTCCTCGTAAAAGACAAGGAGATTGACAAACTCGAAACTAATGCAAATCAGACCCTACAATTAATAGATAACTGGCTTAACAACAAACAATTGCAGATGTATCCAACCAAGTCCAAATGCATCCTACTCTCGGGCAAGAGAAGAGTCAGGAGCATAAATATTGAGATAAGAGGTGAAAACATACGAGAAGTCAACAACGCAAAATACCTAGGAGTGTACATAGACAGAAGCCTAAAATTCGGCCAACATATAAACATGGTCTGTCAAAAGGTTGCCCCAACAACCAAAGCCCTAGCGGCATTATTTAATAATCGCAGTGCACCAAAATTGGCAGTTAGGCGGCTCATTACATCAGCACTGATGTCAACTATACTATACGCAGCCCCAGTCAGGGAAAGTGCTGTGAACGTAAAACGTAACAAAAGCAAAATGAGAAACGTACACAGGGCCTTAATCCGAGTAGTTCTAGGCTACAAGTTCTGTAGCCTAGAACTACTCGGATTATAGTAACTACTCGTAAGATATAGTTTATCTTACGACGCATTATGTGTACTACCTGAGATTTCTCCTATAGCTTCAAATAAAAGGCAGAAGAATGAAAAAATGACAAAAATCATTATATTGTCATGAAGGCATGACAAAATCTGAGGTGGAAAACATGATTATTAACAGTTGGCAAACCGTTTCGTCCGCTTCTCAAGTGGGACAGTGGACACGAAGGCTAATCCCTGATCTGAAGGAGTGGACAAACAAAGTAAAAGGTGGATTAAATTTCCATACGACCCAACTCTTAACAAGATACGGGTCGTTTGGCAAGTATCTCTCTAGAATAGGGAAAAGGCAGACATCACAATGCTCAGATTGCCACGAAGAGGACGACGCGGAACACACTATTTTCAACTATCGAAAATGGGAGGGTTTCAAATATGAAATCAGGAGTAATAATCTCACACCGGATAACCTTGTCAAATGGTTATTACAAGATAGCAGGAACTGGGATCTCTAATTTCGCGAGCTCCATCCTCAGAATCAAGGAGGAAGAAGAGAGGCATCGTGGGGGAGAGGCATGACGATAGGGCAGGGAGGACAGTCCCATCCTGGAGGGCCGGCATGATTAGGTATGTCGGTATCAGAGAAGGGGTGGGAACTCCTGTGGAGTCTAACAGGGGTCAAGTAAAGACCAAGTCCCGGCCGGTGGCGCCGGTTCCTGGGGGCGCCTCAGGGCTTGCTGGGGCTGGTGCTATCGGTTTGAGGCAGGCATGAAAAGAACGAGACCCGGTCCTCCGCGGGCAGGGGGTAGACGGC
Organism: Lycorma delicatula; assembly: GCF_047948215.1. Taxonomy (NCBI): domain Eukaryota; kingdom Metazoa; phylum Arthropoda; class Insecta; order Hemiptera; family Fulgoridae; genus Lycorma; species Lycorma delicatula. The sequence goes on from NC_134456.1 coordinate 200,123,383, forward strand.
ATAGCCGTGTCTTCCTTGCGCGCGGAGGATTAGAGGCAGACAATATAAAAAGATCCGGAACCGGGGGGGGCTGACCTACCGTGCCGGACGTACTGCCGGTGGGCAGGAAGGCCCTCTTAGAGTCACAAGGACACGTCCCTAGGCCGCGTATACTTTAGTGGATGTCCGGCCCAGGGATGTAGGGTCAGTACCTCATGTAGTTCCTCTAATCATCTTATCATGAAATTGAAACCTCTTACATTTAATTCTATGTTTTATTATTATCAATATTACATTATTGCTTTAACACAATAATCTTAAGTTCTCTAATCAAAATAAATTTCATTTTGCTAAATAAATGATTAAAAGTTAATAAATAACTCAATGACGAATAGAAATGCAGCAAATTATAAAACAGAATAAAAACAAGTTATTTTAAAGGATACAATATCATTTTCCAAATATTCAGACACGCAAAAAAATAAAAAAGGGAGGACATTTATAAAATTCCGGCTTTTTTAAATTTCAAAAGATTATACCACCTTAATCTTAGAAAAAGCTGTGAGAATATGACATAAATAATAACAAGCATAGTAAATCAAGAATACAAAAAAAAAAACATAATAATTTAACCCGCGATAGTTATTTTTTAGTTATTATAATTTTAAAAGCAAAATTTACGTGGCTTAGTGGGAGGGAGAGAGAATAAATAACTTTCAGATAATTGTATTCCACTGCTCCATTACTGCACTGTATACTATCACTATCTCCTCTCTGACTATCTCTCATTCTTGGTGTTTTTAAAACGTTTAGTATATACGGTTTTATTATTTTAATCATGTTATTGTTTGTTTGTGTGAATGTGAGCGCATTCATGTGAATTTGTGAGTATTCCAGTATATATATATATATATATATATATATATATATATATATTATTTTGGTACATTTATGCATATATATATATATATATATATATATATATGAGAACGTTTGTATGTTTTGAGTGCAGACTATGCGAATCTCTAAAATGACTCCATGCTATACCTCATCCTATACCATCTATTTCAAAAACGACCCTTTGTTCTACGCTTACTGAATGAATTGTGATAAACTACAACCAGAAAAATTCACGTTTTGCATGCCGTCCAATATGAAAACGAACTGCCGTTTACACATAAAAGATATACCCGCACTCGTTAATACAAGCAAACATACCACTGAAACATTACACCACAAAAAATATATACATGTATATAATAATAACAGAGGAAACATGAATGTCAACGAAGTGTAAATTGACATCCTGTAAACTGAGATAATGTTGACTAATTTATTTATTTATTAAAAACCAATTTACTATTTCATTTATTTTCATCATTATCTTAACACAACAATGAATTTGTGGTATTTCTTTCATAATATTTACTAAAAAAAGGCCTGGATTTTTCCCTTATATATTTACTAGTAAACTTATAATTAAAAAAATATCCGCATTTTTTAGGATTAAAGAAAGAGTATAAATGGGGAGTACATTTTCATCCGCGCGAAGGCAATTATGTCAAGAATGTATCTCAAGTTACTTGTAAAAATATATCTAAAAAGATTTTTTTTTTCTATAAATATATATATTTTTTTAAGAATTAGTGTATATGTCAAGGTTATTTTTAAAACCCTTTTCAAATTTGAATACCATTTTAAACATTTTAAAAAAGAAATAGAAAAAAATGACAGTTGGCTTTTAATAATTTATCTTCACTTTTAAATAGGCGTATTACTTAAAGGACAAGATTTTGATACTGTATTCATGGAAATTCAAATATCTGGATCAGTATCCAAATGATATTTATTATTTATAAAATGTTGTTTCTTTCTTTAACTCTTTTTTTTTCCCAATACGAATTGGTAACCAGTTCTCGGAAGAAATTCCAGTCATCCGAGTGATCCAGTGATACAATTTAAATACAGTTTTAAATTAACGATTCATGTTAACTGATTTATATAACGAGCAAAACTAAATCCTGTTTTAACCTTCTGATATTTCGTCTATTAGTTTATTTGTGATACGAACAAACACGTTTTCCTATTTTTATAAAATCTATTTCTCGCTCTCAGCATATCTGTAACGTTTTAACAATAAATTTTTCGTTTAAAAATAGCGACCAGTAAATTTATTAGAAAATGTGTGATATTCCTCCACTCCACTTCTGTTCACTGGCTCTTTATGTACTATTTTGTAATTGTAAACATAAGTACAATTTACGATATACAATGTAGTAAAAAAAAAAGTAACTGTGAAAATTGAAAAACGCAAAAATTAAGTGAAACATAGAAATGTTATGAAAGTAACATTTAATAGTCATCAGTCAATAATGCATGGGTTCATGGAAATTTCAGTACTTAGGATTTCCTAATATAATATTATACTGTCAGTGGATAAAATTTCCGCTGTCATTGTGATTTGGACATTTGATAAGATCTATTAATGAGTAGAATATATTATCAGAAGTCAATACGTATCGACCGAACACATTTTGAAATCAAAAACTACAAATCATTAAAGTAATTATTTTGCCCGAACGATGAAGACTTATTCAAAAGTAAAATTACTCTACAATACATGTTCTTTGAGTCTTTAGTATAACAACTTCTACTTTAAACTAAACACTGGAAGGATGTAACTGTAACATAATTTTTTTAAAAAACAAGTTAGGAAGATGAATATCATCGTTTACAACTTTTTTTATTTTTATATAGATATATAATCGAAATGTTTACTAAGTTTTCTGAACTCTCGATATATTGGTAGCTAACTAGTTCCAATGTTTTTATAAATCTCATAGTCTGAATTTAATACTAAGAGTTAATTTTATTTACTGTGTTCGAATTATTTTCCGTTTTCACAAATAAGAATTAAATAATTTATATTTTATTAAGGACGTGTCTACAGACCTAATTTTCTCCTTACTTTTCAGAAAGTTCAGTTATTTCTAATTTCTGTATCAACAATGTTTAAGACATATACCAAGCCCGATTAGAATGATCCAGCAGCAAGGGACTCTGTCCAGGTTCTGCGATAAAGTAGGGAGTAATAGACTCCTGCCAACTTTGCATTCCATTCCAAGACATATAGATAAAAGCACATAAATTAACAATAACTTTTAATAATTTATCTCTGAAAGAATTTACTTTTCACTTAGGTTAACGGTATTACCTTGCAAACTTTTATAAGCCCATTATGTTTAACTGATTAAACAAAGAATAAATTCACAGGAATAGAACTGAGACTGCGTTTCATTTACTTAATATGTATAACTATAATATTAACAATAATAGTTTTTTTTTGTCACTTCCTCCACCGCTCACACTGAACCAGTACCTCTCCTTAGGGATAGAAGATACCAGGGGCAGCTAGGGGAGAAGCATAAAGGAAAAAACACAGCAGAACAGCAACAACCATGGTTTAGTGTAAGACTTAAATGAAAGGAAAATAATTAAGAAAGAAAAATTATATACATAATTTAATTATTATTTTTTGTTATAAATGTTTTTTTTTTTGTTTATTTTATTTTAACAAAAATTTACTACTGCGGAAATGATTTGACATACAAAATGCGCCAGAATCAAAAGCTACAAGAAACTTTAAACAATAAAGCAAAGAAAAAGGTCGAAGATTAACAATAAAACATGAACTGAAATCTATGTTTTAAGCCTCGGGGAAACAAGAAAAATGAACATCATTCTTTGACAGAAGATTTAAAAAATGGAGAAATAAAAAGAGTTCACAGAAACAATGAGGAACCTATCTCGTCTATTCTCTCTAGAAACGTTCAAGAAGATAGGAACAGGGAACTGGTTAAGACTGTGAAGGTGGTTGTAATAACTAAACATCGAAAAATCTCGTCTGGCTGACAGCTACAACAGACCGAAATGTTGCCGAAGTTCATGATTATTATGATTATAAAGTTTGAACTTATGACGATGCCAGCTAAGCAAATTATTCTCCACAGCTTCTATTTTATCGATTGTACAATTACGCTTCTTGTTCCATATCACCGAGCGTTATTCAAGAATGCTTCGCAATAGGGTATTTAAGAGCACAACATAAGTCGCAGGATTTTGAAATGCCTTCGAAAGTCATTTAATTAGACTAAGATATTTTTTTTCCTTACTTGTAATTACTTGAACATGGTCAGTTAAATACAGTTTAGCATCCGATAAAACACCCACATTTTTAAAGGAAAACTGGTAACGTATAACTGTACCACTTATGTACGTAATATGTACCATCATAAGTGACATGTTGCATTAGTTTTGCGAAAGAAAAATATCAGTTGGACTTAGATCAGCATTCAAAGGCGTAAAATTTATTCCGATCAAAAAGAAATTGCATCAATGCAACTCTGCGGATTGTGATGATCTTCAAGAGACTCAATTGTATGAAAGATCTTTAAGTTGTCAGCATATAATACAAATTTAACAGAAATAGAGTAGGAAGTGTCATTAACGAATAGAATGAAAATCAACGGCCCAAGTTGGAACCCTGTGGCACGCCGTTAAACGAATTTCTTCCCTGGATTCTCACCACCAAATCGGACAAAACCTTCTATTACTTATATACGGTTATCCAGTTCTTAATCTTTCACTGACGCCACATTTCTGAAGCCTCTGATGCAGAATGTGATGAGGCACCTTATCGAAGGCCTTTTGATAATCAAAATAGATAGTGCCGATTTGGCCTCGCTCTTGAACAATAATACTGGCTGTGGGAAGGAAAAACTTAAGGTTGAAAGGGTGAAACAACCACTCATGAAACCATGCAAATTGATGGGAATCTGGTGATATAGATGATTATAAATTTGGATCGAAATAACCTTTCTATATTTTTAAAGAAAGAAGTGAGTACGGATATAGGTCACAATTGCTGATTGTAGAATTACCAGGTTTAGGAATGGAAATGACTACTGCCCTTTTCCAGAATTAAGGAAAAATACCGGTTTGAAAATTTCAGTTTCAGACGGGTGTAAGAAAATGAGCGATGATATGGCCTAAGGAGCCTTAATGACATAATGTGGAATACCGTCATGACTCGGAGCGGTACTAGGCTTAAGGTTCTTAATAATACCAAGAACATCTACAGCAACCAGAGGAACATCAAGGTCATCCCAACTTCGTAGGGGAAGACATCCACGTTATGTCGCTTTCGTCTCCCCTTTCCTAGCCTTATGATGTGTTTTAATGGGATAAACATCAAGGTCAGCGCAATGAATAAAATCGTTAAGCGGAACCTGAGAATTCGTATCCTTATTAAACAAACTCCTGATATACCAATTGAAACTGCTCGCCAAAACGAAGGCGTAATTTTTTAGGGTCGGTCAAGCGTTCGTCATACAGAAGGTGAGAAATTTGCCTGCTACGGCCAGATCTATGATTGGCGATGTATTTTCAAAATCTGTCAGGACGATATGAAAGATCTTCCTCACATTTTCTGGCATATTGTTCTTTATCTCGCCTAAAAAATAACTTTAAAGAAAAAACTGAATTGCACAAAGTGAATTGCTAACCCAACTTTCTATTCGACATCATATTCCATTCATCTTGTTATTCCATCTGTCGTCTCAACTCACTCACAATCTCTCTTTCTCCTACTCATTCTCTCTCGCTCTGTAAGAGACATATTTTATATTCTCCCCAGTTTCTATCCGTACACATCCCATCCAAATCTGGTAACGGATTTATTTTAAAATGCTCTTCTCCTTCTTCCCTTTCAGTTCCATCATACAAGTCCATATAACGCCACAATTTTTATTGCGATTGCAACAGAAAATTCTTGACTTGCTGTCGCGACTAAGAAAAGGTCTTATAATCGATGAAAGCATCGACGTTTTCTTAAAAGGTCGATGAGCTATGTTTTTTCCTTATCAACCCGACAAGTAGCAGGGGGGGAACAATACAGGGGATTTGGCAGACGTTCGCCTTCCAGCTGGAACACTTTTCTTTACAGCATCATCGAAAACATAGTGCGATGTACTCACGTACTCATCCAGACTAGGATTCAAAATAACACCAGACTAGTCAGTATCATTAATAATCCTACACAAAATCATGTAATAGCTTCTAAAATTAATCTTAATGGAAGAGCGTCGAAATTTTTAATAACAATACCAAACGAAGCATGAAATTTCTCAAGTCCAACAGTACAAGAAACTTCAGTAAAGCAATTAGATAAAGTGAAGCCCAGCTGCAACCGGGGACAGAGTCAAAATCAGAAAATTCCAAAGAAACATTGTCAATGAAATCAAAATCAATTCCGTTCTACATTTTGAATAATAATTTATCTTAAGACGACAAAGTATGAAATTTGTCGTCTTAAGATAATTGCACGCCGGATGCAGTTAAATCCCTGTCAACCAACAGATCATACTTGAAGGAATCAAACTTGTTGGTCACATGATTAAAATAATTCTCCAGCACAGATGACGGCAACAGCCGGGCAAAAGAATGATTGCCGATGAGTAAACTCTTCCTCCTAGCACGATAAATCTCAAAACAAACGGATTCTGGACAAGCTCTAATTCATTTCTCCGAACATATGAGATAATTGATGAAACCTGGTAATTACGATTGGCTCGACAGATCCTACATGACGGCGGAAGATGGCAGAATTTTGATGGTAATCAGTAAGCCATAACATGATGGCTAACTGATGGTATCAGTTATGGCCATGACATGATACTCAGATCCCAACAGTGAAGCATAGATTTCTTCGCATTTCGTGGAAATGCGAAGCCAGGAATGTTTTGATACAGAATAGAAGATTTCATTAGAGATCCATACAATAACAATAAACTATAATCAAAGCTAAATTATAAAAAGTATAATAACGATAATGGTATATTAGATATTACAGAATAATAATAACATAAACCTAATTTATTTAACGTAGTTGACGGTAGGAAAAAAATAATAAAGAATTTAGAAAAAAGCTAAGATATAGTAGGTTTACTTTAGTTATTTTTATTAAAATAAACCTATTTATTTAATGTGAGCTTATATTTATGGTTGAATATTTGAGTTTGTATAAATTAATACACAAAAAACCGAAGAAAACTATGATAAAATATTTTGATTTATGAAGATTTACTTACAAAGATTCGTTACTCGAATACATTTATATACCCTAATATATTAGTATTCTAAAAAAGTGCAAATACTTGTACGGTTAAGTATATCTTATTTATAAATAAAGGAACAAATATAAATAAATAATAGTCGGCATTCATTTTACGGCTTTTAGCCGACTAACCTGTATTTTACAGTCTTAATCACTAAGTCCATAAGTATAAATAAAAGTGGTCATGAAAAATACAAAAGATACTAAAAAATAACTTTAAAGGGAAAACTGAATTGTACAAAGTGAATTGCTAAACCGACTTTCTTCTCGACATCCTATTCCATTCGTCTCGTTACTCCATCTGTCTTCTCAACTCACTCACAATCTCTCTTTCTCCTCATTCTCTCTCGCTCTGTAAGAGACATATTTTATGTTCTCCCCAGTTTCTATCCGTACTCCTCGCATCCAAATCTTGTGATGGATTCCCTTTAAAATGTTCTTCTCCTACTTCCCTTTCAGTTCCATCATATAAGTCCACGTATTTATATACAGCCACAATTTTTATTGTGATTGTAACAGAAAATATTTACTTTGCTAGAAGCTTTCAAAGATATTGGAACAACATTGTATGTACTTAATATAGGAACAGGATGACAAGATATTTTCTATTCTCTAAGGTACGTTACCTAACTTAAGTAAACTTCATTTTATTCCAAAAATTTTTAATTAAATATAATATATTAAACACTTAATATTATTAATTAAAAATACTTCGAATCGTTAACATATATTATGTTTCAAAGTAATGCGATGTAATCTGGAGAAATTTCAATAATCTAAGCTAAAATTAAATTATGGCATACTACTTGTGTTTATTTATTATAATGTATTGCATATTATATGAGACCGATTTCGATATCAAGAAAGTGAACTATCCACTGTAATCGTATGTTGCTGTTTATCGTAATTATTGCTGTCAAGTAACATCAACCGTTATGACTTTCGCGCCACCCTATTTTAGTTACCTCTTAAAAATTAGTTTTGTGATTTATACATATTTTAATCCTAAAAGTAACTTATCATTTATGTCGACTGTCCGTACTTAGATTCTGGGAATCCTTTTTTTTTAACCGATTATAGTTTGATTTTACTATAAAGAAAAACGAATAAAACGCTTATTACACTGTTCTACTTCATCGTAATTTATGATATTGCTGTTAAAAAAAATATTTTTATGTTTTGCTCATTTAGATGATAAGAACCAGGAACCAGTTTTTACATCTTTAATAAAAATAAAAAAACAAATTATAAATCTAGTTATTTGAAAATATTTATGTTACGGTAAATTTGATTAATCCGGTGATTATGCATAATTACCGGTGAATTTGATTAATCGTTTCCAATGTTAAAGAATAATATACATAATTTTCATATTTAACGTTACTTAGACGAGGTCAGGGCGCGTAGGTTATGTTTGATTAGGTTTTCATAATCTTTGCTGTTGGTCCCGCGCAGAGGTGAAGGAAAAAAATTGTCAGATCTACCCACCGGGTTGGTCAACTGGTGAACGCGTCTTCGCAAATCAGCTGATTTCGAAGTCGGGAGTTCCAATTTAAAATCCTAGTAAAGACAGTTACTTTTATACAAATTTGAATACTAGATCGTGGATACCGGTGTTCTTGGGTAGTTGGGTTTCAATTAACCACACATCTCAGAAATGGTTGACCTGAGACTGCACAATACTACACTTTGCTTACACTCATACATATCATTCTCATTCATTCCCTGAAGTAATACCTGACGGTGATTGCCGGAGGCTAAACAGGAAAAAAGTTATCATAATCTAACCAAACATAACCTATGTTCGCTTCGCTTGCTAACTTCGACTATTTAACAGTAATTTTTTGATTATTAAATTCAGTCATTACTACTTATAGTCAGGTTATTTTAATACGTAAAATATGTTAATATGAAGAATATGTAAAATGACCAGTATATTTAATAATTGCTATATATTTATTAAATTCTCCAACATTGGAGGCGATTAATGAAATTCCCCGGTAATGATGCATAATCAGCAGATCAATCAAATTTACCGTAACATATATATTTTATAGAAAAAATTTAACTACAATAAATGAAAGAGGGAAATGTAAGGTAAAGTATTATATAAATTAATAAAAAATAGTTTTACTGGTATAACACAACATACAAGTGATGATAGGTTACAATATGATGATAGGTTACAATATTTCTCAAAATTGAAACATTATAAATTTGAACATAATCCAGATTAACAGCTCTACAAAAATAACGGTAACGTTGAACTATATTACAGTTTCAGTTTTGAGTAACTGATATACAGTAAAATCTGTAGAAAAATATATTCTCTATAAAAAACTTCCCAAAATGAGTAAAAATTTACTCTAGATATTAAACTAATTTCAAATCAGGAATAATTTAACATCTCAAACGCAGTGGCGCCTCGTAACAAAAATTAGTGGGGGTGCTGCTCCAGAAAATATTTTTCTAGGCCTTTTCAAGGCCATGTTTAAAATTTTCTACAAAATAAAAGAACCAAAAAATAAAAAATAAAACAAATAGATCAGCTGGAAGCAGGGTAATAATCTGATTCTACACTTTATCACATTCAAGAATATGGTGCACGGTTTTTAAGCAGCACATTGCGCTTAAAATTCGGTTTAACCGAATAATGAATAAAATGTCAATACAGATAATATTTTTTAGTATTATTAGATAATAACTTAATAAAATGTTCGCTTAAAGATACTACAGTCCAGTGGCGCTTAATTTAAATTTCTATGTACACAGAAACAAAAACATAATTTGTTTTTACTAATTACTTTCTCTTTCGCCCTTTCAGATTGTTTTTGGACAGATTTGGGAATCACAGAGCCCTCGCTTTCCACCATCTTCTAATCACTACTGAAAAAAACTAAACCACTTTCATATTCCTTCCACCGACTAAACTAGAAAAGGGAACGAACAAGGAACGTTCTATACACACGCGGAGAAAAAGATTAACTACCTTCCACCAACACTCCAGGCACTGCGGGAGCAACAGTACTCTCTCTCTCTCTCTCTCGCAGCCTGACGTGCAGCTTTCTATGTGCGCATGCGCACAACAGCGAAACACCACGACGCTGGAACTATGAAGCGCACAGTTCCATACAAAAATGTTTGTATTTTTTTCATAAACTGAGGGATGGCTACTGACATTAAGCTAAAGGATTGTTTATTGTTCAAGCATAAAGAGAAAAGGACTTATATTAAATGTTATCGATAATATCAAGTGGAAATAGGGGTGCTGCAGTTTCATAGGGCATATACGCGAGCCGCCACTCTTCAGACGTGATCTTAAAAGAGCAGATGCAAAATAATTTTGGTTAAACTCATTCAATAACTCTCTATTTTAGCATCAAAAAATAATTATAGCTATTTTAGTAACAGACATTTAGTAATAGTAAACAGTGTATTATACTTGCCGATTGTAGAAAAAAAATTCAGAGAAATAAAAATAATTTTTTAACCAGTGATCATCAGTTTATATAACATCCATTTACAAAGATTTCTTAAAAAGAAATGGTATTGAATATGTAGATGTTATATAGAGTATGGTAACTAGTCCGTGAGAATAACACAGAAATAACAATAGTAAATCTTCTATAATGTGATATGAGATGCTACTGTAAAGGTATAATACAACATAGTTTTGTTAGAACCATAACTAATATCATATTGTGTGACGAAATATCATTAATTTATTCAAAATCAGTCTCTGAAGGTAGAACTAACCGCGGAAATTCAAATCCGTTCGACTTCACAACTAGTTGGATCACAATGGCTACCAACTAACTATTCATGTCCATATTATACGATAACATGATATTTCTAGAGAATAATGCTTGTACAATACCTTTAGACTAAAAAATATAATAGTATAAATGCAAACAAACACACACACACACACTCATAAGTATATGCGCATAGATAGCCTTAAAAAAATAGTCTTAAAATTAAGTTAAATTTTATTTATCCAGTGATAAGCAAGAAATGAAATTGTCTTAAGATTAATTTAAAATTGAGAAATTAAATTTTAATTATATTATTTCACTAGCAGACCCGGCAGTGCTTTGGTATTGCTAGATTGAGTGTATATAGATTAAATGAACACAATTGAAAGTTTGATAAAACATTAACAAAATGAACATTACGCAACTTCACACAATTTAACCTTTCCCTTTTTCATTTACCCTTTCTTCCTTTTATTCGTTCTCCCTTTTTCCCTTTTCCTTTCCCACTTTCCCCTTTTCCATTTTCCTTTTTACCGTATTCTCTTTCCCCGTTTCTCCATTTCCACTCTTTCTTTCCCCCAGTTTTCTTTCCCTTATTTCCCTTTTCTGCATTTCCTTTTCCCCATTTTCCCTTTTTTCTTTTTTCCATTTCTCCTTCTTTCCTTAATACTTTCTTCCTTTTTACCTATTTCAATTTTTCTCTTTCCCTTTTCCGATTTTTACCTTTTTCCCCCGCGCGTAAATCGGTCCAGTAGTTTTTTATCTAACGGACACATATTGGAAACATTGAAATGGAATCGTAAAATATTTAGTATAGCGTGTGTTGTTTTTAAGTCCACAACACACGTCAACAGATAGCGCTGTTTTTCAAAAAAAGCATGTTTTTACCTGTCATAGGTGTGACATCTTAGGTATATAAATAATAGGCATAAAAAAACACGCACGTATTAAAATTTCAACATTATGTCAAATTTTCAAACCAATTGGTGAAGAACTTTCGAAGATTTAATATTTTGAAAAACGAACATTTACATTTTTACTTACATAGATCAATTTTATCACTAAAATTAAATAAACAGAATTTTTACAAGAATAAAAAGAATTAAACTTCACGATTTTCCGTCTGAGAACATAATTTTTAATTCAATGGATAATTTGTAACGCTACTCTTCAATAAAGTTTCGAATCGTATACTAACTGTACAAAACATGAAGATGAATTAGCAAGGTTGAAGTTTTTATTTTATCGTTCTATATTATATTAACAATCTGTATTTTGCATTTCATATTTGGCTATTAATCTTACAATGTTAATGAAATACGGCAATGTAAATGACAAAGTATACAGTAAATGCATTTAATCTGATTTAACCAAACAGCTAGATTTTAGCGTCCTGATGATTTGAATTGTTCAATAATGAAAAGGACAATCTGATCTAATACAAAATCTCTGAAACCAATTGAAGGAGTATTTGTTACAAAAGTTAATTTTTTCCATAAATTTTACCTGAAATCAGTATAATTCAGAAGCCAAACGCGTAAAACTTAACAAATAGTAAAAATGTGAAAATAAGCTTAATTTCTTAATAAAAAATCCTTAATTTATAATTAATAATACTTTAATTTATAATTAATAAGTATTTGTATAAATGAACATTAAAACGAGTGTATGATAGCTTAACGTTTGTTGAACACTGATTCTAGAAAAAATTTGCATTCTGTTCTCGTCTCACCATGTTTACTTAAGTTTTTAAAGTTGCAGAAAATAGAGGCCAAAATGATCTCCGTCTGGTAATTTTCATATGCCTGATTTATTTTGATCTAAATTTAATTTTTATATCATGGATCTTTTGTTTGTTTTTGACGTCTAAAAAAAAGAATTTCCTTTCCTAAAATTTCTCTTTCAGAGTTTGTGAATAATTTATATGTTTTAAGAAATATTTCTTTTTCTTGTGAAAGCATGGAAAATATTTTTCTACTTGCAATAAATATTATGCACGACATAATTAAAATCACAAAAACTTCTTTCTTATTTTTCTTGTTATGTTCATAAATTAATGAGTGTATTTAAACGTGTAAAATAAAATAAAAGGTTTATCTTTTAGTGAATTTCTAAACTAGTTTCATTGTTTAAAATTATAATTATTAATAATAGCTGATTATACATTTAATTCATTCATATAATTTTCTACATATTTAGTCAAAAAAAAAAAAAATTAAGTTTAGATATGTGCATTTCTTTCTTTGATTAAAAAAAAATACAAAAGGTTGGTTATATGAATAAAAAAAGGGCAAAATCTATTATTTTAAACGTGAAATTCACTTAGGAAATAATTAACGATTTTATAGAATATCCGTTTTTATAAATAAATAGAATAATAGTCAAATAAAAATAAAGTATAATATAAAAAATTTAATTCAGATCAAACCTACAGTATTACGTAACATGTACTCAAAACTTAGTAAAAAAAATTCAAATAGAATCGACCTACAGAACTTATTTGTATGCAAGATACTACAGCGTGAAACCAATTAAAGGGATTTATTTTTAAGTGATTCAGATGGAAATACTTACTTAGATGAAGAACAAAAAGAGGGTGATAGAAAATAAGGAAGGTAAATGAAGGGAAAAGCTATAGTGATGCTTCAGTGTCCAGCAATATTGAAAATTAATAAAACACGAGACGGGTATATTTTGTTTCAATAATAATAATTTTTCTCTTGTTAGTAAAAACGTTTTACTAATTTTATACTCAGAGTCTGAGCAAGAAAGTAAAAAGAATTGCAAGATAAAGTTGAAACAAGAGAAAAATTAATTGTAGTTGTAAATAAGCATTGTATTTAACGAACAAAATTTTAAATAAATATTTTCAGCGTCGAACAATAATAAACAGTTACGTATTAAATCTTCGTTAGAAGTTACTTATTTATTTTTACGAGTATAAAGTAATACCAAAATTATTTCAAGCAACAAAATAAAAATGAAATAATTGGCTCTGCGAAATGCTATAAAACTTAATTAGTAAATAATTCTCCTTGAAAGATACATATTTTCGATATTATAAGAAACTGATATAAGAACTGACATAAGACAAAATATAACAACCGATATAAGAAAAAACTCTACAAATATATGAAATTAAAAAAACGTTTAATTTAGGTTTTACCTTATATCTATTTTATATACCTAACCTTATATATATTTGCTATCTATATATCTATTTTATAACTATTATATATATTTATTTACTTTTAATATCTATTTTATTTACTAACTCAACTTCAAATCCATCTTTACAAAATTTGGAGAACATTGAACAAATTTGGATTAAAATTCTCATACTTTCTTTTCTAAGAATATTAAATTACTTGAAAATATTTAACGGTTAGGTATTATTTCAATTAGTTAGTTATTACAATAGTATGTATATAGTTCTAAAACTCCTATTCAACGACTTTAGTCAACTTCATTATTGTTGTTTATCTATAATTCCGTTATCAATTCATTTCTTGAATTTAGACGAACCATCAACCCTTCAGCTAGGGTTATATCTAACCGGTGTATTTTTATTAGAAACTTCCACATATCACCTAGTTTCAGGGATGGTGTAGTTGTTCCTTTAGGAATTTATTCTCGACTGGCAAATAAATCATTATTAGATACTGAATTTTTTTTTTTTTATATTGCAGCATATATATTTAAGTTATTACGCAAAACCTTTGATCAGTAATGCAACCAATATCTTAGATTTTTTTTCATGCTCCTAACCTCTCCCATCCTAGACAAAAATTCCCTTAATTCTTGATGAAATGGTGTCGGGATAGTCATTCATTATCTGGAAGGAACCTTGAAATATTCTATAGATGGGAATATTTGTTTAGTGTTTTGATTGCTTCATAAGCTGTCATCCATTCACACCTCTCCCTTAAAAGTGATTCTTAATTTTCCTACTTCGGTTCTGTAGGTGCTGATCTGATTTACTAAGTGAGGGTTGAAGATATCGAAACATGTGGGGTTTAATCTGATCAAGAGTTTGGAGGCAGCCTACAAAAGAAATTAGAAATCTCTATTTTCAATCCAGCAGCTGAACTAAAAGCCTAAGCCTTAAAGCTCAAGATATTATAGAATGAACCTGACACTGTTTATCTTTTCAGCAATAGAAATACATCCTAGCAGTACAATCTTTTTCTTAAGACCTTGAAGCCTTTTCCATGAATTATCTATTTTATAAAATTAATTCTAGCTAGAAAATGTTATTTTTATAGTAGTATTTAACTAGATAAACCTCGTTCCTTCTTGCATAAACCGACAAAAGAAAATTTATAGAAAAAGTATACTGATGTTGATCTGTGAATTAGATCATCTTTAATTTTCTTGTCTTTTCCTATTCAGAATGAAACATAAGTTTCTTTCTCCCTTACTTTATTTACACTGAAATTTCTTTATTTTTGGTACCGAAATTATTTTTGGTACTTTTTTTGCATCATCTGATTTAAACATTAAACAAACCAATTTTGATTATTTATAAAAAAAACGTTATGGGCATGCTTAAGAATAAATACTAAATTAAATTATATGTTACAAATGTATTTTATATATATATATATATATATATATATATACACTACTAAATAATTCAGTAAAGAATACACAAGATTATTTTACGTGTGAACGGCTGTTTCGTGTTGATGTTACGTGTTCTCATTCTTTGGATTTGGAAAGCGGCAACGGTAGGGTAAATTGTTTGGTTAGGGATAAAAGTATATTAGTATATAAAGATGAAATGTTTGGCTCTGTGTTAAATATTGATGGGAATGAGCCTATAAGGTATAAGTCGCGTGATCTGTTCTTTCTCATGATGGCTTTTATTCTGAAATATATTAGATTAAAAATGAAGAATTTTTCATCGCTTAATCGGCAAGGTAACATTATATTTAACAGGATTCCTAGTAAATAAGGTGATTTTTTGCAAGTAGATCACTATGTGTGCCCTTGAAGAAAATATTAAGTAAAATTTAAAGTATTTTAATAAAATAAACCTGAAGGAAACTTTATACAAAATTTACTAACGTAGATAATATTCTACGGGTAAGTGATTTAAATCGGTGTACAGTGAGTAAAAGCGCTTTTAAAATCTCACTTTAAAGGTGTATTATAAAGGAATTGTATGGTAAGAATATTATGAAGTACATACACGCTAAAAGCGAGCATATCGCCAAGCAACAGTAACAGCAGCAGAATCGCTTAGTTTCAAATCTCCTCATTTCGTACAATGTCTCGTACTATGTCACACTGCTTTGTATTTCTCTATAATACAAATATCGGGCGGTAAGATGAAGAACGGCTCGCTGAGGACAGTATGAGTAGAATAATCTCGCTTACTAGCTAACAGTCCTTAGAGAGTTTCTAACTTTCTCGAGCAAGTTTTAAACAGATAAATAAGAGCAGATTGCATTTCGCTTTCCTTGCTCTACGCTCACTCAAGGAACGCGAGAGTAACGGGCTACCCCTTTCTCGCTCGTCACAACCCCCTTAGCCGATAAATTAACTAACTCTCTCGTCATGCGGCCCCTTTCTCTTTCCTCAACCGTCTAAGTCCTCTGACGCTATTACTCAATTATCCTTTACTTATCCTTAACGCCTTGTCTTCTATCAAACATTTTCCATTCCTCTAGGCTAAAAATTTAATTGAATTTTTATCTAAATGTACGAGTGTTTTTAATCATTTACAGTGAAGGTAACAAGTTTTTTTTAATTTACCTGGAATAAATAAATCCATTGAAAGCTATATAAATAAAACTGGTTATTTAGTGTTAATTAAATCAAGATAAATAACAGAACTGATTAAAAGAAAAGCATCATTTCTCTGTCCCAATTTGAAAATGATAAGGTAAGTTAGAAAAACTTTATATTAAGATGTATATTTAAACATTTATAAAACAGAAAATTATCTGGTAAAAAATGCTCATCGTTAGTAAGTATACAGTACCCACACATTTTTTTTTACAACTTTCATCAAATATGTGAAATGTGTTGTAACCGTACGTAATTTACAGAAAGCTTTCTAGAACAAAATCCTCATAAAATTTTACACAGATTTTGTATGATTATCTTGTGTGATGATATCGGATAAATTTTTTTAGTTTATAATCAGTGACCATGAATCCATAAACGAAAGATAATTCGTGAAGTGATTTATCGAACTGAAATCTTATATTCGAGCTCACACTAATTTTCGTATTCAATTAGAGAAGATTACCTGCAATATCCCCGATTATTTAAGGGCATAGTGTGAAAAATTTAAAGCAACGTTAATGTAAATCAAACTAAAGGACTTGATATGTCTAGAATATCAAATGAACGAATGATAGAGTAAGCTTACATATGAAGCCCTGATAAAGTCTATTCAGATATGGAAATGTGAGATAAATATTTCTAGAGCTAAAATTTAAAACGTTTTACACAATGTATAAATTTATATTTAAATACATATTTACCTTAATACTTTACAAAAAAGGTTTTTCCTCAAATAAAATTACATGCATGTAGCAAGGTCAATAGGAAAAATATTCATAACTGGGAATAAAAAAATAATATAATGAACGGAGGATATGCAAAGGACAGCCCAAAAGTAAATACGTGTTGTAGATTACTTGTATAATGTGAATGTTTTTTTCCAGAATTATATGTGGAGTCTGATAATTAACTTGAAATGCTTGAAAGTTTTACCCGTGAAAAAAAAAACCAGAAAACATATTTCTAAATGTTTGAATATGAACGGACAGTTCATGTTTATACACTGTTCGTATTATTTGAAGGCCAGCCAAATAATACTTTTTCATTGTGGTCGCCAAGTAACAAATTTTTGGACCGCTGACATTCCAGGTACCGAACATTTTCCAAGTAATAGCTTCTTCAGTCAGAAATATTTTAAACAAAATTATGTTCCTTTTAATAATCTGAATGAAAAAATATATAAAGATAATAATTAAAAGATAAAAGTAGCTAATATGACAGAGATAAATTGATTTTGAAAAAAAAATAACTGCTTCATTAAACTGATTCAAAGAGGAAAAAGTGTGTTCCGCGTAACACATGCTACATCGTTTACAAATGAATATATATAAAATTATTTTTGCGTGTAACTGTTCAACACTCGTATTAGCCCAAATATTTAACATATTTTTATTTACAAATAAAATTTCATTGCTGCTGTAATGGTTTTTTTATTATTATAATACAGGTTTTTTACGTGGTTTTTCAAAATAGACAGAATTTTTATTTTAAAAAGTAACCATTCCTGACTGAAGCAATTATTCTGATGGAAATAATTACAGAAAATATATTGGTCCAAAAACTTCCAAATTTGTCAAGAGAAACGATTTTTTATACAGCAGTTAGTAGAGAATGTATAAATATTTATAAAAAATTCTATCCATTTCATACTGTGTTATAAATTCAGTAAAGATATAATCAAAAAGAATACTAATTTCAGTTTTTTTCGTTTTTGGTGACAAATTTCTGAAATGAAATAAAATTTCATAGATCAACAAAAATTTGGCTGGAGAAAAAGTAAGACCGTCACGATTTTCTACCGAAACGAGTAATTAAGCTTCAAACTGTTTGTAATGCAACGCAAGAATTATAAAAAAAAAACCCCTATCAAATCTAATATTATAAATAAACTTTTGATAAACAGATGATTATAAAACCGATTTAGACGTATGGCATACAGCTTGCGATTATACGGTATACGTTTTCAGAACAAGTTGGCGAGATCCATTGCAGTGGCACCGTGGTTCGCTCAGAATGAAGAAATTCACGACTATCTTTTTCTCTTTTCTGTTTAGTCTCCGGAACCACCGTAATGTATTACTTCAGGATGAATGAGGATGATATGTATGAATGTAAATGAAGTGTAGTCTTGTACAGTCTCAGGTCTACCGTTCCTAAGACTATCTTGGATTGCCTTATTTTCGTGACAAGATCAAACGGTTTGGTTTAAGTTACAGACAGCGTTTAGACAATCATGAACTTTCAAGCAGTATCTCCTACACAACAGTGAAAATGTCCGGCGACTGAAACACCAAGATGTACTGGACTTGGGATATCTAAGTGACACTTGAACTGGTACAATAAAAGACATGTGATAAACGTCTTTATTAAAGTTCATAGTTTTTTATGAAAAAAAGCATTAGCTTTTCCAAAGCTTATGTTTTTCGAATACAAATATCCATGTGGAAGAAAAAGTATGCAAATTTTTACTTACTTTAGTTAATATCTGATAACGTCTTCAAAATATAGTCCCTTAAACTTTCTAAATTGTATTTCCACTACAATTAGTATGGTAATCTTGTTATTTAAAAGCCTAAGAACTTTATAAAATTATTTTTATTTTCTATTTATTTTATAGAGTTGTACCGGGCCGATTTCAAAAATTATATTTTTTTGGAAACCTTCTCTTGAGTAAATGTTTCAGAAATTCTTAAGTCCCGTTTTTACTGAAAACAGAAAAAACTATCAATTTTATAACTGTTGAAGATATTGAAAATTTTTAAACTAAAAAAAATTGACTTTTATGTCAAAACATTAAATTCGTAAAGTTTGTTACAAACTTTCTTAAAAAGTGTTTTGAATTTGTATCTTGAAAGTTTATTAGCCGACCTTTTTCTCCTCCTGTTAATAAAATTAGGAAGGATCAATTTCTTTATCTTGGAAGGATTGTCATCCTGCAAATGATTTTTTCTGTATTTTGTATTTTTATGAAAAAAATGTTCAACAAATTTTTGAGCCCGTTGAATTTTTTCATGCTTTATTACTACTACATGCTTTATTTTTTTTTTCTGTAGGGCTTTATTACTGGTTAATTAATAAATCTTCATTAAAAGATAAAACGTGAATATTTAAAACTTTGGTAGCGTTTAATTCATTTTACGTCACTTTATCAAAAAAATCGACACTAAATATTTTTTTTAATTCTGAGCAATAGATGATAATATCACTGTTAGTGATGATCACTAATTCTGGTTATTGGTGATAATTAGCCGAACAATGAAAAAAATTTGTAAATTAAAAATGTTTTAAAATGATCTACTATCATAAAAATTTATATACTAAACAATTTTAATTTTGTAATTTATTAATTATTATGATTAATTTTATTAAATTTAAGCCAATTATAATCGGAAATTAACAAAGTAATGAAATTAAAAAAAAAAAATTAATTTTTTAAAAAGTAGCATTTTAAACCGAGTTCACAAATATTATTCCTTCTCATGGTTTTAGTCTATTATAAATAGAACGCCAGCCAAGTGTACAGTAGATTACACATAATATATTATACTGAACCACGTCTATATATATATATATATATATATATATATATATATATTGTATAGGTTTGTTTTCACAGGCCACCTGCATTTTGATTTGATTAACGATCCGACTTTAGTTTGCTTGCAGTGTATATAACTACATAAATACATGTATACGCACAGCCAGCGCCAATCACACACAAATAGACCCACTCAGTCTAACTCCCTCTCTTTATAACATACCGAGTCAGTCACTACTCAATGTCAATGGTATACATTGACATTATATATACATATATAAACTCCACTGCATACGCGTACTAATGGACCATCATACAATAACACACAAACCCGGGTATAATGCGGTTCACTGTTAAACTTCGTTCTCGCAGACACTATTGTATCATTTATGATACAATAACGATTATATTGATGCAGTGGATTTCTTACTATTTTTTTATTCTACACGTTCTTTATTCCAGCAGGCCAGATTTTACTATCATTAGTTGAATTAATTTAGATCGGCATTGAATACGCATACGCTTTTCTACCTGACAATGAATCTTGTACATTTTCTAAGTCTATGAAGAATAAAAGTACATTATAAAGAGGTATAAGTAAAAATATATATTATGCATTGAAGAGTTGATAAGTTACAGCGCTTGGAAAAAAAATTATGAATAAAGTTAAAATAATAAACTGAAAAACGTTTTGGAAAAGTTCTAAACTAGAGATAATTCTCATGTTGCAGAATTAGTCACCCGACTAATACTTCTAATCACATAATAAATTTTGGATTAAAATTTGTTCCTAGTAAATCAGATTTTTCAAATTTAATGAAAATATTTTCAAATTATTTGAAATAGAGAAGAACTATTCTTCTCTATTTTAAAAGATTTTAAAGATTTTAAAAGATTATTTTTCTTAGAATTTTCAAAGTTTATTCATCTCTGGGAATTTCTTCATTCTACGTTTAGCGTTTATTATATTTTCAACTGTTTCAAAATTTGGCCTGAAACTCAATATTTACAGCTGTTTTTCTTTCGACTATTAAAAAATAAAATAGTTTTAATGTATAGTGATACATTAAAACTGTAACATTTAATACAATTTAAATTAACTTTCTGGGCTGGTTATTCCGTTTATTTAATTATTTTTTTTTTATTCTTGATACATTTCATTTGTCGTTTGTTATCAGTCACTGGAAGTTTTCTTATTCACATGGTTCCATAAATGAAAATTTAATTCATCACTTGGCAGTATATTATTATTATATTGACGAAGATGTTATTCTAACATCTTCGTTAACGTTTATAGAATTAAAAAATTGGCGGCAAAGATCATACAATTAACTCGGTCGGGGTTATTAATGATGATACCATACCGATCACCATTATATTGAAGTAGTAAATTCACTACTTTAATTTTACATACGTTCATGTATATATATATATATATATATATATATATATATATATATATGTGTGTGTGTATATATATATATGGAGGCGTGTGTAAGTCTTTATCTATGGAGAAGGTTGAAACACTATTGTTTAAAAAGCCGACTAAAAATTTATGACGAGAGTTTGGTTATCGTACTACGGTATAGAGACATTTATTTGTTTATCAAAATATTTTTCATTCAACATTTCTTCTAAATTTTGCACCCAGTTTTTAATTGTATTGGCTGAAAGCACCGAATTATTCCAGTTGATATTAAAAATTTGTCAAAGCAACCGAGCCAAGAAGGTCAAAATGTTGCATGACGTACACTATTTTTTTGTAGCCGTATAATTATCTGCAGTTTTGCAGAATGCTGTAATCTAAAATGCACTCTGTTCGCTCATCTAACGTTCTATCATATCCGATATAGATATAAAGAAGGATTTATTTAGTGAAATGTATACCCAATATATTGTATACAGGTATTTTTCGATACTTCGTATGTTGACTTCATTAAGAAATCAACTGCGTTTTACTCCAACATTATGCTACAAATACTACTACAGTAATAATAATAATAATTTATTATTTAGTCTGTGAAACCGCACACAAAAGGTTAAGATATGTATTCTTAAAACTACATTAATAATGTAGTTTAATAATCATGCGTCACTGGGAATATTAATCAGTAATCATTTATGAATTGACGAAGATAGGCCACGAGGTTAGAAACGTTACTAACGTTGTACATAGTCAAACGAAGGAACCACTTCATTTCGTAGATTTGGAGACCAAATCCAGTAATAAAGAAATTTTTGAGGTGAATCTCTCAACTATACAATTGTAAGCTTTGAAGCTCCGTATGTTGAAAAAGAAGGGGTCCATTGCAAACATTGATAACGCTTTGGGTATACCAAAAAGCTATGCAATCGCCCACACCGATTTGTAAAATGTAGTGCAGATCATGCCATAATGTTCTAAGACATCACAGGTTCCAGCTTCCTGCATCAACTGCGGTGATCAACACCCGGCGAGTTACAAAGGGTGTAAAATTTATCAACGGTACAAAACTAAGGTCTATTCTCCCAAACCCGCCCTATCTTCCAGAGTTGCAACTAGTAACAATTCTACAGGTAATAATAATTACACTAATGAAAATAACAATCTGAGTGCTAAAAGAGGAGATGAAAACAATGGTTTTCATAATTATAATAGTAGTAATGTTAGTGATAACAATAATAATGAACATTATTGTTCATTATATAGTAATGATTGATCTATATATTAATAATATAATAATGAATGTTCATTTATAATATTAATAATGAACATAACAGACAATAGGCTGAATGTTTCTGGTCCTACCTACGCTGAAAAAGTTAAAATGAGTAGTCCCTATGATCAACAAACTATTGATAACCAAAACTTTCATGGGCTCATGAATGTCGTGACCATATGTTTCAAAGAGTTGAGCGAATCCTTTAAAATATGATTGATTAATGATTGGAATATTCATAAATCGTCTTGAGAAAAAATGAACAACTTTCAGACCAGCAATCTGGAATCCTAACGGGTTGTCTGATAAGAAACTGGAATTATAATCTTTTGTAAATATGAATAAGATAGAAATAATGCTTATATCTGAAACAAGGTTTACTGATAGACATTTTTCCAAGTTTCTTGGTTAAACAATATATTGAACAAATCACCCATCAGGGATTGTACACGGCGGTACTGCTGTTATCATTAAAAGTACTTTTTCTCACTTTATATCACTTGAACACAAAAAAGGACCTTTTAGAAGCCACTGCCGTGGTTGTCCAGGATGAACGATCACAATTTTCTGTCTCTTCCGTTTATTGCCCCCATTGCATGCTATGAAGGCGGATCAGTTTATATCATTCTTTAGATCCTTGAGTCCGAGATTCATCTGTGGTGGAGATTGAAATTCTAAGCACCTACACTGTGGATCACGACTAACATCACCAAAAGCCAGGCAACTTTTCAAATCAATGGCTGACAATAATCTGGAGTGTTTGTCTTCTGGAGAACCAACCTAATTGCTTACAGATCTCCTGGATATTTTCATTTCTAAAGGTGTTTCTGAAAACTGTTTACATGATGAACCACATTTTGACTTGTCAGATCATACGCCTGTTGTGATTACAATATCGTTTGACGTTATGCTAACTGCTCGATCTCCCACTGTAATAAATTGACCAGTAAACGACGCTTTCAAGACTTTTTGGATAAAATTAAAAATATTGAAGGTGCCTTTAAAATCACCGGCCTATGTGGATTCTGCAGTAAACGAATTGACCAAATTTATTTAGTCAACGGCAGGGCCTCCACTCCCAATTTGGATTCTGCTACCCCAGCTTAAAATACATATCCGATCTTCATCAGAGAAAAGATAGAATAATGTCGAAGATTACGACGCGTATAGCAGAGAATTCATTACCCTGCTAATAAGGGAAGATTAGGGAAACAGGGCTTCTCAAGAAGTAAAAAGATTAATACAAACTTTTAAAAACATTTCGTTTCAATTTTATATTTTAAGATATTTCTGATAGGCAGTCTGCTGAATATATTTTATGGAAAGCTACAAAATCGTTCAAGAGATCCCAACAGTGCATTCCTACTTTCCGTAAAAA
Organism: Lycorma delicatula; assembly: GCF_047948215.1. Lineage (NCBI taxonomy): Eukaryota > Metazoa > Arthropoda > Insecta > Hemiptera > Fulgoridae > Lycorma > Lycorma delicatula. The sequence goes on from NC_134456.1 coordinate 200,147,702, forward strand.
TAACAGGACATGAGTGAGAAGTTTTCAACAAAAGGCGAGCTTATTTGCTGAACACTTTTCCAACGTGTTCCAGCCCAGTAATATCGAAACCGATCCAAATAAAATTATGAAAATTTCCGAATATTTGATTTTTCCTTTTCAAATGTCCTTACCAGTTAAACGCTTTACAATCCACTAGGTTTCTTCAGTGATTTAAATGAAGTATATCCAACAAAGGCGCCGGGATATGATTTAATCACCGGTCAGGTTCTTCAAGTATTACCTCGACAAGCGATACGTTTAATCACTTTAATTTTTAATGCTTATTCGAATTGGTCATTTTCCTGGTCCGTGGAAAATTTCACAAATAATTGTTATATCAAAACCGGGTAAAAACTAACAAATGTTAAATATTATAGACTTGTCAACTTGCTTCCAGAGCACTCTAAAGTGTTTGAAAAGCTCTTTTTAAAATGAACGAAGCATTTCGTAAATGCTAAAATTTCAAATTACCAATTTGGCTTTAGGCAGAAACATGCTACAATGTGGAGCAAGCTAACATAATTTTTAACGTTATAAATCATGCTTTGAACAACAAAAAATACTGTTCACTGGTTTTCCTCGATGTCAGTAAAGCTTTTGACAAAGTTTGGCACGTAGGGTTGTTCTATATATTAAAAAAGGTATTACCGCATGTTTGCTGTGTAGTGTTAAAATCTTACCTAGAAGATAGATATTTTCAGATTAAACATAAAGACGTTTTAACGGATTTGTTCCTAATAAAATCAGCGGTATCCCAAGAAAACGTTCTCGGACCCATCTTATATCTTCTATTTACTTCCGACTTGCCAATTATGGCATATACAAATGTTGCAACGTTTGTTGATGATACTGCAATTCTAGCTGCCGATGAAAATCCAGCTACTGCATCTCATTATATCCATTATTATCTCACTCGTCTCGAATCCTGGCTTACAAATTAAAAAATAAAGATAAGTGAAACAAAGTCGATCACATTCACCCTTCGAAAGGAAAACTGCCCAATTGTTTCTATCTTTAATATTTCAATTCAAAGTTCTCAAGAATGTAAATATTTAGGTTTTCATCTTGACCGGCGCCTTACTTGGAAAAAACATATCAAATCTAAGCGTATGCAGTTAGACCTAAAGTTTAAAAACATGTACTGCTAATAAGACACAGATCTCGCCTCTTAGTAGAAAATAAATTATTGATTTATAAATCCACCTTAAAACCAATTTGGATTTATGGACTTGAATTGTAGTGTACAGCAAGCAATAAAAAATTGACATATTTGAACGTCATCATACGAAAACACTGCGAAAAATGTTAAAAATACGTTGGTATTTAAGCAACAATCTCATATCTAATGATTTTAAATTACGAACCGTTAGGCAAGAAATCTCTCTGATCAGTCAACGACATCAAAATCTGGATCGGTATCCAAATTATTTGGCACTCAATTTATTGGATAGCATTATCAGCGATTTTTCAAGATTAATGAGAAAAAATATCCTTGATTTCATATTTCGATTCCATTAAGTAGTTTTATAAACCACCTTTACGAAGTCGTCTTCAATTTCATTTCTTTTCGTTTTTAACTTTTAAGTTACAGACCACTGGATCTGTAGCTTCTTAATGCTCATTACAAATTTCGCCTATTTACTTAATGTTCAATTTTAACTCTGAATAGATTATAAAGTTACTGTAACGTTATAATAAAAAAAAAATTATTTTTAAATTTCAAATCAGTAAGAAACGCTTACTACAGTTATATGTATTTATCTTTTTAGAATAATAATAAATATATCAAATCGTAAACAAAAATTAAGAAATTTTAAGGTTATATAATAATGTAAATTAATTTACCAGACCGAACTGGTTATACGAAGTACAGAAAAACATGGAGGAATTAGACATAACCCGTGAAAACCTAAAAACGAAAACCGGAAACTATGAGAAATTAAAAAATAAAGAAACAAGATTCCTATCAAAACCCAAGAAAACAATAATCCGGGTGTACTCTGAACAAGAAAGGGCAAGAAGATCTGAAACCCTTAGAAATTACTGGCAAAAAAGAAAAGCTGAAAAACAACAAATCAGTAAGAAAAGAAAGAACTTGCCAAAAAAAAAAAAAAAATGAACTAAAGTGATCCATTATGGTCTTAAAAGTAATAAAAAAATAAAAATAAAAAAAATGTAAATTAATTAATGTAAAATAGCATAAATGAGTGTGATGAAAAAGGAAGCAATGTATAATAAAACAAGTTAAATTTTTTCTTGTACAGAAGGTCAGATAGTCGTTTGAGTTTATCATCATTACTATAAAAAATGTTGTGGTTTAAGAATACTAACCAGTTCCGACTCCAAAAATTTATCGTTTAAAGGTAAACATTCCATTACTAACTCATCTAATCAACATACCTTTTGCTCGCAGATTTATAATCAATCATCATTAGAAGTATTCCATAAGGATCCATAGTTAATAGATGAGAAATACCGATGCAATACTGAATAATCCTTCCAGCGATTTTGATGTCAAAATTTAAGTATTTATCTTAGTTTCGTTTTCGACATAAAAATAAATGCTTTCCACCTACATACTTTAATTTTTTGTATACATGTTAATGAGTTCATATTATTTCTGATTCAAAGATTAGCAAAAGCAGTACAAGTAAAAAAAAAAAAATACTTAAAAATCCCCCTAAGTTACCTTACCATCAGACTTTATTTATTACCCGTATAATAAAATTATTAATATTAGTACTTCTAATGACATGCACTATTTACACAAATGAAATATTTTTCTATATATTTAACTGTACAACAAATCTAAAACAAAATGTAATAGACCACACACCCGCGCACACGCCTAAAAATATTTTTTAAAGTTTTTAACATTTTGATAAAATTAACATAAAGGCCCAAAAAATGTTATTAATTTTCTTTAAATGGTTGATTAGCAGAGTGGGAAAAGTCATCATGCCTTGTCATCAAAAAGGATGACATTTCTATAATATTAGTTTTATATAATATTAGCATAATATTAGTTTTACTATAAACTAGTAAACTGTACGCAAATTTTTCTATCGATAATTATACAGTATAATTTTTGATCGACTGTTTAAACTTTATTCCTAATTAGCTTAATAATGGTTTTTACTTCCTTGTACGAATTAAATGAAGTATTGTGATAGCGAAACATTTCGGTTTTCAGGTTTCAATGAAAATATACATTTTGACCAGTTTCGGCGTGACGTCTGTACGTACGTTTATATCTCGCATAGCACAAAAACGATTAGCCGTAGAATGCTGAAGTATTAGATTTAGGACTGTTGTAACATATAGTTGTGCCCCTCCCCTTTTAATTGCAATCAACTGGACCAAAAGTGTCCATAAAAGCCCAAATTCCAAAACATTTGGGTTTTTTACTTTTTCTTAACTCCAGCAATTAGCTTTCATTGAGAGCTTTTCAACGATATATCATAGGTGGTACTTATTTTAATTGGTTCCAGAGTTATAGCTAAATAAAATTCTAATTAATGAAATATTTAATCTTACGAGGGGAAGGCACATCGGTTCAAATCCGACTTCATCTCCTTTATTTTTAACTTTTTTTTTTTTAATTTAGATATATAGATTTATTAATAATTAATTATTAATCTCCGATTGTAAAAACACTTTTACAATAAATAATAATTCAATAACAACAAAAAAATGAAAAAGTATCACAAGTTATTTATGAAATAAAATTTTTTGTACTCGACGTCTTAAAAAAGTCTGTATATGTAATTTAATAGGCGTACAAGGACGTCATGTGGTGACCATATCAGATTTTTTTCTTTTTCTGAAAAAAAAGGATTAAAAAATGCCAAAAAAAATAAAAATGAATTGCTGCATTTCTTGGATTTAGCTTTGAAAAAATTCATGTAAAATAAATATTTAACATTTACCAAGAGGGAAAATGTAACAGAAAAAATAAACTGAACGTTTGTCTACATATAATTTTTTTAATATTTTTGGAGTTTTTTTAATATGAAATTTTACATTTTCCTTTAGTACTTTTTGATATTTCATGTGTATTTTTTAAAAACATATTCACTGCACAACATTGATACTATTCCTTTCACAAATTCCATTTGTGAATGATATGATTATACAAAACTAAAACGATGAGATTAATCAGTTGTTTGCAAAATCAAGGCCAATAAATATATTTAAATTATTACTAATCTAAATAATAGTAACTAATACTAATAATAATGACTTAAAGTATAATTGCTAAAATAACAACTGTAGTAGTAATAATAGCGAGAATTCTTCGGATTAGTATTGTCACCACAGAGATAAAATTAGTGCAAAAAGAAAAGAAACAATTTAGAATGTTAAAAAATCGTTACTAATTAATAAAAATTAGTAAAATTAAGTATTTACATGAACAGAACAGAAAAAAGCAAATTATAAAATAAATTTAAAAACAAATTGCATGTATAATATATAAAATAGATTTTTTTTTTTATTTTATTTATTTAAAACACATTTCCTACCCAACTACAAGTGATGGTTGTAACAGTAACACAACTATTCTAGCTCTAATTTTTTTTTTATTGCAATAAATGCTTATCATAATCCAATCTACGTATTACAAACGATCTTTTTAATGATTGGTAAACAAGTTTATTTATATAAGATACTTTGAGAAAATAATTAATAATAGAAATATTTTTTCGATGCGAAAATAAGAAAAAATAAAAAAAAACACAATATAGGTAATAAAGAAACCATTTCTGAACCAATTTTTTATGAATTTAAAACAAAATGATTTTTATTTTGTTACCGTCGCATCAACAATTACAGTCATTAGCGACTAAAGTAACACTATCATGTAGTGTTACATAAAACAACAAAAATCAACAATAAAAAACAGGAACAATAAAGAATAAACATAGACAAGTAAAAACAAATACAAACTAAAATAAATCAGACCAAAACTACTAAATTTTATTATTCACTCCACTGTAGGAGAGGAACCGCAACAGACGTTTTATACCTTCTTTTCGGTTTAGTAAAAATTTCATATCTGAACCCAGGTGTAAGTTTTGTAGGATGGTTAAATAGATTGGTCAACCAAAGAGCAGATGGTGCACGGACCATTTGACCTTGCAAACCCCACAGATCTTCTGAGGAGAGCCATATAGATGAGCATGGGTAAGCCTGGTGTGTCCCAATCCTTAGCCGAGTTAAGATAACTTAGTCTCTTCTGTTGCTCGGGAAAAGAGATTTCTCGAGCACATTCTCCCGGATGTTATGTAATGCCGAAGGAGGACTCAGCAGCCAGAACCTATTCCATTGAGCCCGCAATTTTACACGGACTGATCTCATGAAGTCTCTCTCATATGTCGATTGTACTCGGATGCATTTATTGCAGCTCTCTTGGCAGTCTAATCGGCCCGTTCGTTCCCGGAGATGCCACAATGTCTAGGGACCCATACCAGTACCACAGCTATCCTTGTAAGGATATCATGAATAATTTGGACGATGGATTCAGAACGACTGCAGCTCAAGCCCTCAAATACAGTCCTATAGTTGGTAATTACTAAGAAGCTAGCATCAATACGGGTTTCGATAACTTTCAAGGCGGATAAAATTTGATAGACCTCTCAAAAGAATACAGAACAAGCAATTACCTTATATAATATCTCGGTGTCAGGGAGTACAATAGATGGCTCTGTCTCGGCCAAGACAGAGCCATCGGTGTAGAAGAGAATGTACCCATTGTACTTTTTAGCCATGTTGTTAAATTTGTCTCTAGCAGACTGGAAACGTGGGTCCCGTTTACAACTTCCAGATTGTAAGTATATGATCTCTGGAGACGCGCGTAACTAAGGAGCGCCGCATCCTATTCCCTTTCCATCTTCGGGACAGGCATATATAGTTCTTGGAGATAGCGAAGCAGCCTGAGGCTGAAAGACTGCGGTAAGGACGTCCTTTCTTCAAATAGCGAAGTGCGAACGTGTCTGGTCATTTGCCGTGAGCAGTTGATCGCGTGTTTTATAGTCTTTTATTTCCTTCTGTAACCCAATGGGAGTTCATCGAATTCCACCAGTAAACTTGGTATAGGAGAAGTGGCGAATGCCCCTATTGACATGTGATTGCAGGTGTTGTGCAAGGGACCAAGTATGACCTTAATTATCTCTTTCGCAGAGTCATATAGTACAGACCCGTATTCTAGCTTCGAAAGAACAATGCTTCTGTACGTGTTCAGAATGATTTATTCGCACCCCAGTTGCAAGATGAAATGAGTTTGAGGACATTCATTATTCTTAGACATTCAGCCTTTGTGTAATTAATGTGGCTCGAAAAGGTCAGTTTCTCATCAAAAGTCACACCAAGAAGCACAATCTTGTTTGCTCCCTTTATCTCGTCTTCACCTAATTGCAGTCTCACCAAGTCTTTGCATCCGACTGGCTGCCTAGAGAAAACAGTAAATTTAGACTTGGGTACCGACAACTTTAAACCAGTACATTGTGCCCATCTGTGCACCGAGTTCAACGAATTTTTTATTATTTCCCTGGTAGTTCCAATTTCCTTACTTCTGCAGGTGACAGTGATATCATCAGCGAAGATAAATTTCTTAACTGGCAGTGTACTGGCGTACACGTAGGACAGATCCCAGTGGGACTCAGTTTTCAATTTTTATGATCTTTGAAAAGACTCCATTAGCTCTATCATGGATCGTCCGTTTACTCAGAAAATTTACTATAGAGCGTAATATATTCCCGTTAACATCATTCTGTAACAAGGTAGCAATTATCCTGTCAATGCAAGCCATTTCATAAGCCTTAAGTCTAAGGTCACAGCAAGGAGATATTCTTTGGAGGCGAATGCCTCACACCCATCTGTCTGTATAAATATTAGGCGGTCCATGGTAGATCTCTTTTCTCTGAATCCGTACTGGTATTGGGAGAAGAGTTTGATTTTCTCCAGATGCCATTTCAGTTAACATTTTCTCCAAAACCTTGCAAAGGTTGCACGTTGAAGCAATCAGACGGTATTTCTCTGCTAAACTTAAGTCACGATTGGGCTTCGCCACAGGGATGACTACAGCCTCCCTCCAGACGTCTGAAAACAAGATAATGTTGAACACGTGTAATATGTGATGAAGACCCTCATTAGAGAGTTCCCGTATGAAGACGTATAATATTCCATCAGGTCCAGGTCTTGAAGATTTTAGACATGCAAGTACATCTAATACACATCGTAATACACTCAAGGTGAGAGGGACAATCAGATCCTGGTTGATGCTGTTATTCCGTCAAAGTATATCCTCTAAACTAAATTCAGGGGTGTTTTTAGTCCTCAGAAAATTATCAAAGTTTGAGTCGCTTGAGTTCCGTGAAAACTTGTCACCCAGAATCAACAAGAAAAAACCCTACTAGGGTTCTGAATTACACGACTATTCTCAACCAGATCATGTACATGATAGGTCTTATACGTTCCTTTGATTCTGTTGATCTTGTGTCATACCTTACTCATAGGAGTGTGTCTATTAAGCGAGGCTAGGAAATTGCAACACGGTAGACGTTTACTATCTTTATATGTCCTTCTAGCCTTCAAGTTAAATTTAGTAGGATTCTCCTAAAATGCCACGTATACACAAGTACATATATCACCCAAATAGAGATTCTGAAACAAAGAATCCAAAAGGTTAACAAAAAACTATAAATTGTAAACAGTTGATTTAATTTATATCTATTATGGTTTTAATAATAAATACAAAACTTTTGTTAAGATTATTTACGTTTTACTTCGAATTAAACAGTAGCGGTATTAAAAATATAGTTTATAGTAAATAAATTATAAATTTATAAGGAGATTATTATACAAGTATATGTTTTTGTCTGTTTGAAAGATCTGATAGAACAGATAAAATGTAATTATAATATTATGTTCTTAACTAATACTAGACAAGATAACAGCACCAAAAAATGGTGCCGTGAAAATATTTCAATTCTACCACGAATATCTATTAATTTTCCTACATTGTTATATATTATTGCATGTCAGTCTGATTATGCTAGACACTATGCCAGACTACTACTGCTTTAGTCAAATTCGAAGCTAACAACTGGCTAATGGTAGCAATCAACAAATTTTGTTTGGAATTAATAGAGCCTTTTCTTTTCAAACACGCAATGCTGTAATTATATAATGTTGGCGGAAACAACTAGTAGGCTACAACAAGAATATTACTTGTTCACACTGGTGATATCAGAAAAGTTTGCTGTCATATAACAAACTATTTTATAATTTCTTTTGAATTTAAATCTAATGATAGATATATAACATTTTTTTATAATTTCACCCCTCCCAAACCTCACGTATTATACAAAAATTTCTTAATCCCGCATCTGTAACGAAATAAGAAAAATCATCTCTCATTTACTGTCCATTATCACTAACAATACGATGGTATGGGAAATGAACGCTGAAAAACTGTTTAATTTACTTTTACGAGTATTTCGTATATCTATAATGCTAATACGATACAACTCACTACACTCATTATAAGACGATAAAAGGCAATTTTCATATAAAATAAAAATAAGTTTTACGATAGGGATTTATTTTTATAACTATTTTTTCTTGCTACTGGAAAAAAATTAGAATTTTTTTTTTGAATTTGATGTATATATATATATATATATATATATATATATATATATATATATATATATGAATATTAACTTAAATGTAATTTATTTAAGTTTATTTTTCTCTTGATTGGATAGAATTAAATATAAAATATTTTATATTTAATTACAAATTAAAGACTTTTTTACTTTCAAATATTATCTTTATTAATGTTTTGGGTTAACTAATCAACTATATAAACTTACAAATTATACACAACGTTTCACGCAGAATTCTCTAGGCTTCCTTAGGTGATAATACACATTCATACATACTTCATACAAAATTCTCTCACATAATAGTGTTTGAAACTTAGAATTTTAAGTGAAACGTAGTGGATTTAATGTATAAGTTTGTATAGTTGATTGGTTAACCCAAGAGATTAATAAAGATAATATTTTTAAGTAAAATAATTTTTAAGTGTATATAATTTGAGAAAGTTCCGCTGATAAACAAAAAAAATAAATATAGATATTTGCACTATAATTATAATTTTTATTTTTACCAAAGATAAATTATTAAGTTAAAGATGATAGTGTACCTAACTAGTCAACTAGTTTCTTATTAAAATAATAATAATAAGCAGTGTGTTGATGTTAAAGATAAGATGTATGAAGATGAAATTTTGTTTAAAAATTTTAAAACTCTCTTAGGCAGTGGAATTTGGCATACCACATTATTCGACCTTACCTCATACTGAGTTCTAATTTATGTCCATCAATTGGGGATCTTATAATTATCTATGCAGCTTAAACATTACACATCTTATAAATAGATATTTATAGAAATATATTGATAAATAAAAAAGGTTTTACCTGAATTTAGAATATAACATCACAGTTCTATTAAGAAATACACTAAATGAAAATTTCTGGATTTCAAAAAGTATAAAAATACTTTAGGGTAAAAAAAGGTAAAAAATGTGCTAAAGTAGCATCCTGTACGGCGATAAGCACTTGTACATAAGGTAGGCACTTCTTGTGCTGTTACAGGCTAGGAAACAGTCTCAAATTAGGTTGACAACAGAGCCGGTTCCACCATATAAAACAAATATCTAGAAAGCCATGTTTCTAAATGTTTAAAAATCCCTACCACTGATCTAATAAAAATCCAAAGAACACCATCGGGGAAGAATAGTGACTAAAAAGAAAATGGTACATCATGACCAAAGGACAATCTATCCACAAACAGGCCGTAAAGAAGGTAAACTCTTCACCTAAATGATTTCTTCAAAGCGAAGTTGAGAGCTTTTGAAGCCTGTGGGATCAAAAATCCTGTCTACAATCGCTTGAAAGGTAGACTTATCTTTACTCCGGATGAGTGGAGCAGATTAATGTCATCAAAGATTAATTATTTTAAAATTATCCAATTCAAATATAAGCACGAACACTTTTAGAGGCATCTTATAACAGATTATGCCTTATTTAATAAGGGACGAGTAAGCGCTCGTAGGAGAAAACTAATTCCCTACGCTACATCAACGAGGATGCGGTCCTTGCTGATATATGCCCATCAAGCAATAATGAATATAAGTCGCAAATACAGTAGGATGCAGGTTATCAACGGGAGGTTACTGCGAGTTGTTCAAATTGTTAGACATGCTGACAGTCAGAAATGAGGATATAAGTTAGGAATTGAACATAAAAGAATAAATACTGAATTATATACAGACAGGAATAAATGGCGGGAATATGTATAGAGGATATGCAACGAAAGCATCCCCAATTTTCTACATATTTACCAGCCAGAAGAAAAGTGAGATATTGTAAACCTTGATAGCGTTTTCGTCGGGACGCCCAAATGATCTAACGGCTGTTCGGGGATGATGATGCTGAATGTATTATATTAGATATCACTTCTTTTTTAGACTTCAGATCAGCGGTAACCAATTATTAGTAAGTAATCAAATAATCGAGTTAAACACTCTTGCTTTTTATATCAAACAAATTACTTCATGCAAGATAGAAAATAAGACTAGATAAAATTTAAAAATATTTATTTTAAATAAAATATTGGAAAAATACAAACGTTCGAGCAAATTATATTTCAAATAGGAATGTCTATTTAGATTTGTAAAATTAGGAGTTCGTATAAGAATATGAATAATAAAGATTTTATTAAAATACATTAATATAAATAAAATATAAATTATTATTTATGCAGAGAAGTTGAATGTAGCCTAAATAAACCATAAAAATCATAATTCATAACTTGTTAAAATACAAATGTTATGTTTTGAAATGTTCATACTTATATTATCCATAAATTTATTTGTAACATAGTAATAATTTTAAGGAATTTAAACTGAAAGATAAACGTGTAAATGAAAGTAGGAGTGAGTAGTATGCTAAGAAGGAGGTAAAAAATCGTATTAATGAAGACGTAATGAATAGAGTTCAAGATTAGAGGGAGTGAAAGTAATAAGTTGCCCAATATAAAAACGGAAAAAGCTGCAGAAAATGACAAGATAAAACTAAAAATAAAACGAAGTTGAATAAAAAGAATTTAAGATTTTCACTTATATCAAACATCACTCAAAGCAAACGACAATTTTCACTCATATAACTGCTGGAACATAAATTAAACAGAATGTAATAAAAAGATTCCCTTTTGTTGTTTATTATGGAAATGAGGAAAAAACATAGATTAAAATATTTTGAATTAAAGAAACAGATTTTTTTTAATAATAAATTTCTGGAAAAATTAGGCAAAAGATTGCTCATTCAAAAAAAAAAAAAAAAAAATTATAAAATGTAAAGTAATTTGAGTGAAAAAGTTTAACCATAAAATAATTATGTTACAAGATATAATTAAAAAACTGAATAGAGAGGAAGGAAATGCATATGCAATAAATTTCGTTTATATACTCATATAAAAAAAATATTAGAAATTATACAAGAAGAAATGAAAAGAAGTATGTTAGTCATCTAAAACTCACAATCCCAGAAAAACATTGCTGGGTGACGTAGAAGTTTAAAATAGAATTCTGCTCCATTCACATTATGTCGAGGAACGAGAAAAAAATGAGTTTTCGTGGGGGATCCAAAAAAACTGTTAGGTTTTATAAATAGAGTATTTATTTATGACCTAGTTTATATTTTGTTGGAAATATGAGAAATATTAACTTCTTGCACATTTTCGCAACTCAATAAAACGTGAAGCAATATCTACAAGCACTTGAAAAATATTACTGGTAATGGGTTAATGAAATCAACAATTTTTTTTTTAAACCGAGTTTTTTGAATCTAAACAACTATTAATTTAATTTAAAATTTCGGTTGCAGACAGAAACATTCAAGGAATCTTAATATCGTTGCAAAAAAGTCAAGATGTATACCGCAGAGAAATCTCTAGCAATTTTTCGCAGAACACTTCCTGCCATGCCAACAAACCTGGGTGAATATAACACCAAAGATGTTGCAATTAATGGATTTTTCTTTTAGTTTTTGGTCATGAAAAGAAAAAAGTATTATTTTTCGCTTAGGCCTTTTTGTAAGTTAAAATTTACATTTATTAAGTTTGAGGTTGCACCCTGTTGATGGAGAACAATATTATTGTGTCTTACTTTTTTATCACGACGAATAAGAAGTCTTCATTTTTGTATTTTCTGAGGTTTTTTTTCCATTTGCGACATAGATTACGGAATGCAAATTGTATAATCAATTTGTTTGCTCCCTGATGGTTCTAACCCAGTGTAAGTCTGTCAATCCTTTTCAACCACTGGTTTGAACGATACTACTTTTTAATTTTATCCCTAAGAACATCTCTTTTGTGAAAAAAAATTGGGGTTATATCGTTAAACACATGAATGCTGAAAAAATATTAATTTTGGGAATTAATGCTAAGACTTTTTCCTTTTGCAAATTCTATTATTCGAATAGATTTTAGAGAGTCTTAGTCATGCTTGATAAACTGAATAAATCGTGTCTGAATAGAAGCTAGCGTTAGTTGGAGTACCACAGTCACATATTAAGTCCTTTACTGGTTTTGATTTACTTGAATGACTTCAATTAGTATATTAAAAAATAATTGATTCATTTTCATTCCAATAAACGAACAGAAAAAATTTATTTAAGATATCATTATTAAAATTTGCATTTATTCGTTATTTATTTATTTATTTATTTCATTTATTCAAGTGTCGACACAACCTTGTTCTCAAACTCGTCGCAAACTTGAAGTGAAAGGAATATATCAGAGTAAACGTTAGAGTAGACCGTTGTTTGCTTCGAATGCTAGTGGATTTGACAGAATTTATTATTCTGTTTAATATTTGGCATTGTTAACTTATTTTATAAGCAAAAATATTTTGACATAATTCCTGTTAAAGAAAATTAATTTTTATATTACGTCAGGCATTTAAAATAGAATGCTGTTCATAGATACTGAAAACAAAAATGCATGGGTTAACCCACTAAATATATATGTACAAAAATTAATGGAATTTAAGTTCTTCCAACCACTTACACAACTGCTCCCGGGGCATGGCGGATTTAATCCCTAACTACACAGATTTAAGAGAAAAGACTTCCCCCTGTGTATGTACTTCAAAGAGCTAGATACCTGTGAACACACCTTTTACAGGCGCATACGCTGGATACAGACGAAGGTGAGGCTAGGACTAGGAGGAATCGCTCCAGAAAATACTATCAACTTCATACTGACGAGAAAACAAGAACAGGCTGAGGTTAAAAAGCTTGTCGCTAACATCCTACAGCAAAAGGTGGTAGAACTTCGAGGATGAGGTGCAGATTGATGCAGATGTACCAGCCAGCATGGAAGATCTACGTTTGAGTATAGATGCCTGGAATAAGACCTCCAAGGCTGAGGTGAAGAAATCGACCGGAGTGAAAGAGTGAAGGACAGCTGCCTGCAGAGCCGCCGTTGGTCCGCGTTTGCGTGGGTAGGCGACGGTGATGAGACACGGAGACTCTGAAACCCCTGAGCCGGATGGCATCTCCCGGGGCTGAGTGTGCTTAATTGCGGGTCAGGATCCGGGAGGGGAGGATCGGTAAAATAGGAAGTTTAGTCGGTAGCCGCACTCTTAATAACATCTTGCGGAATCTGTTAGCGAGCCCGACATTTCGCTCGTAAATGCGGTTCCTCCAACTCATTGAAAAAAAACCACTTACACTACGTTTTTTTTTTCTCCCGGGACCACTGTTAACATCAGTTAAACCATATTTTAGATAAATTGAAAGAATTGCTACTTCTAATCTTTCCAATTTGGAATTCTTTTAGGAAGAAATACGCATCTACAAGTTACCGTTAATAGGCTTCCTTGAATATGCATTAAATAAAACAGTCTTTAGGGAGAGGAATATCCAGGAGAAGTGGTTACTAGAATTTATTTATTATCATATCATTATCGAGTGATGAACAAAAATAAATTATTTAAGCATTTCTATTTTTAAAAAAAAATAGAAGAATTTGTGTCAGTAAGTGAGCAAGTGAGGGTTACGGGATTGAGGGTTTATAATATTTACGCAGATCTAAGCGTACTCTAACTGTAGTTAATGCTAAAATTATCATTCTATAATCAATGATGATTCCATAAAAAGAGGAATGTGATTCTTTAATTTTTTTAATTATTTAAGTATTTTATTTAAATTAATATTAAATTGAAAGATTTAGCATTCGTTAATTTTCTAATGTTTATTAACATTACCATTTAAAACGATTCTCGATTTCGAAAATAGTCAATAAATGTTATAATATTAAAAATAATAGTTTCTCTATGAATAATTAAAACGAATGGTTTATTGTAAAGAAGAAATAGCTATTTTAATTATTTCTGGTTTCATGTTAAAGTTTGAATTCCATTATTATTACAAGGAATGTGATGTTTACGAGTACTTTAATAATAATAGTAAAAAATATAATAAACAATACGACAGAGATTTAATAATGAAAAAAAAAACATTTATAAAATGATATTTAAAAATATTTAATCTAAAAAATTAATTAATATTTTTTATTCTATTTGGTATTGAAGTTGCATTTAATTTCAAACAAAATGTTTAAATTTTTAATTTTTTTAATTAATCAATTATTATCAAATAAAATTCAAATAAATATATATGTGGAACGTAATATAAAGTATTTGTTGCATAGTAATTAAATACAGTTTTGCAACAGCAATTTATTTACATTTTATATATCTGTTGGTGCACTGTTATTTTTTATGTTTTCATACTACCATTACTGGTTTAATCATTTACAACGTTTTTATATCCAAATAACGTTAAACAAGTTTTATAATAACAATGGTAATATCTAAAACAACCCGTAAACCGTGTAAAACTATTGCCCTGCAGTACGTTGCATTCGGAGTACAACTTAGAAACTGCATTTTAAATGCAATTACATCAATAAATAAACATTCTAAATGAAACTCCGTGTACAATTTAGATTCTTTGATATCTGATCCACTTTGTTTGACCATAATACTAATATTATTGTTACTAAAGTGTTAAAGCCAGTTGTTTTTTAAAACTGCAGTCCTATCGATATCGCCTCTGGTGTAAATTCATTAAAATAGAATTGCGATTAGCTTATAATATATTATAAAATAGAATAAAACAACCTTATATTGCATACCCATATATGGTTCTATTCCATTAAACACCTTTTTTTTTGTTTATTCTAATATGAAACGAGTTTTCGTACGTTATGTTACGATTAAAAACAAGGTCAACAGTTTACACCTACTTAATGTAATGACTATTATTGAGGGCAATTTTAATTAATGTAAATAAACTGCAGAACAATTATTTAACCAAGTAAAATAAACAGATAAACTTCCATCTTAATAAAAATGTTACTTTCATTTTATTACACTATTAAGTATAGACAATAATTAGTTACCAGTAAAATGTAATAAAGTGAACCTGTAACGGAAACCAGCACAAAACACTAAGTTAAAGGGAAATAGAAACAGCTGTATTTGTGTTCAAATCCTATATTATGTGTAAATAAATACATCACTACGTTCAGAATATAATAAAAATTGTGTTATACCTCGTCAGAAACTGCTATACTTATAACAGGTGTGCTATACTTATAACAGTATTAAAAAAAAAGTAAATAATCTAAAAATGCTTGGAAGGGAAACCGTGAACACAACTTTCCAGCATTACAAAGTACAAAATGATGAAAAATAAAAGTTTTAAAATAACCTATTAAATTTTTTGTCAAATTAATTTTTTTATTTTTTGACGTTCTCTCATTCATAAAACATGCAAAAATTTTCCATCAAAATTCCTTGCTGCCTATTTGTAGGCAGCCTATTCCTTATGCAGCATATTCTATCATATTCCTTATGTCTATTCTTCATACGAGACGAACGGATTGGGCTTTTTACGAGGATTGGATCGAAGAGAAACTGACTGACCCGTTTCCAATCGATACCCCTGGGGATATTGATTACGCGACGTACATTTTGACGTCGGTCATGCAGGAGGGAGCATGGCGTTCTACACCTGATGATTTGCACTCAGCCAGAGATAATACCTAACCGATGCTCCTTATGGAAGTCTACAAAGGGACTGGAACGATCATCAGGAACGCTCCCCGCCCTACAGAGGCGTACTGGATCGTGGGCGAGGACTGACAGAGAAAAGGCCGATCTGTTTGGTTCAAACCGAGAGGTAACTTTCCGACCCCGCGATGCTGAGGGCCCAGTGATGTGGATGTTAACGACTTCCTTGAGAGCCCGATGCCAATCAGTTTCCCGATTAAACCGATCTCTGCAAGCTCCGTGGTTCACGCGGAATGATGAAATTCACGATTATCTGGAGCTCCCATCGATACGTGAGATTGCACAACAGCGCAATGTCAAATACCTACGGAGGCTTGAGAATTATGTAAACCGCTTTGCAATTAATCTGCCCGATAACAGCAGAGACGTCCAACGGATGAAATGTGCCCATGTACTCGACTTAGGGTCTGCGTAACAGTTTGGAATCTAACACCGTCAAGTTTAGTGGTGTCGTATCTAATTTCTTGTTACTTCTCTTTATTTTAATTTTATATTTGTTATTAATGTTTGTTTTGTGGACTCTATGGTGCTGAAATTATTTTTTTGTGATTTATGACTGAGCTTGAAATTTCATATTTGACCGTAAGTTTGCTTACAACTGTTTATTGTGTATTATTTATTTTGGGGGTTCCGTAAGGACCTTCTTATCATGTGCTTTTGTCAGGAAACTTACTTATGGCTTCGCAGGAAAGCCGATTGTAATTATAATTGTTATTGAGCAAAAAAAAAAAATTCCTTGCAAAAAGGCGATATAAAATTGACGCGCATTCGTAAAAAAATGAATGTCGCGCTAATAATGTTGCTTTGAACAATTTTATTAATAACTTTAAAAAAATAATAAACATAAAAATTTCTATAAATATGAAAATAAAGATTGGTTCTTGGATTACAGAAGGACTATTAAAATGTTCAGATAAGCATCAAGATTCTTAAGCATCAAGATAAGCATCAAGTTTATAGAAAACGTCATATAATAGGAATTTAAAAAACCTAATGTGGACAAACATGACTTCCTTGTACGCCTATTAATTTACATTTCCACATTTTTTTTTTTAAAATGAAAAGTACATAAAACTTTATTTCATTAAAAACGTCTGATTTTTTTTCATATCTTTTTATTGTTACTATTTTTTTACAATGAGACGTTAATAATTAAATATGAAATAAAGGATTTAAATTCTTTTTTTTAAAAATAGTATCTGAATTTTTTTTTTATATATTAGCTTAGGAATTTCCTTACATTGTTATAGGAATGTACAACATAATTAATGTGAAATCATAACAATCATAAACTCTTCTCTGACGGTTTTTTCATTGAATATTTTAAAAATTCGTTTCTAAATTTTATTTTGAAAGAACTCCTTGTCAGAGTTACATATTTATATAATACTGTATCAGTACAATTATGATTTATTAATTGCTATAACCGCTAATTCAGTCAGTTGAAAAGAAGTTTTTAAAAGGAATTTTGTTATATTTAGTTTAGTTATTAGTAAACTTTAGTTAAGTAATTTTGTTTTGCTCTTAATTTTATTCACTTTTGTAATATTAAATATATTAGGCTGTGTACACAGTTAAAATTTAATTTTCTCATGAAGAGAAAACACCCCCTCTGAGCCTCAGAGCTTAATAATTTATTTTCAGGTCAGATGGTTATTTATATGATGGAAATTTATTTTTTAATTAAAACATACAAACTAACAAAATTACAGAACGTTAGGATTTTTTTAAACAATAAAGTTCTAAAGCTTTACAAAAAAATTACATTAAATTCACGATTAATTCATACGTACGTCATTACTAATTAATAGTAAATTTAATTAAACTATGAATGCAATCCATAATATAATTAGCATTACACGCTACTGCAGTACTTATTAAAAAATAATCTGATTCAAACTGTCTCGTTCTATTTCACTAAAACTCCAGTTGTAATCAATGTAGCGAATTATTTTTTTAACATTATTTATAATTTTTAAGATGCTTCAGTAGCAACAACAATTACATTAAATTTTTAATCATTGAATGAAATGTAAAAACTAAAAGAAATAAGTATAGTTTTATTAGAAATAAAATTTTGTGGAAAGTAATTAGGTTAATTAAATATTAAAAATGCGAAGTTAAGTTATACTGCAAATAAACAATATTAAAAAAAGGAAGCTTTAAAGAAAAGATATTTATTTTATAATAAATTATCATAAACAAAAATAAGAAAACGTTAGCTTCTACTCAATGAAAATTCAATAGAATTTACAGCGCTGTTTTTGGAATAATATAATTAAAGGTGATCGAAAAACCTTTCAAGTGATTTCTTATAAAAAAAAAAAAAAAATTAGAAATCGAGATATAAATTATATCTCGGTTAGAATAATAAAACATAACCCAAAAAATCAAAAATTAGAAACTCAAAATAAAGCGTCAGCTGTTACGAACATGAAAATAAATAGCACGTTCGTTCACTATGAAAGCTTTAAATACGTGATATTTTTAAAAAGAAATAAAACATAAGTGTGACATTAGCGTTAAAATTAAATGATGACTAGACTAATAAAAATTAACTAATGCTATTTATTAAAACCAAGCATATTTTTTTCCTTATGTTTTTTTTATTTTTATTTATTACTCATAAAAATCACATAATGATGCACAACAAGTAAAGCCGCCTATATTTTAAAGACTAGTTTATTTGCACAAACAGCAGTTATTCTGAACGATAGTTATGTTACATCATCCTTTGACTTACAGTACAGTCGTTTCAGTCTTTGAATGTGTAACGGCTTGTAATACAAATAAAATACAATACTTCCATCCATGTATGTTTCGTATGAAGCTATTTATGTTGACTATATAATTAGTTACTATGATGTATGAAATGATTCGCACACTGTATGCAACTGTATATTTGGTTTGAAAATAATCGACGAGATACTGCATCAATCCTTAATTTTTCAAACAAGTCCTGCTTGGTATACTTATTATTTTCGAGAATGGTAAGTTTTTTCGATAGGACCTGTGACAAATGCTACGTCATCACCACTTAACATGTGTTTAAATTTGAAATCTAATAGATTTAAAATATCTAAATCATCCAACTGAAAAATGTCTCTTTTTCAATGTCTTTTTTCTCTTCAAAGAAAAAAATACCCTGTTTGACTATATTAAGGAACTTCTTTCTTTCTTTTTCCTGTTTAGCCTCTGGGAATTTCCGATTGAAGGATTACTACTTGAAGTATTATTACTTAATACTTTAATAAAGTAAATACTTAAGTATTATTATTTGAACGGTTGAAGTTTTACTTGAATGAATGAGCATGAATATGTATGAGTGTAAATGAAGTGTAGTCTTGTACACTTCAGTCCTGAGACCATTCCCAGGAACGGTCTCAGTTCGATCATTCCTGAGATGTGTGGTTAATTGAAACCCAACCACCAACAAACACCGATATCCACGATCTAGTATTAAAATCCGTAAAAATAACTGCCTTTACTAGGATTTGAACGCTGCAACTCTCGACTTCGAAATCAACTGATTTGAGAAGACGTTCACGACTAGACCAGCCCGGTGGGTTTATGTTAACTTTTTTCTTCTTTATTTGCCTCGCCCCCAAGAGCCGGACACGCACTCAAAAATAAACTTAGCTCTGGGGGTTCCCATTGCCTAAAACCACCTGGCCAATAATCCCAGGCCCGGCTATGCCGTTCTCAAGGCCCTACCCAGGCAGCCGGGACTCGCTGTTCTTGCCTCAAATAAGGAGACCCCCGAGGGGTTACGCTCACAGGGACTCCGGTCTTTACGTTGCCTCGCTTCAAATGGGGAACCCCCAAAGGGATCCCCCACCGGGACTATGGTTTTAATTTTCCCCCACCGGCTTCGGAAGGAGTCCCCGCCCGTTCATCGAAAGTTTGATGCCGGAGCATCCCACCCCTCCCGGACGCGGCTGTCCCAGACCGGAACTGCGTGGTATCCAGGCGGAGCAGCACCTGGGGAAACCTGAAACCACGTTACTTGGTTTCAGGTTTTATAACTTTAAGAAACACACAGAAGTTTTTTTAAAAATATGACCCATTAATTAATCATCCCAATATTCTGTCACATAAAAGAAAAATACGTGGAGTTTTTATTAATTTTTAGTAGTAAAATAAAAAAAAATTTTAGAAGTAAAAAAAAAAATATAGTTATTCCTAAAAAATTATTACAAAACAATAGCAGTTAACTCCTAAAATATAATAAATTAATATGAACCAAGTTATTAATTAATGTTCGATTTCATCGACAAATATATAAAAACATTAGAATATGTATTACATTTTTTTCCATTTATTATTCTTCAAAATAAGGTACTCATTTATTCGTGGCCAATATTATTCCACGATCTATTTATAACAGATAGCTCTTACGGTGGTATTCTTGACAGACGATTATTTGTTTTATAAAAATGAAATGAATGGCAAGGTCAAACAATATATTTTGAATGTTTTTGTCTTTAAGAAAAAACAAATTAACAATAAACCTGTTTATTAATAGAAAATTTGTTATTTTAAGGCCACCAGATATTTAAGTTAAGAATTTTAGCGTTTTATATATTATTATTGGTTATCAAAAAAAATCAACAAAAACGGTTTATTTTAGAACATTAATATTTATTTGTTTAGCTAAGAAAAAAAATCTTTAGTAAAAGTTTAGTATTTTAACATTTTTTAGTTACTATTATATACATGCGATTGTTAAAAAGTATATCTTTTATGAATGGATTTATTCAGAAATTTGTATGATAAGATAATAAATAATTATGTAAGTGCTTTAATATTATAAAACGGCAATATTATTTACATAAGACAAAATACTTGTAGTAATTATACGCTCTAAAGTAAGTAACACACAGAAGTCCTTGAATAGAATGTTCTGGACAATCAAACGGAAATTATTATTCACATCATTTAATTCCAACTGATTATTATTAATAATCTTACAATAAAAGGGGGCTTCTATTATTATCAATAATTGAAAATATAATAGTGTTAGCCTGCATGCAATTAATACCTTTACAAATATCGTAACATCTACGAGAAAAAAATGCACGTTATGTTAGGTTTACATATCATCTTGGGTGTATATCGTTTTAAGACTGTAACAAATTGTATGACTTCTGTTTTTACTATCATAAAACAAGAACTTAAATAATCTTATTTATTTCATAAAAAAGTGATTGATGCAAAAATGCAAATAATTCAATTAACGTAAGAAATATGTAAGAATATAAACACGTTTTCAATAGCAAGTCACGCAAAAACAAATATTAAAACTAAAACATAATAATTAAAAATAACAATTAGAGTTATAATTATAAATAATCAGAGTTTATTCGTAATTAACTAATGGGTGATTTTTTTGCAGATTATTATCAAAGTTATAAGTACGTCAATCTTTTTATATTCCAAATTAATTGAGATAAACTTGCGACGGTGCTTACGTACTTACATATATATTCTGTCTGTTTCTGTATCATCTTTTGTTGTAATCGAAAGTATGATATGGGTTTGTTATAGACTGGTATTTATAAACGTATGAGTTGATATTACTGTTCGTTATCATCTTCGGCTAAACTAGGAATGATACGGATTATTAAAAGTGCTTGCATGATGCTTACAAAAGAACGATTGTAAATAACATAATACAGAAATTCTACAGATTAAATGGTAAACACACATCTTAATCATAACCTTGAAGTAGATGTAGAACGAAAGAAATATGCATGTATTCTTTAAACTTAAACCTATTAAAATTTTTTTCTTACCTCATAAATTTGTTTTTAAAGTGTACTGAACTAAATTTCACATGATTTACGAAATTTAGTATCAAATGGAAAAATTAACCATGAGAAAGAGAGGATAGTACAGCCCGATTATTAGCAGAATTTTATTTTATTCTTACAGCTTGTTTGCGTTGGCGAAAATGTTGCAGAAATTATAATCACGCCTGCTGTATATTCGTTATATATTAATTGTATTTATTAACTTGCTTTTTTTTTTTAATATCAGAATAAAATGATACCTTTGATACTCCCCACCCGCTTTTGCGTGATTAAAAAAAAATTTGATATTTGATTATGCGCGTCACATGTTACATTAGTAACATCCTAAACCATCTACTACAGTTTATTACAACAATGTTGTTTTGAACTCTTACAATCAGAAGAAATTTAAAAAAAATTCCATATGAGTAATTTGTATTTCAAATCAGACAATTTAATTTTGAAAAATTCACAACTATCTCTCTTTATCATGCTGTAGTTTGCTAAATCTTATATACAATTTAGTAGTTATCAAAGATGATTTTATGACAATACAAAAAATTTTAACCTGAATCAAAAAAAGTAATATTCACTTTAAGAATATGTAACAAAAAAATAAAGAAAAATGATTATTACTTATGCCAAACATACCGGCAATCTCTTTATCTGATTCATTCAATTTAAAAAAATAAAATTATCAGGAATTACGTTTTTAAATTTACGCTTTACTTCCGATAACTTTTCTTTTATTTAACAAAAATTCTATATTTATGATAAATTATGACGTAAAAACAATTTTTCTCAAAGTAAAATAGATTCCGATAAACACTAGCAATGTGAACGTTGCAAGCAAAGGCAATAACAATTTTAAGAAATAAGTTCATGATAATAAGGGAATTGTAAAAGCAAGTTGAGATCAAAGAAAGAGAAACAAAAATATTTAACCTGGAAGATGACAAATTATGTTAAAAAATACAAGGAAAACACAAAACATTTTTATTCACTGAACCAGTCAGCAAAATAACAATGAGACATTGTTCATGAAATAAAGTAAAAAATAAATAAATAACAGAAGCCATTTAATATATAATATACGCTGATGTATTTCGTAATGTACATATATAAATGACACAAAATATAAAACTTAACTTGATTTTTAATTACACAATTAATTTGTTTTCGAAATATTTTATCATAAACTATATTGTATAGTATAACCGTCTCTGAGATAAATCAACAACAATGTCCATAATTTTTTTGAATTCTCACAGTCGGTAGAAAATTAAAAAAAAAATTCGAACTAAGTAATTTGTTTTTCAAATCAGACAATCTAAGTTTGCAAAGTTCAGAACTTCACAAAAATAAATACTTGTAAAAAAATAAACATTAAGTATATTTTTGTCCAACTTAATATTTTTTTCTTTAAACTTAAATAAAAAACGGTTTTTGATTTGGAAATTACTACCCAGTTTATTACATGTAGAACTACTGAAATTTGTCGTGTAAACCTAATATATTCCTATTCGATATCAATTGTGTGCAAAATCCAATCTTTCAAATTATTTAATAACGATAAATATTTTATGACCATTCAAAATTATATGCTCAAAATATTACCACATCTGGTGCTAAGTAAGCGTTATAATTCTGTAATCTTCTTGTCCTTAATCAGCCTGAAAACTTCTCATCTATTGAAGTTAATTGATTCCAATTACAAAGACCGTTGAATACATTAAAACCTAACTGAAATGCATAATTGGCTGAATTTGAAATTAGACACTTTAGCATCACATAAAATCCGGCTGATAATGACAATCTCTAACATAATTAACGAATTATAATTTTAATAAGTACATTATATGCTCAAAAACCTTTTTATGAAACTTCAGTTTTCTTTTATATTTTAAATAAAACACAAAAAATTTTTGTCGATCTTTCAACAAAATGTAGGACGTCAGAAACATTTTAAAACAGTTATTACGCAGATGAAAGTAATATGTTTGACAACGTTACTAATATTAAATAGAAAGGGGGAAGTTATGTTTAAAATAAAAGTGGAGGGGTTTCATAATATTTGTATTCGCTATTTCTTTAGGTACACTTCTTATATTCTATCAATTTCTCAAACGTTCTCGTACCATTTGATTCAAATGGCTTAATTACGGAAAGAAAATTATTGCATACACATTCATTATTCCAATATAGCTTTGATGACAATAATGATGTCGATTAAAAAAGTTTGCAAATAGAAATTTTAATAGGAACAAACTAATCTATATTTTGCAATACTATCAATATTTTGTAGGATCCAGGAAAACGACATTTTCAGTATTCCAATCCAATATATTCATTCCCACTTCGATAACAACCAATCGCATACGTATCAAGACTTTTCAATAATAATGAGTAACATGTAACTTTAACGGAGACTAGATCGTGAAATTGAACCCACCGGGTTGGTCTACTGGTGAAGGCGTCTTCCCAAATCAGCTGATTTGGAAGTCGAGAGTTCCAGCGTTCAAATTCTAGTAAAGGCAATTACTTTTATACGGATTTCAATACCAGATCATGGATACCGGTGTTCTTTGGTGGTTGGGTTTCAATTAACCACACATCTCAGGAATGGTCGAACTGAGACTACAAGACTACACTTCATTTACACTCATACATATACATCTGAAGTAATACCTGAACGGTAATTCCAGGAGGCTAAACAGGAAAAAGAAACATCGTGAAATCGATAGTTGTAACTTTTGCAATTATAAGTCATTTGTTCTTTGCTTTACAAGAAATGAAATAAATCCATTATAATTGATCAGTCTTTTAAGAATTTCTTCATAAATGTAAAAATACTCGGTCGATTTTATTTTATAGTTTTAAGAAATTCAGAACTCTGAATTTTCGACAGGTTTCATAAATATTAATTTGAATGATTATATTTTCTTAATATAGGTTTCAATAGAGAGAAAAAGGATATATACGTGATAACGGAACAATATACATTGAAAATTTATTTATAATATTTTATAATGTTTTTATTTTATTTCTCCATAATGAAATTATTTTTTCTCCTTTTTTTTAGATTATGAATTTATTGCATTTTATTTTATTTGATATCAATATAAACTTAAATAATTTTACATTCTGATTCTATGTATTTTTTTTAACTTTATTTTTCAATTTAAATTTTTATGTTTTTTTTTTATTTTTATCTGTGTCATGCTACAAAAATCATGCATTTTTATTTACTTATATTCTATTTGTAATTAGTTATTATTTTAAGTAAGTTCTTTTATCAATCATCCTGTTTTAATGATATGAACTCGCGGGTAGCGATTAAGGTTTCTTTTGATACCTGCGTCAAGGATAAATATGTTTTAAAAAAATTGTATACATAATTTTCAATTGACAATAAATAAATATTATTATTATTATAATTAAACGTAATGTTAATATCCAGTTTTATATTATCTACAGCCAATCATTTTGTATTACTTCACACCTTTTCTCGTTCCCTCTTCCTCAGTTTCTCTCATTCAATCACCTAGAGATTTTTTTTTTTTTTTAATTTCTGTGCGATTACTGAAGCTGAACTGGAGCGAATGTTGTATTCAAACGAATTAGAAAATATGATTCCATACGTCATCCATCTACAATGTCGTCCGGGAATTTTGTTTTCAGTTAATATGAAATCGATGCGTGCATAAATATAAATGAACAATGGATCATCTGGGATGTATCAGTACGGTGAATTGTCGGGAGTGGAAAGGGTGGAAAAACAGTGAGCAAGGAAAATTATGAAAGTCTGTGTTAGTATAAATATATATGCGTCTAAAACAATTAAAGCCCGTTTATCCTTATCTCAATATGTCCTTCGCTCGTAAAGATGTAAAATACAATCATGAAGTCATAAATACAGCTTAAAATAATTTTATTTGTATGATAAATTTTTGCGGTGATAGAACAATGTACGTAAAGTAGTAGAAAGTATAATAATAACAGTAAGTATAATATTAGTGGAATTTATGAAAATATAAAAACATTACTGCATACAGCTTAACTTGTGATGTGTATTTTCCGTGATCACAAATAAACAAATTACATTAAAAAAGCTAACGAATAGCTAACATTAATATTTGAATAGACACTTTCATGACATACACAATCTGGGGAATGGAGAAGTTTGTTTGTTTCTTCGGAATGTTGTACTTTTTTGCAAATGGCAGTCACATTTAACATTGAGACAAAACATTTTTCATTTCAATAAAAATAACTTGATCGCCTTAAATACTCTGGGCAAGATGACAGTCTGTTGCCGGGACAGGATCTTGAGATTTCATAAAAACAGTGTTGTTTGTCTTGTTGAACCGCGGTTCCTTAGAGAATACATCGTTCATCTCCAAAACACATACATTTTCTTTATCCTTTCTCTCCTTAACCATTGGGTTGGCTCAGTAGGTGCGAATAGCTCCCTAATTGGTATGAACCAATTGGTCACCAAGGATCCAATGATATGAAGAACATATGTATAATTTATATGATCTTATAGAAACGTTGCCTGAGGATCAGCCTGGGAATTTTATTTACTATACGCTGGGGGAAAAATTGATTAATTACTAAAATAATGAAATATCGGATAAAATCGGATCTTCTAATCCTGATTGAAGTACAGTAGAAAGTTTTCTAACTTTTTATTTTAAATTTTATGATAATTCATTTTAATTTATACTTTGCAGTTACTATTAGCCGTTGAAAAATCAGTGGATAAAGTAAATAAATATAAATACAAGTAAGAATGAAAAATCTATAAACAAAGGTCAACTAAATAGCAATTCGAATTTTCAAACGCTCTATAAATAAAGGTTTCTATAAAAAAAGAGATTTTAAATTATACGTTAAAAAGAAATTGGTTATAAATAAAATTAAAATAACAAATAATAAATATACACCAAGGTAAAATTAAAACAAGTTCAACGTTGAAATGCTATTTCTAAGAGATAGCTTGCAAGAATCTTTCTATGACAGAATCTACCTGATCATAATTCCAAAACAAATGGTCATGTTTATTTGAAAAAAAAAACACGATAAAAAGAAGCTGACTTCGTCTATATCCAAATTACTAAAATCAAAAATTAAATTGTTACTAAAATCAACTGAGTTGTTTGTAACTACGTAAAGACTATAGAGCCTTTTATTTTTTTTTTTTTAAATCTGGAAATAACAAGTGGTTATGGTAAGAAAATCTCACAATGGTCACATTTTTAAAAAAGATAAACATGAGACATTTTTTTATTAATATAAATAATAATTTATTTTTAAAGTTCTTTTGGATAATATGTTTGTTTTAAAAAGGAATAGCATAACATAATAAAAATAAGTAAAATAATTTTGAACGAACGTATCACATGTGGAAGCAATAACAATAACGCATAAGGAAAAGATGTTACAAACAGTATGTACCCTAAGTTAAGTAAATACGATTTTCTTTAGGGCGATAAATCTAACGGAGTTACAGCGTTTAGTTTTAAAGCGAGCGATAAAACGGTGTAGGATACCAAGTGCGTACCGGTTTATGTATGGTACCCCATTCATTTAAATTGGAAGTCTTATTCTACGCTACAATGTACATAAGAAAGACGACGTATACTGAGCCGAGCTCTATGTTCTTGTTAGTTTGCATCTGATTGCGTACTGCGCATTCTTTCCTATACATATATATATATATTGATGCGAGTGTGTTCGTACATGGATCGAAAAGTGAGAGGGAGATCGAATCTCATAGGTCTGTATACATTCAATATGGCGTTAATTTCCGTTGCAGCCAGTCGGTGCTCTCTCGCAATACAACCCCTGCATATTCTGTCCGATGCTATTTACTTTCCTGTATTGGATATCGGTGAGGAAATTAATATACGAGTATACGAAACAGCAGTAATGTTTCAACATCTATAACTGCTGCAAATCGCATCCATCAGGTCAGGTAGCTTAATGCAGTATTTTTAAATACCAATTATTTTTTTACGCAACGGATACTAATAATACCATTTCAGCCAGTAGCCAAGCACTAGTTGTAATAGTAATAAATACCAGCATTACTAATTTGAGAAAATTACAAAAAAAAAAAAGAGTAAATAATAAACGACAAAAAAAAAGAAAACTTATAAAATACTACAAATTTTAAAATTGAACAGTAATTGTTACAATAAATTCATACTATTTTATAATGTATTTTACGTTTAAATTATAAAACGTTTCTGCACAAGTATATTATAAATTTATTTTTTCTTTTTATTAGTGAAAAAAATTTCTTTCATGTAGTCAACGTTTTATAATTTTTGTAATATTTTCTTCATTTTACTGTAGTAAATTATTTACTCGGTTATAAAAAATAATAAAAAAGTATAATATATAACAAGAACTGTAATAATTTATTTTTCAACTAACCACACGTCTCAGGAATAGTCGACCTGAGTTTGTTCAAGATTACAAATTTACCGTTACAGATACATTACACTGATAAGTCGCTACCTGGTATTTTTTTTTTGTATTTAAAAAATATTTCTTCTGAATTTTTGTATTTCCAGTCGTTCTTAGGAAATTTTTTTCCAAATATCCTAAACACTTAAATACAAAATATTTACGTGTATTAAAGAGAATTTGAAACTGATTTAAAACATCTTAAGCTTGGTTTTTTCATACAATAAGAATAATAAAAAAATATTATAAATACTGTTAAACCATCGGGGTAATATATATATATATATATATATATAGTTATTTTAAACATGTCACATTATCACATTACGACTAACGGATTTAAAATTTATTTACTTTGCTTCGATATTTCTATAAAAATTATCATTTAGAAAAAAGTAACGAACAAATTTTGTCGTTATATCTAATCAAAAATTTAGGGATGTACCACTCGTTCTATAATAAAGGAATTTTGTATATTTTTTAAGCTTTGATTTATTTTTTTTCACATGAGACATTATAAAAAAATATGTAATTGTCTATACTATACCTAACAGTAATAAGAAGAAACGGAAGTACCCAACCTATTCTTTTTTTTTATTAATAATTCTAATGCCAGTAATAAATTATTCTTATTATTTATTTTTAAATGTAAATTCATTAAAAAATCTGCTAACCAATTACTTATTTGTTATTATGAAGAAAATATGATGGGAGTTCTTATTGTAGATAAAAGCTAAAAAAGAAAAAAAAATTCATTAAAATCTTTTATAAATAATAAATAACTAGAATGTATTATTTTTTATAAATAAATATGAAAATAGGTAAGGTAGAATAATAAATTGTCAAGTATGTCATGTGAGGATTCTTTAAATTTCGTTCTTTCATTGCAGTACAGATTTTGTACTGCTTTATGAAAGATTTGTTAGTACATGTTCATAAAAGCTTCTTTTCCGTTATCAAACGGAACTTACTAATCTTATAAAATTCAATTAGCCTTCAGAAATTAATAAAATTTATCTAAAAAATAAAAATAACTAATTTCGTTAGTAAAAAAAAAAAAAATAAAAAAATAAAAAATACATTCACATCAGTAGGCGTCTCATACATATGTAATAAAAAAAATTACTATCTTCTTAAATGAAAGACAAGACGTTACGCAATAATTAGCGTGACGTCATATTATTAAGAAGTTATATGCTACTCAATACATCCGACCGTCATTAGCTGCATAAACTATAAGTATCGAGTCGACTAACGTAACTTAAATTAAAGGCTAAAATGTAACTAAATATTAAAAACAATTATTATCTCTTTTACTTCTCTGGGTTTTAGTGAAAGTTTTACATTTCAACCAGATATTTCCCGTGCGGCGTATAATCTGGGGATATATGGGTGTTCTTTCAAAAATTGTGAGGTTGTTCTCAGTTGCCCCTTATTATTAATGGAAATAATTTTCTTAGTAATTCAAGATTGCTAATCAGGAATGTATCACTCCCGCTTCTTATAAGAAATACCATTAATCCTTTGAACGAATGAACTGGGCACCAACACCTGGTAGTTTTAAAGATCATTTAAGCTTGATTGTTTGCGGTTAGAAGTCCTTTCTCACCATCTACCCTTTCTTCAAAAAAATGAAAGGTTATCTGGCTCCAGTTTAAACATCTAATTGGTCTAAACCGAGTGTTTTCTTTGAAATAAATTTATTCTGGTGAAGCCCGAGGCGACAGCCCGGGACTAATATGTTAAATA
Organism: Lycorma delicatula; assembly: GCF_047948215.1. Lineage (NCBI taxonomy): Eukaryota > Metazoa > Arthropoda > Insecta > Hemiptera > Fulgoridae > Lycorma > Lycorma delicatula. Next base: position 200,177,951 of record NC_134456.1, read on the forward strand.
AATAATATTAACAATTAATGAAATCCACCTTACCAGCACATTGATATGAATTCAAGATCTTTCGGCTTACGTGAAAGTCTCGTCAAGTCAAAAATTAAAAAAAATCACAGTTAAAATGTAAAACAGTTATGGCTGTCCGGTCCTAACAGTATACTATAGTGGTAGAGTATGGTGGTATGAGTATACTTGTAGAACTGGACAGTCATGACTGTTTTACATTTTAATTGTGATCTTTTAAATTTTTGACTTGATGATGGCTTTCAAGTAAGCCGATAGATCTTGAGTTCATACTGATGTGCTACTAAGGTGGATTTCATTAATTGTTAATATTATCAAAATAAAATTATAATTAATTAAATATTTGGATCTTACACGGGGAAGGTGTTTTAACTGTGTTTAACATGGTTTTTAACCGTTTTTTTGTTATGGGCGAAAACAGTTTTGTGTTATCATGGCTCGGAAAACAAAAATATGAAATATAAAAATAAAATATAAAATCTAATAAGACAACAAAAAAATTAAAACAAAATAGAAACTTAAGTAGAACTTTAAAAACAAAATTAAAACTCAAACTAATTACTAAAAAAAATAAAGTCAAACTGTTTTTCTTTTTTAATTAAAATATATTTATTTATTAATAATTATTAACTTCGGACTGTAGATAACGTTTTAAAATAAATAATAATTCAATAATAATATTAAAATAAATATGAAAAAATATCGTAAGTTTATTAATGAAATAAACTTTTATGCACTTTTCATTTAAAAAATAATGCGTGTATGTAATTTAATAGGCGTACAAGGAAGTCATATGGTGTCCATATCAGATTTATTAAATGGTAGTTTTATTAAATTAAATATCAGTTTTTAAACGTCATGCTTGCTTAAACGTATTCAGCAGCACACACAGATGATCGATGCGATACTGCTGTTTGCTTTGTTTGTTTATAACAGCAGATAATTATTCTTAAATATGATAATAGTAAACATTTCTTTAACAGAAATTCTGAATAAAACAATTTTGATAATTACAAATTCAGGAATTTTTAAGATTACTGATAAAAACACCAAACACTACCACACTTGTTTTGCTATTATTTCTAAATTTAAAATATGAGTTATTTAAAAAAAAAAAATTGAATTACAAATGACAAAATCAAATAAATGTTTGACTTTATTCCTGACATAAAATCTATGCTATTAAATTATGAGGTACTAAACATGTAGCGGTATGTTATATTCCATGCACTATTAATCTAATTTTAAAGTTGAAATCATAGAGTGAAAGGAAGGGCGTGTAATTCAATATAACATATTCCCATTCCAGGAATATAATAAATTATATCGATAATCTTATTACCTTACATTTTTATATAATAACCTTACTTCTTATTTTATTTATATATATATAAATAATTAAATAAAAAGACTCTATAATGGAGAGAATTATAGTAAGTATATAAAAATAAATAGTGTAATTTAGTAGAAAAATATAATATGTATTCTAGTACTACTATTTATGTTAAGCAATAAATAATAATTTTAGTATACATTTTCTCAAACCTAATTCAGTTAATTAAAGAAACGAACAATCATTTTGATTTTAATGCTGAATTCAAATCCTACGCAATATACCAGTGATTTATATAATGCTCTTTAATGACCAGATTAAATTTATTTCACGATAGCAACTGATTTAAAATGATTTTACAACCATGATTTGGGATATAAATTGAGTTTATATGTTTCCGTATGAGTTTTATCAACTAATCTATCGTTAAGATTAAATTCACACTCATAAATATTTCTTTATTTTTGATAGTAAAAATATGGTAAAGGAAGGAATTATTCTAAGAATTTTGTATCAATATTTTTATTGATTGAATTCTGAGAAGATATTTTTATTTAATAAAATTAACGAGACTATAACATTTTGTTTCGATTTTTTTATTATCGTACTTATTTATTCACTTCTTAAATAAAGGAGATTGATAACATAAATTTTATTACACAAATAATTAAATAAAAATTATTTATTATAAACCTTACACGCTAAATAACGGATGAAAGTTATGTGGATGAATCTTGATACCATATATGAAATTCTGGAATAGTTAACAAAACGATTTAATGTTTCGTTAACTAGTAAATTAAATCTTCCGTCAAAACGTGACGATTTCTGTGACGCTGTGGTAGTGTTTAGGCCTTATATTCGGTGGTCCTGTGATCAAATCCTGGTAAGGGATGGCATTTTTCATACGCTACAAAAATTCCATTTCCATATTCCTACGTACAAGCTTCTCTATAAGCTTAAATAAAATATTAGTATTCTTTATCCTTTTACCATAAATTAAACAACTATTTTTCTGTTTATTCATATATCCACAGTTTATGAGTACAGTGATAGGCAGTATGTTTTTTGACACGGTAAAAAATACATAAAGCAGAATTTTTCAGTCCGGAGACAAAAAAAAGACGCTGAAATAAGCAACGTAATGGAAAGTTCAAATACGTATGATTAGGAAATTCCTTACGAATGGTTTATTTGAATCCTTTTTCTTTAAATATTGGTTAAAAAATCCGTATAATTTGAGGTGGAATTATTTAGTAAAGAAGTATTTATCCCTTTTTTTTTAAATAATTAACTTATAGTAATATAGTAAATTATTAAACGTGATACTTTACATTTATATTTTGCAAGTAACGAAAAATAGAACCAAATGACGATGATCAGAATCAGAAAAACACGAAAAGAAAAAGAAACTAAAGCAATATTGCAGATAAAACCAATAAAAATGAGAGAAAAGAGCTGTCTATTCAGGCAATGTTATTAACAAAGATGGCCGGCCGCAGCTCCGTAGGTACAAATCTTAAAAACATAATCAGGTCGTAAAAACAAATATAAACTTTAAAGCAATTACACTTCTTGTGAGGTGATTTACTGAACACGTAAAGGAATAACGACCATAAATTTTTTTTATTATCAGAAATAATCATAGTCTAGGAAAGTAGAGCAATGTGAGATTATGACTTATTGAACTTGTAAAGCAAATTATATTTCTAAAAATAAGTATTATTAATTCATTTTTTAATTTTCTAGAAATTATCGATAAAATGTTTCAAAAATATATTCATATCTAAATTTATTCAATTTTATGTATACTTAGTGTAAATTATTTCAATTTACAATCCTCTTTTTTCCGCATAAAAAGAACATCAGTTTTTGGATTTGTTTAAAAACCACTAACATACCTAACCTGAAAGGTTCTATCGTATGAAGAGGTATGGGGTAATTAGAGCTAAATTACCTCACAGTCAAGTATATGAATGCATTCTTGAAAGTGTCCCGGACGTTTTAACTACAAAATTATGGAAAATGTGAATCTATTACAGTATACATCAACATTTGTCAGGCCTGGCATAAGGATTAAAGATTTTAAATAATCAGAGCTGAATTGTATCTAATATATTCCATATTAGAAACCTCTACTTGGATATTCTGAACGATTTTTTTAATAAATCAAATAAATAGTTTGCGTTTCATGTACGAAAAATATGTATATCCATAAAATCAGTAAAAATAAACCAAAATCAGTCTTAGGTGGATTTCTTCATTCTTGCAATCATCTTTCGTATTACATTAGATTCCTCGAATAACAATAAAATATGTATATTTTAAGTTTTCCAACTTAAATAAAAAACAAAAAAATTCCTGTTTTTTATTTACCCTGTTTAATTAGGTTTTGTGCTGGGTCCCTTTCAAATTTTGTCTTTTGGTATATAATTTCACTCCTCCCTCAAATATATTCTTCTCCGATAAAAGGTTTTCCTTAGAAGATTAAAGGTTAAAAGCCTCTTCATGTAGGTGTAGTAGATCTAATAAATTATGGAAGAATAAGATTATAATTTTCAGCTGAAAGTCTTTATCTTCTGTTTACAACATCTGTATTTTATCAGTTACCCTCTAATTAACCATGTAATAGATCATTCAAATTTTCTATCTTACTGAATTTATAGTAAGCTTGAAGTTTAAAAAAGAATAAAAGTAAGCAAGGCCTTATTTCGATACAACTTTTAACAATTTAACTTAATATTGTATAATATACAATTAATTTTGCTATTAAAAATTTTTCATTATTTTTTTTTCATTTATTATTCATTAACTAATTTTATTTTAGGTATTTCGCTATAAGTAGCTTTACCTGAATCCAAAAACAAATCAATCTAAAATAAATTCCAAACCACATGGTATTATAAAAATTAAAAATTTTTTTAACGTAATCTTTTTTATCAATTCACATTACGTTAAATAAAAAAAAATTAATGATGGTTCTATAAATACTACTTTACTACAAGATTAAAATAAAGTATATTAACTGATAGATTTAAATGACAGATTCTTTTTTCATATAGCATAACGATTCGAATAATGATTGATTCCGAATAAACAAAAACCCATTGGAGTTTTAAACAAATTAATTCATTGTTGGAGTCAAAAATGCTCTCCTGTTTTTAGAGTAAACATTACTTAGTGTGTCAGATTAAAATAATATTTTTGTTTTGGTAAGCTACTCTGAAAATAAAGGCAAAGTTCGGTACAACATATGCCTATTTATCTTATTGCCTGTATTTGTATTTGGCTATATGACATTCCATTATGACTGTAAACTTAAACTGGTTATGCAAATAATAACAATAAAGTATTATCCAGTAATATAGAAAGTGGAAAGACGTTCACGCTAGTGCTTTACTTATCACATACGACGTAACCGACCTGACATATGCATTCACTTTCAAAACAACATAAAAATATAATAATAATTCAATGTCAGCTGGAAAAATTGAGCGCTGACAAATAAGAGACCAGATTCACGTTTAGTAGATGAACTCGAAAATACCATATAATTTCCTACTGCATAATTTTTTTTTGTTTACCTATGATTTTAGAAGAAATATGTTTTATTTATATCACCCTTTAATTAAAAAACAAACTTTGTATTAGTCAGCTGAACAACAAATCAGCAAATAATTTCTTAAAAACTTAAAGCCACATAACAATTTGTCTAATAATTTAACTCGCAAGCAAATTTTATATACAGAATGTCCGGGGTGAAGTTATTGAAACGTAATAGCCTATATTTAGAAAAACATTCGTCGTAATCTCTTAATATTAAACTCACTCCCCAGGAAATATCTCCAAAATTTGGTTTATAAACTCCCAAGGTCAGCGGAATAGGCAAGCGCTGGCAAGCCGACTCACAATGCAGTTGTAGTCAGTCCAGATGTAGATCTCACGACAGAAGATTCAGTGTGTGCTTTGGTTAGTGAAGATTCAATCAGTTACGCGTGTTAACAGCGTGTACGAACTAAATTGAATATCGGTCCTTCTATATCCAAGTCTAATCGTCAGTGAGATATGACTTTAAGACAGAGACTGGAAGCTTGGTTTCACAAACTGGAAGTCATCCAAAAGTTTCAATTAGCGATGAGACAGTGGATCGTGTATGCTATGCATTCATTTCAGAACTGGAAAGTCAATTAGGCGAACTACAAATTTCTCGTTCCACTGTTCACGACATTATTCATAAGCGGCTCCGTTTGCGAAGGGGCCAAATCCTTGAGGAGGCTGCAAGCGGCGCTGGACTTTCCTCTCTGGGTGATGGTTTATGTCCTACAATTGAGAGAGGCGAGTCGGCGTCGTTCATCGATGTCACTTTCGCAAGTGAGAGGGCGTGCCAAATTGTCGGTGATTGGTGTGTGTTCGATGAGGAGACCCTTAGCGACCATAAGGTCGCCTCATTCATCTATAAAGCTGTTGGGAGTGTGGCTAGCTACATTCCCAGAATACGGAATGTAAGTGAGCGTGCGATAGCAGTTTTCCGCCGTACTATCGCTGACAGGCTAATGTACTCGTTAATGCTTGATGAGGTAACTTCCATTGCACAGGAGGCGTTTGACCAGCTTCGACCAAAATGCGCTGCGAGGAACAAGAGTGCTTACTGGTGGTACGAGGAAGTAGGGGAGCTTCGAAGAGAGTGTCTCAGAGCACGATGGAGGCAGCAAAGGCTACTCAGAGGCAACAATAGAATGGGCATCCTTCACGCTAGGAAGATGCTGGCGAAGCTAGGCGGGCTTACACAGCAGGTATCAGTCGCGCTAAGGAGAAGAAGTGGACTGACTGCTCAATGAGATCGATGCGAACGTATGGGGAAGTGGTGACAAGATAGTAATGAAGAAGTTTGGTCGTTCCCTCCCCGTTCTGATTAAGGAGCGCCTAGTGGACACGATAGTCAAATTATTTCCCCTCGGTAGAACGGATGCCTTGGAGGGAAATTGCTCTGAATGAGTAGTTCCTCTGTTCAAGCAGGATGAAGTGGTTGCAGCAGCTAAGCGTGTCAACTCGCGGAAGAGTTCCGGTCTTGATGGCATCAGCGGCGAGGCGCTGCAGGTCTTGGCACAGGTGGCCCCGAAGAAGCTTGTCGATGCATTTAATTACTGGTTAACAAACGAGTTTGTGCCAGCAGCATGGAAGGTTGCTCGGCTAGATCTGTTGAGATATCGCTACTGGATATCGCCCGTTGTGTTTGTTAAGCATGCTCGACTTCTGAAAGGAAGTCAAAGTCCTGATCTCACGTAAGATGAAATAGCTTGGAGTGTGGCTTGACCAACGAAGGTCGTTCCAGGAGCATGTCCGAGAAGCAATAAGCAAGGCTAGGAGATCGGCTGATGCCCTAGCCAAGCTGATACGGACTCGGGGTGGCCCATCCACCGGAAGAAGGAGACTTCTTGCTTCGGTGGCATGGTCGGTCTGCCTGTACGGGTTGCCGGTTTGGGCAGGGTCTTTCTTAGTACTAGGTGGGCCAGGAAGCTTCTGGACGGCTTGCATCGAATGCAGATCGCACGTGCCTATAGGACGGTTTCTAGCGAGGCCATGTTTGTCATCGCCGGGATGTCGCCCCTGAGTCTCATGATGGAGAAAAGGGTGATGAAACAACGGGGTGCTTTGACAAGTGTCGCTCGCGATTGGCTCCGTTTGCGAACGTACAAGTTACAACTCCATCACATTAAACCAAATTATCGCCCTCTACCATAATAGTTTGCTGCAGAGGTAATGCACAGTATCGAAAACTATTCTAATTATCCTGATACGTTATTATTTAGTGATGAGCCAGCCTTTCATACGTGTGTGAAAGTTAACAAGTTAACAGACACAATTGTCGAATTTGGGGTACTGAAACCCCAAAACAGTAATAGAAAATGAAAGGGACTAAAACTGCATTGTGAATCGGCTTGCCTGCGCATGCGTATTCCGCTGACCTCACAGAAAAAATCTTAGATTGTGGATAAATCATGGATCGAATAAATAAGATCGTGGATACCGGTGTTCTTTGGTGGTTGGGTTTCAATTAACCACACATCTCAGGAATGGTCGAACTGAGACTGTGCAAGACTACACTTCATTTACACTCATACAAGTATTCTCATTCATTCTCTGAAGTAATATCTAAACGGTAATTCCTAGACGCTAAACAGGAAAAAGAAAAGAAAACGTGATTACTTAATTCAGACAGCCTGAATTGAACTATTTACCAAGAGCCGGCTCCCCTGTATTAAATGTCCTGTTTTTATTCGCAATTTAACCTTTCAGACTAATTCAAAAATTTGTTTTCCGTTAATGGATTTAGTTTTCAGTGGGTAATACTAAATATTATATAATTCAAAACTGTTAACTAAGAATAAAAACTGTGAAAACTTTTAGAAAATGAACAGGAATAGTTTGACGAGCGTCAACTTCATTTGATATCAAACATCAATCTTTAATACGTCTTAGACAGTCTGTTATTTAATATCTTTCACTTGATATCAGTTATATTTGTGTCATGTACAGTTTGTGTCTAAAATAGACAGATAAAAAAAAAAAAAGGAAAATAATTTTTTTTTTTTTTTAATTGAATTGGAAAGATTCATATCAGGAAATTTTAATCTATTTTAAGTTTACTTGCGACTTAATTTAATGGAGTATTAGGGGATCAGCTACTTGGTAGCTTCCTGTACAGATAAAAAATATTATGAAAAAAGTAATTATAAAAAAACAAATTACACAGTTAAATAAAAATCTTCAACTATTTAAGAGTAGTTAAAAATTGAATTTTAAATTCAATTTAATTTTAGTAGTATTTAGTTAAAATGATACTTTAAAAATGAACAATGTTGTGGATAATTTTTTTTATGATAAATGAAATACGTTAAAAAGTAATTATTTCATGAGAAAATCATGGATAAAAAATCACAAATTATGCAGTAATAAAAGAATTATATTTTTAACTTCATTGCTAAATGAGTTTATTTCCAGACTCGTTAATCGTAGGAGAAATTCTGTAGTGTAAAACTTTTTCACTACTACTAACGGAAGTTTACTTCCTTACACTTTAATGCTTTGTATTTTCCTTTATGCTAACAAAAAGTTACTTTTTATTTAAAAAAAAAACCTACTACGAAATGAATAAATTACACAAATTAATTAATCTGAATATATATTAATTAAGAAAACATTTTCCTTTTAAGACTGACAATCAACCAAAAACATTTACGTTAGAATAGATTTTTATCTTTCCAGTTAGAAAGAATGCTAATATTCTATAATATGTTGTATATCAGTAAACCTATTCTTAGGATGAAAATAACAAATCATCTACTCAATGTGAAATTTAAACTGATAATACACACATCAAACAAAGAATACAGTTCTTCAAAACACAGCAAAGTAAATAAAAAACGACGAATAACGAATCGATATTACATGAAAGATCGAAATAATCATTAATATTTCACGTGCTCCAACTAATTTAGATATTTAGAGTAAACGTTACTTAGTGTGTTAGATTAAATTAATAGTTTTTTCTGTTAAGCTACTCTGAAATTAAAGGCAGACTCGTTACAATAAGAGTCAGTTCCAATAGCTATAAGTTAGCTAATCTTAAAAATACATATTGAATAATACCTCACGTATCTAAAATTAAAATAATTTTGTTTTCGTTTGTTTTCTAAATTAAATCTAAGGCTTTTCAAATTAACTGTTTCTATAAATTTCTTTTAGTAATAATGCAGTTTCCTACATGTTAATGAATTAGCGTACTAAAAACACATTTGAAGATGTGCAAATCAATTGGCTCAGCTTCGATTAGTATAAATTACAAATTTACTGTTTTGTTTATTAGTTGAAATATCTTTAAATATATTTTTTAGTTTAAATTTAATTCTTGTTGAATCTAACATACCTAATACTATAAAAATCAAGACACTATACCATAAATAAGTATATTAGTCCAGATAAGATATTATGAAAGCAAAACTGGAATCGACAAAAATCATTGTTTATTACGTTGACTTTCCTTGTAGATATTTCTTAAGTGACTTTCCTAATCTTTATATTTCTTTTTTTTCTAATTTAGCGAGATTATAGTTCGACAGTTGCAGCGAACTTTGTTTAGGAGAAAATTAAAATTAGCTACAATATACAACCCATTCATATAAACAGAACAAGAAAATTTACGACAATTATATAAAACAAGCGTTGTACTCATATATAAATAATGATAATATAGATGGCAGTATAATTTTAAACAGTAAAATATTAACAAGTATTACTGATACTCATACATTATCAGTAATTTCTGTATGATTACCAGGTTTGATCAAAATATTTGCAAAAAAAGAAAAACAAGTTTTGGAATAGTCTCCAAAAAGCTGTAAAAAATAGTAGAACCTGTTATTAGGTGAGAAGAGATAAAATAAATGTAGCAAAAACCTTTCATATACGAATACATTAGAAATAACATGTTGATTGCACTCAGCAGAAAGCTAAAATTTGAACAAAATTAAAAACATCTTAAAAACTTTGTGAGGTTTTTAAGATGTTTAAATATTACAAAATTTTTTGTCCAAATTTAAAAATAAATAAATGCATTAAATAATTTAAATAAAAACTGCTTAGTACTACACATTTAATACAGCTCTAACAAACGCAAACACATTACCCAAACACTATCTGGAAGGCAAAATGTCATATTAAACTCTGTGACCTAATTTTTTACTTCTTAAAAAACTGTAACTTTATTGGTGACTTTTATTAAACACTGAACTCTTTGAAGGATTAAAATTTTATTTGTATTATTTTTATACGGTTTCAGTTGTACAATTTTTCTTTATAAAAATGATTAAAATAATTTTATTTGGTAGAGGTGGTATTAAACATCCGTCTGATACTGTATGTATACATTTCTTAAGAATAATTGCTTTTAACAAACTTCTACTAACAAAATTTAAATTATAAAGGTCCAGAGGTAACTGATCAAAATAATATTGATTCGTTTGTTCTATTTAAAAACTATATTATAATTCCATTATTGTTATTATTATTATTATTATTATTATTATTATTATTATTATTATTATTATTATTGTTATTATTATTATTATTATTATTATTATTATTATTATTATTATTATTATTATTATTTTTAAAGTAATCAATAAGTAACTGAATTTTATATCAATTCTAGGTGGAGAATCATTAGATATAATTAAAATGATGACAGTTGGAAAGTGATTTATTTGAAATGCTTAGAGTAGTTATGTGCACGATTGTGATGTGTGCGTTTATGTCGGTGTAGTGGGGGAGATTAGAACCAGCCTCGCGACTGACCTGACTCGGCACGCAGTTTATGCCCCGAGGCGTTTAGTTGGCTGGTTGCCTCGACTTAGCCGTCTTATGCTGTTGACCTTCGATGATAGACTAGTGTTCTGTTAGTATCAAATTAAAAAGTAAAAAAAAGTAACTTTAAGACAGGGTCCGACTTCTCACTACCCGATTGCACCTGGCATCTAAAACAAGTTAGTGCAAGATTTAACCGCCAGTACCGACCAGACTGGTAAAGTTATGTGATCTTATATTTAATTAAAACGATAAAAACATAAAACTTTCTAATTTCCGGATGAAAAAAGAATTATTGTGCTAATAAAGTTATAGTTGAATCTTTATTACTAGTGACTGATTAAAAATATTGAATCATTACATTGAAAATTATATAAAAAGAATAAATAAGCATCTATTACGCAAACATATTTTATCAACTAACTTAGTAAATGCCTAAGTAATTCTGACTTAGTAAAAACTGAATAAAAAAAAGGACTTAATTTACCAAATAATTTTACCCTTTTTTAAATTAGTCTATTTTTTGTTGCATCATTATAGCTAGTAGTATGTAAAAAGTAATAAAAAAGATTGGTTTGATTTGTGGTTTTGATTTTTGGTATTTATTTACCCTTCTGGGTAGAAGGAGAATAATCTATTGATGAAATTAGGCATATATGTGATATGTATTTTTAACGAGTATAAAATATATATATATATATATATATATATATGACATTTTATAATCCACCTTACTTGTTTAAACAACTATAAAGAAATAAAAATTCCATTATATATTTAGAACATAAAATATAATTTGTTAACAATAAACACATATTTATAAAAGCTTGGCTAAAGTAACGTAAATCATTTATTTGTTTATCTAAGCAGTCTACAAATTAGTGTAATTTTACAACCATCAATATTAATTTCTCCACGTAAAAACTTCTAAGATAGCAGAACCACTTTCTAGTATGGAGCAGAATACTTGAGGAACCTACAAGAAGGGCATTACTTGTTATTCTATTGCTTTTGAATAATTATACCAACACATTTTAAAGTCCTATTCATCAATTTACAGTACTTTAATTATTTTTTTTTTCACAACTAATGCATGACGACAATCCGCTCTTTAAGTGGAACTATAAGTAAATCATTTGATAATAAGCACATGATAAGGGGTTATAAATCAATCCATAATAATAGTTTTCAGTATGCAATAATCTTAAACTTCATTAGTAAAAAAGAATATATCTGACAGCATTACATAGTCCATAAAAACAAACAATTAAAAAATAAAATTCAATAAAAATGCTTCAGATAAATCCAACCCCACGTCGGTGCAATAACATCTACGCATACATCCGGGGCGGGCAACGACATGGTATTTCAGTACCTTTACTTACGTCGGCCAACGGGGAAATGGTTTTTCTCAGCAGCTCCCTATGGAGGTCGGGATTGGCGGTCCGGAGCTGTCCGAGCTGATTGCGGTTGTGCTTCTCGGTTTCGCCGTTAGCAGCGGAGGCGGGATGCATGACCGTGATCTGTTTTGTCGACGCTGGGCAAAGAGCGGACTTCTCGTTTGTGGAGTCGGATTGAGGTGGCTGCTGTAAGCTTGCTCTACCGAAGTCTCGCCCCGTCCAGCATGAGTCAGTCATTTAGGCCCTTAGCAGGGATTGCCCCCATGGGTAAGGATATCGGAGCCCTTACTGTTATGGGCAAGCCTTGGGATGTCGGTATAGTGGGTCAGGCAGTACCTGAATCCACAGCTCAGGTTAAATTTGCGGGAGGTGGCAGACTAAGGGAACTCAGACAAGAACAGGGATCCGGGGCATGTCCAACCGTCTCTCCGTCAGTACCTTGAGACATAATGGCTGGCAAAACATAGGATTATGGAAACTACAACTTTCGTGGCAGAGGATAAAAACCCTTGTCCTAGAGAACCTTTTTTTTCGGAAGCGAAAAGAAGGAAAATTATCGACTTCAGTGATAAAGAAGAGTTCATAGTTCTAGAAAAGAAGGATCAAACTGAGCTTCGTCCTAAAAGTGGAGGAGGACCTATTCCTAAATTTCAGGTAATCAAGAAAATGGAAGATGATCTTTCCAAGATCAGTCCTTTCCTAATAGCTCGAGGCATCACGGAAGCAGTTGGAGGACCGGTTGAAGAGACAAAGAGGACTGCAACGGGATTATTTGTTGAGACCGTCAATGAAATACAGTCATCCTGATTACTGAAGGAAAAAAAGATTGGACTTATCGACGTTGAGGTTGTACCACACGGTATACTAAATACCTCTAAAGGAGTAGTTGTGTGCAGAGATTTGGTTAATTACACTGAAGACGAAATTTTGAGAAGCTTTATGAATAGGGAGTTACTGCATGTCGACGGCTGAACACTCGACGAAACGGAGAAGTCGTACTCTACGCGTTACATGTGTTAACGTATAATAAACCTAAATGTCCCGAAAAAATAAAAGCAGGATTTCATAGGCTAGATGTTAGTCCGTTCATCCAACACAATTGTGATGTTTCGGATGTCTAAAACTCGATCACACAGCAGCGAGATACACGAGGAACAGATCTGCACATGTGACAACCCACTGCACTTGGATGATCCGTACAGGGACAGTCGAAATGTGCTAACTGCTATGGATAACACAGTGCATATTCAAGAAATTGTCCGAAATATAAGGAAGAAATTGTGATACAGGAGGTAAACACCGTTCAGAAGGTCAGTTATTTTGAAGCAAGAAAAGTCGTGCATAGTAGAACACCAAAGGTCACGTCTTATGCACAGGTTGCTGCTGCTCTTGCAGCCTCCTTCAAACCAAAGGACGTGGTAACGGAACTGGCCCAGCCTTAGCAAGCGTAGTGGAACAAATTACTGAAGTGTCATATAACTGAGGACAGGATCCCAAAGCCGTCAACAATAAAAGCAGACGTGACAAAACAAAAGTGTCCTACTCAACCGAAGAATGAGCCTTCGACTAATTCAAAGGCGAAGCAAACTGAAAGGAAAATGCAGAAGAAAGCTGAAGCTAAAGTTCAAATTGAAAAAATCACAACTCCGGGACTTGCGAAACCAGAATACTGATTTTGGAAAAAGAAGATTTAGGAAAAGCAACAATGGAGCCTTCAAAAGTACGGAGACCTTTAGCTGAGAGGGCGAGACACTCTGCCGCCCCATATGTTCTAGAGGTGAGTGCATCAAGTGTGGTTATCAAAAAAAAAGAACAAAAAGAAACCCAATAATGAATAAAGAAGTAAACTACAATACCATCACTAGATTTGGCGATAGTAACTGCAAACAGTCATTCAGTAGCCCCTAAACCAAGCACATGAAGACGTTTCACTCTTAAGACCTCCCCACTGTTATCAAGCGGATTGTTCACTAAGTTGACGTGATTTTCTAAACGTTTTTGGTATTCAACACTGTGTTGTCTCACAACCTCACGAACCGTCTGAAGCTCCAGATATTCGTGAATGTTATCATTCCGTGTGAACCATGGCGTCTCTGCAATTGTTCTTGTTACTTTGTTTTGTAAACGTGTATGATATCTACGTTACTGTTACTTGCTGTCCCCCACAACTCCAGTCATTAGTTCAGATTGGTCCTAGGATAACTTTGTAAATCAGAACTTTATTGAAAAAAACGTTAGATTTGAGTTTCACCGCAGCAGCCAATGCAGTTCTCTACACATCACGTTCAATTGTTTTCTTTTCATTCTCACGTAACACTTCTAAGTCCAATGCCGATCTAAGTGACGTCCTAGGTACTTCACACTCTCTCTGTTTGCGGAATCAAGACGCCATCCATGTTTACACTTGTGCAATCACCCATTTTCATAGCGAATGTGACGTGCTTCGATTGGCCCTGATTAAATCTTTATCCTTCATTTTTTCTCCCATGAGCAGCAGACAACGTCCAATAAATTAAATATAAATATTTTGTTTCACAATACCAACAGGCCTTTAGTTTTTTGATCAGTTTTAACACAACAATACGATGGAATTTTCTGCATCTCGCTTTGAATCTACAAGTGATATATATATATATATATATATATATATATATATATATATTACAATAATGTAAATGTGTTTGGTACTTTATTCCTGTACTGGAGTACATTAAATTCTAATGGAGTACGAATTTATATACAAGTATGACTACCCAAATTTTTAAGGATGATGATAGGTCATTATTACATTTTTAAATCTTTTACAGTCTTAGGTATTATATGGGAGCTAAATGTATTGATTATTGAGAGATTGCTGATTAATTTTCGTGAATTTCTAAACTTTTCAACAATATTGAATTTGTTAGTATAATGTTTATTTTTTATCAGTTAGAATATTAAGATCATTATCAAATGTTTTATACATGAAATATCAAGGGTCATCGGTGAAATCTTAACTTTTTGACAATAAACTTCGAAATATTTCAAGGATACATAATACGGCTGCTCTCAAACGATTAATCCTCTACATTCAGACCAGTTTTAACAATACATTAAATGATTTTTACATTATCATATTTTCTTTTTAGAACTGCAATTAATTTTATCTGTTTATTATTACGTCGTGTAAGCTTATAATTATTTTATGTATTAATACGTAGTTAAAACAGTTTTATTTTTTTATTATTCGTATGTATATTTTCATGTTATAATCAAGGTTTTCCCACGATGTTCACTTCTATTACAGAAAGGCTTTTATTTCCTTATTTATCCGTGGAATAACACATTTGTCCATTCCTGACGTTATTTATATAATTTTTGAATAAATACCGATTGAATAAAAATGTTATTTATTTCCATTCGGGAAATTATTGCAATATACAAGAACTGTAATTATAGATGTTGGATAGAAGTCGATAATGGTTAATACAGCTAATTAATGTAAATTAAATGCTTATATTTATTTATATTCGTAATATTGTTATTGAAGAAATAGCTACGGAAACTTTTTGTGTGATTATTTATACTGTTAAAATATGCCAACTCATTTAAAACTGAACGATCACTATCAAAATTAAGACAACTATTTAATAATAACAAATAAATAAAGATCCATATCCAATGATAGTGATATTCAAATACTAAATTCTCAAATATGTTATTCAAGAAATAACTATAAAACAGGTTCCAGACAAAAACTACGGTCGGACGACCCCTCTCGATATTTAAAAATCTAATGAGGAAATATTGATTAAAAGAAATACAAGATGGATCTACAAGTACTTTAGTTATAATGGACTAGAATTTTAAATAAGTATCAAAACATGTTATATTAAACTTTAATTTTTTATTCAACACTTAAAACTTATAAGTAATCATTTATTTCAAGAAGAACATAAATAACCGTCTGTAAAACTTTCAGAAACTAAAAAACATACATTTTTTATAATTCTTTGTAGATAAAAATTGTAAAATGCAAATAAATTTTATTCAATCAGGAATACAGCTCTCTATAGCTATCAGAAAAAATGTCTCTATAGCTATAGAGACATTTTTTTCAAACATAATTCTTTGAAAATAAGCTCTTTTAAAAGTAACTAAAATAAACATATTCATACAATTTTAAAATTAGTTTACATAATTTAACTTATCCAATAGATATAAAATACCTATTAAAATAGTAATATTTGTACATAATGGATATAAAATACCCATTAGGGACAAATAGAAACTAATTTTTGGAAAAAAGTATTTTTTTTTGTATTTAAAATAAATATTTAAAACAAAAATAAAATTATTCAAAACGCTGATATTAAAATTACTTCACTCTTTAATTCGATATTTCCAGAGTTATTCGAATAATGGTTCGTGTTTCCACGATAACGATGAATCTATGTAATAATTGGTTTCTTTCTTACAAACTGAACAAGTAAGTAATAAAAAGAAACTTCTGAACAAGTAAGTAAGTAATAGTTAATTGTAGATTCGAATAGATACATTATTATTTTTAATAATCTATTCATCTAATTTCTTAGATAGGAATCAAAACCTGTATGTTCCGCTAATTAAAGTAGCTATCCATATTGTTCTTATGTTATAAATCCTTTACTTCTTTGGCACTGATTAAATTCCTTACAGCTTTAGGTAAACCAACGGGTAAAAAATCTTTCGACTAGCGGTTTTTTTTTGTAATAAATCACATCTAGTGAATCAGGCATAATCATTAAAATTGAATTCTTATTACTTGAAAATAAAAGTCAACATTTTATTTGATTGTACAAATATGGTCTCACCTTTTTAATTTTTTTCTAATTTTTGAAGGAAAATTTCTGTTAAGTGACAAAGAATGGTTTTCATTTCTTAATACAAGCTTCTATAGTCAGTATATTATGAAGATTCTCACAAAAACTTATACCACCTATTTCTAGAACTGTTTTATTTGATGTTTTCCTGATATTTCTTTCTCACTTTTTTCGTAAAACTTTATATGTTTAATGCTTTCTTCCACCCTGATGCATTCTTCACATCGAGGCAAATAACAAGTTCAATCTATTTCATTAGCCCACAAGGTTTTCAGAACTTAAACAAAAAAAAAAAAAGGGCAATTGCTCGAGGCACATTTTAACAAAATGTGTTTTTACAGGAGTAGGTTATATATAAAAGACGACTAGAGCTGTTTTTTCTTTTTTAGAATCTTTAGTGAAGGCATTTCTAAATTTTCGTTTAGCGACCGCCAAAGAGAGATCGTCAAGGATCACAGCTACTACCAAACAACCACTTACAAAGGACTGCCAAAGGGGCCTAGATTTCCTCGTTAGATTAGCTCAATGATCCGCTCTTTCGCAGCCTGACAATCTACGCAGACATGGAATCCACAGCAATCATGTTTTTGATCTATTTTTTAAACTACGATATTTTCCAAATGAAAAGATATCTAACGCTACTGTGGCTGAAATTTAATTAATTGTAATCCTAATCTTATGTCCAACAAAAATAGACTTATTTCTTCATTCATGTAACGCAGTGGATTAGTATTGTATTTATAGGAAGTAATGTATGATGCTTGATATAAAATAAAGCTCTTTATGAAGTGCCATAAAAGACTATAAAAAGAATTTCTTTGACAAGGTAATACAGGTCAATTGTTTTCTATTTTCCCAGTGGTAACAAAGCTGTTAATAACGTAAGTAAGTAAGTAAAGTTAAAAGAATCGTAACTTATAGTGTGTTCTTGAGATTGCAAAAGTTGATTTTGCTTTCTAGATTTTCATAAGGTCCCTCTTTCAATATAGCGTGCTTTATTTAACTTTAACCTAACGTTTTATTTAATTATTCATCATAAAACAATATAATTATTATCAAATGTATATTAAATTATTTTTGACAAACACCATAAATAATTGACTGTTATTTTTTAAATAATAAAGATTTGAAGATAAAATTAATATAAAGGTCTACGCCTAATTTATGATTTATTTCTATGTACGAGTAACATGTATTGAAGTATGTTGCATGTAGTTGTGGGTTAAACTGTAATTCATTAAAAAATTCACTTAAGTTGTTATTGAATCGCCTTAGATTATATAAATAATAAAACACAGAATACCACGATTGCTGAAAATAGAATACGTATTTAATTGAATACAAACATCCTATTAAAATATGTAACGAAATGTTTGTACATGTGTCACTTACAAGAATGAGCGCCTAACGGATATGATTTGTATTTCTACTTAAACTGCATTTAATGAATCGTTAGTTTTTTTCTTTTTTAGTTTCATTTAATCAATCTATGCACTTACTTTCAAGCTTGAACTGAGATTTCAACCGATGAAAGTAATTGAAGAAGATAAAAAAAAAATATAAAGGAAACAAATAGCTGGAAAATAGATAATAAAAAGAATTTTTTTTTTATACACTGTAGAAAGGGAAATTAAGCAGTAAAAAATAAATAAATACTATAATGAACGTAGTTAATTAATTATCGTGCTTAATACCTCACTGAATAGGATACCCACTATCATTGTAAATTTAAATTGGAAAATAATCACAGGTTTGTAACCGTTAAAGTAATTAAGAAGCATTTACTAAAGTTATATTTTATTGCTTTAACACAATAAATTATAAAATTATCTCATTAATCGCTTCAAAGACAGTAATTAAACTTTCTAAATGAACTGTCTCTGCACGGTTTTTTTCTTATGATTTTAATTAATTATAGTATTAATCGCCTACATGGCAGTGTATGTTTAAAAAGAATTTAATGGTTTACGTCTCAGCTCATAAAAATTACGCGAACTGTAATCTATAACTCGTGTTTATGATGTTGATGGTATATAACAGAAAATTCTTGATCGGTAAGATTCTGTGATTAAAAGTAAAATCAACGAAAACGTTTTAATAGAGTAATTAAATTTACCAGAATTCATTAAAAACGTTCAATAATTATGATTGATAGCTGTAATCAATATTATGAATTTTAGCCTTTTGGATTCTCATCAGTGTAATGAAACCTCATTTATAATTACTGTACTACATTTTTTGTTATTTAAAGTATACTATTTATTACACTCTCGAATGTAACCTAAAAACTTCTGGCCTTTGTAAATATATATATATATATATAGGAGAACAAACAACTTTTATTAAAATAGATTTAATAAAACATGACATTAAATTTTGAAATTTATTATTACTTTTGAAATATTAAAAATAAAAACACTGATGGGTTAAGTACAAAAAAATTTTAATTACTTTTATAATATGTCGCGCAACATTCCTGTACATCACTGTTATTTGATCACTACTGTAATATTCTTTGAGAAAACTCGCAAGTAAAATTAAAAATATTTAGTATATTACATGTGTGTGTATATAGATGTATGTATGAATGAACGGATTAAAAAAGTTATTTTTCCGAAAATTTTTATGTTAAATTCCGTAGTTATATTTTTTATATATTGATGTGACTATAATTTTGTTTATTGTCAGGAAAGCTCTCATGAAAATATTATTTACATAAGAAAGTAACGTGTAGCTCTGATATACCATTTTTTAGAGCTATGAAATAGGGAATAATGAAAGTGTGGCAATGATGCGAACTCTTTTATTTGTAAATTTTCACACAACCACCTCATTCTATCCCGTTGTTAGAATTTATCTAAAAGGTGAGTGACTATGAACAATCTGTTAATAATATACTAGAAGAACAAGTAGGGTTGAATGGAAAATTCAATCGTTAACCAAATATGATGGGAATGCGTTACGACGTGTATATTATGTGGAACGGTCCTGAGCAGGGCGCTTTATTTAGTATATTAGTTTATTCCTGGGCGGAAGAGCTAAGAAGACAGGATTTTATAAGAAAACTTATGCCATAATAAAGAATGGTTTAATTGAAACACATTTAAAATTTAGTGAAATTTCATGGGCGTAATTTTTTTTTTAGGCAATTATAAAGCGAATTATCGGAAATTAATAGATTTGTTTTTTCTTGTTGAAGCTATCAACCGGCTGAAAATCATCTTGTTAGAGATTTACTGGATATATTCTTGTTCTTCCCATCCTCTGGCAATATTTGTCAGTTGTATATCTGGTTACGAGTTGAATGATCTGTCTATAATCAGCTTACATGGCTTAGCAATGCAGCAGAAAAAGTTGTCAAAGTAAAAGGCCGGTATTATGTCTAATAGAAAGATACAGCAAAGGTAATTGGGTTATGCTGGAACTGTGCCAGACAGCTAGGATCTACTGCGGTATGAAAAGGATCTTCTTGGAAGGATCAGGGTATTACTTTGATCCTTCCAAGCAAATATCTGAGAAGATTCTTTTGTCGTTCGATTAGCATATTTTTCATTAGTAATCATGTACATCCATGTTGTGGGATATAGATGACGTAATATACTTGTATATTATGTATAATAACGTACTAATCTAAATAAGACGGTTACTTATTTATTAAAAATTATTAAACTGTAGAACTATTCAAAGATAATAAATCATATTGATTTCGTTCTTCAATATGTTATATAGCAAAATAATTAACTAGATAATTTTTTAAGCTGATACGTATATATTCAAGTCACTTTATCAACCATATTAAATCCAAAAAGTTGAAAGACCTTTATTTTCCTTCGTTTTTTCCACTTCTCATCTAAAATCTATTCCTCCATTTCTTATAAATTTTAAGATTACTTTAGATTTAAAAATATAACACACCGTTCTGGTAATCGCTTGTCTAGTTCTGGATTGCAATGATTTTTTCCACAACTTAGCGATCAATAAAACTTATCGATCTATTAAAAACCCATTGCTGAACTGCTGGAATCATATAATTTAAGTCGTATTTGGTGAATTTATGTTACATAGCTAACAGTATTTATGAATTGAATTAACAACTCATCCTTTATGTTAGTTAACAACATATAAAAATTATTAAACTTTTTTACATAATACGAATTGCACTTAAGTTATTTAATTTCACAAACTTTATCTAACAGATTTTAACTACTCTCTTTTGAATGTGATTATAAAACGTTTATTTGATCTTTAAATAAAATTTCACCCGTGAAAACTTTTGTTTTTTAAAATTTAATTAAAGTAAATTTTTAAAATAAAAAGAAAAACAAATAATTGTAGAATGTATATAATATAATGTAAATTAAAAAAATTATAATAAAATTTTGAAACTAGGTAATAATTTTGGAATTGGATAATCTTCTTTCTCAGTAAACGGATAATGGGTTTTTGACAAACTTGTTGACAAACAATTTTCTAAAATCATCACTTTTGATCTCTTATTGAGACATTATATTTTATTCCTAATGTGTACATTGTAATCTGTTCAACTAGTGAGCAATATTCAACCCCCCTCCACCCGACCATATGAGATGAGGATGACATATAAATGAGGCGAAGAAGTCTTGTGCAGACTCAGGTGGACTATTTCTGAAATGTGTGTTTAATTGAATCCTAACCATCAAAGTACATCGGTATTATTAAAATCTGTGTAAAAGTAACCAATTTTTATTAGGATTTGAATCTCAGAACATTCGTGTTTGAAAATCAACTAAAACTAATTGTCTGATTTGGTAGGGTGCGGACGTGTTTCTGAACCTCCTGTACCAGGTCCGCGATTTTTTTTGTTATAATTATCTTTATTGTTGTGTGTAGTGTTTTTGCGTTTCGTTTTGTTCGTTTTTGTTAGTTTAGTTTAAGTTTTCGTTTTCTTCAATTGTAATTTGTCGTTGTTTGTTTTGGTAACCGCGTATACACACATTTGTTTATGTTTTCACGGTGTTTTTCTTCGAGTTTTCTTGTCAAGTGTGATTTGTATGATTATTTTACGTTGTATTCAATTAATAGTTAATTGACGATATCGGGTTCTGGTAGTAAATCGGAGATATTACCAGTGAATCGTGATGATGGATCTGTGTTAAAAATGAAGAAAGTTGTGCGGCAGGCTTCTCGCGATTCCTTACGAAGTACTAGGCGTCGAGTGGAGTCCTCACCACAAGGTTCGTCCGGGGAGGGCGGAGAGAAAGATGTATATGAACGAAATTATCCGCCCCTGCCACAGGAGAGGTTGTGTGAAGCGGGGAAGTGTTTCGCCCTCGTCGGCGACCGGGGTAGTGTCTATTTATTCGGCTGGGAGGACTACGCCTAGTGGAGGGCGGCGGCCGGATGAAGGTGACGGGACAGGGGACTGACTACGTGTTGGAGAGGCTGCCTATTCGTGTGTTTCTTTGAAATCTGATTGCTTCTTGGATGGTAAAGTCTGACACAATTTCAGACCCTCTGGTGGACATGGAGGAGGACTCGGTGGAGGAGCCGAAGGCGGGTAGCAAGCGTCCGGAGTCACAGTCCCCGCCTTTATCTGGCCCGAAGAGGAAACTTCGTCTGGACGATTGTGTTACTGCTGAGGCAGACTGGGGATCTAGTGTATTGTTGCTGGACCGGACGGTATGGTTCATCAGCTCACGTGTGAGGTGCGGTCCTGGATCCTGGCAGGTTCGACGGCTGATTCGGCTTTACAAGAGCTCTTTGAGGCGGTCGAGCGGCTATATGGCCTTGTGCAAGAATGCCCTAATACCAAGCGGGAAATCAAGGGCGCCGTGAACCGGATGATGGTCATAGAGAAGAGGTTATCTGGAGTGGCCTGGACGTCCCTGTTGGAGGCGTCTGCAGTGGGTGGGGGGGTCTCCTGCTTCGCCACGGACTGAGGCTGCAACTCAGACTTCCCTGAGAGACCACGACTTGAAGGATGTTGTCTTGGTCCCTGTCTGACGTGGAGTTGATAGAGGCGGTGGGCAGCTGCTGGCCACACAGCTAATGTCTCGGGTGACCTGGGTGGCGAAGGGGTTGCTGGCCGCAATGGATACTTGCCGGTTTGTGGATCTCTCCGGATCCATGTCTGATGAAGATCATCGGGTGTGCTCTCGGGCATCAGCGGGTGATCAAGGAGGACTGCTCCCGGTTTCTTGGCGGTGGGGAGGGGTTGCGCCGTCTCCACGGCGATTCACCGCTTTCTATGACGCAACTGACTCTTCCGACTGTCTTGGGTGCGTTGAAGAACATTAGATGTGAGTCGGCAGAGCTGATCTTCTTTCTTCAGCCTGGTTGGCTTAGGAAATGCCTCGAACGAATGGTCTTGTACTTGTTTCGACGGAAGGGATCTGGCGTCAGGGTGGTGGAGAAATAAACTCCTATGAAGGGCGTGTTGTGGTTCCCCCCACCACGGCGTTCCACACCGGCCGAGAGTGGTACGGTTGTTGTTCGGTCATACGCTGACCTCGTAAAGTAGGTAAAGCAGGCCATGGAGAATCAGGAAGCGGGTGATACTCTTCCTTTGCGGCATGGTGGTGAGGCGAACTGCCCATATGTGTGCGGGGTGCCGACAAGGCTGCGGCATTGAAGATTACTATTCGTGATAGTAAGGCGACATTGCGGGTGGACCTGCAGTCGAAGAAGGGCCGACGAGCTGTGGACCATATTCACGACTTTGAGGACACGGTGACTGAAGCTGAGGTGGTGTTGGCTGTGAAGCGGGTGGTTGGGCCTGAGGCCAATTTTTGCGCACTTCACGAAGAACGCGTGCAGAACGCTACTGTCATTACAACACATGGAGTGACCAAGCAGTTGATTGCTCGGCGGCTGAAGGCAGGCTGGGTACATTGTCGAGTCCGCATGTGTGACCCTGGGGACCAATGCTTCAGGTGCTTGGGCCTGGAGCATAAGCATATGTTGTTTGGATGCACGAGTCCTGACCGCACCAAGCTGTGATCAGGAGGGTCATCAGCGAGCCCAATGTCCTACTTCGTGAAGGTGTGTTGGCTACGGTTCGAAGAGCCACACGCTGGGGCGTTGTACTGTCCGGTAATGGGATTTTTCCACTTGCTAGCGTGTCGGATCCTTCGACTGAAGGATAGAGCTGCTGCAGTGACGAGGGGATGAGGGACAGCTCGCTGCTGAACTGCCATTAGTTTGTGCTTGCACAGATGGATGGCAGTGATAAGGCACGGAAACTCTCTTGTCCTCGTGCGGGGGAATGAAAAAGACAGTAGTCCCGGCGGGGATCCCCTTTTGTGTGTTTCTGTTAGAGACAAGAAGACATCAAGAACAAGAACAATATAGGTGGGCCTGGTAATCCTGTCCCTGTGATTAGAAGCAGGCGATAACATAAAATCCAATGGCCTGTCCGGCCGATAGGCGGGTAGGCTCGTTAGAGTAATTGAATATCTCCGGACTGTGTCGTGCTTCGTTGTGGAATTCGGTCCGTGGGAGGAAAAAAGTGATTGGCATGGAGTTTACCACTAGACCTTCCCGGTGCAACTGAAACATTTAAAGGTCATCTTTTTATTCTTAAGTCAAATGTTTAAAGGTTAATTTGGAATAGACAATCAGTTTGTAGCTGTAAAATACAGAGAGTCTTGATATAAGTACGATATATGGATATATATCGAACTTATATTAGACTTATATTCATTCGTATAATTAATTAATATTCGTATATTAAGACTTATATATTTATATTCGGTTTTTTTTAGGATTAAAAGACAAATGATTTTCATGTACGTTCTAGTTTCTGTGTTTTTTAAAATAACGATGGTACGCACATACACTTGTGTTAATTTATTGTCGAAAAGTTTTATTAATATATTTAATAGTCTATTTACGAATATATGTAATTTAATTTCATAATACATCTGTGAGTTGCACGTAATAGTTTTATAAAAAATGACTGCAAGTAATTTATTTTCACCTACAATTTTACTCCTATAACTGTATCTATCAAAAAACAAGTCGACTGAAACAAGTGGTTAAACCTGTTAAGATTACTCATAAGTGATTATTTTAAAGTGTAATCTATATTTATATTTGTTAACATGTTCACTAAATATATGATCTTATAAAACAACTGTTGCACTCCGATAGAAACAAAAATTTACAGCGTAGGTTTAAAACTACCTGATGTAGATTTCTTTGTACTCCGAATACAACTTGACTCATAAAATTTAATCGTTTTGTTATAATAATAGAAGATAAAGATCAGTCTGCCCTGCTTCACGGTACAATTTTCTCCACGCAGAAGAACTTATCACTTTTACACAGTTGTTTCAAACTACAACCTGTTATGTCTAGAAAAAATTGCTTTTTCAAAATCTTTTATTCCGTAATTCGGCTATTTTCCTCGTATTTTTATTAACAGTTAGTGATCTATTAGTTTAATTTTATTATTTAGTTAATTTAAAATATTGTAAGTAATACAACTGAGTGAATTATTTTTCTTCAATTTAAACTTAAAACGTGGTTCTATTATACGTATATCTTACATCCCATACATATGTTGTACGTTTTAGTACATGAGCCCTGAAATTTATTCAAATTATATTACGTAATAAATAGTGTATTAAACTACATCCCAACAGCAGAACATAATTATAAAACTAATTATTATTTTTTATCCGGTTTACTTTTTTCAAGTTAAATGATTTTTTAAAGATTTCCAAATTAAAGGTTTCTTCTTCAAGATCTATAAAATTATTTTACTCTAAAAATATTCTAGAAAAATAAAAATGTAGAGAGAGGTATGTTTGCGATTTCAATCACTGATATAACAACATATAAAAAGAAGGTTAGTTGTAGATATTAAAAAAATGTTTATAATAAGACAATCTGTAAATATGGCTTTAAAAATGTAGGAAAAATTAAACTTTTCAAAAACGTATCTTAATAATTAATTAAATTTTTTTTTTGCTAGTCATATAAACTGAAAAGAAAGTGAAATATTTGGAGATTATTGTAAAGAAAACTTTTTACATATTCTTACTGATTAATTATGTAAGTAATACAGCGGGTTGAAATAAAACATAGAAATACTGAATAAATTTATAGTAAACATAAATATTATACCTTGAGAAAACCGGTAGCTTAGAACAAACGTAACCGACCATATAAAAACGGATTCCCTATAGGAAATTTATTATAATTTAAATTTATTAATTATTTTTGAAAGTACATTTTAAAAGCCCATCATAGGAAGTTTATTTGAAATAATGAAGATGCTAAAAATGTATCTAAAAAATGTAGTTATGATTATATTACATTACAATGTCGAACTTATCTTACGTAAAAATAGATTAGTTAAAAGAATATTAAGAATAAAGAAAGTAAGTTGAAATAGCCTGATTTGAAGTCTCTCTTTCTACAATTACCACACACAAACATGAATTATTTTATATAATGTTTGTGAGATGAGCATTACAAAAACCAATCTTTTTTTTCTGTAACTTCTAAAAAGTAACAGAATAATTATTTTAATGGGATGATGTTATTCCAAGATCCTACGTATTGTAAGATGTTATCTTCACTCTTTGAAATTACGTGAACAGTTTTCGTAATTTTTTTTTATCTGTCTGTAAGTAGTTAAAAATAATAATCCCAATTCAGTCTAGATTTGGTAAGAAAGAAATCCATATTTCAAATTTCTAAACAGAGCTACATACCAAATTTTAAAATCAATATCAAGGTTTATTTTTATCATTGTACAGGAATCTTGCCATGCGAACAAACGAAATTTTACTCGAGTTTCTGATATCTAACAAACAATTAAAATTTAGTATAACTTTTACAAAAATACAATTAATATTTTCCATCGGAAAATATAATATTTACAAAATTCTTTTAGTATTTAAATAGTAACATATAAATGAATCCAAATATATTTTTGATGTAAAAATAAAGAAGCCATTTCAAAACATTTAATTTTTTAGCATCGAAATGAAAATACAGAAAGAATTTTAAGTTGTATCCCTACCTACCAATCTACCAATGATTGAATAAATTTATTTTTATAGAAACAAATATATTTATAATATTATATATTATAATATATTTATAATATTTTTATAGAAACAATTACATTAACTTGATTGATGAGATTAAAATATAACTTACCTGCAATCCTTCTAAGTATTTTAATTATTATTATTTATTTTTTAGATTTGTTCTTATTGTCATTCATATGAATATTATAATATATATTTTTAGTAGTCTGTCTACTATCATTAAGTGGATGATAATGATTACACTGAGCTTATTGTTCCATTCCATAAGGGAAATTTAAATTATATTCAAATTTTACGAAAATTAACAAATGGTAAATTACTTTGGTAATATAATTTTTTTTCAAAAAATAATAAATTTATATCTTAGGGAATTAAATCAATGTAAAATATACTGCCGTTTAAATAAAAAAGTTGATTTGAATTTGAATAAAATTATCAATAATATCAGATTGTTTCATTTTTAAGAAAAATATCTCAAAAACTGATTATAAATAGATTGCAAGAATTGTAAAAACCATTTCCGTGGTACT
This sequence comes from Lycorma delicatula, assembly GCF_047948215.1. Lineage (NCBI taxonomy): Eukaryota > Metazoa > Arthropoda > Insecta > Hemiptera > Fulgoridae > Lycorma > Lycorma delicatula. The sequence continues at coordinate 200,205,479 of NC_134456.1, forward strand.
AATATACAAATTTTTAAGGATGATATTGAAAATATGTCTTAAATTCTAAATTTAAATTCTAAATTATCTTAAATTTTTTAAATTTAAAAGGATATGGAATTTAATAAATGAAATTTATTAATTATATTTTCCATAATTATATTTCAGACATAATCTAATATTATTATTTCAGGTTGTTAGAATAAAGAATTACAAATAAATGTATTTTTATACAAGAAGCTATCGTATAAAAAGTTGAAAATATATTAAAAATATGTATAAATTAAACACGTCGAGATTTTTGGATGCAACTTCTTAAGTCATCAGCGAGTGGTGTCCCTGAAAACTCCACTTACAGATTTGGCAATATAAAAAGATTATTTTTGTTGCGTTTAATACTTCATTCTAATTTTCACTTTATTAAATTAATTCGTAGAGTTCAATTTTTTAAACTGAAAATACAAAATGGGTTAGGTAACAGAATAACTAGTTAAAAAAGTTTGAATCAAAGAAACAATTGAACAACTATAGTAAAATTTTAATTATTTTATTACACCAAACCTAACTAGATTATTTTTGAGTTTGAGGCTGGAGAATAATGAAAGCAAAAAGAAAATTATACAAAAAGTATGAATTAATTTCTGATAAAGAAATTTAATTTCATATCCAACAGAAAGGAAGATAATGAGGAATTAAAATATAGTTAAGTAAACACAATATACCAGAGAAATGAAAGTTTTTTTAATACAAGAGGTTAATAATAAAAAATAAACGAAATATATATTGCCGATCTAAATATAAATTATAAATCTAAATATAAATTTGCTGATGTCCATGGCGAAGTAGTAGCGTCTCGGCCCTTCATCCGGGGGTCCCGGGTTCGAATTCCGGTGAGACATTCCATTTTTCATACGCTACAAATTCCACTTCCATATCCCCGCGTACAAGCTTCAAAAGCTTCTGTGGTGAATTAATGAATTAAAAACATCGAAATCTATTATTACAAAAAAAAAAAATCAAAAGCAGACTGGAACAAGCAAAGAGAAGTCCTATGGATAAGAAATTACTGTCAAATGTTGGTTTAAAAATTAAAGTTCAAAAAATATCAATACATATGCATATAAGATAGGTTGGAATAAATATTAAACAGAGAATTAAAGATTTGGGATTTAGTACGAAAGTAAAAAGGAATAAATAAAAGCATCAAACCAATTTAACTACAGAATACTGAATAAAAACAAAACTATTTAAATGTAATGTTAAATATGTGCTTCTAAATTGAAAAGTACTTCAGTCAACATTGCTGTGAAAATTTTCTAATAATCCCACAAATTTTTAAAGGATTATACGAAAATTTTCATCCAACTGCGTAATTATTAAAATAGAAGTTGCAAGCGGTTGAGAAAGCAGTAGTAACTAAACGTACTGCAGAATCGAAGTCGGTTTTATATTTTATTTAAGTTTGTTAACTATACAATAAAACATATATGGTGGTTTTAGTTGTAAAATTTGTTATTTATGCATATATGATATATGCGAGAAATGAGATAAAATAATAATTTATTGAATCGGAATAAATAAATTTTAAGAATATCCGTATTAAGATACAGTATGTATCCTTTTCGCAAAATACATAATTAGAAAACACGTCAGTAAGTTTTGTTTAATAATAAAAGGTTATGAATTATATATCATTCTCATATAAATTATGTAATATTTTCTTATCATATCAAGTTATGTAACTTATTATTACAAAAAGAAACGATTAATTAGACTGAATCAATATTATTTTTGTTTAAAATTTTTATCGATTTTTTTTTTTCTTGTTATTTCGCTACACTTTTCTACAATCAAAGTAACTATTCGTGAATTCTGAACTAAATAATCCGCTAGTACAATAATTATTTTTTAGGATTTCCCAAAAAAATTTCTTATTATACCTATCAATATCACTTATTAAAATTATCCAATTTTCAAAACTTTTGGCTACATCACACTTTAGAAGCTTCTGTTTTTCTTGGTTTTTATTGTTTGCGTTTTCACTGCCATAATCAAATGATACAATGAATACAATATAATTATAAATAAGTAAATTTATATATATATATATTTCTTTTTGTGATAATTTAAATAACTTAGAAAGAAACACTCTTTTATAAACATACAATAATAAAACAGAAATTAATTATTATTTTGTTATTGTATGGAGTTTCTAACATAAGTTATGTAATTTGATACAGATGATAAATTCAAAACTTAATTGAGTTTCTAGAGTCGTTTTATTTCTTAAGAAATGAAAAAATAATTATTTCGTAAAGAAAAAAATAAATCAAAGATTATGAAGATTGTAATGGCCTAAGAGGAAATTTTAAAAATTAGATTGTCTCTTTCCTCCGGGTAAAAGCAAACGAAATTACACAGGTAAAGAAAGTAATATGCTTTTTGTGTACACTAGATTGGACTCGGGTACAAAATTACCCTAATACATCTAATATCAGATATTCATATCATAACGTAAATTTCAATTAGAAGTGTTACGAATCATGAAGTTAATGTATTGAAAGCGCCCTATAATCATAGAATATCGTACAATGTTAAATTAGTCATTTAATTCAATTTCTAAGATCAGTATAAACATTTTAAATTATTTATGTTATTGAAGGAAGTACATTTTTTAGTGAATTAGTTTTTGTTTCTAAATTAACTACCGTGTTAAGTTAATATGAAAAATTTAATAGTTATGATTTGAGTTATAATAGTGTTCTCAATTATTTAGATATTATCAATCAAATAGATACCTACTGTTCATCAAAAACATTTAGTTTGAATGATTGCTTATTGTAATTCTTTCACAATCATATTAATCGTTGCTACTTTTTTATTTTTCATCGGCTTGCTTGGATTTCTCACTTTGGTTTTAGATAAAAGGTACATTAAATAACCAAAGTGAGAGACCCAAGCCGATGGCATTAAATAACCAAACATATTTTCACTTCTTCAAACTTAAGTTCAACGAAGAATCCTTTTCATGGATTATTCGATAATATTTATACCCTGTATTATACGACAACGCTGGGCAGATTCTCGAGAATTCAGCACCCATCCAGTTTACACATATTTAAAAGGGGTTTTATCTCTAACATTAAAATAACTATGCAAACAAATATGTAGATTTAGTAATAACATATAAATTATTATTTGAATAAAGCTACGTAAAATACAGATAGATAAAAAACTATACATTAAAAGCTAAAAACATAAATTCCTAATCACAGGTGATTTAGTACTTCCCGCAAAATCAGAAGAAGACGCAGCTTTCCAAATTAACGATTGTAAAAAAAATCAGAAAAAAGAACTTGCAAATTTTTTTCTTAAAAGCAGTACAAATATTAAAAATTATCCCAAAAACACAAAAGAGACCAAGTATGGAAAAATAGATGTTACAATCCAATTGAAAAATTTAGGAGAAATAATCAATAAATAAGTAAAAATGCTACAGACAAAGCATTTATGGAAATCCCATAATCGAAATTAAAGTAATTAAATTTTTAATCAAAGAAATTTTACAATAAAATAATCTCTGTATAAACGGAAAATCGAGACATATTTCTGTAACAGACGGGATTGAAACAATAAACCTGACTGTCCTATAAAATCACCTCAATATCGAAAGAAAATTCTAAGAAGAATCTACAGTTACAGAAAGACAGAAGAAAGGTACAGACAAGATCAAATAAGGAAATTTATAAAACTCAATTTGATTTGGTAGTGTGTTTTGCCCGACGTGGAGAGACTTGAGGGCCGCCATGGTGGACCACGGAGCAGTAAATGTGGATAACGTCATAAGTGTGATGTTGGGTAACAGAAATGCTTGGACAACAGTAAGGACTGCGGTGTAATTCGAAACAAGGGAACAGAGGAGAGTGGCAGGCAGGCTGGAAGTCTGCAGTTGACCTGAGGCAGAGCGACCGATGCCGGACGGCTGTGGGCGGCCAGTCTTATGGGTGGGTGGCGTTGGCTGCTTGGAGTCGTTGTTCGCCGATGATCCTCTGGAGACGTCGCTCTGGCTATTCTATTTCGCTGAAAAGAGCTATAAATAAAGAAAAAAGAAATGATTTAAATATTTTGCAAGACTACTGAGGAAAACTCTGGAGACTTATTAGGCAATTACGTTACACGGAATTATGACAAAATGTGTTCTCTGACGGTGGTCCCGGTATAGTAATACCTAACGGTGGTCCAGAGATGTGTTCTCTCTGTAACTGTCCAATACCACTTAGGCATTTTCCGTTACACCACCATATTTAAATAATATATTTATTTTCTAAGTTGATAGTTCTAAGAAGATGAATAGTAGAATCCCACTTTTTGGGTTTCGTTAATTCTGATTAGATGGTACAGTTTAGTTCCAGCGTTCAAGTCCTAGCAAAGTAAGTTATTTTTACACGGATCTGAATACTAGATCGTAGGTACCGGTATTCTTTGGTGGTTGGGTTTCAATTAACCACACATCTTAGGAATGGTCGAACTGAGACTGTACAAGACTACATTTCATGTACACTCATTCATCCTCTGAAGTATTATCTGAAAAGTAATTACCGGAGGCTAAACAGGAAAAAGAAAGAAAACAAGAAAGAAAGAAAGATGGTATATTATATCCTTTGTCAAGAAGCATACGATTATATTAAAAAATATATACATATGCTCTTCAGGAGGAAAGGGAAATAATTTGGAAACTGATTCTAGAGCTTTAAATAAGGAAAAAATTATCATAAATATTTGTCCAAAAACACTTTATCGAGTTACGGCTACAGGATTTCAGTTCCCCCGGAGAAATGAGGTCATTTTTTTTTTTTTTTGATCGGATAAATCGAATGAAACGGGTCTCATTATTGTATCATTCGTAATTTTTATAATAGTCAACGTAAAACAGAAAAATTCGTTGACGAAAAACACGTTATTCTAGGTTTGAAGTACAATAACTGTGTTAAAAGACTAATAAATGTGTAAATTGTATTACAAAAATTGTACAGAATTTAATTCTGTTAGAACTGATGTAATAAAGTAAAAATGTAATTAAAAGAAAAACTTTTAAATAAAAGAAAAAAAACCAGAAAAATGTTATGAATTTGTAAAATTAAAAACCGTTGGTTTTAGTAATACAATAAATTTAGACCATTAGAAAATTAAAATGTTTTTAATTTACATTAAAAATAAATACTCAATGAGGTGTAAACTGTATTAATCTACAACAGATGTTCGAAAATTTCACCATTGTCATCGATATACTTTTCAACTCGTTTCCTTACATTTTCTTTCTTCCACCAAATGATATCGTCGCGTTCCTTTATTAGGGCAGCAACATTGAGATTGCAAGCGATCAGTTCATCACGTTTGACTACTTTGGGTTTTTCTTTCATTTCCATAAACAATAATCTAAGGGAGTAAAGTACGATGATCTAGATGGCCAATTTACCGGCCCTCTACATTCAATCCATGTAGCAATAAATTTTTCATCAAGAATTGTCTTAGTTCATTCGTGAAACGGGTTGGTCCTCTATCAAGTTGATAGTACATATCAAATAAAATACGAATAGTATTTCTTCCCACACTATATAAACCCACATAATTTTCAATATTCTCCAGTAGCAATAGTAAAAATTTAATAACTCTTATAAAACTAAATTAGATCTAATAATTCCTTAAACAGATTTTTGTATTGTTTTTCAGTAAATATGGAAAAAGTTCATTTTTTTATACGAATGATATTCACTCTTTTATTTAATCAATCGGATATCAAATCTTTAGAATTAATTAAGTTTAAATGTACTTTAGAAACAATAAATCGTAAATTAAGGAAAATACATAACTACGAGCAGTTTCTTTATCTATAATACTTTTTACAATACTTCTGTTTTATTTATTTAATGTATAATTTTGTAGGGCAGCTTAGCATTAAATATAAGCACTTATATTTATTTTTCTTTTAAATTTCTATAAGTAATTTTTATTAACGTTTTAAAAAGCCCAGTTTACCCTAAAGGTATTTATGTCATAAGTTAGGCTTTTTAAGCAAAACGGGAGAAGGAAACAAAGTTCACAGAAATGACCACAGGCAGTCACTACTTCGTTAAGCCTTTCAATGGAAGCTACTACCTCACTGGCTATAAGACAAAACCAGAGTTGGACCGCAGAGGGGACCAGTGTGGGGGCAGCATTTCTAGTCATACGATATCAATTCAGAAAAGAAAGGATTAAGGATAAAGAAAGGGATAATAGAGTGAGAGGACGATCAATCCAAAGAAGGACTGCTACAGGAAATCAGGATAATTTTAATTTTACTGTCTTTTCCAGTACCATAAAACAAAGTTAACTTTTTAAAACAATTTTCATCAGTAAGCATCCAATTAATAAAAATGCATGTTAAACGTCATACTTTCTATTTTACAGTGTACCAAAAAATTTGGTTTATCATTTACCCGGATTTGCTTTTTTTTTTTAGTCCTGTTACATCCAGATAAAGGGATTTTTAGTGTTGTAAATTCCACCCTCATTCTACCCTTTACTTCGTCATTCCTTACCGAAGTTAATCCTGTTAAAATGTAGCAACGTAGCGTCCATATCTTCGCTCTACATGTTACAAAGCTCTTTATTAGAGAATAAAGTAAGGATCTGATAAAGTAACTTATCTCTTTTTGAGTTGTAGAATTTCACGAGAAAGAACGTAAAGCCTCTTATCATACCTGCCATTAATTACTATTTTACAATATTATTTAATATTTAACAAGGTTATCAAAAATTTAATGAAGATTTTCATATTTAAGTATTTCTATTCTAGTATTTAGATTATTACACTTAATTTGGTAACAATATTAGACGAATTTTAGTTTTCTGTATATATCGTTATTTGTAAAACATATATTTAATTAAATCTACAGGTATTAAAATATTACGTTGTCTCGTAATATTTTTCCAATAAAAGGAAATTCAGTAGATTGTTTAAAATAGTAACTCACGATTATTTTAATAAATTGAGACAACAAACCGGCCTAATATCTATTATATAATAACAAAATTGATTCTGTTACACACATATCTGATGTTTTATAATTCGAAATAACTTCGTTAATGTTTAGAATAATCTCTATCAAGGCAAGCATCATTTGCATACTGATGCTGACAACAATTTTCTATTGAATATTTCTAGTGCCATTTTAAATTTTGTTACGTTTACGAATATTATTTTCATTTTACTAGATATTATTTCAATAATATAAACATAAAAACGCAATGATATAGTTGCATTTATCAAGTAACCCATATTAGTTTAATTAAAAATTAAAGCTAACGCTTTATAAAATTAAATATTAATTACTATAAGAAAGGATTTTTAACTGACTAAATTTTACCAAGAGATTGCGATCGTATCAAATAATTTCACTTCGTATCATCACTTTACCCGCTAGATTTTACAAACGAAATAAAATAATTCGTTAGAAGTTAACATGGAGGGGGTTTAAGAGAAACCGAGAAGAAGGAATAATCTCAAGTACTTTGGAAAAAATAAATTATTATTAACATTTGAAAAGGATCAATATTTTCAATTAACACCAAAAATGAGCTGGGATATAATGACTAATATATTTAAATTTTTTTTTATTCTAATTTTTAACATTTATTTATATCCTACTGGGGAAGGAGGTGGATAATTTGTTTGACCGCTTTCTAAATAATCAGTAGTAAGCATTATAATCTCAAAAGTTTCCTTTCTTTGAATATGAAAGATAACAAATTATACTTTCATTCGATGTTTATTTGGACAGTTAACTTGTTAAAAACGTTACTATGAGACGTGAAAGACAGCTGCAGTGATAAGTATTATATCTTACGAGTTCATATAAAATTAAAATTATTCTCAGAAGTCAAATCAACTGTTTCAAAGTACTAAATAGTCCTCCAGGGTGGTTTGTATTAGGGAATTAATTAGAAGTCTACGATTCCAGTTTAGAAACGCTGAATAATTAGAATTAATAGCCTAATATCCATAGCATTATAGCTTTCCTAATAAGGAGTCTGGTAAGAAATGTAATTCAGGTTTAGGGAAAATATTTTTGTCAACTAAAGGACATGTTTTCTTCTTTTTATTTGTTTTCTGTCTGTAATTTATAATACATATCTACTAGAATAATCAGTAGACTAAAATCTAATCACGTAACCAATAGGTTCTTTAAAAAAAGATTTAAAGATTATTTGATTATATATATAAGATTATATATAATGATTATGCATAAAAAAAAAAAGATTTAAAGATATTAAAAAACTGTGTGTCCTTGTTTTTAATTTTTAAATTATTTCTCAAATGAAATTTTGTAGCGCAGTAGTTGACGCTCGTGTTGTCATGGGTGATAGAACTCTAAATTATTATACTCTTTAATAATAAAAATTAAGAAATTTTAAAACATTTAGAGTTTTTAAATTTTTTTAAAAGTTCTTAATATCGGAATTCAAACTAGTAAAAGATTGAAAACACAAATAATAGTTAACAAAATACTTATTTCTAATTGAAATTCTTAAATAGTAATAACATCAAAACAATAAAATAATATAAAAAAATAAGGTACTACCGTACAAAACTATCTAGATAAATTATTAAAATATTATTAGATAAAATATTACCTTAATTTTTTAGTAAATATAAAAAAAATGTATCACTAGATTTAATAATATATTTACGTGTGCAAAATAAATACATATGAAAAAATTAATTTTAATTCTGAATCAATTGCAATAAGCAAATGAACACAAAAATCGTGTTAATACTCTATACATGTACCACATAACAACCACACATACAACGATGTATAAAAATATGTCGTTTTAACTGAACACAATATATATATTGAACTAATAAACATGATTTTATTCAACTAGTAAACATTTTTTTAATGTTTTATATATAATCACTGTCTCATAAGCAATTCTTAACGAGAATTATAATGTACTATTTTATTCTTGCCATTGAAAAAAATAATTCTTTCAAAAAAATAATAATGAAAATATTGGTAGGAGAACATACTATTTTATTAATATATTGTTGAATAAAATTAACTTCATTTTTAGTTAAAGTTTTTGGTAAACTACTTATGCAAGATATCCTACGTAGAGAAAAATATCCTGAAATTCTATGAAAAATATTTATTTGTGTTTAAGCTTTTTTCGTAAATTAATCTGCTAAAAAATTATGTAAATAAAATTTCAATTCTTAATAATCGGTAGCAAATCTTATAACGTTAAGTGCTAGGCCGAGAGATATTTTATTTCAAGTAACATTTACAAACTTATTTTAAATGAACTCAAATTTCTTTTAAACTAAAATCTTTTAAACCAATCTAAAGTATAAAAATATTAAGGCAAAGGATTGGTGAAGTACGTGCACTTATATAAAAAGAATACAAGATTTCCCGATTTAGTCCTTCAGTAGTATTATTTTCTTTCCCGGCTTTACTTCATGTTATATAAGGGAGGTAAATCCTCTCGATCAAAACAATCAAGGCTTTTTATATATCTAAACTTTCTAAATTATCGTCTCGAAAAATACAAATTTACATGAATATAAAATTATGTATACGTTTACAAGTGACTATATGTATTCGCCTCTCTTTGGCTTATCATAGGAACGATTCGACCTGTAATAATACAATTTGCTAAGAGAGATTTAAATGTGTGTTATGAAGATTGACAATTCATTTTGAAAAAAAATCACAGATAAAGAGGTGAGAGTGATTTTGAAGGGTTCCTATAATTTTAAGAGAATACTAGTATATATATTTTTTCAAAGGATACCTTTAAACAAGTGAAAAAAAAAAATTATAAAATTGTCGATCTAAGTGGTGGAGTGGTAATGTATCAGCCTTTAATTGGAATTGTTCTAGGTCTCATACTCTTCAAAATTCCCATTCCACATTTTTACACAAAAACTTAAGTTTATTTTTTTTTAATTTCTGGCTGTTTCAAAGAATCAAATTAAAATTATATTTGTTCCTGCTAAATAAGACATTATTTATTAAGGAACGGTTTAACCGTTATTTTCTTTAACCCTTATCAGAGGCTACGGGATAACATAACATAAACCTACCGTAAAGAATGGAGTTCTGTTAAGTATTCTTACAATGTATTAACTATTAATACGATGTGATAGTATGCTTTACATATATTTTGAGAAAACCTAAGTAAAACCTAATTATTTCTCTAAAGGGGAACGGATCATAAGCACTTTTAGTAATATGTGTTTTTTCAAATGCCACCTTTAAAAAAGAGAAATAAAGTCATACATTTATCGACGTTCGTGTAAAAGTAATAACGTCTCCACGTTTCATCCAGAAGGTATGGATTAAAATCCGGTCAAGTAGCGTTTATTATATTATAAACTTTATCTACCATAACTAAAATTATCGTAATTGGTTGTAAGCCTACTATTGTTTTGAAAATATTTAAGTAACTGCGTTAAGAGTTAAATTTTAAACTTTTAACACATTCTGGTGAAGTTATCAAAAACTACTACCAACCTTATACTGAAGATAACATAATTGATATACTACAACAGAACGAAAATTATAAAAATAATAATCTGTGTTGATAGTAAATAACTAATTTTTTTTCTAAATCTTTAATTAGGTAAGATAAAAGTTACTTCCCACTATTATTAAGATTATTTATACTTTCAATTAAACTACGTATCTGTAAAATGTAAATTATTTTGAAATATTAAAATCATTTTGTATTTCACCACTCCTGCAAATTCTACTGAAGGATTTAAATTAAATCTTCTCCGGGTTTTTATCCTCTGGTATCCTTTGTTAATTCTGCTTCCATTAATCAAGGTATTTACTCTGTTTTTCATTTAATCTGTATAAAGACATACAGCTCAGAATAGTTGGATTCGTTCTGATCATTAATTCTGTATTCAATGGCAAAAAGTCGTATTTATGGATAATTTTCCTCATTCTGTAGATACTGTATTTGCAGTTTTTCTAAGGGTAGATTACAAACCCGACAGACAGAAAGATATAAAAATTATCACTGTTTTTCTTTACAAAAATAAAATAAATAAATAAATAATACATACATACATATATATATATATGTTTTTTCGTATTGAAACTTATTACTTTTTTTGAATTTTCTAATGTGTACATTGCAATCTATTCAACTAATGAAACAATAAGCAAAGTGAAACAAGTATGATATGTATGTCATGTAATTGAGGTGTAGTCTTGTACAGATTCAGGCCGACAATTTCTGAGTATTGTATTTAATTGATCCCCAACAACCAAAGTACACCAGTATCCACTGCCTAGTATTTAAATCCGTATAAAATCAACTAGGTTTTACTAGAATTTGAATCTCAGAACCTTCGAGTTCAAAAATCAGCTGTTAAACAAGTGATTTGCGACGAATTTATCCCTAGAACAGCCTGGGAGGCAATCGAGGTATTTAACCGTAATTTTTTTTTTAAATTATAAGTCAAATGATTAAAGGTTAACTTATTTTTACAATAAAAAATTTCGTTTTTTAGTTATAAGACACAGGAAATACGTATAATATATCCCAGAAGACGAATGATTTTCATGTAAGATTGAATGAATAGTGGTCTAAAATAAAAAAATAAAATAATACATTTTTTTTTGTTTTCTCCAATCAACTCTAGTTTAATACTCCATTTTAAAACTTTAAAATTTCGTTCCTTATTTAATGTTGCGTTTTCTTTAGACGCCATGAAATTAATTCACCCAGAAGTAAACAGTTTTTCTTTTTTTTTTACTTAATGTTTTCATACAAACAAATATTTTGCTTCACTCGATAAATAGATGAAAATTTTATGCGATTTATAATTCTTAAAATAAACTGATAATTTTGTAATCTCAAATCATTATTTATTTGATTATAATCATAGATGGAAAATCTGGTGAATGGAGTAATACTGTCATATAAACCTCAAATATTTAATCACTTTTCTGCCGGCTTAGTCGAGACCTAAGATGTAATTTTAAAAGACTTGATAAAAACTCCATTCTATCCCAGACTTAGTTTTTAATAAAGATCATCACAATGTGGACTTAGTAAAAGAGTAGTTTCAGAGAAGTGAAAACAAAATGGAAACATAGCGACAATATAACGTAAAGTGCAAAATACAGTGGTGGTGAACGCTTAGGTTTAGCTTTACATCGGTGTTCGTTCCCCTTGTAATGGAGTTTTTATTGGAAAAGGAATTAAAGGAGTCCTTCCTTCCAGCCCTACATCTGCAGGGTTTAACTGCAACTTCATATTGTTTTTAGCAGATGAGAAAAGATGCTCTCCACACTATCACCATTATTCGTTTCACTCATAACTGTGATATCATGAACTGAAACACCCTAAAAAAGGGGGAAAACAGCATGAAAGCTAGGAAAAATAATCTTTATGAAAAGAGAAGTGGTTTTCACATTGTGCTGTATACGTGTTTGCGCGCGTGCGATATATATATTCCTGGTTTTTAATGGTATTATTTATTTCCACGTATATTTCATAATTTTTTTTTTATGAAATGCGTATATTTTAATTTATCAAATCTCAAACGTAACGTTCAGTTAGATTCATAAGTCATATTCAAATCAGATTTGCCAAATAAAGCAGGAAATTTAAAATCATCAAGTATTAAAATAATGATGAAGCAAATAAATAAATTTTTAAAAAATCAGTGTAGAATAAAATAAACATTTCACACCGTTATTTAAAAAAAAAAACAACATATATACTATATATAATCTGATTATATATTAAAATACTCGAAAATTAGGAGCATAAAACAACTAAAAACGAATACCATTAAACATTTATTAACAGGATAGAACTGTTTTTATGAAAGAAAATCACTTATTCGTTTTAATAAATTGTTTTAGAAGATCTATTATACAGTTACGTTATTTATCAAAATCGGTTACGTAAAGAAGAGCAAGATCCTTTAAATTATCGACTTAAAGGACTAAAATTTGCACTGTCTAATGCGAAAGTAGGTTTTTGTCTGTTTCAAAGTAGGTTTGTTTAAACAGATGATATTATTTCAGAAAAGGTAAAATACGAAACTGATTCGTAAATATAAACGAGAGGACACACAATATTAAACATTTCATCTAATTGATTTGTTTGTACAATTTCCATGCAATGATCCGACTCCAACCAAGGTTTTGTATGGAAAAAACTGCGTATTTGATGGAATCTTAATATATCATATTACTCCTATAAAACTGAATTACTGTAGGTATTATTCATATTTATCAGAAATGTAGTTAATAATAACGAATTGCAAAGTATTTCAAATTGTCAATTGAATCGCCATGCGAAAACAGTATTTCAGTTTTATTTAATATTGACAACTACATAAGTAATAAAAAGGTTATTAAATCCAGAACATTGACCTTAAATAGGAAAACCGAAATAGAAGAAATAATGAAACAGCAAAGAAAGATTATAAAGTAAATATTGGGACCGAGACAAACTGAAGAGGAATACAGATTACAACCGAACGAAATTGTTGAAACATACTTTAACATCGAAACTGAGATAAGGAAAAGACGAATGACATTCTTCGAACATCTTTACAGGCCAGAAAACCGACTGCCCAATAGAATAATCGCGTACTTAATATCATTAAGTTTGCAATTCAGTTGCAATTCCCTGGCTTGCAGAAACACGAAAAGATTTAGAACACACCGGAATTACGCTGGAGGGGTTCATAGACAGAAACACATACAGAAATAAAATAGATAAATGGGAAGTTAAACCAGAAGCGCCGAAGCCTACACAACATCGACCGATATGGTCTGAAGAACGGAAGAAGGCCTTTTCTGAAAGAATGAAAGAATTTTGGAGGGAAAAGAAGAATGCTAAGCGAAAGAAATATGAATCATGAATGCTTAACATCTTCCATTGGGAAGTTCTCGATTTACAATAAATAATGAAAACGAATGTTTATATATATATACTAGACGCCTTTGTCGCGACTGTATGTTACTTGTGTTGATCAATTTATGTTTGTTTTATTTTTTTAGTAAAGTAACTAGAGGCAGGTGCAGTCAGTCAAGTTGCATAAAAGTAACAGTGGCTCTGTTGGGTGACTAGCTGCGCCGTACACCGTCGCACCTCTTAAAATATCGAAATTAAAAAAAAAACCGAAAATTATCTTTAGATATTTATTTGAGAGTATTTCCAAGTCCGGGGATATTTAGCCGGTCATGGATCACTTCGCCCGTCCTTCCCGTCTAGCCAGAGGGCTCTGCTTCTTGAACCATGCTGTGATCATTAAATTCATGATTGTGAAAATAATAATGATAAATAAAAATTAATGTCTGTTCAGTTTTTTAAAAATATCATCATTGTATTGTAATTTCTATAGAGCATGACATTTTGGGAAGTACAGGACCCGAAACTTTGAGTGATCTAAGATGGATTGAGTGATGGATTTCAAATCAGTCGACCTCCATAATATTAGTTATAACTTGTTACACGTAAATTCGTACGGGTAAAAATACATTTTGCCCGGTTATTAGCGTTACCCGACAAACATCACTAGAAAACTTTTTAATAATTTTTATTTTATTTTTATTGTCAAGTAACCGGAGGAAGGTGCGGCCAGCCGCGTCGCACATACAGTAATAGTAACCGTGGCTGTGTTGGTTAAGCCGCAATGCTCTAATGTCGCACTCCTTGAAAAAATCAAAATTAAAAAAAACCCGAAAATGGTTTTTTAAATATTAATCTAAACATTATTTGCAAACCCCAATCAAGTGAATATCTCGATTAGTATAATCAGAAACGGGGAAAATTTGCAATAATTGATCTAATTTTTTTACTTTTCTTCACCCCTTCCATGATCGAATTTCGAAAAATGTAGAATTATGTTTTTAAATATTTACATCGAGAATTTCACACACAACAAAAATCTAATTGATATCTTCATTTTTTACCGAAAAATTCCAAAAAATAGCCGATTTAAAAAAAATCAAAATCCATTTAAACACTTTAAACTTGGAATTTCGAAAAACGTAGACGTTAGTTATTAGATATTCACTTGAAGATTACACATAACAAAAATTAAGTTCATAACTTCATTTATAACCGATAAATTAAAAAATAATATATATTTCATTGTTGCTCCATTTTAACCCTTTAAATTCAAAATTTAAAAAATCTTAACTTAGTGTACACTTTCACCGTAAGAAGAATATGTACACAAATTTTCATAAATTTATCTTCAGTAGCTTTTGCTGCGTGTTGATGAATCTGACAGGACAAGTTGCTTTATATGTATTAAAGATTATTAAAAAAGATTTATAACATTTTAAACTCACTATTATCAGGGTGTAATCCAATTTTGCAATGTCGTGCACTCTATTGAAAATAAAAATGTGCGTCCAGTACTCAAAAAAGAATATATACACCAGCTCGATGATAAGGGTTTGGTAGCGTTATTGTGAGGCTATGATAAATAGCACTGAAAAGAAATTCAAGGAGAGGGGATTTATTGCATGCAAAATGTGTTTGAGATATGGGACGGGATCTATGGTGAAGGATGAAAGAGGGGGTTATTATTGGGGAAAGGCTTAGTGACCTGCGTGCCGTACGATCATACGAAGCTGCTTTGCCTACCTGGCTTCCATAAAAAGAATTTGCGGCGTACCTTACTATACTTTTTACCCCGCCAAAATGTTAGTGACATCGTAGTACTCTCCATAAACATCATCGTAGAAATCCCATCCAAACACCGCTCTCTTCGCTGAATTTCAGTTTGCCCGGGATTTGCTATGAACGTTTATATCTTCTAACAGACAAAACTCAAGATCGGTTATTATGCAACTACATGATGAAGTATATTATGTAAAATAACCATGAATTTTACATTTTAAAACTCTTATGTCATTACCATTTTTATAATCAGTTTTCAGTTTTATAATCAGTTCTTGCTTTATTGAAAATAATGAAAGATATAATTTTCGACTAAAAATTAAAAAAAATACTATCTGAATGTATTTCCATACATATAACATAAGTATTTACTTTTACATTGATCATTTTATTGCTGTTGAGCGTTTTTTGATCTTCCTTCTTTATCAACATCTTCAATAATTAACTTCGATTGTCGGAGATTATATGATAGTTTTTTATTATTTGCGGTCCTGGTGATGTACTGTTATTTCTGCAATCTCTATTCGCATTTTTCCTGATTGATCAAAACTAAAAGCAAAGATAATAACAATACATAAAAAAACAATGTTAAGATAAATTACTTAACTTTTATTAATTAATATCGTAAACAATATGGTCTCCAAACAGATCACCCCACCTTCTAGCACACTTTCTATGCGTTACATACAAGATGTGTTAAAAATACAAACGAAACTAATAAAATAAATCCTGAAACAACATGGTTTATATACGTTGGCGATATATTAATAATGTACAGTAATAAATAAACGTAGATTACCTGCTAAACCAAACAAATTATGTAAATGATGAAATAAAATCAAATTTACGTAAAATTAAATTAACTTCGTTTACCTAACATCAGTTAAAATAATAAAAATAACACTTATAAATCAATAAAAAGAGATTATATTTTAATCACCCCAGAAAAAAATTGGCAGCAACATAAACAAAACCTTTATTAACGGATTATTAAAAGTATTACTAAACGTAAAGAGAGTAAGGTATACGAAATATATAAATATTTACTTTTTAATATAAATAACGAAATTATGTACAATTGTGAAATTGTATTAATATATAACACATATTTTTTTATTATTCATCTAGTGGATCTTAAAATTATATAACTCTTTTAAAAACATTACGTAAAATTAGCTATGTACAAAAAAAAAACAAAATATGATCTTCCAAAATAACCAAACTTAAAATAAAAAATAAAACCAATCGACTAAACAATATTGAAACCATTTGCAAGAATACGTATTATAAATTCTATTGGTCGAAGATAAATATATCTATTAACATTAAATTTAAAGAAACTACTAAGGCAATAGAAAAAAGGTTCATACTTCCAGCGACAAATCATAATCAGTAATTACATCAAATTTCGAATATCGCATAATTAAAGTTAATGTAACATGGTAATGACTATAAAAAATAAACATCGTAAAAATATAGTTAAAAAATACAAATAAATTTATAAAAATTAGTAATAACCTATGCGTGTTTATCGTTATCAAAATGATTGTTGACAACCTGACATAAGTCACTACCGAAACCGACAGATCAATTTTCAAGATGACAATTATCCCATGCCAGGTTACAAAGGGAAGTGAGGATTGAAGTGATTTCCCATTGCCTTCTTCACTAAGCTTAACATACTGTCACACATCATCATGCAAAGCCCCCCATTGTAAACCAGGAGATTTTCATATAAAAAAATTACCTCTTCACTACTCTTGATATTAATCAAATTTTTTACTCTCAGAGAATGCACCTCTGATTCCTTTTTCACCACAGATGCTTCATTTATATCACAGCCATAAGAGACTCAGATAAATATTGTAAGGCATGTAATTAATTTAGCTTTTTTGTTGAGAAACAGCGTGATATACATAGTTTGTTCAAAACTTTTTAACGGTTGGAAATGAAAAAAAATTGCATCGATTACTAGGCAATAATTATCTTTCTACTTATTATTCAACATCTTCGGTTGTTGGGGAACTGTAATGGGAAGGAACTCAGAAACTTTTAATCTAAAAACAAGGTATTGTTAATATCTTTTAAAATCTATTTAAGAACAAAAACGCGCCGCGCATGATAAATTGATCCATTAATACTATGCCCGAACAAATTTTTAAGTAACATTATTTATCGTATTTTACGGAAAGAAAAAAAGAAAATCAGTAAATTATGTGCGAAGTACTTGAGATCTGGCATTACTGAGGATATTTTGATAATAAGCTGATATCAAACATTTTTTTAACATTAATTACATAAATTTTCTCAAAATAAAATTACTGACAAGTTTTGATAATAAAATTTATGCATTTATGTCATTTAACAATGTTATTGTACTTCAAACCTCTTTTTTTCCTGTTTAGCCTCCAGAAATCACCATCAGGAATTACTTCAGAGGATGATATGCATTAGTATAAATGAAGTTAATCTTGTACAGTCAAAGGTCGACCATTTCTGAGGTGTGTGATTAATTGAAACCCAACCAACAGAGAACACCGGTATTCACGATCTAGTATTCAAATCCGTATAAAAGTAAACTGCCTTTACTAAGATTTGAATGTTGGAAATCTCGACTTCAAAATTAGCTGATTTGCGAAGACGCGTTCACCACTAGACTAACCAGTGGGTGTACCCCAAACCTAAAATAAAATTTGGTGGCGAGAAACAAATTTTTTTTTTACTTCAAACCTAAAAAAATTGTTTTTCGTCACCAAACTTTTCTATTTTACGTTGTATATAAAAAACAAATACGGGTGGTATAGTTCTGGTACCTGTTTTATTCGATTTATCAAGGTCAGAAAACATAAGAAACCATGAAATGTTTCTAACCTAACCCCTTTTTTTTTTCTTGTTTAGCCTCCGGTAACTACCGTTTAGATTATTCTTCAGAGGATGATATGTACGAGTGTAAATGAAGTGTAGTCTTGTACAATCTCAGTTCGACCATTCCTGAGATATGTGGTTAATTGAAACCCAACCACCAAAGAACACCGGTATCCACCATCTAGTATTCAAATCCGTGTAAAAATAACTGGCTTTATTAGGACTTGAACGCTGGAACTCTCGACTTCCAAATCAGCTGATTTGGGAAGACGCGTTAACCACTAGACCAACCCGGTGGGTTTCTAACCTTTTTTTTTTTTTTTTTATTTTTTTATTTTTATCTTATTAAACACTCCAAGGCAACCAGCCTCCGCCCGTTAGGACATAGCATAGTCACCTTGCAGTGTCGTGGCAGCAGTCTCTGCCCACCCTATGTGCCTCCTACCGGAGGATCTCCCGCCGGGGTCCCCAAAGCCTTGTCAGAGCGGGCCAACCACCTCTGCTGGACGGCCAACCCACTCCTCCGCAAAGGGGCTACCCTCCCCGTCCTAATCCTACTTGCAGCCGGCACGCACCGCTGCCCCCTCGCGATCCTCTCACACCTGAGGGTCCTTAATGCCATCATCGGGGAGCCCCGACTCCATAATATGGGGCCAGAACACCCTAGGCAATAAGGCTACCTCCCTGGGCCCTAATCGTCGCCACGATTCAACCCCAGCCTCCAGAATTTTTTGAGGCTTCGGTGGGTTTCTAATCTAACCTAACCTTACATAACGCCTTAAAAATTTCAGTATGACCTCATTTTACCGGGGAAACTAAAATCCGGATGACATTTTTTGCCAGTCGTAACTCGACAATAAAGCGTTTTCGGACAAATGCTTGTATGAACTTTCTTCTTTATTTAAAGCTCTAGATTCGGTCTTCAGATGATCTTTTTTCTTCCTGAATCATCCTTTACAGTTCCACTAGTGAACCCAATAAAAGAACATGTTTACACGAAAAATTAGTTAAAAAAAACCAGAAGTCATTCCATGTGAATGTGGAACGAAACAAGTTTCAACAACTTATATAATTTTTATATGCAAATCAGTTATTATTTGAATCAGTTTACAAATTTACGAGTGCACGAAAACCAGTTGTTGTACATACCTCAATTACAATAAAGCAGAAAGTTGAATGAAATCAAGACGGAGCAGTTTTTTAAAATAAAAAGTTGACTACCAATTATTTTTAGATTTTAAAAGGTGGGTTATTTAATGGGTGCTTTAAATAGAAATAACCCAGTTTATGTTATTCTAGAAACGTTATAAAATGATCACCTATTTGATTCACAAGTCGCAATCGATAATGGCTAATTTTACATGTTCAAGTTATGTAGGCAACTGCATCCGTGTTCGATGTACATGTGTGTAGTTTGCGGCATTCTTAGGTTGTCGTTTCAGTATATGTGTATTTAA
Source organism: Lycorma delicatula (assembly GCF_047948215.1). NCBI lineage: Eukaryota > Metazoa > Arthropoda > Insecta > Hemiptera > Fulgoridae > Lycorma > Lycorma delicatula. The sequence continues at coordinate 200,225,500 of NC_134456.1, forward strand.
TTAGTACGTGTATTTAACAGATTAAAAGCTGAGAGGCAGTAGACGAGAAGTTGAAAGCGTTAAGTATATCTTGCGTGAATCTAACCTTAAACTGTCAACCACCCGCCACACCGATACATACCTAATAAGCTTATTCCGTATTTATTATTCTGAACTAGTAATACATTAATGTAATCCGAAAAAATGGAACAGCTTATTAAATAGGATAAAGATATTGTAATATATTTTTTACTACTTATCTAGATATTGTGTGGCATAAAAATATCATACCGTTTATACAAAATAAAAACTACAAACATAAAAAGTACAGTTAATACTGTATATAAGCTGGAATTATCAACATAACATTTATCCGTTGCAATATTTCTTGAACTTTTCACTGCAAGAAAGTGAGATTAATTTTTTCACAAAAACAAACTTCCGACGCACGGATTCTTTACTTACCAAAAAAATCAATTTCAAGCGTATTACTTAAAATATCTACTCAATTTTGTAAGTTAAATGAATACTTTACAATAATATAATATAATTAATTGAAAAAAAATTACCTAAGAACACTTCTTCAACACACCATTTCACCAAATAAAAAAAACATACGTAACAAAGAAGTCGAACATTTTTTTCCTAATATGAATGAATTATGAACCAGAAATTAAATAACTAAACGTGTGCTCAAAATACATTCACATAAAGTAAAACCCAAGAATTAAATGTGCATTTCGATTTTTAAAAAAAATAATTGTTAAAAAAATAATAAAATTTCTGATAAAAATAAATAAACGAATTCTCGGAGTTTATATTACTTTTCCCTTAGGTTTTAATTTTTGTATTATATAAAAGCAAATAAACTTTAATGTACTCCTTCGAAAATATTTTCTTTTGTTTATTTCTTTACATATTCCGAAAGGCGCCATGTGATGACGTCAGGAGACGATTGCATCCGAAAGGAGCCGAGTGAAGTGTAAAGAGCTGAGTGAATCCGACCGAAGCCGAAGATTTTTAAACTTAAAAGTCCTATATTAAATAAAAATTAAAGTTCCAACATTTAAACAGGAGTATTTAAAAAAGAGTAAGAGTATTTAAAAATTAAATAAGTCATTTAAAATACCCTGAGTCTTAACATAGACTGCCTTGTTCTTAAATTTATTGACACAAATCCCTCTACAGATACTCATGATGATGTTAAATAATCAAGCATTTACTTCTTGATAAATTAATATTGGAAGTGCTAATATATATTTTATGAAAATTAATCATGGTCACGTTGATTTTTGCTTACATTTTTTTAAATTATTAAATCGTTTGTATCAAAAATATATATTTATAGTAACTTTTGCTATTTAACTTCCTTAAGTCGTGTATTCATACATATTTGTAAAAATACCTAAAAAATCATTTTTTACTGAAATTTTCCTCTATAAAGTTATTTTCCTCTTTAAAGAATATCTAATTCAAATAAGGACAAAAATTCTTATTATCTGAACTTCTTTTTCTACTTATCACTGGACATATTTTTATAAAACAAACATTCACTGACATTACTGTTAGTATTATCTCATTTGGACTCTAAATACACCCGCTAGTAGGGTGGTCTGGTTGATGAACATATAGTTCAGTTGGATAGTTCCAACTATTTTAAAATTCCAAGTTTAAGTGAGGTTTTAGGAACCCTGTTCGTGTTCTCAGCTGACTCTTTAATTTGCTACAGGAATTTACATTTTTATTGCAGCATAATCGATAAAATGCTGGGTAAAAATAAGACTGTGGAAAAGATGTGCTTCTGCTTGAATGGGCCTTGAGCTATTCTCCAGTAGATTATTTTATCTGTATTACGGTTCTTTTTAGGGTAGATTATGTATTCTCATTACCCAGTTTCCTTTATCTTTGATCCCTCTTTCCCGTCTCAAGTTCATTGGATATAGATAGGTCTATGCTAAGCACGACAAACACACATCATGCTTAATACTGATATATTACGCATTTGATATATTTTTATGATTATTAGTCAAATGAAAATTAAAAAATATTTTATTTTGTGAAATATATTATGCTAAAATATATTAAAGTAGGTAGAAAAAATCATATAAAATATTCATATATTGTTTCCATTTTATTATTATTTGTTAGATTTTAAAACAGCTTATGTTTCCGATCCAAAAAAAAAAGAATAACTTGTAAATATCAATCATTTTAAATAATTATATATTATCTTTATTTACAAACAACAAAATATTTAATCAGAATGCTGAATTTATTAATCAATTTTACTAAACATGAAATTAATCAGTCATTACAACTTATTGGGATGGTATGTTATATAAAAATATTAGTAAGATTAATACAGTGGGAATGATTGCGCTGAAACGTAATATTAAAATCATGTAGAATTGGTCACTGTATATAATAATAATAAATAGAATGATATTCGATCCACATTCTGTAACGTATTATAGTTTTTAAGCCAAAAAAAATTTTCATTTTTATACTCTTATTTATAGAAAGCCTACATAAGTTAATTTTATATGAATGGTTTTTTACCGTGAAAATATAATTGAATGAATTTTAATTTGATGGAATGATTTTTTTGTAATACGTTTGATCGTTTATGGTTTATTGAGATGACAATGATTGATACGAAATTTTACTGACATTTGTTTTTAAAAAAACATTCATGAAAAGCAGCAACATTTGATATGATATTCAGATTATAAAATAGAATTAATCTGATTGGTTTAAACATTTTATAAATAATTTTAATTTGTACCGACAAAAGCCAGCTTATATGCTAATATTCGAGGGTTTATAGCATAACGTTTTATAAATATATATATATTAACTTAATGAGAATTTATTACAATATTAACTGCCTTATTACGAAAAAAATGTAAAAAAAAAAAAACACTTACGCAGTTCTGCGTAAGGAGACCGACTTTTCGTTTCCGACGTCCTCACTATTTCGTAGTCAAAACGCACGATTTTCAGAATCCCTTCACGCAAGCATCAAATTTTAACTCACTTCCCACTGTGATCTACTGTATAAACAGGTACGAAAAATACACCACTATACGGTCAACATAATTTCAAATTGAGGTTATATTAATTTGCCTGTTGTCGACCTTAAATTGAGCGTAACTCAAGATTGACAAGCCAATCTTCATCAACTTTTCACATTTAAAACTTCAGATACACTACTACAGCATAGCTAAATTTCAATGAAATTGATTTAATAGTTTTAGAGATTTTTGAGCCACAAAATTTTATACATAGCTCTACATATATTATATATATAGCCGCATTTAAAAGACTCCATAAATCTTTCCGCTTTCCTATGATGTACAATTCACTGGGAAGAACCTAAAACTGCATAAAAACAGTTAAAAATATATATAATTTTTTTTTTAACAAAAAAAATTAAATATTAATTTTTAAAATTACAGTTAATTACAACCGTATGTATGATTATAATTAATTATTTAGATCCATATATATGATTTAGTTTTGTTAAACCATCTGTTCGGGTCACTAGGATAGAATGTAGTGTTTGCTGAAATCTGACAACAACAAAATTAAGCCGGAATATAATATTCAGGTTTCGGCTTAGCTTCGAAATGACAAATTTCCATACGCTAAGACGACCACCTAATCCACCTTACACGTAAAACTGTAAGGCTTCAGGCGTTGTGATATCAGAAGATAGTAAGGTACATAGTTTACTATCTTACTCAGAATACGTATAGATTTTATTGGATTATTTTATTGCATTTTCTGAAATTTTACTTTAACTGAATACAAGGGATCATATTAAATCTCAACAGTCTTTTGGATATAACTAAAACAATACTTAAACAGTCCAACCGTTTAATTTGCGGAAGGATTTGTTCACTAGCGGTTTATCACAATGAAACCGTTACAATTAAAATAATAAACTGCAGGTTATTTATTTGATTGTAAAACATATATGTAATTAGAAATCTAACTAAATGGCAGTTAAAATAAAATACAGGCATTTTAGTTTACCTTAGGGATGCATAAAATTAAAATAGTGATAAGCAAATACCTTACAAAAATTTAAAAAATCATAATAGGTTGTTTCAAACTGAGAATTTGTTTTCAAAAGAATTTCCATTTTGGAATAAAGGAAAATATTGAAAAAAAAAATGGAATCTTGCACCCATTATGAAAATATACTGATACTGATACATATCAATATAAATATAAATGTAAACGTTCGTTTGCTCAAAATCTTAAATCTCCGAAAGTACTTCACCGATTACTTAGAAATTTTGACCCAACGTTGCATTCGTATACGCGCGTGTCTTTATGTTCCTACCATTTATATACCTAAGATGTCGCACCTGTGACAGGTAAAAACATGCTTTTTTGGAAAGACAGAACAATCTGTTGGACGTAAAAGCAACACACGCTATACTAAATATTTTACGATTCCATTTCAATGTTCCCGATATGTGTGTTCGCTATAGACTAAAAAATGACTGGACCGATTTACGCGCGTGGAAAAAGGGAGAAAGAAAAAAATCGTAAAAGGTAAAAGGGAAGAAGGGGGAAATGCAAAAAAGGGAAAAACGGAAAAGGGAGAAATGGTGAAAATAGAAAACGGTAAAAGGAAAAACTGTACAAGGAAATGGAAAGGGGAAAGGTGAAATAGGAAGGTAAAAAGAGAAATAATATAAATATAAATGGGGGAATTAAGGGTAAAGGGGGTAGAAAATGGGAAACAAGGAAGGGAGAGAAAAGGGGGAAATATATTGTGAATTGAGAAATGGAGCGGAAAGGAGGGTGGTGGAAAAGAAATGGGGGAAAATTGCGAAAAGGGAAAGGGAAAATGGTAAATATTAAAATGGAAAAAAAGAACATGGGAAATGGAAAAGGGGAAAAAGGAGAAAGGGTAAAAGGGAAAGTTTAAATTTTGTGAAGTTCCGTAGTTCATTTTGTAAATTTTTTATCAAACTTTCAATTATGTTAATTTAATCTCTCTCTCTATATATATATATATATATACTCAAATCTAACAATAGCGAAGCACTGCCGGGTCTGCTAGTTGATAAAAATCAGATTTTCAGATAACCATCATTAAAAAAAAATTAAGGATTGATAATTAGGATTTTTTGCTTGGTTTTATATATAAATTTTATTTTTAAAAAAGTATTGAAAATTATTTTTTTTTATATCAGATTTACATTTTCTAAGTTACTGCGAGACAAGCAAATATTTATAATTACTGATTAAAGCTTAGATTAATCAATTAAAAACATTTATACCACATTTTTACCTCTCTGATCAATAAAATAAATGTCTAAAATATAGATCATGTAAAAGAACATTTGGTACGATTTAATTTACGGAGCCGTCAAATTAATTACAAAAAATTAATTTTTGTCGTCATTTTCAAGACGAATAAAATAAATGGCTAAATTTGAAAACGTTCTTAGTGTTACTGTGAAGAAAATAATGAAGCTTACTTTATGCTTTCTATATATATAAAAAAAGGAAATCAAATTGATTTGGGAAAAGGATTAAAACAAAATATCAATTTGCAAATAAAAGGTTGAAAAATAAAATAAAGAAGTAGAAAAATGCTGATGTAGTTGAAAAAAATATGAACTAGTTCAAAATTATAAAGAATGAGCAGAATTGAAGGGAATGTTTAAGGAAGATAGGTAGGTATTTTATCCATACGTATGTTAAAAAATAGAATGTGATTGAATAAATGTACAGCAATAAACAAGTAATGTTACTAATAGAAGACTCACATTAATGATTATTATTATTATTCGATGCATGTATACAATCACATTCCCTTTGTGATAAATGTAAAAAGAGCCTTAAATTAAAATCGTTCATTATAAAAGACACCCTTTGATTGAATTTAATAACTACCTTTTTAATTCAATAAGAGACATTTTGCTTAAAAATCAATTGAACTGGCTTAAAATTGCGACGCGACAAACTTTATAACCGACGTAATTACACACATGAAAATTAATATTTACGTAAATGACCAAAACTTGAAAAGATTAAATAAATAAAAGTAAAAATGATATGTTCAAACTGCAGCCCAGGTAAACAGAAATTTATATAATATTTTTCTGTTCATTTACAAGGCGAATACCAATATACTCACTAACGATCAGAACTCGTAGGTTAAAATTTTAGAAAAATTTACTGATACCTATATAAAATTGTGCTATAGTATGTACTCGTATAATGGACACCCGCTGTAGTACAAAAATGCGGAAAACAAGGAAAATAAAGTTCATAATTGATGAAGTGTAGTTTGTTGAACCACACAATTACTGTGTCACTGATACATTCAAATTCCAACACAGTCACTATATCTGAATCACTTCTATTGTGCAATAGATCTACCAGTTTTGCTTTTCTATATATTACCATTCTAATTGCTTTACATGATAAAGCATTTCAAATTAATTTTTATTTATAAGCTTTTATTTAACTTGCTTTAGTTATAATCAAATCTTGCAACTGCTATATATTTTGATCTATCGTATGAAAATCAATGAAATTTGGTACACGTATGTAACTTCGAGGTGTAAAAATAAATATTTTTACTTTTTAGTCTTAATAAACAAACAAACAAATTTGAATAAACAATAATATCCAGATACAAATATTATTAAGAATATTTTTTTTTGGATGTAAAAAGCTTATTGTTCATTAAGACTAAAAAGTAAAAAACCAAAAAAAATACAAAAATATATTTGATTACATATAAAAAAATTATTTTTAAAAAAAGCTTTTATTTAAATAATGTTAATTTTAACATTAATAGAAAAAGGAAACAAATTAGAAAAACCCTCTAAAAAGTAAAAAATAAGAATTAAATCAAATTGAGAATTTTAAACAAAAAAATATAATATATTAACAAATACAAAAATTCACTGAAAAGTAAAAAATTAATTACATAAATATCTTATAAATAACCAATAAATAAATGTAATAATTATTAAATTTTGAAATTAAAAGTAATGAAAATATTTAGTTAAATAAAAGCGTGGAGCAGTTTTTATAACAATCTTTTAGAATAAGTATTTATAGATATTTGCTGTATTTTAAAATATATTTTTTGTTTAGTGAGGTTGTTTAGTATATGTATATACTTTATTTATCTGTAATAAAATAATTCAAGTTTTAATTCTTTGATGGTTCAAATTTGCACCGAGATGACTTTTCAGGGTTAATAAGATTAAAAGTAAAAATTAAATTTAGAAATCTTGCACAAAGTTATTAAATTTTGACGGTAATCTGAAAAATTATTAATTATCATTATTATAATTGCAATCGTAATTATGAATTCATTAAATAAATATTCATAATTAATTAAAATGAAACTTTTAGCGGAAAGAGTGCGTTCAATTTGGCTTAGATTACCAGCAGAATTCGAAGATGAACTTCAACTATGTGAGAACTCGTACAAAGAAAGCGAGTGGGTGCATTTTCCCAGATTGTTACTCGTACCTAGACACTCTCAACTGGAGAGGTTCCAGCAGACCTTTCCGCCTCCTCGTGTCGTTATTGAAAATGAAAATGAAGATTGATTGTTGTAAAAATAAATGTTGTGTTGTTTTAAATAAATTATAAAACTGCGCCACGCTTTTATTTAACTAAATATTTTCATTACTTTTAATTTTAAAATTTAATAATTGTTACATTTATTTATTTTTTATTTATTGGTTATTTATTAGATATTTTTATAATTTATTTTTTACTTTACATATTATATTTTATTGTTTAAAATTCTAAATTTGATTTAATTCTTATTTTTTTACTTTTTAGAGGGTTTTTTCTAATTTGTTTCCTTTTTTTATTTATGTTAATATTAGTTAAATAAAATATTTTTTTAAAAATAATTTTTTATATGTAATCAAATATATTTTTGTAATTTATTTTTTTTTTGTATTTTTTTTTTTTTTAATTTCTGAACTAATTCTTTTGGAATTCCTTCCCCATTTTATTACAGTCAACTAAAGAACACAACGGGTTCTTCAGTTTACCCACAGGAGAATGTTTCGTATTTTCCACCATTCAGTTCATATAAAAAATTCATTTTACTTTAAACTGGTCGGTTTAAAATTGCATAAACCGGCTTTAAGACTGACATCAATTCTGTAAATTATTAATATGTTATACTTTCTACTATATACTTTACGTATATTCTATACTTTCTATCTCCGAGACCACCGTTAGGTATTGCTTCAGAGGATGAGATTAATGACAAGTAGCGAGTGAAAATGCCATGCCTGACTGGGTTCGAACCCGGGATCTCCAGATAAAAACCGAGACGCTACCACTCACGCCACGGAGGTCGGCATGTTATACTTTCTAGCAGCTAATCTTCTTTTAACGTTTTTGATTTGCATGATTGAAAGAACTGCCCACGAGTAATATGAGTGTATGGCTTTTAAAATAATACTCCAGATACTTTTCCCTAACACATTTTATCTAATTTAATTTGAATAAACTAGTTGTATATACAAAAGTTTCTTTTATATGTAGCCTTCCATAAAGCCACGGGAAAGTTTTGTCCCCCTAAGTAAATAGGCCTTTCTAAAAACTAAACTTTTTTTTCTACTTGCCTTCTTTTAGTCATCATTTTAGTCGTTGCAAACTATATGTAAAAAAGATCCGGTTTCTGAACTGTACACCTTGTTTTATCCAGCAAATATTAATATTTTCTAGAAATACTTTTAAACATTGTGACTTCTTTTTATGATTCTGATAAACATTCTGCTACTCTTTTTATCCTTCAAATGTGAAAAAAGGGATTCTTTCAAATATGGTTATTTGCTTCATCTTCAGTATTTAAAATTATTTTGAATAATATTAAAATTTATCTATTTCTAGCCTTAATTTAATTTTTTTTTAAATTAATAAAATTGTTGGATAAGAAGGTAATTTTTAAGGATAGCTACATTAATTTCAGCATTATCAGAACAGTTATTATCTTGGAAAGACACTACAATACCAAGGTTCAGACTCATTTCTCTGGAGTGGATTGAGAGTGAATTTTTCTCCAAGGGATTAACAATTGCATCCAAGTTATGAAGATTCCGCAATCTTGAATATGAATTTTCTCCAAATAACGTCCAGATTTAATTAAAACTCTTTTCCGTGAAATATTATTTTGTATATTTTTTTACTATTTCCAGTTACATAAAGCTAAGAAAAAATTATTCCGTTCTTTTTTAAATAGCAATTTAGCAATTACAGTTAACTATAGTCAATGTTTTTTTTTTTTTTTTTTTTTTTTTTTTTTTTTAATGGAATATAATACTGAGAGAAGTACTGGTACAAGTACTTAATGAGGTAAAGACTTTTGGCTAAAAAAACCTAAAAATCCAACGTGTAGTTTCTTAACTTGATCTTAGGTAAAGCGAAAGACTTCCATCATTAATGGAGCTGCAGAACTAACTTATTTTCAGTTTTTTTCATCAGTAGAATGATCTCTGAGGTAATCCTATATTCTTCAAAACACAGTTTGTGGACTAATGGACTAATGGACCTTTTTTGAACAATCTTGATATTTAAATGAACGGAATAAAATGACTATTTGAAAAAAAATATTAAATTTTTCAAAATGGATGAATAGAATTTTCTCGGATTTCGGGCCAAAAATTATAAAAATCCCTTTATTTTTCTCCATATCTACTCTCTCTTTTTCTTTTCAGCCACCAGAACCACCGTGAGATATTACGGTATTAGAGAATGAATGAGGATAATATGTATGAATGTGAATGAAGTGTAGTCTTGCACATTCTCATGTCGACTACTTCTGAGAAGTGTGGTTAATTGAAACCCATCTACCAAAGAACACCGGTATCCACGATCTAGTATTCAAATGTGTATAAAAGTTATGCGGTTATGAATAATATAAAAGTTATATTATTCAAAAGTCCGTATAAAAACCCTTTACTATGATACTTCCATATTTACTAGACCTTAACTACGCTGTATTCTTAATACCAAGATTCCACATACTGCAATTTGTAAATAATATGGATATTATAAAGAGAAATCAGATTAAGATTAAAAAATATTTTTAAAAAAGTCGTTATTTATAAAACCTTTAGATGAAATTGAATAACTTGACAAAGAATAATAATAAATTCAATAAAGAAAAGAAAGACAGAAATGTGTTTACGACGCTAAAATGATACTTGGAATATGGCTTTTACATGAGTCAGATAAAATTGGTTCCTGTTTGTATTCGACTAGTGAATATTGAATGTTTTATCGATAGATATAATGCGTTGTCTGTGTGTTTTCTTTAAGGTAAGAGTCGCTAGGAGTGAATTCTTTCAAGTAGAAATCGTTCGTTGTAAGATAACAGAAGTTGTTGAAAGGAGGTCTAATGTTGAAGTAAAATATAACAGAACGAGAAAAAAGAATAAAGCAACAAGAATGGCAGTAAACGAAAAGAGTAAAAAAAAAAAAAAAAACAGAAAGAGAAATATGTAAACAATGGGAATAGTAATTATATCAAGAAAACGATACGTCACTGTACTACATGAGAAAGGAAAAACATCACCCAGGACAAATGTGGCCTTAGCAGTCATCATAAATGTGCGCTACCCCTTCCGTCTCTAAACGTGTCACTCCCTCTTTCCCAATCGTTCTTACATTCTTTTTATCACTCTCTCACCCACTCCTCTTTCAGCGATCACAGTAGAGCTCATAAATTACTAGCACACTATTATTATACAACTTCCTAACTACCTCCTACAATAACCATCAGACTTCATTCTCTGATTTTCTTCTAAAGGTATGTTTTTATAAGCTCGGTTTTTATGCAAAACGACTTTTAAATTAATACAAATTTAATTTACAATTTCATAAAACTCTGCCAGCAAAGTAAAATATTAGTTTCGTTTAGAAATAAATCATACTTGCAAATCTTTTTGCATCCATATTTCATATAAAACTCAGAAAAAATAATAAGCGAAATATTGTTTTTAGTTATTTTTTAAATTTAATTAAAGCATAAAAATAAAATGTATGAAAAGATAATTAAGTGTTTTACTAGATTTTGAGGCGATGTTATAAATACTATTGCAAAGAGAGCGATTTTTCGAAATTAGTTATATATAGATATTTTTTATAGATAATACTTAAATATATATTTTATATAGATAGACATCTCTTAGATAGATAACTTATATAGATAAGACCAAAAAAAGAACAGACAAGCGGAAATACAAATTAAAATGTTTTCACAGTCAAATACAGAAAAAATTAATCGTGTAATACAAGTACAAGTATATAGATGATGTAGAAACTAAACTATTCACAGCATCTTCTTACGATAGCTTTATAATAGTTGCTAATTGGTATAAAAGAAAACACTTTTTTTATAATATATAAGTAGTTTGTTATTAATTCTTGATATTATGATATTTTAAAAACATTACAAATCTTATCAATGATCGACAATCAGTTACTTGCTACTTAAAAAAATATATATTCTAATTGAAATATCTCTTTAATTGAATACTATTAAATAAAGTTAAAACTGATAATTAGATGTTTAATCCTTATCGTAATGCTAAACTAATCTAAATATAATACTCTTCATTGAGTAACTGAAAGAGCTAATTATTATAATTGACCATTCATAAATTTCTTAATAATTTTCCTTTTATATATTTTAAATACTTTCAAACATTTAGTCAAGTTTTTCATTATATCCATTACTCTATATCAGATGTTTCATCTCTTTTCTACATTATCAAAGAAAGATAAAAACGTCAGTGAATATCATATGCACGCATAATTATAGTTAATTAAATTATTAAGAGCAATATGAACTGATAAAATCTTTCGTATTCATATCTTGAATCTTGGATTACAACCGACATAATTAAGTACAGGAATCACAGCTGACGTCGACTGGATAGGTTATAAGCGTAGGAGCTCTGTGATTATAGGTTATATTTTGGTATTTTTCGTTGTTACTTATGGTTTTTTATTTCATAACTTTTTTGTTTGGTGATTTATGTTTGTGTTAGATTGTTTTAGTTTTTAGTTTAGTTGATTTGCTTTGTTGGTTTCGAATATTTGTTTTTCACAATTTTGAACTTAGCCTAGCGTTGCTAGGGACTTGTTTGTACAGCTGTAAGTCTGTTTACATTTGCAAGTTTGTTTACATAGGCTTATTTACATTTGTATATAGAAATTTTTACTGGCCGGCCCGCATCAGTCCAAGGAGGTGGCCCCACCAGTGGAGGAGGGGTTCACTGCTATCTCTGATAGGAGTGGTGCTGAGAGTTTTGCTGACATTACTGTGGAAGAATTACGGCGGGCGGACCGTTTAATCGGTGTTCTGGGAAGAAGGCGAGGAATGTCGATTCGGAAGACTGTCATTCCCGTCTGGGAATGAACTCGTCGTGGACTGTCCACCACGAGAGACCTTGGGGAAGGTTTTGCGTCTCTTCAGACTACGTTCGGTGGCAGTGCGAGAGTACAGCGACGTTCCTTTACAACTAAAGGAAAGCGACGGCTACGTAGCTCCCGTCTACTGATAAAGAGATGAAAAATCTAAGGCTGGTGGTTGGAGTGATCGTTGTTTGTCGGGTGATTCCTTTGACTAGCAAGGGTGTGAATCCATCACGGGCACTCTCACATGGAGGAGGATGTACTAGAAGGGTAAATTGGCGCTGTAGGACTCGAAGGAACCCTTTCATCACGGAAGAAATGCTTTCAACATAATCTGATGCTTCTCTTGCGTGACGTTAAGGAGTTGATCACTTCGGTTAAGCAACATACGACTACCAATGTAGAAATAAAAGAGTGATTTTACCGAATGGAAAGGAGTGCTCGTATGTTGAATTTATTTGAGGGTGTTGTGGATGCAGTACCTCGAGAATCACAGGCGGGACTTTCTTCCCGGCTGACGACAACAGAGAAGCCTACTCAAACGTACCATATAGTCAGCGATGTGGCGTCACAGACCCCGGACGGAGGCTTGGAGCGTCCCGTGTCCTGATCACTTGATGAACCTCGCCGAGCGGATTACAGTGAGGCGGCGGACGCGGATATTGAGCGGCTGGTCTTAAAAGGCTGGCCGCAAGGCGTTTTCCAATCCTCTACGCTGGTACAGTACAATACTGATTAGGCAGAAAGGAGTGAGGTCAGCGTGGAGTTTGGATGTGGCTACTGGCGTCGATCACTCGTGACATGTGCCGATTTATTTCAAAGCTCCGTGGATCTGGGACTTGGCTCGTGCGAGAAGGCTGAAGGCGGGTCAGGTCCTAGCTGTGCAGTCTTCTGCTCGTTATTTATCTAGAGAAGACAGCGGCGGTACAATTGATCGTGACTAGACGGACTACACTACTGTGATTGATACGGCCATTTGCGACTGTGGAGTATCTTCGGTCTTATGCAGAGCAGTTCCACATGTGTTGCTGGAGGTACGAGATCACCCGGTCTGCTTTTCTGGATCTTAGGGGCGTTCCGATCAGATTTTCGGCGCTCTGTAGAGGACGTGTCCAGGCGGATGGGTCCGAAGCCCTTTGTTCATCTCTTCAGTTTAATATCAGCTCAGCCATCTAAAGGCAAGAAGATAACGCCGGGTTCACCGACCACCAGGTTGTAGTTAAGGTAGAGGCGAAGACCTATTCGGACCTCCTCCGCTTCGTAAAGAGTGAGGTATCACCAGGGAAGATGGGAGTTCTATCCGCAAGGCAGGGGGTCAGGGAGAAGACTTGCATCTTCGGGTGCGTGCTGACAGTGGTGTTGCAGAACAACTCATCAGAGACATAATGAGAAGGTCAAGGGCACCATTGCGGCATTAACTAGGAGGACTCATGTTGTCTAGTACTTAGACGTACTTACAACGAGGGATGAGATCATAAAGGAGCTTTGTAAGGTTATTGGAGAGTCAGTGTCCGTGGAAATTCTGTCTATGCGACTGGCCTATGGGTCAACACAGGTGATCACTTTGGCCGTGCCACCTCTTCTTGCGGAGAAATTTCTACCCGACGGGCGCATTCGCATTGGCTGGATGGCTGCCGGGTGACTCGAAGTGCCTCAGATAACCATTACTTTGGGTGTTGGGGTGTTGGATATAGGACCAAGTTTTGTCTTGGTCCACACCGAAGTGGTCATTGTTTTGACTGCGGAATGGCCGGCCACGTGAGGAGAGACTGGACACAGGTAATCGCTATCTGTCATGCAGATCGGACGGACATGCACAACCGGTGGTCGAGTATTTATGGTGGCCCCACCTGCGCCAGTACCATGAATATGTACACAGGTGCGCTGTGGTATCTGCAAGGGACAGCCTCATCCAGGAGGGGTGGGAAGCACCGGCGACTCATCTTTGGTGATCGGATGGGCACTCTGTTGCAGTGCCGTTGGTGGAAAAGTAAGACCGTAGTCCCGGCGGGGAATCCCTTTGGGGTTCCTTGTTAGAGGCGAGGCGTTAAGATCGAAGTCCCGGTGGGGGAACCCTTTGGAATCCCCTCATTTGAGGCATGGCAATCAAGGAAGACCGAGTTCCGTCTGTCTCGGTGGGGCCTTGTGTCCTTACGAGTTGATTGAGGCGATGACACCCCTTGGTTGAGCTTATGCTTAGTCGCGGATCCGGCTCCAACGGGCGGGAAAATCGACGGGACAAAAAACAAAAAAATATTTAATTAAAAATACATATTGATTTGAGACAATTCCAAGGGTACAAATGATCTGGATCCGATTTTAACCGTACTTTTTCAATATACCGTTTAATTCTCCATGTATGACAAATATAATTGTTTCAATTTACACTTGGTATTTATTTTAAAAATTAATTACTTCTTACTATAGGTTTAAAACGACATTACATCTGTAATGATTGAATTTAAAACAATAGTGTTAAAATAGAGGTTAATAAATGAACATAAAAATATAATTAATAATAATATATCACAAAATCCGATTATCTGTGCCGCATAAAAATTTTATGTAAATTTGTTACGGCCTAAGTTATGTTAACAAATAAAATTTTGTTAACATTAACAGTACAATAAAATAAAAAATAAATAAATTATATTCCTTATAAACAGCAAATAATATTGAAGCATTTGCTAATATTGTATCAAATGATATTAAAATGAATTTATATCTACTTTGTACTGAATATAAAAAAATATGTCTTTATATAGAATTAAATAATACAGTATTTTTAGTATATACTCAAAGTAAATACAGTATTTTTACTACTTCATGATGCAATTCAATTAAGGAATAGTTTTTGTCAATCTATTCATAGGCAAGAAAACTTCCATTAAACCAGAAATCGTGTAAAAATAATATAAAATCCTTTTCCATTTACCAATGTTTCCAAAACATTCCATTGAAAATTTCTTGTAATACTCTACTAAAAATAAAATGAATTATAATAATATCTTCCATGAAAATACACTTATTTGTTCTAAGAACAGTATAATTGGTTATGTTAGCAACAGACATTCAAATATATTTTTATAAAATTGAGTAAACGCATCTCGAAGATTTTATTATCTTACAAAAGAAATAGTGAAAGTTTGGGAACAGGCGCAAAATCAAAAATAGTTTTATGATGATATTACTACCTTGTTCAAAGTCTTTCTTTGTTTACGGCAGAATTCATTTCTTACTATCAATAATATTACTGCAGCTTTTCATTTAACTCATTTAGCTTTTCCACAGTTTACTTAGCGCTTCCAGATATTTTAATATTTAAATTTCTTACGAAAAAGAATTTGAATCTAACGAAATCACTTCTATATGAAGAATATATTGTTCCTGAATGAAATTTAGAAAAAAATTATTATTTGCTTTTCGGTTTATTGTAAAGACATCTTTTCTTTATATCGTTAGCTTATTTATTCAAAAATGGTTGATAAAGGTTTCGAAGGAAACAAAATTTCTCTGAAAACAATCATGTTCTAATTAAATTAGATTTTTCATTTGTGATAGAGGTGCTTTTCAAGTAAATGAACTGAAGTGACATACAAACAAGTAAACACGAACACATAACTCTCACGCACCCAAAGTTGTCATACAATACAAGAAAAAATCGAATGTAGCGTGGTGATAATGTTTCAAAATTAAAAAAAAATTATCGTTAAAATAACTAAAAAAGACCTAGTTTTCTAGAAATAAGAACGTAAGAACAAAAAATGAATTAATATTTTGACTGATAATTACTGTTTTAATTAATAATCAACAGAACGTTTCAGTAAGGAGACGACGTATAAGGATTACTAGTATATCAACTAAGTGAAATTGCGCGCGCACACACACACACACACACACACACACACACACACACACACACACACACACACACACACACACACACACACACACACACACACACACACATACACACATACACATATATATATACATACACATACACACATACACATATATATACACACAGATACACACACACACACACACACACACACACACACACATATATATATATATATATATATATATATACAGATTCCTAATACCTAGCACGGTTATAAAAAATAATTCTGAAGATATATAATCTCAGAAAATTTATAATAGTACATTAAAAAAAAAATTTTGTAATTTTAACTTGTTATATTTGTATATAATATTTGTTAGTGTTATTTATTTTTTACATGTTACTTATTCACAATTAGATAATCAGTAGATTTGCACCGTGAAAAGTGAACAAAAAAATTGTAAAACGTGGTTAGAAAAAAGCAAAATTTATTTTGGTATAGCCGTGGATTATAACCGTTAATTGTCACATTTTACTTAATGTGACAATTACCAGACGTCTCATTTGTAATATAACGATGGTAATAAGAAGTTCTTCTTTCCACAGACGCAAACGACATTCACTTAGTTTTTTTATTGTTAACTATTTATATATTCTTTCAAATAATCAATATCAGATTAATGATAGTGGATGTAATTCTTCCCAAATTTACAATTTTTTTTTCTCTATCACTCCTTTTTATTTTCGCATTTTACGGCAACATCATCACAGTAGTTTAAGATAGAATTTAATGTAAGACAGAATTTGTGTTATTCTAGTTGGACGTCCTAAAAAAAAAAAAAAACATTCGTCCAGTGTCTTTTTCTTGATAATTTAAAATTAAAAGAATAAAGATCCGGAGGTTTGAAAAAAAATCGTGTACAAAAAAATTAATAACCTCTATAACATTGATTCCCAATATTTTTCACCCACCGCCCACATTGAGAATCAAACATTTTCTAGCGCCTCAAAATTTTTAAACCTATCATCTGCTAAAAATAATAGTTGCAATTATTGTTTTTAAACTTGGCATATCCTATTTGTGAGTTGAGACTTACACTTCAATGAGGGCAATTAAAACGCATATTTAATCAAATTTAGAAGTATTTTTATTAAAACTGCTTTCAAAAATATTAGAACTGCATCGATATAGGTAGGTATAAACAACAATAGTGATAGCATATTCAGTATAACAACAATAATTAAAACAAACCTTTCAAATGAAAAACTACACTTTCATTTATGTGAAGGATGAATCTGCTGTTCTTTAAAAATTTTATTGATGTAAGGCTCGAATTTACTTAAAAAGCCTCAAGTCACCGCGCTCGGTAACATGCAGCCGATTTCACTTTTTGGTTAGCAACGTTGCTGCAGCACAAATCCACGTTCAGATAAATACAACGATGGGAATGCTATTAGAAACCGTTGAAAAATTTTGATTATAATCCGAGGTACAGTTGCGGGATTGGCTTTTGCAGCCAAAAATCTTGTTTAATTTTATTTCTTCGTTTGTTGTGAGTTTTATAAGTTGTTCTTCTAACTGGGATGATCCTGCTGTGTTAACATTTGCAAAATTATCCAACACCCTAGTCAGATATGTCCATATTTAAAATCTTCGTGGAAGTTCGCCAAGTGTTGGTAGTAAACAAGCAAGTCGCCGATATTGAAAGATAGTAATCTATATTTATTTGCATCAATACGTTGCTTAGATCGGGAGATATGCAGCATTAAAGACAAAAGTGACCTTTTCTCTTTAAAATAGAATATTTCGGTTCAGAAAAATCGTATAGAGATATGAAAAAAAGAAATTATAGCTAACGTCCCAGATTTTAAAAGATTTAAATCCAGTTTACTGAAAAAATTTCGTTTCCCCCATGGGATCGATCAAACACGAAGAAAAACCGAATTTTTAAAAAATTTTCTTCTCACTGATTTTTTTTTAATTTGATGATTTTGAAATCTGAACTATAGTGTCAAAAAGGAGTAATCAAGCTTTAATGGCTTTTTATTCGTCTCTCTAAGCCTCTTGGTTGCAAAGTTAAAGTAGTTTGAATACAATCATTTTTTACCATAAAATATAGGTGTCCCTATAATTTTTTGTACTAGTGTAGTAGGTATTTAATTTTACTTTGAAATATCAGGAGAACATAATTTTTGCCTTTTTATTAGTCAGCAATTGCCTCTCTAGACCGCCTGAACGTTCCCAACTTTCTATTGGCCTTCTACCGCCCTTTGAAGGCCTCCAGCGCCTACAAGAGGACGTTATCGTCCACTTTGAGAAAGAATACTCTATACTATGATATTACATACATAGTATTAAAGAAAATGCAGTCTTATAAATAAACAGATGAGATAAAATTCTATTAAAATAATCTGTCTGCATCTACTTAATCTGTAACAACAAATGTCATTATTTTCAATCGATCCCGAACGTCAGGATAAATAATTAAAAAAAATCTATTCGAGTACAGAGAAATTTAGCGTATCAAATGTTACACATCCAGATTATAAAAGAACTCTGGAAGACGTAGTGACACCAACAAAGTCATCATGTAATGAGTACTATGCCTGATTGTAGTTACTTCTGAGGCTGATTAATACATGTACTTTGTTTTGTACAGATCATAACAAAGTTTTTTGCAATGGTTAGTGAAATTGTTATTGATATTTTGGGTAATATTCTCGTATTGTACGAGGATTTTGAACATAATCGTACCCTACTTTGGTTTTTCAAAAGTGAAGGATTTGTGGAAATGTACCCTTTTGAATATGTCCGTAAGAGTAGCCAACCAGCAGAAGACAGACAATGTTTAACGGTAGAGTAACATTAAAAAATTTGGCGTGATGTTCAGATCAACCATTCAAGAGGCAAAAAGTTTTTAGACGCATCGTTGTTTAACTGACGTTTGTTGGTTTTTTTTTTTTTTTAATTTTCAGAATAACGATTACAAGGAATATCTAATTACAAAGGAGCACTACAGGTAATATAATTTCTGTTTATATCCATTGGTGTATGAAACTATTGGAAATATTTTTTTTACCGTTACTGGATCTATTTCTGTTTTCCCTATTTTGTGGCAATGAATTTCAAATATGTATTTGAATAAGCTAGAGGGCTTGTACTATATATACCCACACTATTCTAGCCGGCGGGAAGGGATGTACTCGTTAAGCCAAGTTTCTGTGTACTGTTCATATAAATATAACATTCAAATCTTGTGTTACATTTGACTGTGTTATTGCGTTACTCTTACAGATATATTATAAATATTCCCTACATAATAAATAACTATCTCTATATATATATATATATATATATATATATATATATATATATATATATATATATATATACATACCTACAAAATGATAATATTATTTAAATATTACTTATTTTACCATTAAGTTTCAATTTAAAAGGATTCTGGTTTGCAGCTTTAACCATAAGAAAAAAAAAATCTTAAACTATTAAATAATCTTATTGTAATCGAAATTAGAACAACGTAGGCTTGTTGTATTATTATGTTAAAGTAACGTAAAATCCATGAATAAATTCAGTTACAAAGCGGAAAATAAAGCATTCACTCTATAAAACAAACATTTTATTGCTACCTACGAAGTTAACAAGATGTTGTTAAAATAAGGACAGATTTTTTTTTAATCGGAGCACTGGAAATTATTTTAAAATTAATTATTATTCATACTATTACTACAGAATTACTCATTACTTTAGCTTATTCTGGATTCTGCTCAACACCTTTTATGACTAGAATAATATTTGTCAGTAATGCATCTGATTTACATCCATACAGCTAAATAATCCTTATTATGAAAATTTAAAACATAATATACGGGAAAAATCTGTTTTAATAGATTGATTAATTTACAATGACAGTATATTCATAAACAGTACTGTGTGTAAAGGTGTAAAAATTTATTTCTGGTGTACCAAAGTAACCTATTATTTTGTTATAAAAAAAAAATAAACAAAACAGAAGAGCCTGAAGCATCCTGACTGGAAATGTTACTAATTTTATGTCATTCCAATGGTATAATGATTAAGTTTCGATATCCACTTCACCTTAATTATCTTTTCACAAGTGTCGAACTTCACACTTTAATGCTGTACACGGTTTAACACTGTAAAGGAATAAGATATATCAGTAAAGAAAGAACTTTATTGCCAATAGGCAAGACACTGTAGAAGTTATGGTTACAGCTGGAGCGTCCCCTACGTGAAAGATTTCCTCCTAGGTTATATAGATAAATAAATAATTTCGGAATTCTTATACACATACAACACGCAGTACAAGGCTTTCAAATAATAAATGAATTCACTCAATCTTATATTTGCTCTTGTAAATGCTATTGTAAGATTCATAGTTTTTTAATATATATATAGGTTTATTTGATGTATTTCAGGCCAATATTGTTGCTTCCGGATCGATGTGTAAGTTTGACGCGGACAAGCGTATTAAGTGCCACCACAACGGTCTGGTCATATTATACTATATCTGTGTATTCTAAAAGTACAGCTGACGAGATATTACCTGGTAAAGCTAATAACATAACTTTAAAATTCCATTAGAATATATTTAGACCGTTAGGTATAATTATTGGCTGTTAAATCTAATTAGTAATTACTTTCAGAATAAATGGTGTACAAAGAAGTTATTAAGAAATCATAATCGTTACCTGATAGAAAAAAATCTCGTAACAACAGTTATTAAAAAAGATTACTACACCTTTGTAAACATCATTTATATTCTTCAATAAGAATTTTTTTCCTGAAAAAAAATAATAAAAAATTTATTAACTTTTCAAACCACGTATTATAAAGTACATAAGTAAAACCTACCTAAATTGAAATGTGGGTGAATATGAAAATCTAATAAATTTGTATTTTAGTTTGAATACTCTCCGTACTGCATTATTAATTTATAATTTCACGTAAAGCTTTATTAAAAGTTTAATTTAACAATACTTTTAACAAAAAAGTGGTGGTTATATTATACTTTTTACACTAAAACACTTTACATTGTTATAAAATGGTCATTATTTTAATCAAATTTTTGTTTTAATGGGATAAATCATTTTTAAATTACTTGTGTTCAAATTTTATTATGTCTACGTCAAGCATTCGCCAAATAATGTATGAATATATTCACTAGTTAATTTTATGAAGCGCATATCATGTCATTTTTAAAACGAAAAGACAACGTGAGTGGAAGATACAATTAATATGGCCGAGAATTTAATCAGCCCTTATATTTATTCAGCGTATATAAAAAAAAACCGTTATTCTTCTTCCACTCCATGAAAGATACTCTTCAAGGTAAACTAATAGTATTCTAAAATAAATGTTCATAAAATTAAATTTGATCAGTTTTTGTCCAGGATGTAAAAATAATCTGAAATAAAATTATAATGAAAAAAAAGTATCACACGGTAAAATTTAATCTTAGAATTTGTATTTGATTTCACATCGGTAAATTGATTTAATCTAAACCAATTCTAGACAAAAAATTATGTCACTGAAATATTAAATATTTTTAACTTCAGGTTGGCATGCTTCATCAACGGTTGTTGGCTGACGGAAATTAACATCAGACCCTAAAAAATGTAAGACGTACTGTTTTTCAGAGAACTGAAAATTAACATTTTTTTTCTAAAAAGGTCTCTCGTCTTTATTGTTAATAAATCAGTGATTTTATTTTGTTTTTCGTATTTGTGTTTATGAATGAACGTATTAATATTTAGGTAGATTTAATAAGAAAGCTATCTGTAGTAAGGGAACCTGATTCGATTTCCGGAAAATTTTGATATATCTTTGCGTCTTACATCCCCCAGACCCCAAAATCACAGTCAGCTTAAAAGTTTATATATACATTTATGTATATGTATAAATAACATTCTTGTGGACACGATAACTGCCGTAATTTAGCGCCAGTCACTTTCAAATTGTTCCTTAAAAATAAACTGTCTCAAAATCTCTGTCGAGTTCATTAGCGGCCAAAATCGGACCATGGGAATGGAAATGGGAAGGGACTTTTTCGAAAAAACAAAATATTGCTATAACTTTCTTATTAAGTAAAACATCGAATTCGTTTAAAGTTCCTACTATTCTTTGAATAAGGGACTAAAACGAATGTAAGTAAAGGTTTTTGATATCACCAACCATCGGCCAAGGGGGGGTGGAAAAAATCGGGTTTTTAAACCAAAAAAATCATACCTCCCTTAATAGGCACACTATCGAATCCGTATAAAGTGGTTATGAGTCCTCTAAAAATTACCTAAACCTTTGTCCAAAATGATGACCGATGACCAAAATTTTGTTGGAATTGTAAGAAGATGGGGCTTGTAATATGCTAAACATGTGAAACTTTTTTTCACATGCAACCATTGTCGAATTGAGTAAATTTGAAGTTTTCCTTAACTTTAAGATGAAAATCTTTTTTATATCCTACTTAGCACCGGTGAAATCTACCTCCGCCTTCGGGCGTACCGAAAAGGATTTTTTTACTTAGCCATAGTGTAGGTAAATTATTTTACAATGCTCGCTTAAAAATTAAAAAATTAATACTAAATTCAGAAAAAATTAAAAACGTTTTTAGTAATAATAATGGAATAAAATTTATTTTAACTTTTAATCCAGTTCATTCGGATAATGAAGGCGGTCCAGTATAAATTATTTTATACAAATACATCAATTGTGCTATACCAGTATTTGGGTTTATTACTTGATTGTATTTATTAATTACCTAATAAGATTAAAACCTACAATTTCGTTCGGTGAGAAATCTTTTTTGGCATATTCTGAGCCAGGAATCGTAGATGAAAGCGCCTCAATAACGGCTAAATTATCTACTCACTGTATTAGACTCCACCAGAGCGTATAAAGAATCGAAGTTGATTGTTCTGTAGGATACCATTTGGTAAACGACATTAGAATTCATTCTTTTATATAACACCACAATAAAAATTATAAATACTACAATAAAATTGTAAATTCTCAAAATGATTGTATTTTAATATTAATTCTTAACCAAATATTGTTTACTACCAGTGGTTGTGAGTCCTCTAAAAATTACCTAAAACCTTTTAATTTTTCTAAACGAGGCGTGTAGTATATCTGGATCGGCTCGAATATTTTCGGCTAAGTTATAATTTTAACTACACTGAGACGGGTGGGAATCGATGGTTCCAAGTGGATACATTAATAAACATTAATACATTAATAAACTATTATTATTTAATGAAAAAATTTAACTAATATTACAGAATACCACTAAAATTACAGAATAATACTAATATTTAACTAATATCACAGAACAAAGATAACTAAACAAGTAAGTGCCTATATGTAACTACAGTAGCGAACAAATTAATCCGAACAAAGTGTACTTTGTTCGGATTAATTTGTCCGTAACTTTAAAGCCTTTAACGCGAGCCCGACACTTTAAAGTGTCGGGCTCGCTAACAGGTTCCGCCAGTTATAACCAAGGGCGTATGTATACCTGCGCACTACCAACGAAACCTCCATCCCTGAATTCCCCTTCCTAGAACTGCTTATAAAAAAATTTCATCAGAAGAAGGGGGAACCGCCATGCACACAGTCATAACAATCCAACAATATCACACACCACATAAACAACACTACTGGAAGCAACACATACAGCACGTCAAATACATACACCGACAACAACAACACAAAAAAACGCTAAGAAAACAGGACACGCTACTAACATCCACAACACCCACGCATTACACACCCACACAGCCATCAAGACAGAAATCTTAAATAGTCACACCACTTACCAGTAGCCACCATCAGACGTACGAGCAGAGTTTCTCCGGCCTCATCACACCCAGGCAACCCCCACACGTACGGAGGGCCCCCTAGGCACTCAGCCGAGGACCTGTCCGCCCCCGCGCCCTCCGGCGCCATTCTCCTCTGCGGGACTCTTCATATAATTGGAGCTTCCTCATGACCGTCCTCACGAATCTTTCCACAGTCTTCCACTGTGCCTCACCTTGTAATAGGTCTCGTAGGGTATCTTCAGGGTGAAACATGTGCTCACGTCTCAGGTTGCCGAGCATCTCTCTACGCTCTATAGCGAATCGCGGACACAAAAAAGAAAACATGTTGGGGGTCTCTTCCACCTCGCACTCCGGACAATTCTAAGATTGATCGAGCCAGGAACAATCTGCCATGACCCGCCAGGAATTGCGTTAATTCAAAACTCCAGCGTGCCATGGGTCCTCCGGCACCACACTTTGATGTCCCCAATAAGGCGGTGGATCCACCTATCCTTCGTGGTCCGATCCCACCGATCCTGCCATGTTTGTGCGATTTCTTCTTCTAGTTATTCAGCAGAACGCTTACTTTCCTCTAATGGGAGTGTTCTCAGTTCCGTAGTTCTGCTACGTCGCATTATAATCAAGTCTACAGGCGGGAATCCAGCAATCACCTCAACCGCCTCCCTGGACACCATCCTATAGGCGGCCGCTACTCTGATGCAACACCTCCTATGGATGGATTCCAATTTACCCCTGAACTTGGCAAATCTAACAACACCCGCCCACAACTCGGCGACATATAACAAGGGAGGGCCCTCTTGTATTCGGGAATAGGCTAGCAATAAGTCCCCTCGTTTTCTCCGCCTTTTCACAAGCCCGGAGTACGTTGAGTACTAAATCTTAGTCTGGAGTTAACCCAGATCCCCAAGTATTTTATGGCCACCTGAGACACAATTTCTCTGCTATGAAGGATCAGACGTAATGTTGGCCTCCTCCTGGCGGCAGAGATCACCATCATCTCCGTCTTTTCAGAAGCCAACTCCAGTCCTACCCCAGCAATCCAATCACTAATCCTTGTATACGACTCAGTTATTTTGCCTACAGCCTCAAACCTTGTTTCCGCCTCCACTAGCAACGCTATATCATCTGCGTAGCCAAATAATGTCACCGTTTGTGGAAGAACAAATCGAAACACTCGATTATAAGACATGTTCCAGAGGGTCGGTCCAAGGACCGACCCCTGTGGCACCCCTCTATCGAGTTTCTTCTCAACATACCCATCATACAGTATAAAGGTCATTTGAACGCCCAATGAGGTAATTTTGCACCATCCGTCGCAGGTAAGAAGGAACACGAAGGTCCTCCACTGCTCCAATTATTGCTGAGTGGCGAATGCAATTAAACTCGTTTCGTTCGTCCAGTGTAACTAGGACGCCCTAGCCCCCTTGGGAGTGATGCAAATTAAAGATATTCATTAAACAATGAAAAATTAATTAATTAAAAATTGAATTAATTTCTGTCACCATGGCAACAGAAATAAGCTGTGAAGTTTTCCATGTTAAAGGTCTGTGCACTTAAGCACAATTGTTACAACTATTCTGTCTTCTGTAATTTAGTTTCATTTTCAGGTTTCTATAAGCCTGAATAATTAAGTTGTTATTTTTCAGTATTATTCTCTTAATAATGAGGGTAACGAATACTGCGAAGGTCTAGGAGATGGAGGCCTCTGGCTATACGGTAATGGAGAGCAAAGCGAGCTGTGGGGGTCCAAAGTCCTTTGAGAGTTTCTCAGGACTTTCACCCCTTGGGTCAAACCAATCCAAGGGGATGGACCCCCCCCTGGTGAGTTTATACTAAAATAAAGTTGGTTTTTTTAACTTTTTCAAAATTAAGTAAGTTTTTTTGCCATCACTTATTAAAAGAATAACTCCAATGAATTGAACAGTTAACATAACTGATAATTACAACCAGATGGGCTGCGTTCGGTTGAATACATAGAAGTATTTAGTAGGCGACACTCGTTTTCTGTCATTACATCGTTTCAATAGAATTGTAGTCTAATCTATTTATTAGAGATGTGGTATGTTAATAAAACTATTTGATATGTGCAGTGTAAAAACATTAAGAAGCCTAAATTTTGGGATATTTAAAATAGTATGCACTAATCATCCTAACACGTATTTTAGAAAAAGAATTGGTTTTTAAGTTCAAAATTTTGTCAACGTAAAAGCTATTAGTCCGCTTAAGTATACTAGCATACTGTTTACCATTATATAATTGAGGTTATTTGCAATTTCTACGCTACTGGTACCAAAATATTCATTAAATTTGTTATGTGCCCAACGATTTTCTTCAGTTTTAACTCTAAACTTTCTAAATTCTACTGAAAAGAACTATCTAATTTAAGATTATGTTTTCCATGAAAGTCTTTGCTTAAAAATTATGAAGTAAAATAATTATTAGACGGATATTTACGAATTATTTAAGTTCCGTTGCGATGAAAGTTTAGATATCTCGATAAAAGAAAATTAAATAAAAAGCTTCATCAATGTAATACTGTAATGAGCAAATAAAAATCGTTTTATTTTCAACATTTTAAATTAAAATCAGCCAACAGCACGCTCCAATCTCCAGGTGAATCACCATTACTTCAAATTAAATAAAATTATCTTTAATCATCTTTCTCATAATCAATTGTGTCAGAGTGTGTGTGTACGTAATATATATACATACACAAATAATTGTATGTAATCAATATTTATTTAACGCCGGAAGCTACAAGCTGTATCAGTTCATTTCGCAGATCAAAACCGGATTGACTGGGACAAACACATTAAAACTTGCAAGTTGGTAACACTGCAGGTCTCGTGGCTCCACGCGACTAGCATGCATCATCTAGCACCAGAAAATCAGTTTAAAAACAAGTTATTATATTGCAAACCAAAGTATTCATATGTAGGCCTAATCGTAAAAAACTGAAGAAAGCATAATTCCCTTTAGACTAGTATGTAGGCATTATTTAGTACCTTACTACTGAAAGAAATACTCAGCTAGTTATTGACAATAAATTTAATATATTTTCTTAAAAATAAACAACAGCATATTTTCAGATAAAGAAATTTAAAAAATAAAATACTTCATAATACATACTAAAAAGAATCCAATTCTTGTTTTTAATTTCGTATTTAAAAGTCAATACCAACTTAAAAAAACGTACAACTTATACTCTTAATAAGTTACTGATCTTAATTTCTCGGTAATTAAAAAAAAGCTGGATTTTAGTTTAAAAAACAAGTACTTTTTTTTAAATCTCAGCAGTTTAAAAAAAAGAAGTGCAATAAGCCTGTCTGGAATGAAGGAATTTGTAGGGATCATGATTTTTTTCACTTATAGTTTCAAAGTAATTGCTTTAATGTTTAATTGTTTAAATACTAGAATAACTTCGGGATTTTTATAATTACGCTAAAAAAAAATCAAGCATTTATTATAGACTATAATCATTATATATAAAATGATGATAAAATCATAATTATATATAAAATCAATTCTACCTATATAATTTTTGCAATAAAACAGATTCACTGATTTTATATGGAGACATTTTTAAGAAATTCATAGTATTTATATACAATCTAATCATTATTAAAAATTAAGGTAGTTATTACGCTGATTTTTAATATATTAAAAATAAGGACTTAATTAGCTACTCAGATAAGTTTGCAATGATTATTTTACTTTCGTCCATCGTCCACATTGAGGATCAAAAACTTTCTAGCTTTCCCTACCACTATTTTCTAGATTTCAATACCTCGGCACAAAATGAACAAAAGCCAAAAACTGCAGGTCATTAAAGAGGTTAACTAAAGGTCATTAAATTAAAAAGTCTTAGACTTTTAAACGACTTTAATGCAGTTTATTGAAAAAATTTCGTTTCCTTCATGCGCTCGATCAAACACGAAGAAAATATTTCATTTTTTTTAAACTTTTCTTCTCGGTGATTTTTTTTTTTTAATTTGATGATTTTTTAAATATGCAGTATACTGTCAAAAGTAGACTATTTAATCTTTAATCCTTGTTTTATTCGTCTTTGGTTTGCAACGTCTGTACGTCTTTTTTTATTCTTCGTCGTCTTTGGTTTGCAATCAAGAAGCTCTCTAAGCCTCTTGGTTGCAAAGTTAGAGTAGATTGAATACAATAATCTTTTATCGTAAAATATAAGTGTCCCTTTAATGTTTTGTACTAGTGTAGTAGGTATTTAATTTTAGTTTGAAATTTCAGAAGAAAATAATTTTTGTGTTTCTATAAGTCGGTTATTGCCTCTCTAGACTGCGTGAACTTCCCTAACTTTCTGTGGGCCTTTTACCGTCCCCCCTGAAAGCTCCAGCGCCCATAAGGGGACGTTATCGCCCACTTTGAGAAGAATGTTTTAAATATACACATCGTAGGATTAAGATGACCTTGGTCAAGCGCTAAGATATTTGTATTTGTATTGCGCTATTAATAAAGGCACTACGACTCTTTATCTTTTTGTACACTATTCTAACACAGAGCCACCAGAAAAATTGTTTTTACAAAATAAAATAGTCATCAAAATCAGAGCGTTTGGTCGTGAGTAATAACTCACGACCAAACGCTCTGATTTTGTTCATCGACTCAGGTTGACCGTCCCTGAAATGTGTGGTTAATTGGACCCCAACCACCAAAGTACACCGGTATCGACTGTCTAGTATTCAAATCCGTACAAAATCAACTAACTTTTACTAGGATGAAACTCAGAAACTTCGACTTACAATAACAGCTGTTAAACAAGCGATTTGAGATGACGAGTTTACCTCTAGACCATCCCGGTGGGCTAACTAAAAATATGAAAAATGTCTGGTTAAAAATTTTCGTGATCTGGTTAAAAATTTTTGTGGACATTCCATGTAGAATACAAAGCCATGTAGTGGAAAGAAAAAGATGCGATTAAAAAAAATGCTAATTACGGAACAAAATCTCATAAAATGCGATTAAATTTCAAACGGCCTGATACATCATTAAAATATATTGTTAATATAATACCTAATCAATCTCTAACACTCTAATCTCATTAAACAGATCGTGATATATCAAAATCTGTTAAGTACACTGTAAACTAATATTTCGCTCTGCAGTAAACGATATGCAGGTGTCTAAATTAGCCTGGAGCTGTTGTTGTAGGTTAACTTTATGTTGTATAGTATATCAAGGTTTCATATTTCAGAACCACCTATTGGACTAACAGCCATAAAAATTCTTGCAGTTAAGTACGTTCAATACAATTTGGTGTTATATATCAGAAACCTAATTGGAATAGAAATTTATTTATTCCTAACATCAAATATAATACGTATATATATTTATATACATTTGAAATGTTTGTTTTTTTTTTTTAATGCCGTTCATTTCCTTTTGAAAAAGATTTGTTTTTGTTAGCCTTTGGCTGGCATGGTCTTTTGATAGAAAGTTACCGATAGTGTTACAAGGTAAACTGAAAGAAACAGATATCATTTTTAAGAACGTTTCTGTTACAGCAATAATAAACATATATTTATACGGCGCATAATTTTAAATTACCATGTAATAATTTTCAACAAACGAACAGTCGGTTACTGAATTCAATATATATGCATGTGGGTGAACACTGTTTATTTCGAATTTGATTATGATTTCGGATTTGGATTAAAAATCGTTAGAGGGCTAAAAAACACGAATGGCCGCGATCGGCCATCGGGTTCTCCCCAAAATGGCCTCCAAAATTAACATCTTGTAATAATATTTATGCAATAACGGTGTATGTTATCAAGTTGTTTCAAACTCGCTAATGTAAGTGGTATAAACGCACTAATCCTGAAATGCATAAAATATAAAAATATCAATTCTGTAAATCAAGTGTAAAATGGCAGAAAACCTAATCTTTTAATAATTGGAAAAAATGCCGTAAAACCGCCAAAACACGAGATAAATATATTATATTAACGTAGCATACGTAGTGTATGTAAGTAGAAGTTACAGATGATAACTTTGTTTAAAATCGATTAATAATTGAGAGAAGAGTAATAATTATAATTTTCGTTCGGGAAATTCTTGGTAGACTTTCATTGATAACTGGTTTTGATTCTTTGATTAACAAAAATATATCAATGAAGAGTTTTAAATAAAAATTATAAGAGATAAAGTGATTACTTTAATTACAAAAATCATTACAAAACGATCATGAAACACAGTATTAATGTAAAAGCCTCAGAAATTTCACGCGAAAATGTCATCATTTCGTGCACTTCAAACTACTCGTATAAACGATCCCATCTTGTAATCTACAACGTGGGGAAATTACAATTTTATATTTATAGTACAATAATGCTGTATCTCATGTGATTACCAGAGAAATAATAACAGTAAGTCAGGTTTTTCAATAATTAAATACAGAATTCAAATTTTTAATAAAGATGTATCATTCATATGAAAAATTTGTTTTTTTCAACAGGATTAGTTCAATTTATCACTGTGTGTATAGAACACCAAAAGGAAAATCCTAATCTAAATAACCATCAATATTGAAGCTGGTCGTCTGGGGGCGTCGGAGAATTAGTTTATCACGAGTTAAATTTCCAGAAAGGATGTATCATCATATTTTTCATGAATAACTTCATTGTCTTATCTTTCGCCTTAAATGCCTTAATATGATTGTACAAGATCCAAAATCAAATATTTTAGTTTTCTAATGAAACAGTATTTAAAACAAACGGATTGCTTTCGGTTAATAAATGTTCATACTTAAAAGTATAAAAGTGAAAAAAAGAATTATAATTAAAAATACTTACCTACTGGGTATTTTGTTTTGTTTTGGAGAAATAGTTTTCATTTAAATAATTTGTACTCATAGTTCCACTTTATTATCAGAAATATTTGAATATTAGCTAATCTATAATAAAAAAAATTTATTCTATGAAAAGTTTAAAATACCAACCAATAGTAATTAACAAGCTGTCTTATGGGGAAGGTATTTGAACTTCATGAAAATTTTACTAGTACTTAAAATATTGTCACCGAAAAATACTGCAAATAACGTAGTAAAAAACCTGTTATCGGAAAAAATTACTATTCCGGATTTTATTCTTCTCGATGTGTTGAGGTCCGTGATCCAAAAACAGTAAAATTTTTAAATTTTGTTTACACAGTTTGTATGTACGAGTAAATAGTTCAAGAACACGATTTAATTTACAATCATAAACTCAGGTTTGAAAGTTTGTAAAAGAGGATGATTGATTAAATTAATAATTTTTAAAAAGTAAAGGATGAGGGTGCTGGGAGATAAGAGAGGTTTGAAGAAAATTAACTGTTTACTCGAGTGTAAATTTACTTCATTAAAAATAAACTTGACATTTTTATTATGTCTTGTAAATGAGGCGAAGTCGGAATACGAATTTTTCTACCCTTATCACAGTTAAAATAACCTCATATTTAGAAATTGGATTTTTTAACATAATATTTAAACTTTATTTTGACAATCGACTAAAAACTTTTATTACTGTTATTTATTGATTAATTATCGGAGGTGGAATATATATAAATTTTCTCTTTAAGCAAAAACAATATATTTTTAGAAAAAAGTTTTTTTATTATTTAAACAACCAAAAAATTGACTGAAGCTTTAAATATTACAGAATGATTCACAAGAATGTAAAAAACTATCAGGATATGTTATACTTATGAAAATAAAGAAAGAAAGTTTATATAAATACAGGTTCGGAAACGTTTAAATAGAGAATATCGACTGGCGAAAATTTCACCCTGATTTCGGCGCTTCCGGTAGAATTAAGCCAGATAATTCTTAAGACTCAAATTAAGGGATAAATTTTGTGATTTATATGAAATCTGACCTCAAAATTGAAAAAAAAAAAAAAAAATAGGTTCAGAACTGTACCTTTAATAGTTTTTGATAAATCTAGGGTAAAGGACAGAAGATTGGGATGAAAAACACCCTATTTTATGTTTGGGGTTAAATAACTTTGTTAAATGGGTAATAGTCACGAAAAAATGTTAAACCAAACTTGTACAGAATCTAATTCTAAATAATATAAGTTTACGGAGAAACTAAATTCAACCGTTATAATTTCAACGTTTTTTTAAAATCAAAACGTATCAAAATATGGATATTTGAATAGGTATTGAACGAAAAAAATTTTCAATATAAAAAGCAGAACTAAATATCTTAGAGAAAGTTTACAAGATCTTTCTTCTTTATTTTAACCAGTAGAACATGTACTGAACGTTTGTTACATCCTTCGTGAATCACTCTATATTTTATGTTAACTTCAGAATATTATAGCGAGGGCGATAGATAACTGCATTCAGCAAGGTATATGATGTTTAATGACTCAGGACAAGTGCTCACAAGTTCAACGTTTTATTATAAAGCGCTGTTATAGGCCAACTGCTCATGTGCATCATAACGAATCTATTTGTAATTTATAGTAAATTTTAGTTATGCGTTTTACGTATAAAACTCCGGAGAGCATTAAATTGCCTACCTCTTTTGTAGAATTCAACCTTCTGCATAAAAAATCGTTGAATTAAAAATTTTTCAATTAAAATTTGTTTTGTATTAACTATCGACAAATATTTAGCATTTATACTATCGTTTACTGGCATTGATTTGCAAAGTTTCTGATTCATTCAGGGTCACTTTTATTCAGAACGTTCAAAAGTAACTGTAAAAAAATCGTAATTTTCCGGTATATACTTTAGAACCAAATGAGAAAAAAACAAATGTGAATTATAAAGGTGCTTAATTATAAACTAATTATTATTTACATACTTCAGAAAAAAAATTAATACACCACGTACCTCGCATTTTTCTTATTATAGAAATATTAAATGTAATATGCCATGTTGTTTTATAAAACACCGATACGTTATGTATTAATATCAAATAATTCTACTATTTACAATTCAGTCCAACTCAAACAATAAAGCAGAAATAATGTAAAATTGGTTACTAGTGAAAGCAATAATGATCCTCTTCATTGAAAATAATTTAAAATTAATTCTAATTTTTAATTAATTTTAATACTTAACTGAAGCAAAGAAGGTTAAGTGAAGGTACACTACTGAGAAATTTGCTCCACTGTACGTTCGGTAATCGAGACCAAAGGATTTATTACTTCTTGTAGGACATATTTAAAATTCTTATGCGACTGTGAAACGCTTTACGTGGATGGAATATATTTCAATATTTAATAAAGTTTTTTAATCTGTTGTTTGCATTCCAAAATAATCATTTCATTAGCAGTATTCTCTGTTTAAAAAATATAACTATTGCAAATTATTACTTTTTTACCCGTGCGCAGTTCTTCGTCTGTCCTTCATATAACAGGAATTTTAATGGGTTTAACAAAAATATTTATAAAATTCTACTTATTTAGATGAGAATGTAAATAGGTATATAATTAAGATAATTACCGAGGAGAAAGAGTAAAAAAAATAAATTTTACACTGAAGAAGGCTTTCTTTCAAGATTAAATAACAGAAAAGTTCTGCAAAGCTGTCACATTTTTAAATTTATGCTTATAGCTTGTTTATACAATTAAGTTGTTTATCTGAGATTATTTTATAATCATAATTCATGAAAACATAATATGAAAAAAACAATTACAGAATAATAATATCTAACGTGTATTAATTGAGAATAAATTATTACAAAGTGAACTTTCAAAGGCATTAATTGGCTTTCCATTTAATATAAACAATAAAAGAATTATTCGAATTATCATTTAGCCGGAATTCTTTCTTTTTCCCTTCTTCAAAGTAAACTGTTTTCTTTTTCTACACTTTGTGAAGTATTTTTATTAAATTTAATTTATTAAGAAAAAATTTAAATGTTTAATTAAAATATCAAAATGATTTCATTAAAACTTTTATTAATGTACATATTTTTTGTTCTGCAAAGATCGTCCTAACTTTTATATTGAGTACAATTATCTATCTTTGTTAGCTTCCGTCATAATTAAATGTAATTTTGACACGTTTCGGATATATTCCATTTTCAAAACTCTCTGTGCTGTTGGAGTAATTTAATTATGACGAAGTTAGGGAAGATGTATTCAATAAAAAATAAAAATTCTGACTTTGTTATATTGTTTTTAATGCAGTTTCTAATTCGTACGATTATATTTAATAAGATAAATAATACTGTATTCCCTTTCATTGTAACGATTTCCTTTAAAGTGTTTATAAATTAACAAACCTAGTCAACGTTATTTCAGACTTGCCGGAGCCAAAAAGGAAACAAATTTTCAGAAGAAACTATTTAGTTTTATTTTAATACTTCACTGTTCCAGTTAAAGGTGGTTGCCTCTATCTGGACGATATCCAGTAATGTAAGTATGTGGATACATTTCCGTAGACGCGATAATTTACTACATTCTACCATTTTTAAGTACACCACAACATATAAGTATTATACATTTATTGAATTTACTGGTTAAAGGAAGGAATTTTATATCCGTCATTAATCAAAATATAAAAGAAATGAACAATTATAAAAAAAAAGTTTATAAATGAAAATTACTGTTATTAGTAGGAATCAGACTGCAGTTTAATTACAGTGCCTTACGGGATCCTTAATTTTTCATGAAAAATTTTCTCTAACGTTTCATACTCATTAAATGAAACTTTTTTATGCAAATTAGGAAAAAATGATATTTAATAACAATAATTTAAAACTCCAATGATAGTAGGGTCAAACGGTACGATATTTTTATCAAATTATTGTTTTTAAATTTGTTTACATTTATTTATTCACTGATGCTATTTAATACATACAAACGATCCAAAAAAAAAAACCAAATGATTGAAAATAAAGATTACAGGTATTTACAAGAGAAACATTATTTTTATAACATTTTACAAAGCTAGATACTTTAAAAAAGTTACATTAAATGTAGGATTTTATTAAGAAAATATTACGGAATGACTACATTAAAATTTAATTTAAAAATTCCTTAGTATTTTTTTTTTGTTCACGTTAAAACAGAGCATAATGTTAGCAAACGTATTCGTAATTTGGTTTAACGTATTCGTAACTTTCATTTACAAAAATTCTTAAAAACATAAACCTGAAGAAAACATATGTATTAATCTGTAATTTGTCTAACAAAAATTATGTATTATATTTAAAATTAATTGGAATAAAGCTAAACAATAGGGGTGCAGATTGAGTAATAAGCAATTTATACATTTTTCTTTATTTTTGTAACCCTGTGAAAAATAATTAGAATTTTACTAGAAAACATTTTTAAGATAGTATTACTTTCCCGTCTAGCGCTATAGAAGAGCTGTAGCTTTAAAAGGGAAAGTATTATAATCGGTCCAGATTGGGCATATGCAGTTTCTCCGGATCTTTATGTTTTGACACCTAAGAAACCCAAAAAACAAATTGGAAATATTCAGATGCTCGTATGTACATATTCGTGTTAGGTGTTGCACCCTAAATCACCTTATATCTTCAGAGCTACTACATCGATTTTGACCAAATTTGATCAGATTATTTCTATTTTTTTTTTTGTCATCAGTCATTTGACTGTTTCGATGCAACTCTCCAAGATTCCCTATCTAGTGCCAGTCGTTTCATTTGGTATAACCCCTACATTCCTAACAATTTGTTTTACATATTCCAAACGTTGCCTGCCTGCTCAATTTTTCCCATCTACCTGTCCCTCCGATATTAAAACGACTATTCCAGGATCCATTAAGGTGAGGCCTATAAGTCTGTTTCTACTTTTAGCTACATTTTTCCAAATGCTTCTTTCTTCATTGATTTGCTTCAACACCTCTTCATTTGTCACTTTATCCACCCATCTGATTTTTCAATCGTCCAAGTTCCACTTCCATATAAAGCTACGCACCAAATATATACTTTATAAAATAATTTCCTGATGTTTAAATTTATTTTTGATATAAGCAAATTATTTCTGATTGGAAGCTCGTTTTGTCTGTGCTATTCGGTATTTTATATCGCTCCTTCTTCGTCCATCTTTAGTTATTCTATTTCCCAATTAACAAAATTCTTCTACCTCCATAGTCTTATCTCCATAGTCCTATTTTTATATTCAGTGGTCCATCTACTTTATTTCTATTGCATTTCATTACTTTTGTTTTGTTCTTTTTTATTTTCATGCGTTAGTTCTTGCGTAGGATTCTTGTGTCATTCATTGTTTCTTCTAATTTTTTTTACGCTCGGCTAGAATTAATATATCATCAGCAGAACGTAGCAGCTTTATACTATTATCACCTTGTACTATTACTCCGTATTTAAACTGTACTTTAATATCATTAATTGCCAGTTCTACGTAAAGATTAAAAATTAATGGTGATACGGGACATCCTTAACTGACTCCCTTTTTTATTACTGTTTCCTTCTTATGCTCTTCGATTTTTACTGCTTCAGTTAAATGTTACCAATTGTTCTTGTATCTCTATACTTCAACCGTAAATTAAGACAATACCTAACCGAGGGAAATAACAGAACTAATTGACTAGAAGTAGCATCTTCAGGGAAATTGGCAGTGTTTCAGAAGAGGACGGCACGGAGGCTGAGGAGGTTGTTGAGGACTACATGGACGAGACATTCAAGGAGTACATAGGAAAACATTCTCACTTGAATGGGAACGGATGCTCCTTATGGAAGGCTAAAAAGGGACTGCAACGATCATCAGGAACGCTCCCCGCCCTACAGAGGCATACTGTAGGACATCGTGAGCAAGGACTGACAGAGAAAAGGCCGATCTGTTTGCTTCACACCTAGAGGTAACGTTCCGACTCCACGATGCAGAGGGCCCCGGTGATGTGGATGTTAACGACTTCCTTAAGAGCCCGAAGCCAATCAGCTTCCCGATTTAACCGATCTCTGCAAGGGAGATACTGAAATTAGTCAACCAAGGAAGACGATTAAAGAAGGTCCCAGGCTTTGACTTAGTGTAACACAAATTGCTTGTCATGCTACCTCTTAAAGGCATAGAGTACATCAGGAATTTGTTTAACGCGGTTCTGCAGACGTCTTACTTCGCAGCGGAATGGAAGGTGTCGAAAGTGGCGATGATTTTGAAGCCAGGGGAGCCTGCTCAGGAAGTTTCTTCTTACAGACCAATTAGCCTGTTACCGGTCTTATCTAAATTGTTTGAGAAGCTACTACTGCAGAGGCTTAGGCCAGCGTTGGAGAGTAAGGGGATAATTCCGGACCATCAGTTTGGGTTCAGGTGTGGCCATTCCACAATCGAACAATCCCATAGAGTCATCAGTGGGTGTCTGAAGGAGCAAACATTTTGCTCGACGGCGTTCTTAGACATCCAACAGGCCTTTGATAAGGTATGGATACCTGGCTTACTCTACAAGTTAAAGCTACAACTTCCTCGTCTTAGTCTACTTTCTACTTGCGGAATTATCTTGTGACATTCCGGTCCTGGATGATTGCATGGTCGCCACGTTCGCTGATGACACTGCTATCCTGACCGTTAACAAAATCCCTGGCCTAGCCTCGCAAAACCTGCAAATGGCGCTGGATCGTGTGGCCGAAAAAGTGGAGGATTAAGGTTAATCAAAGTAAGTCGAGGCACGTCACATTTGCCATGCGGAGAGATGACTGTCCTGGTGTGAAATTCGATGGTATTTTAATCCCGCAAACGGAGACTGTGCGGTATCTGGGACTTTACTTGAATCGGCGTTTGACCTGTAAGTGTCACGTGACGATGAAGAAGAGGAAACAGCTAAACGCAAGGTACAGGGAACTTCTTTGGCTGCTACGGAGGAACTCAGGCCTCACGTTATCCAACAAGATCTTAATTTATAAGGCTATCCTGCGCCCAATCTGGATGTACGGTGTGGAATTATGGGGAACGGCTAGTGCTAGTAATGTGGAAATTATACAACGATTTCAGAACATAGTAGCGAGGGTAACTGCCGAAGTCCCGTGGTTCACGCGGAATGATGAGATTCCCGATTATCTGGCGCTCCCATAGTACGTGAGATTGCACAACAGTGCAATGTCAAATACCTACGGCGGCTTGAGAATCATGTAAACCACTTTGTAATTAATCTACCCGATAACAGCAGAGACGTCTGACGGTTGAAACGTGCTCATGTACTCGACTTAGGGTCTGCGTAACAGTTTGGAATCTAACACCGTCAAGTTTAGTGGTGTCGTATCTAATTTCTTGTTACTTATCTTTATATTTCTTTTTTATTTGTTATTAATGTTTGTTTTGTAAAGTATATGGTGCTTAAATTAAAGGGTTGTGATTTATAAACAAGCTTGACATTTCATATTTGACTTTAAGTTTGATTGCAACTATTTATTGTTTATTATTTATTTGGGGATTTCTTAAGGACCTTCTTATCACGTGCTTTTGTCAGGAAACTTACTTATGGCTCCGCAGGAGAGCCAATTGTAATTATAATTGTTATTGAGCAAAAAAAAAAAAAATGGCCGTCAGTACCGCCACACCCTCACCAATGAAATATGATGAGCACGCGCGCTTTAGTTAGAATCATTGAATTAAATAAATAAAAAAAGTTATATTTAAATAGAATGATAAATATTTTTAATTAAGTTATGTGTCTGTATGCCGTGCATCAGAAAAAAGTAGGATGACGGGAAAGTCATCTAGACGTTAATTAATTAACTGCCTTCACCTAGAACTAAAATAAAAATCTTCTAAATCTGTAAGGGGACTGCTACTGTGGGAACATTACCACTGTAATTGATTTACATTCATCTACATCAGAGCTTTTAAAAATCTATTCATATGGTTTTAAAATGGACCCGGCTCATTGGCAACACTGTTTCCGTTTCAATACAAGTGTCAATGTCAATATAATTTTAATATTGCTCATACATAGTTAATTTTACGACCGATTAATTAAATTTTTAATTTACAGTAATCATTTTATCTTAATTAAATAAACTAATTACGCAGCTAGATGAAAAAATAGGTATTATAATTAGATCAGGCATCACAATTGATTTAAAGTCAGATTAACATAACAATTTTTAAGCACTGCCTGCATTTGCGTAATTTACAATCTTCAGTTAGTTAAATTAAATTTCTAACCAAATATCCTACTCGTACTTAAATTTAAAAAAAAATGCACCTTTGGCATCATTTACAATGGATTTACATGTATATTTGGCAAAATTTTAATCAACATAAAAAATGAATTAGAAATGCTTGCATTGGCCAAAAGTTTTTCGCTGTAGCCAGTTTTATTAATGAAAATTTTGTTGTGTCATTTAACGCTAGGGCAATTATTTTTCTTTTATGTACTGACTGGGACAAATTGCTGAGATCCAAGCCGTGTGGGTGATAGCGTTACTGGATCGTTCATCGGGGATGGGTTAGTTACAGGGGGAGGACAAAATCGGGCAGACTTGGCTCGCAGCGTGCTGAGCACGCGGTGAGAGAAAGAGAGAGTGTATGAGCGAGAGATAACGCGTGTTTGCGCCAGTATCGTTCGATCAGTACTGAACACTGCGCCTGGGAATACAGCTTCCAGTGATTTATGCTCTTCTGGTGCCTTGAATCATTTCTAGTTATTTATTGATCACAAATATATTATGCTAACTCCGATTACGTTACGTACAGAGTAATTCCTCCGCAGGCTTCCTGTGTGACCGACCGTTAGATAAACTGCCCGTACGTACAAGTATAGACAAAACAGGTACGGTACGAAGGAATGTACGTACGTAAACAATGTTTACTGCCTTAATAAGGTATTATAATCAACATAAATATTTTGGAAAATATGACCTTGTTTTACTTTACATAGCAACTGTTTTTATTTCTCATATTTAAGTACTTATTTTAATACATTTTCACAAGTAAGGTATAAATTAAACAGGATTAAAGCAATAATAAAGTAGCAAGCAAGAATAATAGTGCTTGCATGCATACACATATATTTTTATATGCACATACTTTGAACTATTATATCAACATAATGCATTGAAAGTAAAGAAAGATTTAGTAATACAGATTTGAAAAAAAACAGTATTGTAATGCAGATTTTTGTTTACGCCATTGGATGGAGATTAACTCATTGGAAATAATATTATATATATATATATATATATATATATATTACTTGAAAGAATAATTGTGGATCTTAATTGAAATGTTTAATGATATAATAAAAAAAATAAATAAATAATAAACTTGTTTCAAATCAGAATTAAAGATTGTCAAAGTACATCGAAACAAATCGTTTGTACAAACTACGAAGAAAGGTGTATTTCAAGACTAATTCTAAATTAAATAATTAATCTTTGGAAGAGATTAATCGGTGTTTAATTCTTTAGAGCCAGTTTGAAAATGAATACATTTATATTACTAAAACCATTTATTAGATGCGGAAAAACCCAGTGAAAAAAAAAGTATTTTAACAAAAAAATAAAAACCCTTTTTAGGGTGGCCGCATTTATTTGACCAAACATTTTTGATAAGCTATCACGGTTATATGATAAATTAAAAAAAAAATAAATAAATACTGGTTAAGTTAATCATATTAAAATAGAGCTGAAGTGATTACATCAAATAAGTTAAATTCTATACAGGTAATCTATCCCATACTTTGTTAATATGAATGGGACTAAAGTAGTTTACCTTACCTAGTTTTTATAAAAATTAATTTTAATATAAGAATTTCATAAAAATTTAATAGCATTAATACCCTAAATAACGAATCAGCAAAACAAATTTCAAGATTATAGATTCACCTGTTCCAGTTACTTTATTCAAAATTGACACCAATACGCGTGCACGCACGCACACAATTACTTCCTAGTTTTTTTTTTTAATTTCAGGACTCAAATAACCTCAAAATATTGATTGGTAGATGGAAAAAACAACGTACGCTACCAATCAATTATTCCCGCAATATACAGTACATATTTTTATAATAAATTTCTATACTGTAACAGCAGAAGCGTAATCTACTATGAAACATTTCTCTTTACAACATGCAATAAAGAGATAACTTTTTTTTAGCTTGATATCACCACATAAGATTGAAACTTGTGAGTAGGATATGGAAACGGAATTGAAGCGTATGAAAAATGCCATCCTGACCGGGATTCAAACCCGAGACCTCCAGATGAAAGAGACACTACCACTCCACCACGGAGATCGGCATTATTGTCATTAGTAAATATATACTCATCGACCTTTTTAATTTTATCCATGTTTTGCAGTTACTAAATCCAAGAATACTGTTGTCTTTGTTACAAATTTCTTCAATTTTCTATTTTTATGTGTATTGGTACTTATATTGGCAATCCTATAATCATAATCTTAAGCTTTATGCAAACCTGGGATAAATTCGGCAACGTTGTTGCCATCTTTATCAAAAATTGAAGACATTCATAATCTGTTAAATTTATGCTACTTCAAAGAAAATTTGTAATTTATGATTTTTCTCATGAGTCAATTAGCTTTTACAATAGCCAACGAAAGTAGTAGTAAAGAATTTTTACTGAATGAGTCATACTCGCATTCTTAATTCTTCATGTTATTGTAATTTTTTATTGAGTGATAATAATAAACATTATTATCTTATTTACGAAAAACGCTAATTTCCGTCAGATTTTAAAAATAATGTTATTGTCATGATACCAAAGAAAGAAGGAGCAGATAAATGTGACGAATACAGAACAATTAGCTTAACTGCTCATGCATCAAAACCTTTAACTAGAATTCTGTACAGAAGAATTAAGAGGAGAGTGATAGAAGTGTTCGAAGAAGACCAATTTGGTATCAGGAAAATTATAGGGACAAGGGAACAATTTTAGGCTCAGATTAATAGTAGAAGGAATATTAAAGAAAAAAACCCAATATACGTGGCATTTACAGACTTAGAAAAGGCATTTAAACGTTGCCTTAGAAAAGGCAACGTAAACTAGAGTAAAATTTTCAGCATTTTAAAAAACTTCGGGTTAAGTATAAAGATAGAAGAACAATTTCTAGCATTTACAGGAATCAAAACGCAGCAGTAAAAATCGAAGAACATAAGAAATAAACAGTAATAAAACAGGGAGTCAGACAAGGATGTTCCCTATCCCTAAAGTAAAGAAATGCAATAGAAATAAAGTAGATGGACCACTGAATATAAAAATAGGACGAGATAAGACTACGGAGGTAGAAAAATTTTGTTAATTGGGAAATAGAATAACTAAAGATTGGCGAAGCAGGAGCGATATAAAATACCGAATAGCACAGACAAAACGAGCTTTCAATCAGAAATAATTTGCTTATATCAAAAATGAATTTAAACATAATGAAATTATTTTTTACAGTATATGTTTGGAGCGTAGCTTTATATGGAAGTGAAACTTGAACGATCGAGGTACCTGAGAAGAAAAGTTTAGAAGCTTCTAAAATGTGGTGCTACAGGAGAATGTTACATATCAGATGGGTGGATAAAGTGACAAATGAAGAGGTGCTGCGGAAAATCGATGAAGAAAGAATCATTTGGAAAAAAACATGGTTAGAACGACAGACTTATAGGCCACATTTTAAGGCATCCTGGAATAGTGGCCTTGTTATTGGAGGTACAGATAGGTGGGAAAAATTTTTCTGGCAGGCGACGTTTGGAATATGTAAAACAAATTTTTAGGGATGTAGGATGTAGGGGGTATACCGAAATGAAAGGAATGACACTAGATAGCGAATCTTGGAGAACTGCAACAAACCAGTCAAATTACTGAAGAAAAAAGTAAATAAAAAAAAAATGACTATATTCCATTGTGTTTCGTTCAAACTTAATAATTTTATTTTAAATTGGAAATATTTTCCTGACTAATTTACTCTAAGCACAAACACAATAGGACCTCTCCAATAGATTTCCCTTTTTAAAACAAGGCATATTCCGTATAATAAATTCATGAAATCGAAATATAATTATGAAAAAATTATTTTGATCTTGTACCCTCTTTTATTAAATCAAACATTTTTTTTTATATAAGTCGTTTAATTACAGAAAATGTAAATTAATAAACAATTAAGTTTTATATTTTTATTCAGAAAGCATGTTTTAAGTTTTTCAGTCAAGTATTCCCGTGAAAGAAATTCGATCAAAGGTAATTACTGAATCATTTAAAAGTGCATATATTAAAAAAAAAGATTAAACAAGAGATGAAATAATGAAAAATATGAAATGAAAGAAAATCTGTAATTTTGAATTATATTATTATTTGCTAATAAATAATCTTATTTTGATAATTTGTAAAATTAAGAAAACAATCAATCCTTTAAGTTAAAGTGATTTCAAAAGTAATTGTACTAGGTCATCTTTGTTCCTGGCTTGATAAGCATTTAATATTTAATGAATATAAGTACAGTTTTGAAAAGTTGATCGGCTAGTTCTACATACTTTTACCTAGCAAACTTCTCAAGTATTACAGCAAATTAATACTATTGCACCATTTAATTATAACAACATTATTACAGCAATTAATGTAATATAAAAACAGCATATTATTACAGCATTCGTAAAATCCCCTAGAGTGGAATTCTTCTTAAGAGGAAGTAGCCAAATGGTTGATTATTTAATCCTTTTTTTTATGGAAACCTACTTTTCAACCAAAATCTACTTTTCCCACTTTATTTCCTTTTATTTATTTATGATTAATTTTTTCAATAATAATGAGGTAGGTATTTCTTTTTACACAGATATATTCCTGTTCCGCTTAAAGGACTAAACTGTTGTATTTACAAAAATTCAGGAATAGAAAGATTCTAAATCATAAGTTTGGTTCATTAATGTTATTTTTGATATCTTGGCAAAGCACACTGCCCTCCAAATTTGTACCCCCTGAAGAGACGATGAAGCATGTAGTTCTCAGAGATTACCCAAAGTCAAATTATTTTACTACAATTACCGTTTCTTTCGTTACTGTAGAAATGGAATATCAGCATATCGTGAGGCTTCATCTAGAGTAAATAAGGAGAAAATCTGTTGAAGCTAACCAACAACCTTAGCATAAATCATCTCGAGATTTATATTTATAGAAAAAATTATTTGTTGTTTACAGAGATTAATTAGCTATGGAAATGTAATGTTCCAATTACATTTCAGTAACTACTTCAGTTCGAGAGAAAGGGAGTTTAAAGAAGAAAAACGAGCGCTAAGAGGACACCTCAGAATTGTTTATCTCCTTTTCTTAGGCACATGATTTCGACTTAACCTTCTCTGTATATCCAAAGAACAATACTTACAATAAATTTAAACCACTACAATTTAATTTCAATACGATAACAAAACCTAAATATTTTTTTCCAGTTCTATCTTTTTCTAACTATTTTCCAGTTC
The DNA here is from genome assembly GCF_047948215.1 of Lycorma delicatula. NCBI lineage: Eukaryota > Metazoa > Arthropoda > Insecta > Hemiptera > Fulgoridae > Lycorma > Lycorma delicatula. The sequence goes on from NC_134456.1 coordinate 200,269,976, forward strand.
ACAGACCCAATTTTTCGAAAATGTTCTCTCTATTGCCTAGAGAATTCGATTTTTAACCAAATGATTTCTTTAGATAAAAGGTTTCTTTGCTCACAACCACTTTAACTACTGGAGTATATTTGAAGCACATTTTTACAGTTAAAAAAAAAAAAAAAAACATTATTATTTCAAGCAGAAGTCACTTGCACGGATAGACTTAACTCGATCACAATTTACGACAGCATAAGCAAGATAATTAAATTACTTTAAAAGAAACATGAAAGTTATTTAATCTCCTAACATCAATTGTTTTATATTTTTGTACTACTGTTAAATTACTGGTATATCGTCGATTTTTTAATAAGTCTAATGCAAGATCTGTATTCATAAAAATGTAAAATGTTTCTTATTTTATCAATAAATTATAATAAATAATTACAAACCAACGAGCAAGCGTGCGTGTACATTAAAATACCCATGCGCGCCTTTCAGAATAAGGGTAAATGGAGGGAGACGTAAATATAAAATATACTACACTGCACATAGTGAAAAAAAAAATACTCGTATATAAGAACATAAAGATATTGCGTGACTTAAAGCAGGTCTACATTCTCATTACCCCTCTTCATTTTTTTCTTTTATAACGAAATTACAAGTTATTTAATTTAAAAATTAAATTAAATTAAATTTTACAATAAATTTAAGTTTCCTTGTTAGTTACTACTTATATTGCTTTCACTATAATAATCTCATTTGTATTAATTTAAAAAATATATATATAAATAATAAACGTAATATACTTCAATATTGAGCTATGGGCGTAATTATTGACTTTCTGTAATGGTGATTAATCCTTAAAACAAGTTTCGCAGTTACAGAACGATTTTAAAGGCACATTTCCAACTAGATTTATATTGCATTGTATTAGGAGAAAATAAATGATAAACAAATAACAAATAATAACCTCACCTACACGTTTTCTTTGTTTTATGTAGAAAAACGCAACTATTATTATTAGTTTCAACAAAACAAACGTAATTAGCGGTTAATAATAAATTATTATTCTAAAAAAATAATTACAGTTCCTAAAATTCTAGATTTTTCAAAATAATAGAGAAGTACTACACAATATTTATTATTCAGAATTGTTAGTAAATTACGTTTGAAAATAAACGACTAAGTAGGGTAACCGTAAATAAAGTAGAGAAACTATTTGCTCAAAAACTCTGTTCAAACTTTGAACAAAGTTCTGTTCAAACTGTAAATTAATTTATTTCTTTTTAATATTACGTAACAGTGAAGTAGGAAATTAGTCTTACTTAGAAATCAGCCAGGAGTTCTAAACTGGAAAGAGCTGTGACGAGTAAAGAGGGTAATGGTTTCTACAAAAACTGCGATTTGTTTATTTCTAAGTGAGAAGATAATTTCCACCCTTTTAATCCTACTTTTTTATTCATAATAAATCGAATCGATTCAGATTTATGATATTTGATGTTTTCAGTCGGGCATACATTGCTACTCACTGCTACTGATTTTCTTTTCACTAGCATATTATATGTTGCGGACTTTAATTGTTTCGTAATCAGAAGATAGATTAATGAGTTTCTTTTATATTTATATACAACGAATCACCAAAACTTGATATATTTGTTAATCTAAACTCAGACTATATTGATCACATATAACATATAACTTCAAATGTAATCTTTAAAAAACAAGACGTTATAAAATCTTTTCAATTCATTACTTTAAGATAATAAATAGTATGTGGACTAGTAGACAACAGAAGGTGAAGGAAATTATTCTGTTTATTAGTTTATCACAGAAGAGGGGGTGTTATGGAAGGCTAATGAAACAGGCCAGGTTAACTCTGACCAAGAAACGTTACCCAGTGTTGATGAATCAGGAGAGTAATAACGTTTCATGAGTGTGATGGACGGGTGTTCAAAGATTGAGAGAAAATAAGAGAAGGAGTGACAGAGAGACAGAGAAAGTAATGGTGAAAGAGAGTGAAAATGAACAAGTGACATAAAGATGGAAGATATATATATATATATATATATATATATATATAGAGAGAGAGAGAGAGAGAGAGAGAACGAGAGTGTTTGTTATAAGATTGATAAAGAGCAGAAATGAGAGAGTTTGCAAAATTACTGAGAAGTGACAATGAATTTCTAAGGGGATTGTCGGCAGAAAGGATATCATCAGACCCTTAACTCCATACACCATACTCAGGATGACAAACATAACGCTTAACTTCCTTGACCGAACTTATCAGACGTCATCTTCCTTCTGCTGAGCTTAGATACTTCATAAATTTACTACATCCATGTTTACGGCTGTTTAGTTGATAACTCTCATCCTTAATGTTACATCTTCCCTTCAATATATCGCTTTAAATTAAATTCTACAGATGACATACATCCTTGCCGTGACTTATCCGTTTATTTTAATTATAATAAATGTAGTAAAATAATTTGGGTTTTATTAGAAATAATATATTATAATAAAAAAATTAAAATACTAATGGATATTTCCTTTTGAGCATAATATGAATATAAAGTAAGTTTCAACAACCGAAACGATTATGGGATTGAGTCGTTCTTTTGTAACGTACTGAATAGTGTCCGTAATGTAAGAAGATGATAATGTATAAATTAAAAAAAAAAAATTATTCTCAAAATCAAATAAAAAAAAAGTTTACGTAAAATTTAAACCGAGCTGACCATTTCAGTTGTTAAACAATTACCGTCAATAGACAACACGGAATAATTATATGTGAAAAAAATATGTAAAAATTACTTAAACTTATTTAATAAAATCTAAGAAAAAGGTAAATCCGCAATTTTTACTGATTATCATAGAAAATTTTTAAATCAAGATGGCCAGCAAGGTTTAATGTAAAACTTTAATTTCTCAAATTTTTAAGTTTTATTTGTTTTTAAAAGTTTTAAAGTTTTAAAAGTATTTTAAAAGTTTTAGTAAAACTTTTAAACGGTTTTTGAGTTCTTGTTTTCCAGTTAATTAATTTCAATACAGTTAAGCGTAGATCTTTATTTGTATATAACATTTATTCAAATAAAAAGAAGACAAAAGGAACCATTCTGAAATTTTAATTTAATTAAAATTTTTGCCTTGATTTACAAAACATTTACAAACTGAAAACAAAGCAAATTTCTGTAATTTGTAACATATCGAATACATAATTAAATAAAAATAACTACATAAAACAAAATATTAAACAATTAAAACCACTATAGTTTATATGCAAGATGTTAAGTATTACATTATTGCACACATAAAATAACAAAAAATTTATTTGTAATTATTAGAATTAAAATATACATTAAAAATGTAAAAAACATTCACGAAAATTAGAAAACATTCATCAAAAGAAAGAAAACACGTATAAAATAATTTAATAACTATTTAACCGTATTATATTTATAAATCTAACATATAAATTGTATAATGATTATATAATTATATGAATTCTACATCATATAAATCTAAACGAGTAACGTACTGTCTCTGTTATGAGAGTAATCAGTTTAATTTTGAGAACGTTTTCCGGAAATTTTCGAATTCCATAAATTTTAATACGCTATGATTCTAACTAAATAATCCATGATAAAGTTCTTTGTTACAGCTTACAACGAGATAATAAAGAAATTAATCGAGAGGTACGTAGAGCAAATGAGCGGAAGAGAAAATGTCGAAAGATGTTATATTCGTACGGTTGAAACAGAGAAAAACCCTAGCTTTTCTATAAAGTAAAATTTAGTAATAGTAATAAAAGCATTTTCAATATTTTTTTGCTTGTTAAATTAATTTGGATTTTTCATACCAAATTCCTCTTACATATAATAGTAAATATAAACTGTAATTAATTTTACATTCTTAACAATTCTAACAGCAATACAATTTTATAAATTTAAAATTTTATTATAGTGAAGAAATGTATTGTGTTATTATTATAAAACGAAAAACTCATTCCTCGTACAATTTAAGTAATACTCGATTAAATTTAGTATAGCGGGGTTTTTGTCGGCATAACTAATTACGAAATTTAAAATGAGGATAAAATAAAAGAATTATTAATTAAAAATAACGTTAAATATATTCAATATTTAACGTTCAAGAAATGTTAATATTTAATCTAATAGCAATTAATAAATTGGTAACTAGTTTATTACAATTAGCAATTTGTAAATTAGTAATTAGGTTATTAATCACCATATAGAAACCAGATATTTATTCTGGTTAAGATGACTTTGAAAATTATATAAAAAATAGTAAACAGGAATGATTACGATAGATAAATAAATAATTAAATGTTATATTTTTTAATAATAAAGTCAATTCATGGTTTTATTACATAATTTATTTATTAATCAAATGCTAATTAATATTAATATTAATTATAATAATTAATATTCAATTAATATTTAAATCAAATTAATATTTTTTTCTTCTATTTCAGATAGTAAATAATTTTAACAATTCTGTAAAGTTCTGATGTGCAGTACTGATACAAAAAATACATCTTAACTTAACTTTCCACCCGCAAATTGTTAATTTTAATAAATTATCTGACTACAGAGTTATTCTTTACGAATAGCACCGTTATTCATAGAGTTATGTATTCTACGTACTTTTTTAAATTACACTGATCTTCAACAGTTTTTTTACCGATCCATGTATGAACTTAGAAATAAAACGTCTTTAAATTCTCCTTAACAACATTAAAAATAAATATTCAAAACTAGAAGCAAACGTTGTGATAAAATTCAACGCTAAGCTACAAGTGGCAGCTAAAAAAACTGATCTTTAGGTCTCCAGTGTGGAATGACTGAGGCGCAGTGGCACATCTAGTAATTTTCCGCAACTTTCTGTTTATCACACATCGTATTCTAAAAAATCCTTAGTATTCTTTCTTTATAAAGGCTCCCCCCTGTTTTTTTAAATTCTGTTCTCTCAAACTTCGCATATTTTATGTCAAAGAATGAACTTTTTTTTACAAAGATATAATAAAATAGAAACAATTTAACAATTATTTTAATAATTTATGAGACCCTGATATAAAACATTCAAAAAAATTTTCCTACAATTTTAAGAAAAGTTTTAGATTCAAGATCTAGTCTTGAAAATTTTAAAAAATGTATCATTTCAAATGCAGCTCTTTGATTGTTGATAATATTTATTTATATATATATATATATATATATATAAAAAAACAACTTGAAACTATAAATACTCGTTAACTCATTTCTTTTTTTTTTAAAAAACAGACGAATTTTTATTACAACAAAATGCTCTCTAAACCGTCTAAAAGTACACAATTCAAACTTTAAAAATCGCAGTGAGTGAAGCTTTATCAGTTCTTTTAATAATGTTACTGCTCATTAAATGAAGTATATCAAAAATAAATCCGGTAAAAGACTTTCGGAAAAGAACTGAATATTTTCCAAAAGATTTTTTGTTTGAGAATTCTGTTTAGAACAATTATTTAACTACATTTCATTATATATGAAAAAACAAGCACAGAAGAATAAATTAAAAAAATATATTAACTGACAACCACTAATCTTAACCTCCCACACAAAAGGCGTTACCTTATTGGTCGTCTGCCAGGTACCATCCTGACTATTATTTAAACATCATAGGAAAACTAATTAATAAAAATATACAGACAATATTAAAAGTAATTTCTACCGTAAATTATATTGTATATAGATTAATTTTAGATATTCTAAAGTTGATCAACTCATTTATCAACTTTTGTCTTTATGATTGTCCTTGTCTTAAATGCTTAACTAAAATGTTTCGGTTCGCATTTACCAAATCTTCATTTAAAACCTTCATCTCTCACTTTCAAAAGGAGGGTAATCTAATCTCTTCATTTATGATGAATTAACTATGGGAACGATATTTTACTAAAAGTTGATTAATTGAAGTAATCGATAAAAGGAAATAGATATTATTATTTTATAAAATGTATATCTTTTTCCTTGTTATCGAAAGCAATTTATTATTTGATTCTCGATTTAGGATAGAGTTAAGAAGTATTATTCCTACTCTCCTAAAAATTACATTTATAAATCTTAGTATCTCTGTATCTTAGTAATCTTAGTAGTATCTCTGATAAATAACCTATCTCCAAACTTTAAATTTTAAATGAATTTAAAATACCAATGTAGAAGGCAGGAATTGCCTGCTCTTTCAACCCACAACCGTCTACTGTCTACTCCTAAATATTATTATCACAATTATATCATAAAAAGGTAACCATTAATTTCTAGGTCTACGTTAAAATCATTTTCTAATTCGAATTTGCTCAACTTCGTTCAGAAACATCCAATGTCTTATTACAATTAAATTGCTTAATTTTAATTTAGCGTACTATATATTATACTTCGCAATTTAAAAATTCATTTAATATATATATATATATATATATATATATATATATATATATATATATATATATATATTCAAAGCCGTCTTTTGCAAAAATTTGTATTACATTCTAGAAAATAGTATATTTAGGTGTTATTTCCAAATCAGCTGATTTGGAAGTCGAGAGTTCCAGCATTCAAGTCGTAGTAAAAATAGTTACTTTATACGGATTTGAATACTAGATCGTAATACCGGTGTTTTTGGTGGTTGAATTTCAATTAACCACACGTCTCACGAATGGTCGAACTGAGACTCTACAAGACTACACTTCACTTACACTCATACATATCATCCTCATTCATCCTTGTAAGTCATACCCGAACGGTAATTCCTAGAGGCTAAACAGAAAAAGAAAAACGAAAGACGGCATTATTCGTGGGAGTCTGAAAATTCTTTCCAAAAGAAACCTATTCAAATTCTCTAGATACTGATCCGTTCTATAAACAAATACCAGTGTAAATACAGACCATTTTATAATAACACTCAGTCGTTCCATATATAATAACCGCCTAATATTTAAATTTTATATCCACTTGCCATCTTTTACTTCTTCATGGTTTAAGATAAAACAAATAAAAAAAAGAATAATAAGACATCCTTTCCTAACCGTATATCACATCTGAAATAATTCCATCCAACTATTTAATGTTATTTATACAAAAAATTTGTTTGATAAAACAAATTGTATAATTTTAAGAATAGTACATTGCAGAGGACAATCTTAATATTAACCAAAAGCAATAAACCTTTCTGTGAACTTTAAACTTAAAACACAGTACAGATTAAAACTGTTATCTCCTATTATTCTCTTCCAAAACCCATTTGAAGTGGGTTTCCATCTTTCTTGTAAAGAAGGAAAATTATTTATTTTTTTAACAACTCCGGGGTACTTCCTGATCAATAAAACCAAAAATTTGTTGTTTTTTTTTAAATTTGAGAAATTCAATACGTGAACGTTAATAAAATTTCAGATAGGGTTCAATTTTTTCATATTTATTAATATTTTCAGTAACATTTCTAGTTAATTTTTTTAATAATGGGAGAATTTAAACGCCTTTTTTACGAAAGGGCATTATCAGTTATTAGTACAGACAGAGCTTTAAAATTTTATTTTTTGAAGTATTTAACAAAAGTTCTGAAATCTTTAACGTCTTTTCAATTTAAATTCATACGCTATTTCTGACAAGAAGTTTGAAATTTATTTCGGCATGCAAATTTTATACGCATTATCATCACCCGATAGTGTTGTCAATGAATTTATTTTTACGATAAAAAGTAATTTAAATCGCTTTCCTTCCCAATTCGGTATCAGATTCCATTTTCTTTGATATCCCTAAACTTTTATTTTTTTTCATACAATTTAACAAGAAGTGTCAAACGAAGCTTATCAATAGTTATCTTGTTTCACTTAGATTTTCTGGTAGATTTCATAACTATAAACATTTCTTTCGCAACGATTTCTAAGATATTTAGTCATTTTTTTCGACGTGGATTGAAGGATTACGTAAATAGTATTATATTCTGAATAAAGTATATGTATTTAATATTTACATAATCTGTGAAATCTACAAATCTAAAGTTTGCTATTATCGCGATAAAATCTACATCTATGCATCCAAAATCAATTATTGAAGATTCCACTGACTCCATAGAAGTAAATTCCTTATTTCTATCATTATTCACTCTCCCGTCAAAAATAACTAGATTGAAAGCATCAAAATATTCAAGCAATTTTCTGCAGATTACGTAAATTAAAACGTCTCGTTCCTTTCACCATCCAACATTTTTATTCAATAAAATTACGTATTGTGTAATCCAGTATCGCGTATCTCTGTTAAAATAACATTACTAATTTCTCAAAGAATCTTCAAACAAATTCTATAATTAACCACAAAATTATTAAAATAAAATAATGTTTTCATTCAGTGCCATTAATCCCGCGTTAAGATTCACAGGTCCTTAAAAAGACTTCTTTATATAAAGTTGAAGTCGGCCAACATCGAATGTTGTCCAATGTGTCACGTAGTGTAACAATTTTTTCTGCATTTTTTAAACTTATAAAATTGAACCCCTTAGCTACACCTTAAGGTTCTGTCTTGTTTGTCGATTGTCGCATACTATGAAATCCAAAACAGTTATTCCAATTTTTTAAGTATAATTTATCAAATCTGTTTAAAAAGGGAAAAAGATATCCGCATTATTTATGAATCGCAAAAAATCTGAACAACACTTTTTAGAACCTAATTAAAATATGCATTATGGTGTGATCAATAAAAATCATAGTTATATCTGATCTCCGTGGTAGAATAATTTTCATTCGATAGATTCCAGATTCAAATAAGGCAGAGGTTTTTTATTTATTTAAGTAAAAAAATACGTAAGTAGATAAAAGCATATTTCACAAAATTAATTTTTGTTTTCTAATTAAGATATTTTGGTATACACATTTATATTCATAAGATAATGTACATCTGCTTTAATACCCTTTTAGATGTATGAAATATTAAAAAAAATAAATAAAACTACAAATAGAGAGTCACGACGATCGAGTCAAAAACATAAAAAATTAAAACAAAAAACTAAACCAAAACAGAAGACGAAAACTAACAGTAAAACTCAAATTCTGGAAAATAAAACTACAAAAATTATTTTCCATGTAACTCATTCGATTCCATAAATGTCAATAAGTACTACTGTCAAAAAAAAAAGTTAAGGAATCTTGAAACGACAAAATCAGATCGAAAAGGACCTGGTAAGTTCCAACTAAGGACTTAGGTGGATCTACTTTGAAGTAAAAGTATCTATGATATTTAATAATGAACTATTTATTCTATTATATAATATGTCAATTCAGTTTTTAAATATCTGAAAAAATTTAACTAAGTCATTCTTAAACACCCTATAGTAATTCACTTGCAGTTTCCATATTTAAAAAAAAAAAAAAAATAGCTAAACGGCATTGTTATGTTTTCACCCTCTCTTGCCAACGGGTGCTAAAAACCTAGCGGTGGCTACGGTGACCACGGCTTTGAATACTAGATCGTGGATACCGGTGTTCTTTGGTGGTTGGGTTTCAATTGACCACACATCTCAGGAATGGTCGAACTGAGAATGTTACAAGACTACACTTCATTTACATTCATACATATCATCCTCATTCATCCTCTGAAGAATTATCTAAACGGTAGTTACCGGAGGCTAAACAGGAAAAGAGAGGGTGACCACGGAAAACTATGGTCGCCAGAGACCATCACGGCGCTACAGATGGACTCTCTCAATTCTTGTTCGGATGAACATTACTTTAAGTTTTATTTAGTTTATGTTTGCTATTTTTAACGTTAAGTTATAAGTTACAAGTGTTACGTTACAAAATTATTTTAAACCGACGCCGTACAATTAATCAATCCTTCAGAAATCAACAAGATGTTGTCGTTCATCGCCTATGAATACATACAGTCCACCCTCGCTCTAAAATCTACCGCAACGCTGTTAACCAAGGGCGTCCCTTCGATGTCGCAACAGGCATCTAAAAAAAAATTCTAATTACAAAGCATATTTTTAATTACTTGGGGTCGTAATTATAATAAAAATTGAACCGACACAAATTTCTATGTAATTAAAGATAATATATCGCCATATATACTGTATAATTAACTTTTATCAGGCGTACAATCTCAGTTGATCAGATAACTTACCCAATAAGTGTATATACTAAATACTTAACTTATATGCGTAAATAAATAAATAAAATGAAAAATAAATAAATCTGAAAAAACTGGTCAGTCGTTATCAAAATAAAAACTAATTAGTGTGTTAGTTAAAAATAACCGGTTTTTTTTTTAACTGTCCGACTTATCCTAAGTATGGTGTATCATTTACCACCTTTTCCTTTCGTGTCCATTAATTTTTTTTTTAAGAAGCTGTGTATTTTAATGTGAGATGGATGATTAAGAGAACTAAGGTGTTAATAATTTAAAAGCAAATCTGAAGATATGATATGCAGTAACCGAAATTAAGAAACGTATAATATAATTTTTTTCTTTTTAAAATAATTTTCAATAGAATCTCTATAAAAAGAAGCTTCTGAGTCAATCATCAAGTATTTTTTTCGTACCGTAGAAAGTTTCTTCCACATTAATTTATATATTTGGAAGACATACAGATATTTTTCAAATAAAAATTCACGCGGTCGATTTAGATGTATATTAGATGTATAGAGCTCTTATATATATAAGAGCTCTAGCTTATCGCTAGAGCTATATATATAAAAAAATATTTATATATATAAATATAATTTTTTTGTTAGTAATTGCTTAATAATAAATGATTATGGAATAATTACATATAATTTTTGTTTTGATATTTAAAGTTACGTGCATTAATACATCTAACTATTAACGTTAACTAATAGGAAGAAGTGTAAAGTATTTATTCTTTTAGTTTTTAGATATGTACATCAAACAATAAATTAAATCTGAATTTAATTGATAAAAAATGTAAAGCAGATTTCGTATTTTACAGGTTTCTTGTACACCATCAGCTAATAAAAACTGTTTTGCAATTATTGGATCAACTCATCTATCATAAGAATAAATAAAATGTTATAAACCAATCCATAATAGAAAAATAAACAATTTTTTTTTTATATTCGGGTACTCCCAATAATAAATGACTTTCGGGTAATAAATGAATTAAATACTATAATACATTCATCATAAAAATTTAATTTAAAAAAGAAATAAATAAAATTGTGAAATAATAAGTTTGAATAATAGAGTAAGAAATATAATTTGTTTACATCAAAAATTAATTTAAATGTCAGGAAAAGATTTTTGAAAGTGTATGTTTGGAGTGTCGCTTTATATGGAAGTGAAACTTGGACGATCGGAGTATCTGAGAAGAAAAGATTAGCTTTTGAAATGTGGTGCTATAGGAGAATGTTAAAAATCAGATGGGTGGATAAAGTGACAAATGAAGAGGTATTGCGGCAAATAGATGAAGTAAGAAGCATTTGGAAAAATATAGTAAAAGAAGAGACAGACTGATAGGCCACATACTAAGGCACCCTGGAATAGTCGCTTTAATATTGGAAGGACAGGTAGAAGGGAAAAATTGTGTAGGCAGGCCACGTTTGGAATATGTAAAACAAATTGTTAGGGATGTAGGATGTAGAGGGTATACTGAAATGAAACGACTAGCACTAGATAGGGAATCTTGGAGAGCTGCATCAAACCAGTCAAATGACTGAAGACAAAAAAAAAAAAAAGTTTGAATAAATCACATTTACAGACCTATAAGTTACAAGCAAAGTTAATTAGGTTAAAAAAGAATGAATAAATTAGAAGAGTAAGAAAAATCTTAGGTATAGAATCACGAATAATGAGAGAAATATGGAACTTTGGATGAACATAGAAAGAATAAATATGTAAAATATGATGAAGGAAAAACTTCATGAACTCATTAGAAATAAAATTAATAGGAAGCTGAAAACAGTTTACGAAGGTATGGAACTAAGGAAGTTGTGAAAATAGAGAAAAATTTGATTATTGGAAAGGTACATATAACGCATAACAACGTTTTGTGGAAATGAAACCAAAATGTGTTATTATAAATATAATATTAAAAATACCTTACCCATATATTATTTGATTTCCTCAAACGTTTTCGGCACTTCTAGCCATCTTAAGGAGAAATTTATAATAACTTAAAATTAAAATATATAAAATTCACATGATAAAATTAGAGACATAACAAATGAATGTCCTTGCCGCGTTTCCTGTTTTCTCCCCGAAGAGACTATCACCGGGTCCTCTAACTCGTCAAGAATAATTCTAATGCCCTAAAGCAATCAACCAAAACAGCCCCTTTGCCCTCTTCGGAATTGTAAAACGCTGTATTTGTTGCTCCTCCGACTCTTGGCGATTCCTCCCCGCATTGAATGGATCCCTTCATTCTTTCTCTTACTACCTGTCCGCGTTTGGCCCTACCCTCTTTGATCAAAGAGGAGGCTAGGAACGAGCGTTCATCCAGTATGGCCTGACCCAGTATGGCCTAAATCTATAAAGCTTACCATGTCATCCGACATCACTGGGGATACCTTTTTTATCTCCGTCGTAGCCATAACTTCTGCAGGCAACGTCGGGTCACCAACAGTAGAAGTTTTTCGTCAGTAACCCCCTTGCTCAATTGCTCAGTAATTTCAAAAACCCGATATAGCTCTGTCTGTGTGACCATTAATATCTTCGCCAGTGGAGGCAACATCTGGCCGAGTTCCTTGAATTCTCCTACTAGAAAGAGAGCTAATAACCTTTATTGCCCGCTTATTAATTCTGTCAATACTCTGATTCAGACTCTTAGGCAATTCCTGAACTCTAAATACCAGCGCTTCCAATCCGGTAATGGACTTCTCCTCGACCGAGGACGCTATCCGGAGGTGTTTCACCGCCGGAGAAGTGGTCTGCTCTACCCGGCCCGATGCCAACTACCCAAACACGTCCTCTTTCTTCACATCGGGTGAAATCGAGCTCGTTGCGGTTTGTTCCCTCCTTACCAGAGAGGTTTCTAGCTTTTTCGTTGCCGAAAACGGATTTTCAGCCATCTCATAACTCTATTGTGGAAAACCGTAGAGTTACCCTTTTCTTATAGAGAAAAGGGTAGAATAGATAAAGATGTAGAATAAGAATATGTACAACAATTTTAACCGCGGAGAAATTCGTTGATTGTGTAAACTGTAAACATTAAGTAGTGCCGGATAACCAATTATTAATAACCACTTCCTTTATTTACTTTATAATTTGTATTAGATTAGTTAAATATTATATTAAATGATCACATTTAGGTTAATTACACACTCTATAGAATATTAAACATTCTGCCTAGGAGAATGTTTAATATTCTATAATATATTATAAAATATTAAACATTTTATAGAATATTAAATGTATGTCTGAGAAGACATAGATTTTCATGTTAATTCGTTCACATTATAAAGGAATGTAAAATTCTTACTAATAATAATTCTAACAATGATTAAAATCAGCTGGTTCATCAACAAATAAGAAGAAAGAAGATGACGGAGTTGTTTACATTAAGCAAGCGGACAAAGAAAACAAATGAATCTGAACAGAAAAGAAGAGAAGAGAGAAAATATAACATTAAATGATATATAAAATAAAGATAAAGAACTAGCCGATAACACGCTGATACACGCACAGCTTTCTGAGATACTAAAATAATCCTTATTGTCTATTGCAATAAGGATTTACAAACAAAAACTAAATAAAACATCTGTCCGATATCCAAAAACCGTAAACCGAAATAAACACATCCAAGAAAAACTCACCCAACTATGCCAATCGTCCGAATCCAATAAAAACTAAAAAAAAAAACCCAATAACAAACACTAAAAATCGCAGAGCTGAAAGAACACACGTCTGAACAGTATGAGCTCACTACCTCGACTGTATGTTATATTTATAATAATTATATTTAACCATCGGTGACATGTTTAAAAAATTTAATTCAAAATTTGTAAGTATCAGAAATGTGGTTGGAACAGTTTTTAGGCAATGAAATACGAGCTAAAATATCGCAGGAATTTATTTAAGGACTGTTAGTGGTCGGGGAAGGGAGATGAATTTCAGAGGAGAAAAAACTGATGACGTCCATCGTGATTACACTATTATTGAGATAACTGACTAATATGCCTGTAAAACTGAATCTCACAATACTGATATATATATATATATATATATATATATATATATATATATGTATATTATATATTGGCTCGAGCGGACGCACACACAATAGTCAATAGTCTTAAATCAAACTGATCAACACTTATGTAGATCAGTTATTACACACTTATTTAATGGAAAGAAGAAAATTGTATAAATCTTCTTTCATCTATAATCAATAGTTAATAAACTGAAGCATATTATTTACGTTAACTTTGTTAAAAAGAGTGAATTATATATGTTGATGGATAATCAGAAAATAAAAACGTGACATTCGTTAAAAGTTTAGAATTTCTAGAAATGAGTAATGAAATGTAAATAAAATGCTGTATAAACTAGCAAGAATTACAAAATGAGAATTCTAAGAAAACATACGATCTTAAGAAAATAAAAGAGGGAAAGGATCAAGAAATAGGGGAAGAAATAAGAAAAGTAACTTTATGCGTCTAGGATGTTTGATAATGACGAACATATAGTATAACCAGAATGTGAAAATGCTTGAAATACGATACCTAAAGAGTAATTCGTTTCAGGGAACAGATTATTCCGGAAAAATCTCAAACCAGGAAATCTACTTATTAGCTGGTTTATTAAAAACATAAAATTTTTGTTATTATTTTGTTTTAAATAAACAAAATGAAATTGCAAGGTGCTTTACTTCTGCAGTGCAGTATTTGTTTGCTGTAGGTAATATAATAAATTAGAAAACTGTACTACTCCGATTAAACGAAACAATTTTACCACGAATAATTTAAAACTATGTACATAATATAGTGGAGCATTTATTTACATAATATAAATACTAGGTTTTTAATTTTTTTTTTCAAGAATTAAATAATTATTCATATTTTACTTTTAAAATGTAACAAATTGTACTTTCATTTAACAGACCTGCATGTTAATATTCATTAAAATTTAGTCTATTTTCTTTAAAATGTTTTATTATTACGACCGACGTCATGCAAGTATTTTAATGAGAAAAATGTATGGATAATACAATAAGTTAAAAAATTGTAGACATTTCTCCTATCTCGGGGATCAAACTCGAGACCAGCTGCTAGAAACCACCACGCTAGCCACTAACTTGGTGTGTATACATATAAGATATTAAATTAAAGGAATATTAAGGACTAACTAAAACAAGATTCAATCAAACAACAAAAAAGAATAGGATAACAAAATGAATTTATTTAATTTTACAGCTGTTGAACTCTCAACATAATTATTATTTTTCTTATTATTACAGATTTAGGCCATTATATTTAAGTATTTAGTAATAAATTTTAAAAAAAATTATAAAAAAAGAATTTCTGGATCTGCTCTTTTATACATAAGTTTAATCAAAAATTAAAAGATTAAAAATATTATTTATGAAATGAATTTATTCATAAATTCATTATGAATAATGTAATACTTTATTTATAAATTTATTTTAAATTATTTATAGGCGTTCAATTGTAACGCCTATTTAACTGGTTTAAAAAATGTCATTATTTCTGGCGTCAAATAGTCAAGAATTTAAAAATTTACATACCTGTTCTAAGAAAAGATCAATGAAAATTTCCTTAAAAATTTTCTAAACATTATAACATGAACAAAAAGAAATGTCTATATGTTAAGACACGGGTCTCCTTTTATTTGTAACATAAATCTACCAAAAAAAGCAGATATTTTGTAGCGTAAAAAAACTTTATTTATAAATTTATTTTAAATTATTTATAGGCGTTCAATTGTAACGCCTATTTAACTGGTTTAAAAAATGTCATTATTTCTGGCGTCAAATAGTCAAGAATTTAAAAATTTACATACCTGTTCTAAGAAAAGATCAATGAAAATTTCCTTAAAAATTTTCTAAACATTATAACATGAACAAAAAGAAATGTCTATATGTTAAGACACGGGTCTCCTTTTATTTGTAACATAAATCTACCAAAAAAAGCAGATATTTTGTAGCGTAAAAAAACTTTATTTATAAATTTATTTTAAATTATTTATAGGCGTTCAATTGTAACGCCTATTTAACTGGTTTAAAAAATGTCATTATTTCTGGCGTCAAATAGTCAAGAATTTAAAAATTTACATACCTGTTCTAAGAAAAGATCAATGAAAATTTCCTTAAAAATTTTCTAAACATTATAACATGAACAAAAAGAAATGTCTATATGTTAAGACACGGGTCTCCTTTTATTTGTAACATAAATCTACCAAAAAAAGCAGATATTTTGTAGCGTAAAAAAAATGACACGCCTGATGAAATTCAAATCCAGAACCTACCCGTTAAGAGACGTAGAAGATAATTTTTTTCACTACAGACGTCGGTATATTGTTGTTACCTTTATTAGAACTGAATTCATAAATTTATTTGGAATTAAATAAATTCATATAAACATTTCAAAGACCAAATATTTAAGATTTAAAAGCTGGAAAAGCATAGTCTGCCATTTTTTTCTTTAATGTATCAATTTAAAATTAAATTTATTATAAATAAAGGTTGTCTAATAATGTATTTTTTGGCAATTAACTATGTTTATTAAGAAAGAAATATCACTGTCAAAAAATATGTACGAAAAAATATGCATAAAATGTGAAACTGATGATTAAAAATTCCTGGCGGCACACCAACAATCGTTCCCTATAGTTCAATTAAATTATTAAAAATATTTACAAAAAATGTGAAAATTTTATGATAAATACCGTTTTCAAGTAGAAGAGTAAAATTTAAGAACAAGATGAAAAAAATTCAAAATAAAAGATAAAATGGAATGACCCAATCAATCTGGGATAAAATTCTGCATAGACTGCTGTACAATTCCAGCCGCGATATATTACGTTGGTTGTGTAAATTGTATACAGTAATTAATTGCCGGATAAAGAAGTAGTTATTAAGCACTTCCTTTACACACCTTTAATTTTACATTTAATTAATTAAACGTTACATTAAATTATGTCATTTATATTTTTTGATTAAGTAAACGTTTTATTATATATTAAAAATTTTGTCTAGCTAGCAAAGACATAGACATTAATAATGTTGTTTAGTTCACATTTTAAAGGAAAGTAATATTCATTCAATTAATAATTCTAACAATATTTAATATCAGCTGGTTTAATAACAAATAAGAAGAAATAATCAGACGACAGTAGTTGTTTACATTAGGTAAGAGGATAAAGAAAATGAATGAATTTTAACACTACTATTTAACATTACATATGAATGTCCTTCGAGAATATAAATAAAAAATTTAAAATCACAATTCCATTATTAGTGTTATAAATATTAATCACTCTAGTGTACAAGTACATCATTCATATTATATGAGTGATGTACAAACAAACATAAACGTGGAACGTCTGCGTGTGTGACCATTTATGTGGGAATACCCTAGTCATTTTTTATAAAAAATATCATACGATGAATAAACTCTGTGTAACTGTCAGTTGAAATGCAGCCAGAAATTACCAAAGTTAAAATTATATAACAAACACAAGCACGTTCCAAAATTGCAATTTCCCTTAACGAAGTCGTTAATCAAAATGTCTAAGAAAGCGCAGGGCAGGGAGGATATTCGCCTACACCCTCAGTTTAACTTGCCACTGTATAATAGGTTACCATTTATTACCTTAAAATTCCTTCTTCCTCAATGACTACTTGCTAGCTTGCTCGCTTACTTGCTTACCGCTTTGTTTTTTGCCTAAGTTTATTTTAATTCTGACTGAAATCTACATTTTATAAGAAATCTTTCTCTATTAATTTTAACAAAATAATCTAAAAGAATCACAAAGATATCTACGACTTGAAATATATTTGTATGACGACAAACACATTCAAATATTCATATTTATTATTTTATGGCCGAAATAAAAGTATGCTTTTCAACAATAATAATAATAATAAATGAAAACATAAAAACAATAAATATGACTTTTCGAACACCATTCTACTCGTATTATCACAACTTTTAACCGACTTAAAAAAAAAATTATTAATTCGACAACAATGGATTTTTTTTTCATTCAAGTATTACTCTTTACCAAAGGGAACAATTTCGTTAATTATTATTTTTTTTTTTTTGTAGTTCTTAAAGTGGTCTCGTTGTAAGCATTTTCCAGATGACTTAAGCGAAAGGAATTTTAACAAAAAAAAAGGTCTTTGTAGACGATTTGAAGATATCTTTTAGTTCACTGCTTTGTATTGGAATCGAATAGCCTAATATATATAGTCCTGGGGATGTTCATTTTCGCATATAAAACAAAATTAAATAAGATTAATTGGAAAGTTAATGGTAAAAAATAAAATATTTCTGTTTTCCAGAGAAATCTAAATTTCGGTCTGTAGTAATCTGTTTATGTTACTTCTATTCGTTATTTTTTATTATTTTATATTTAATACAAAATCTCAGTGTTTTTTGTAAATGACTATTTTTGTAAGAACAGGGGTTTTTTCTTGAAACTTCAATATTTTAAATAAAACAGCTGAAATAAAATAAATAAATACAACCGTCTTTTACAATTAAAAAAAAATAATTACACAGTGTTTTTATTTCGACTTTTTGAAGTCGGCGCTAAATTAATCATTCCATTTTTTATATTTCTCAAGGACTTTTTAAAATAGAAGTTTTAAGGAAGATTTGAAACGCTTATATTTTTTTATATTTTAGATTTTGAAACGGTACTTTTTAAATTTTATTATTTCTTACAAATTAATTACTGCAGCTGTCTTTTTACGATTTTTATTTAAGCTAGAACTAACAATTTATAACATTTATAAACAATCAAGTTTCAATAACACATCCTGCGATATTTAAAACAATTTTTTTTACAGCAATATTCTGTAATATTTAATGATAAATAAAAAAAAAAAGATATTGTTTATAACTTAAGAAAAATAAACAACAAAAAAGTGAAAAAAACAATTTATCAGACAATTTTCATCAGATAATATCTGTTTTTTCTTAGTCGTAGTTTTGTGTATAAATTTACGGTTTGTTGCTCTATCAAGGACACGTAGGCCAGAAATTTAGAATTTTATTACAAATTGAAACGATACGAATTTTACGTTTTATGTTGTAATTAAATACTTTTAAATATTAGAAGTATTTTATGAAGTACTTCTTAATTACGTCAGTAATAAAATAAATCAGGCTTTCCCATTATATTGTATCAAATTGTTAATATTTAAATGCCAGACCCATGCTGGGATTTGAAAATGAGACTAGTTAATCTAGACGCCAACATGCTAACTACCACATGAAAATATACTTAATATAATGTTGTAATTTCATATAGTTATTATGTAACATAATATTTACAGTGAGGGAGTCCGAGCTATTGGATACTGCCATTAAACCGTTGAATAAAAAATAAATTATTTTACAGTAAAAATGTCTGATATGTCATTTTATTAAAAAGAATTCAGCTGTTTTCGAGCTTTTCCTATTTTCCACTTTATTTCAGTAACAGTTTCGCATTGCTCTTTATTTATAGGTTAATTATTCATGAAAAAAATAATTTATTTAATATTTATAAAGAAAATTGTTTTATATTTAACACGAAATATGAAAAATAATTTAAAAAAGTAGATTGGTAGTAATCATGAATTAAATAAGTTACCATATTACAAGCAAATTAGAAGAGAAGGTTTAGTACCTTTAGAAGAGAAGAGAACAAATTAGTACCGCTACATTCAGAAATATTAATAAGCGGTTGTAGTTACGTATTATTATTTCATAACATTATATTAGTATAATTCAGTAAGAAACAATATTTATTATTGGACTAGGAAAAATAAGTTTATGAAAATAATTATAGAATTTAATATAATGAGTTATCTAATCTGTTCTATATTGTTAATAGAGCAAATATAAGTGAAATATAAAATCTGTAATACTATAAACGACTGTTAGGCTTGTATACCAAACAGGGAAATTTATAAAATATTAAAATATTTTACCTTACAGGAAACAAATTAAAACTTTCGTTGTATTTCTTCAGTAAAATTTATTTATTCAAAGTTATTACATACGACTATTTTATAAATAACTAACAGTTTAGGCTCTTTATTACTTAGACAAAATATATACCGTATATTTATGGGAATAATTTTTAATATAAAAGTATAAGAAAGCATTATCATTCCGAACATTTTTCAAAAAAAAGTTGGTTTTATAAATCGCTTAATAAAGTTTAATAATATGCAGAATGGAATATGTTGAAGAAAGAACGTGCTGTTTACACTTCTTCATTCAGTGTATAAGTATTTTGTGTATGGTGTAGGTATAGATATGTATAAATTAAATACCTAATATATTTTATCTTGTGAAATATTATTAACTACATTTATTGGATTTACCTTAATATTACTATATCTTTTATTACTTATTATGCATATGCATTTTAACGTGAAATATGGGATGAATAAAACGACTGATAAAAAATATGACAAACCCTTGTCGGAAATATTACATTTACATACTTTAATAATACGTGCCATCTCCATTTTTCAGACATACTACAATTATTTAGCCTGGGTAAGATCACTATTGAGAAATATTTTGCCTTCGTTTTCCACAGCAGAATGTGGTAACATTTTTACATTCTTGTTTATTTTTGTTTTCTAAGATCTTAACGATATTCTAGGAATCGTTTACTTTCATTTACCCATCATTCTCTTTCAGTTTCTTGGAAATGTAATTCTTACTAGTAGACGCTGTGCCGGACTAGATCGCCATCTGTACGCATTAATACAGATGTAATCGACAGATCTCATTTTTTATATCCTTTACTACATTAATGCTGATAATATAAACCCCTCTATGATTTCATACTGTTATTATATAATGATTAATTTCTACTCTTCAGAGTCCTAACAGTATAGTTTTTGTAAAAATTAGCAAGTTTGTTATGTAGGTTTTTATAGAATTTTACAGGCGTGGAAATCAGGGAAGTTCATATGTTTACTACGGCCGATAGAATGGGACGGTCCAAGTCAGCTACAAGATGGGAAGACGTTGGACAAGTATGTGATATTTAGAAAAAAATAATTTTTGTTTTCTATATTATAGACCAGGCAACATAAACCTGTAGTAAAATGAATATTTTTATTACGAATGATAGATCTTTATTTATTAATTGTTGGTTTTGTTTAAAAAAAACAAATAATAAAAATAACGGCATTTTATTTGATATTTAACATCACAAGAAATCTTGACGTCATATTTATTTATACGGAATTTAAAAAAAATATGCTGAATTATTAATGAAGATATTCGTTGTTATTACAATGTATAAATAAGCATTTTCCGAGAAATTTAAATGGATTTATCTTTTTTTTGTTTAAACATATACATAAAAGAATGATACCTTACCTACGCACGGACGACGAAATAGAAGAAGGGAGGATGGATATATAAACAAATACAGTAACAGAAACAAAAATAAACTCTGTGCAAGTACATATTTATGTTATTAATACATACACGCAAAATGAAATATCGACTTAAAAATGTCATTGAATTTTTAAAATGGTAAAAAATAAATAAATAGTAATAGGACCAAACAAAAAAAGGAGAAGTTATTTTCGATTACATATTTGAATCCGATAAATACAGGAAAACCATTTTGAATGTCATTTGCAGCTCACTTCGGTGTTTGAAAAATAAATTTGTTACGAGTGATAAATAAAATACGAATGAATTTTTTCTCATTCTTTTTTTTTCATTATTTTACAGAAAAAAATGTCATTAATCTTTCTTTTGATTTAAAAAAAAACACCTAATGAAAAATATTTTGTAGGCTATTAAAATAAGCGTGTATTTGAAGTCAATTCTGTTTAAATTTTAAAACAAGAGCCCTGATAGGTCACTGAAACAACTTGTCGGTGTTCCATTGTACGAGTATATATATATATACGTATAAATAAGGCTTCATAAACTATAGATGAAAAACAAATTCACAGTCCTTTGGACTGTAAAATACCTCCTTTATTTATTAATTTCTGAAAACGAAAAAATACACAAATTTATACTACCGATCTGATCTGAGAGGTAATTTAAAATATTTTATTATTAATAAAAACTGCCGTAGGGTTAACCTATATCCATACTTTTTGAAATTAGTATGTTAAGGTTACAAACCTTATTCACCAAATAAAAATAAAAATATTTTAATAAAAAATAATAATAAAAAAAAAAGAAGAAAAGTGCTAGTAATATCGTTTTTTTTCCGTATCGTCATTATCATTTTTGTCTAAGATATCTGAATATATAAAAAAATCTTCAAGTCAAAAAGCACGATAAATATTTAGAAATGTAATAGTGTTGTTGATTACGACAATATTTTCGATAAATCTATCTGAATTTTGAATTTAAAATTTATTGAAAAATATATAAACAAACTAAATTCGGAAATTAATTGAAAATTAAATATTTATTAAATAATGCACTGTAGGAAAGTTATAAAATATGATTTGTACTGTAGATTATTTATTTTTAATACTAACAAAAAAATTTGTGGTAGAGAAAATGACGTGGATGCTAATTAAAAGTCGGAATTATTATTCAGCTGCAGAAAAAATTGTATTAATAGATATTAGGAATATCAAAGAGTTTTGTCAAATCATTCATTCGTGTTATTGAGAATGCGTTGCAAAAATCTGAATCATGCAATATTAGAAAAAAGAAAAGGTAAATACTTTGTAAGAGTTGAATTGTTGCAAAGAAACATTCAAGAATTCTCATAATGAGATTGATTGAATGTCTTATTGACATGAGAATGGGATGAGAATTATTTTCATGTTATTGTATGTCATATTTTCATTGTTAATATCATTAAAAAAAAATCATCTGATTTTTTGACGGGAAGTTATGTTAAACTCATGTCTCTATTTCTTATTATTAATTTGTAAAAGTAAAACAGTCTCTTTCTTTTTATTCATTTGTAAGAGTAAATTTGTTTATATTCAGCTGGCCTATGTTACTAGCTGATATTTTATAGTAACAATGTATCTAATTTATTGTATTGTTCAATTTTCATCTTCACTTCACATTATCATCATGTACATACACATCAACTAACAGAATATTCAACAATGTAATATTTTATAGTGTAAAATTTAAAGGTTATATTAAATTATATTTATCATGACTGAACAATGACTATTATTTGTTTGAATTATGAACCAGCGAAATTAAGATGTAGAATTAGTACACCTAACCGAGGTATTAAACCAAGGCGGTTATTGATTCGAACAGTAGAGTATTTGCAAACTTCAATCTAGTCAATATATCTTTTAGTATTGTCGGAAATGAGGAAAATTTGCAATCATTGTTCAAATCTTTTTACCTTTCTTCAACCGTTTCATAGTTGAATTTTGAAAAATCTAGAAACTGCTTTAGATATTAACATGAAGATCACACGCACCAAAAATCATGTTGATATGTTCATTTGTGATAGAGAAATTAAAAAAAATTATACATTTCATTTTTACTCCACTCTTTATGCTCGGAATTACAAAAAATCCTTCTTAATGTGTACTTATACCGTAAGAAGATTGTGTTAAAAATTTTCATCACTTTATCTTCCGTAGGTTTTGCTGGGCGTTTATGAATCAGCAGTCAGTCAGTTAGGATAAGTTGCATTACAGGCACACAGATATTAAAAAATGACCCTGGCCCAAAAATGAGAATGGCCCTGGAGGTAGAACAAAGAGACTCATCACCGATGTTAAAAGCTATTCCCGATAGGAAGCACGGGAAAGTGAATTTTCACCTGTCACAATACTTTACAGGGCATGGCAACTTTAATTTTTACTTGCACAGAATCGGTAGAAGAGCATCGACGGAATGTATGTATTGCGATCGCGAGGATGATGTTGAGCACACATTTACTGACTGCCATAAATGGATAGAAGAATAGAGAGATGATAGACATCGATCTATCATCTGATGGTAACGGCAGATTAATTAATCACATGTTGCAGAGTGAAGATGCCTGGAAGAGGGTTGATTCAGCTATTAAGAAAATATTAACGCAGAAAAATGAGGACGAGAGGAGATTGGGGTTCTGATCTTAGTATAGAGAAGGGCGGATAGCCCCAGTGGTGAGGACTGGCATGCTGAGGTGTGCCAGTTTCGATGAGCCACTGGGGACTCCAAGGGTTTTCTTGATAGGTAAGATCAAAGAAAAGACCCAATCGTCACGTCAAGACAATCATGGTATGGCGTGGCGATATATATAGATGGGCATATCAATAGACTCAAAAGAACTGACCGGTGGGCCGACCTGCCATGCCGGACATACAGCCGGTAGGTGGGAAGGCCCATTTGAGTACAACAGGCACTCCCCTGGGTGGCGCAATACCAACCAGTCGGACCGGCCCAGGGGAGGAGAGTCAAAAAAAAAAAAAATACATCACGGTACATACCAAAATTAAATTATGTTATTACAGTTGATGACCAGCAGCGAAGGCTACCATTCTTCTGGATTAACTGGTCTTGGGTTCAAATCCTAACAATCGTCTGGAATATTTGCAATTGTCATTTTGATAATATTGTATATAATATATTATATCTCTTACGTCATGCAAATTTTGTATAATTTACTTATTTTTTTTAATACCATTATATATATTTTGTTACTATTAAATATATATACAATAGTAGAATAGATTAAGGTTATAAGTTTAATACTTTTATTAAAATACTTTTGTATAGTTATTATATTTCTATAATTCTCACGTTGAAACAGCTACAGAGTAAAATATTATGAAAATTTAAAAACTACAACAAGGTTTAAAAGTTTTAACTGTAACTCATGAGAAATGTAGAGGTAAATTAACACGGCCATTATTTATGCTAAATTTAATGATAATGATCAGCAAAGAAATGCTAAAGAATGTCGTAGGAGAGATGTTTAAAACCTCAAATAAGCAGTATTCAGAAAGGTATAATATCATCTTTCGTATCAAAGAACGTAACTTACAAAAGAATAAGAATTCTTATAAATTTAAAGTGTTTTCTATTCTACGTAACTTAATATTTTATAGGAAGTAAACACGTAGAATAATAAAATTATTTGTTTTTTGTAATTGGAAACCAGCGTAGGATATTTGTTTTAAAGCTTGGATTAATCTAAAAATTCAATAAATTAATTCTATATACTGCAAATAAAAAAAAAATCTCATTGAAAAATATAATATTAAATCAAATACCTCTTAGCTGAATTACTTTTTATTTATTATTGTTGATTTTTTATTATTATTATATTACTAGAAAGAGTACACGTTTCATGTAACTGAATTCTCCGTATTATTAGAACCTGCTTCACTAAAAAATAAAGATCCCCGTTTGACATTTCAGAAGATTTATACAAAGTATTTTTAACATAATAAATACACAGCAAACGTTTGCTGTAAAATTTATCTACTATGACTTTACCGCCCTTTTGAATTCATACATTGATAAAAGGGGAAAATATCTCTCGATAAAAATGTTATGTAATAAAGGGAAAATTGCACATATTTCAAAACTGACTTCTTATATAAATTTCTTTAAAATCAGTTCTGCTGCACGATGAGAAAAAAAGCTGGCGAAGTATTTCATGATTTTATCAGCTATTAATAATAAAAATTAAGCACCCCCCCAAAAAAAAAACCCAGAATATATATGTTTTAAAAGTGTTGGATAAATTTTAAGAGTTTTTTCTAAATATATTCATATATAGTTTACGTTTAACAAGTTTGCTTACGTAAAGTTTTTTTAAAATTTAAGACCCCTTCAGTAAGGGCTAAAATAAGAAAAAGAAAGTTTTCAAATAACTTTTAAAAGTTATTTGAATGAAAGTTTTAAAATTAGAAAAAAATCAGGACTTAAATACCTTCGCAAATTACAAAATGGCGGCCATGTTTATATTTCAATCTGTTATATCTCCATAAATATTAGTTTTATCAAAATGTTTGTTGGTTAAAATATTAAGCCTTTGATTTTGAACAAAATGACATTTTACGTTTTAAAATCAGTTAACATATAGTCGAGTTATGCAGAAAATTGATGATGTAATTTTGTCTCTGTTTTCATATCCTCCGCTTTACGTTCAATTCCAATAAATGTTGGTTTTTTTTTGTTGTAAATTCTATTATTGTAAATTAGTATAAAATTAAGCAGTAATTTTCTCATAATAAATAAAATTCAATATTAAAAAATAATAAAAAAATTATATTTATTTTTGCTTTTGAATAATTTTAAACAGCGACTATTACTGTTGATCTTATCAACAATGTAAAAATGTAATGCAAATTATTTAAAAATAAAACCATATGATTTTAAAGTAATTTAAACACACCGTTTACTTGTGTCTGTTTAATATTCAGTGTCATCTTTATTTCTTAAGTTTTCTTGTTTTGTCATCATGGAGTTTGAATATTCTTTGCGGAAATGTGTGACAAGCATTTAGTGTATGGTTTAGCAAACTGCAACATGGCAGAAGCAAAAGACTGTATGAAAACAGATTTCCTAACAGACGATTCCCAAATGAAAACATTTTTGAAGGACTTCACATACGGCTTAGGGAAACAGGTTCATTTACATAAGGGAACCATGACCGTGGTAGACCAAGAAGTACTAGGACTATTGAATTAGAATAAAGTGTTCTAAATCGTATAGAAGAATTCCCTGATAAAAGTACACGTTCACTGGCGATATATGAAAATGTGGGCAACGTGACCTTGTGGCGGATTTTAAACGGTAACTGTCTTTACCCTTATTCCGTACAGCGCGTGTAGGGGCTGACTGCGGATGATTTTCCACGTAGATGACTTTCTGTAACTGTTTTAGAAGATCATTAACTGCAGACCCTTTATTTTCGGCGAGGATTCTTTCACAGATGAAGCTTCCTTCAACAGGAATAGTGTTCAAAATTATCACAACCAGCACCTTTGAATCTTCATGATCAGGTACCTTCCAAAGTAGCCATAACAAAGATTTTCCCTAGGAAATTTTTAATATCTTTTTAATGGATGCAGGTATTTTTAATGAGTATCGTTTGGGTCCTATCATTCTACCAAATCGTTTACATGGAGAGAATTATTTTGCTCATTTGACCGAAAATCTTCCATGTTTGTTGAAGACCTATCAATATGAAGACCTATCCCATGTTGAAGACCTATGTTTAGTGAAGACCTATCACTACAATTAAGAGAAAATATGTGGTTTTACCACGATGGAGCTCCAGCACATCTCATTCAGTTGGTATCAGATTTTATACATGAAAATTTCAATGAAAAATGGATACGCAGCGGAGAGTCAGTGCCCTGGCCTGCCTGATCACCTGATTTAACCCTCTTGACTTTTACCTGTGAGGCCATGTGAAACATATTGTGTATTCAATTCCAGTACTCAACACTGAGAATCCTCAACAAAGGTCTAAAATGGATTTCAAGAAATCAGGAAGAATACTCTCGGAATTTTTGAACGGTTAAGACAATCTCTCAGAAAAAGACTGGAGACTTGTGTAATTTCTAATGGTGGATATTTTGAAAGTCTCTTATAACCTTTAACAATTAACTGTTTATTTTTCATTTTTTAAAAAGTACATCTAACGTTCTGCAAACGTAAGATTATCAGAGGTAGTTGTTTTATTTTTTTAGTTATTAGATATATTATTGTGAGAAAATTATTGCTTAATTTGATACTAATTTACTAGAATTAACAACAAAAAAACAATTAATATTTAATGGAATTGAACGTACAGTGGACATGAAAACAGCCACACAGTAATTTCTGTTATAATTCGGCTATTTTTAACCGATTTTAAAAAATAAAGTGTCATTTTGTTGAAAATAAAAGGCTCAATATTTTAGCAAAACATACATTTTGATAAAACTAATATTCATGGAGATATAACGGATTGAAAAATAAACATGGCCGTAATTTTGTAATTTTCGAAATATTTAAGTCCTGATTTTTTGCTAATTTTAAAACTTTATTACTAAGACGCTAAGCAAATATTAATTTGATTCCTCTATCCGAACTTGAGATATAAATTTTTATATAAAAATGACAAAATGGCAGATAGTGGAAGAAGAAGGAGAAATTGTCATTTTTCCTACGAATGCTTTTATTTATTTTTACAAGTAGAATCCGAAAAGTATAGCCAGCTCACCATTTTAGTAACACTCAGTATACATTAAAAATAAAATGTAAGAAAGATTTTGGCGACCTCTAAATTACTTCCATTATAGTTCGCTTAACTTTTTAAGTACAGACTAGTAATCTTTAATAACTTGCTTAACAAATTTTCTTTAATAACCTCAAATAGAAAAAAAAAAAAAACAATTAACAATGATAACCACAAATCTATTGATAAATAAACTAAAAGATGTTTCAGTTCAATTTTGAGTATTTAGATAATGGATTAAAGAAGACCTAAAGCAAAGACGCCAAAGGTAACTTTGTTTTTAGAAAAAACGAAGTATTAATTTTACAGAAAAACTTCTTTTCCTGTAACCTTTCAAATACATAACTTATTTTAAGTTCTTTTTGTACTACGCAAAATAAAAACTTTAGAAGAAAATCTTGTAATTAAAAAAGAGGAAAACGTTTTGTTAAACTCGTGAAATAAAATGCAGTCTTCTTTAATAAAGCAGTTTACGTAATGTAATACCTGAACGTCATTATATAAATTTTAAAAACATGCCTTAAAGCAGATTATAAAAAAAATTATATAATAATTATAATGTAACAAAAACAAAAAGATTCTAATTGAAAATTTATTTATGTTGAGTAATATACGTTCTTTATCTCTCTCTAAGAATTTCAGTATATTATAACAAGAAATATTTTACTTAAAAATATTATCTTTATTGATCTCTTGGGTTAATCAATCAACTATACAAACTAATAAATTAAATTCACTACGTTTCACTTATTTATCTCTAAGCTTCCTCAGGTGACACAACTTCTTACATACATCATACAAATTCTCTTACATACTAGTATGTAACAGAATTGTAATGTTACTGAGAATCAGACAGTATGTTGTGACATACTGTCAAGAGAATCAGTATGTTTCTGAGTATGTAAGAAAATTTTGTATGATGTGTGTATGAATGTGTATTGTCACCTGAACGGAACGGAACGCAAGCATGGAACGGAACGCGGATGGCAAGAATGTATTTCTCCCTGCAGATCGCAGGGCCTGGACAATGTCCCTTGCTGCTGTATCTTTCTATTATCGGGCGAGTTATTGGGTGTTATTTAGTGACGGTTATTAACTTTAAGTTTTATTTATGGACCAATTTGGTGATTTGCACTCTTATCCGTATAGATCAGCGTGAAATTTAATTACTGGGTCTAACCGTAGGAGACTGAGCTTTTGAGCCTCGTACTCACGGCATGATTCCCTTTCAGTCCGATCACTGAACTCCTGTCAGTGCTAATGCCTTTGGGGCTACGAGGAATACGTCTTTCCTACCTTTCTTTTTGCTGTTTAGCATCAGGTAATTACCGTTCAGATAATACTTCAGAGGATGCATAGGAGGTGCAAATGAGGATGCAAATGAGGTGCATAGGAGAGGGCTCCTAGGTGTGGTGGCCGCGTATAGAACAGTGTCCTATGAAGCTCTTTGTGTTCTCGCCGGAGTACCGCCGATAGACCTCATCGCGAGATATAGAGTCGAAAGATCGAAGGGCAGAGCAGATCAAGAGGCCAAAGATGAAGTCAATACTACCTGGCAGGAGAGGTGGACTAATAGCGGTGTGGGTCGCTGGACAAGACAACTCATCCCGGTGATCGAACCGTGGATAAGAAGAGGTTTTGGCGAAATGGATCACTTTTTAACGCAATTTTTCCTGTCAGTGCTAATGCCTTTGGGGCTACGAGGAATACGTCTTTCCTACCTTTCTTTTTGCTGTTTAGCATCAGGTAATTACCGTTCAGATAATACTTCAGAGGATGCATAGGAGGTGCAAATGAGGATGCAAATGAGGTGCATAGGAGAGGGCTCCTAGGTGTGGTGGCCGCGTATAGAACAGTGTCCTATGAAGCTCTTTGTGTTCTCGCCGGAGTACCGCCGATAGACCTCATCGCGAGATATAGAGTCGAAAGATCGAAGGGCAGAGCAGATCAAGAGGCCAAAGATGAAGTCAATACTACCTGGCAGGAGAGGTGGACTAATAGCGGTGTGGGTCGCTGGACAAGACAACTCATCCCGGTGATCGAACCGTGGATAAGAAGAGGTTTTGGCGAAATGGATCACTTTTTAACGCAATTTTTCACCGGGCATGGCTCATTTAATAATTACTTAAATAAAGTAGGAAGGAGAACAGAGGCAATCTGCATGTATTGCGAAGAGATCGACGATGCAGAACATACTTTCTTCATATGTGAAAGATGGGCCGCCCTCAGATTTGACATGGCGATCGACGGGATGACTCCCGAAGCTATAGTACCTTTTATGAGTAGTCGGGAATCCAACTGGAAGAAAATAGCGTGTTACACCAGACAGATCTTATCGCAGAAAAACATCGACGAAAGGAGACTGGGTTTTTGATTTAGGTTAGGGAAGGGAGGACAGCCTCAGCGGGGAGGGCCGGCATGCCGAGGTGTGTCGGTTCCAATGAGCCGCTGGGAACTCCTGGGGATATAGTTTAGGGAATAATAGAATAATAAAACACAAGATATAGAGAAAAGACCTCGACACCACGTCACGACGCTCCAGGTATGGCGTGGTGTCTGAAAGGGGCATATAAAATAAAAGATTACTCTCAAAAGAGCTACCGGTAGGCCGACCTGCCATGCCAGTATATAACTGGTAGGCGGGAAGGCTTTTTTTTTTTTTTTTTTTAACGTTCGGCATGGCAGGTGGGCTCGCCGGTGTCAGCTCCTTTGAGTGACATTCTGTTTGCCCATTTGGAAACCA
This sequence comes from Lycorma delicatula, assembly GCF_047948215.1. Lineage (NCBI taxonomy): Eukaryota > Metazoa > Arthropoda > Insecta > Hemiptera > Fulgoridae > Lycorma > Lycorma delicatula. The sequence continues at coordinate 200,301,068 of NC_134456.1, forward strand.
CGACATACCTCGAATAGTCGTAACGTGGCACCGGGTCTTTTCTTACTCTTCTTCTTCATCGGAACCTATCTAAACCCTTGGAGTCCTCAGTGGATCATTGAGAGCGACACACCTCAGCGTGCCGTCTCTCACCACTGAGGCTGTCCACCCTACCCTATTCTACACTAGTAACCTAGTCGCCTTTCATCTATATCCTTCTCTGTTAATACTGCTACTATAAATTCCGTAACCTTCTTCCAGTTTATTTCGCTCCTCAACATGTGCTCTAGGACCTCTGCTGGGCTCATACCTATTATGTCACAGTTCCTCCTTTTAATTTCCCACCTCTCGCAGCAGAAAAATGTGTGTTCTGCATTGTCAATTCTTTCACAGTACATACATTCTGGACCTGGCCTTCTTCCAACACGATGGAGGTACTCATTGAAATTGCCATGACCTGTAAAAAACTGCGTGATATGATAATTTAACTCACCATGTTCCCTGTCTAACCATAGTGCAAGATCTGGAATCAGCTCCTTCGTGCGTCTGGCTGGTCCATCCTCCTGCCATCTATTTTGCCATCTATGTCTAAGTCTATCTTTTGCTTCATTTTCTTCGAGGCCTTGCGCCCTCTCGACTCTATTTAGGGCCATAACGCCTCATAGGAGACCGTCCTGTAAGCTGAAACAACCCCCAGCAACAGCCTCCTATGAGTACTAACCAGTCTGTTCAAATTTCTTTTAACCCTGACTTAGTTGCACCACACTGGTACTGCATATAACATCATGGATGTCACTGTGGACGCTATCGCCCTTCGCTTAGTGGGTCTTGGAGCTCTCTGCGAAGACATTATTATATTCAAATTCTTAGTCATCTGTTCACCTTTGGCACATATGTCTATTATATGCTGGGTGAACCGGCAATTCCTCTCATAAGTCACACCCAGGTATTTAATCTTTTCGACCTCTGTTATTTGTTGGTTTCCAATTTGGATGGCCGGACGGTCTAAAATCCTCTTCCCTGTGAACATAATATATTTACATTTTTCTATTGCCAGCTGGAGTCCCCTCTCTTTCAACCAATTATCTATCGTCCGTAACGTGTTGTTAGCACTCTCTTGTACATCCGCCTTTCTTTCTTTTTCTTGTTTAGCCTCCGGTAACTACCGTTTAGATAATACTTCAGAGGATGATACGTATGAGTGTGAATGAAGTGTAGTCTTGTTACATTCTCAGTTCGACCATACCTGAGATGTGTGGTTAATTGAAACCCAACCACCAAAGAACACCGGTATCCACGATCTAGTATTCAAATCCGTGTAAAAATAGCTGGCTTTTCTAGGATTTGAACGCTGGAACTCTTGACTTCCAAATCAGCTGATTTGGGAAGACGCGTTCACCACTAGACCAACCCGGAGGGTTGGTACATCCGCCTATTTGAGTATAACACTCCCCTGGTGGCGTAATACCAACAAGTCGGTCCGGCCCCGGGGAGCTGAGAAAAAAAAAAGAAGATGAATGAGGATGATATGTATGGGTGTAGATGAAGTGTAATCTTGTACAGTCTCAGTTCAACCATTCCTGAGATGTGTGGTTAATTGAAACCCAAAGAATCCACGATCTAGTGTTCAAATCCGTGTAAAAATAACTGACTTTATTAGGATGAACGCTGGTACTATCGACTTCCAAATCAGCAGCGTTCACCACTAGACCAACCCGATGGGTTGGCAGGAATACTCCTACCGCGGGCAAACCTATCCCGCCGGGACCCTAGTTATTTGGAGGGAGCAATACGTTCCCTTTTCCGCAAAGAATCGCATGTGCTGAGTGAATTAAATTGTAATTTTGAGGATGGTGGGTAAGAGGATTGTAGAGTTTCATCTTCTTTTCTGGCTGCTTCTTGCTGTTTCTCTGCTGGGCTCTTCTACCGGACTCAAGTCTTTGGCGGTGAATAGCGTTGCGGTTCTTCTTCTTCTTTTTCTTGTTTTTGTTGACTTCTTCTTTTTTGTTTGGCCTGCACTTTCCGTAAGTTGGCAGTAATCGAATTACACGCCATTAACCTTAGAAAGGCCCTTCTGGGCCTTGTGGGCCAGAAGGTCGGAACGGGGGAAAGTGCAGGCTTCTTCTTACTTATTTCTTCGGTCTGCGGCTGGTGGCTGCATGGCTCGTTCCATCTTTTTCTTTCATGAAAGGTAAACGGAAGTAAGGAATTTACAATGGGGCTTAATTTCGCGGTCGCGGTTTAGAAGCGGTGATCGCGTTAATTTTTGAAGTAGTAAGTGGCATTCTTACTTAGACGTAATTAATAAATCATCCAGACACACCTGTGTCCGGGAAGGGGTTGGGGGACCGCTGACTGCCGTCAATTGCCTATGTTGTGTTGGCTGTGGAATCTGAAACATACAAATAAAAAAAACACACACACACAAAATGCGCTTTAATACCCCAATAACGGCGTTCGCTTGCTGTTTGGGTCACTTTGTGGCTAGTGTGTAAAAGCGAATATTTACTTACCTTTGTCTCATTTCTGAATCAGTTTTTAGACGGGGTTCCTTCTTCAGTTTTGAGTTGGTTAAGTCCTAGGAACCCCAATTTGTATCTGAAAAAAAAAAAAAAAAAAAAAAAAATATATATATATATATAAATATATACATACCGTTTGTGGCCTCTTGGTGGAACGGTGTGGGATGTTGTATTGGTTTTTTATAGTTTTGACAAAATTTAATTGTGAAAACGGTCATTCTCGCGCGGTTTCCATTTATAAGATATAGAGGCTCCTAAGCCCGGTATGTCATTTTTCGACTCCCATACCTCCTCGTCGCGGTAGTTCGTCTAATACGGCATGAGGACGTTTTCTTACACCCTGTGGAGTAAGGTCCTTTCGGCAGATGTCCCAAAGATGGCCGTGTTCGGACACGGCCGCTCTTCCGAACAGTCTGCGCGCCTGTCCCACCCTCACCTCGGATACGGATTTTAGTCCGCATCGTGGCGAAGAGTGATGTTTCTAACGAACCACGGTGCTCCAAATATCGTCCGCAACGCTATGTTTTGGACGGCTTCTAATTTCTTTTGAACCGTGGAATTCAACAAAGCTCCCCAGTCGGATAAGCATATGTTATAGCCGAAAAATGACAGTTTGGTCGCCAGTGGATATGGGCTGGCACTTTTCAGTACTGGGTATAGTGAGGCCCTGACGCCCTGTTACCTGAGGAAGCTTACAGAATTCTAAGTGAAACGTAGCGAACGTAGCGAGCGAATTGGTTAACCCTAGAGATTAATAAATGTAATATTTTTCAGTGAAATATGTCTTGTTCTTATATTTAAGTCTATTTAATCAAGAGGAATATTAACTTAAATGAATTACAATTTAAGTTAATATTCATTTATATGTATAAATACTGTATTATAATGATAATTATGAAATATAATTTTTTTACAACATGTCGATTTTCAATCGACAGCAGGATTAATGTTTAATAAACTATTATTCATGATAACTTGTTTTGTTTTTCAACATGTCGGTTCCTGATAACTAACTTTATACATCTTTCAATTGCAATTCTGGTTCCTTTTAGAAAGCTGTAGATGAACAAAGTTTCTAAAAGGAAAACAAATTGTTTAACTGTTATTTAGAGAATTTCACAGACAATCGCTTTTAGCATAATCGTTGGAATAAATCCATTTTCGTTGATCTTTAAAACGTTAGCTTATAAAGTCAATGTGAAAATTTAATGTAAAAAAAAAATAATAAATAAAAATAGATTATAAGTAGAATACGAGCACAAAAAGAATTTATTAATCTATACGTAAATATGGTATTAAGAAAATTTAGGTAAAAAATAAGGAGAAAAATCTTTTAAAAAAGTAAAAGAACAATAAAAGCAAAAATTAATCGCAATTATAGAATCAATTTTCCTGTTCACATATCATACTTCTTGAACGTACACTTTAAATAAATGTACAATGTCCAACAAATGGCCAATATCCAAAAATTAGACTTATGGATATATACGAAATTTATTAAATATAATTTCAGAAGTCTTCTGTTGATGGAGCATCAAAACTGAGGAAATTCCAAATTTCAAGAGTTCACTTTATCAATAGAAATATTTTCTATCGGTTGCATAATACCACAATTAAAACATTACTAAGTGTCGAAATGTATAATTTTTCTAATAAAAAACTTTTTGAGTTGAGCATAATGCCATAAGTACTTAACTGTCACGCTTAAGCAGTTATACGCTTCATATATCACATAATAAATCAATTTTATTTTCTTCTATAATAATAGCTATTCTTGAAAGATTTTTAGTAATATTATTTAAATCAATAATTCAACAGTTATCAATGAAAAGTCTAGTAAGACTTTCTCGAATGAACATTTTTATTACTATTCCTGTTTACCTGTATTTAAAAACTTTATTAATTACTAATTACTTGATACTTTATTGCAATTAATGTTATATAAGCATTTATTTTTATGTTTTACAGTTCCCTTAGGTCACGTGATCATTATTTGGTGGCCGATCAAATCAGTACTCACATAAGTTAAGTTGTTAATGATAAGTTATAGTCTTGTATGACTAGGTTCCTTTTCAGTATTTGATACAATCAAAATATTACATATTTTTATAACTTTAAATTAAAATCTTTTTTAAAAATTTGCAGCTGATACAAATGAGTTTGTTATAGTTTTCATAACTCTGTATTGGGTCCTACATACGCTAAGTTGTATAATTTATTTATCTAGTTTGGCGGTTAAACCACTAAAGTACAAATAAATAAATATTTATATTACGACAAATATTCTTTTCAATTATTAAAACTTTATTTTTTCCGTCATTGTGAGGGTTTTACATTTAATTTATAAAATTGATATTTAGATATTTTATGCATTCCAGTAAACCTTACATTAGTGCGTTTAAACCAAATTGATAGCATACAAAGTTGATTGCGTAATGATTATTACAAAATGTTAATTTTGGTGCCATTTTGAGGTGAACCCATTTTTATTTTATTTTTTTAATCCTCTAATGACGCTTAATCCAAATCCAAAATCACAACTGGAATAAAAAGTGTTCACACACATTCATATTGGATTCGTTGGAAATTTAAAGAATTAATATAGGATAATTTATTTCAGATCTGCGTTGTAAATATCATTCATTCATTTATGCTCAATAATAGACGTTATCTTTAATTACGATATTTTCCTAAGGCAAACACCTATATAGATTCCAATAAAAGGTTATTCCGTTTTTTAACACAATAAATGAAAATTGTGTTTTATTTAAAAACATAACCTATATTATAACGATAATATATGCTGATATATTAAATAAAATCTTAGTTTTATTATCATAGTATGAATTATTTAGAAAAAAATATTTGTTTTCTTTAGACTCTTCCCGAGTAGCGCACAAACCTGTTTCTGCTGGGTACAACGATAGTGGAATCTTTTCTCACAATTTGTTTAAAATGTGTAAATATTTATAGCATGTAAAAAAAAGGATATAAATAAAACATTCATTAATTTTTGTGTGCTTAAAAAAATATTTGAGTTTGAACAGATTTATGTACACACTAAAAATACACGGCCAAAAGTACACATTAAACATAGTAATTTTCATTCCCTTTAAGTTTTGTTTACTTTAGGCTTCCGGCTGTCATAAATAGGGCTGTTTTCTCGAAGTTTTTTGTTAAGAGATGTTTTTCTTCTGGTCAAAGAGTGAGCCTTAATTGTTTATCTTGAAGTTCTCAGTTTCTAAAGTTGAAAAATATTAAAATCTTAAGAAAAATTTATCTTGTAGATGCTACCGTTTTCCGAATTATTCTAAAATGGAGAAAAAAATTGAAAATAAATATATTTCGGGAATACCAGTACGAAAAATAGATTGTACCAGTGAATAGTGGTGGTATTGTTCTTAATTTTAAATCTAGACTTAAAAATTCATTTTGTAAAACCATTAGATAAGATGCAAATATGAGAAGGATGTAGTATAAATACTAATGCGAAAAAGGTAAACGTTTACGGGTTATCTGGAGAAATGAATTTTAAAGTAAATCGTCTATTTGTTGAATGGGAAAATTTAATGTATATGTAATAAACATACAGGTTATTTATAGATAGTCATCTTAGAAATTAAACCGAAAAAATGTTACAGAAAATCTCTACTCCAGTTAATATTGTAATCGCTTAATCTCTGGGAATTATCAGACGGACAGCTATCTTAATAAAGGATTTGCATATTTCGGAAGATTTTGGTAGAATCTGTAGTAGTCTAGTTCCCCTACATCTTTTATAAATGGTAAATTTAAGCGTGAGATTACTTACACAAAAGAGGTGTCAGTTACTGTTCTAAAAATGTTTTATTAATACCTATAATATTTTGTAGGCAAATTTCGGTTTTCAAATTTCAACGGAAATATCCACTTTGACCATCCTTGAATCTATTTTGACTAGTTTAGGTGTGACGTCTGTACGTACGTACGTATGTATGTATCTCGCATAACTCAAAAACTATTAACCGTAGAATGTTGAAATCTTACATTTAGGACTGTTTTAACATCTAGTTGTGCACCTTCCCTTTTGATTGCAATCGACTGTAACTAAAAATGACCAAAATACAAAAAAAAAAAAAAAATGAATTTTGGACTTTTTCTTAACTGCAATAATAAGCTCTCATTGAGCGTCTTTCAACGATATATAATAAGTGCTGCTTATTTTCATTGGTTCCAGAGTTGTAGCTAAATAAAAAATTTAATTAATGAAATATTTTGATCTTAAGGGGAAGATTTAAAGTCAGATTCAAACATCGGTTCGAATCCGACTTCATCTCCACTTTTTTTTAACTTTTTTTTAATTTAAATATATTGATTTATTAATAAATATTAACCTTTGAAAGTAAAAAAAAAAATACAATAAATAATTATTCAATAATAACAATAAAAAAAAATATATGAAAAAGTATAAGTAGTAAGAATTATTAATGAAATAAAATTTTATGTACTTTTCATAAAAAAAAAGTATATATGTAGTAATTTAATAGGGGTACAAGGAAGTCATTTAGGATTCACATCAGCTTTTTAAAAAGACACTAAATAAGCGGTAATAAGACACTTAATTAAACAACTAATAAATAAGCAGTAAAAGCGCCATATATATGTTATGACGCTAATGCGAAATTGGACAGTATTTATAAAAAAATTTCAAACACTCCGAAAGTCATGAAAAACCAAACTTATAAACTATTCCGAAATCTGAAAAAGAAATTACACCTAGTAACTTTAAATAAAACAGCTATTTCTAATATTAAGAAAGTTTGTTCATCTTTTTCTCTTGATTTTGTGTTTTTTATGACATTTAAAACTCGTGTTATATCGAGGATATTGATTATTATGTGAAAGTTCAAGAAGATATTGCATTACAATTGTTTTTTGTACATTTATTTACTCTAGTTTTTCCAGTTTTTAATCGAATTTTCGGGTTAATCTATAATTTTTAGCGGAAAGGTTAATTATGGATCAGCTACCTCTGGTCAAAATATTGAGAACGAAACGAATAACTCTTATTTATTGTCTTCCAGAAAACGTTGATCCTTGGCGTCGTCGAACAGGGATCCCAGGAAACTAATTACAGATAACATTGTGTTCGATCTCAATGACACCTCTGAAAGCGAGAAGGATACTGACATCGCAGATTCACAGATATCTCCTACACTGAGGCAGACAGTGCCAGTTCTGCATACGCTTAAATTACCTTTATCAAATCATTACCAGAACCTGGCGATGAAGGATGAAAACGTTGAGGCTTCTCAAAGAGATACATTAGGCCACTACTTGTGATATCGAAGAGGTCACACCTTTTGTTGATCACCATTTTTGGTCTATTAAAAATGAGAAATTAAAAAATTACCTCGAGAATCTTTCTCCTTTGTGCAGAGATAACTGCTCCCTCTGGAGATCCACCAAGAATCTTCTACGGCCTCCACAATCATTTCCTCCTTCGAGCGGAGAGAAGGCTAACCTGAATATGCTGTTTACTTAAGTAAGGTTTTAGAACCACTTGACATACGGGTATCTGGCGGGAGGAGATCCTCGAATTCTTGAGTAGCCCGATTCCTCTAATCCTTCCTATTAAGCCATTTTCATCGTCAGAGGTTCAGCAAGTAATCAGGAAGGAGCAGGATTCTCAGAAGGCATGAGGCTTTGATTTAGTTACTAAAGAAATGCTACTTCAACTTCCTTTTAAAGCCATCCTGTACATAAAACATCTCTTTAATGTTATCCTGCCCACTACGTGATTTCCGACGGAGAGCAAGGTTTCAAAAATGATCATTATTTTCTTGAAACCAGGAAAACGGATACATGATTATATCTTCTCATATGACGAAAAGTCTATTACCTACTCTGATTAAAATGTTTCAGAGACTTTTTCTTCGGAGGCCTGTTACTGAGCATAAATATGTTATTCCTGAACATCATTTCCACTTTCAAAGTGGTCACTCCAGTATTGAACATACGTATAAACTTGTTAAGGTTATCAGCAAATGCCTTGAGAAGAAGAAATACTGTTCGGCTGCCTTCTTAGAAGCTCAACAGGTCTTTGACAAAGTCTGACTGCTTGGTCAGTTATACAAGTTAAAAAAGAGCCTACCACACTCAACCTTATTACTTGGTTCTGCGTAGTTCATGGGCGGACATTTTTCACAGGTGAAATATAATAAGGAGTTGTCTGTGTTCTTTGACATTAAGTGGGGAATTCTTCATCATCCCGGTTTGAGGACCCGTTTTATATTTCATCTTCCGTAGACCTTCCGACACCAGTCTATGTTACTGTCGTTTCATTTGCCGATGACACGGGTCCCCTGGCTGTCGATGATAACCCAACTGTAGCTTCAAGTAAACTACTATCTGATGTGGACTAATTTAGACAGAAGATTAAGGTTAATCAAACGAATTCTAGTAATGTGGCAATCGAAAGGAGGAGAGGAGATGGCCCATGGGTTAACCTCGATGATGTTTTCATACTGCTTGATCAAAGGGTACGGTACATTGGTCTTCATCTTCAACGTCGTCTGATACGGAAGATCCACGTAAGGGAAAAAAGAAAACAACTGAATATTAAATTTAAGGAAATGTACTGTACTGTTTGCTGAGCAGGAGATTACAACTTTCACTATCTCACAAGCAGTTGTTGTGCATGACTATTATGAAACCGATTTGGACTTATGCGATCCAGCTCTGGGGTAGTACAAGCAGCAGTAACGTTGATATAATACAGTGATTACAAAAAACAAATTACTGAAGAGCATCACAGAAGCGCCTTGGTTCGTAAGAAATAGTGATACACTAATATTGAATTTATTGTAAGTTCGAGAAGAAATACAGCGATTCGGTACAAAGTATAAACTGCGGCTAAATATGGGATTTAGTTCTTAAGCTTCTAGCCAACAATGAAGAAGTTAGAAGTCTAAGGCGACTCCACGTATTGGACCTTGGTGACTATGTTATGTGAATTTGTACTGCTTCAACTGAACGTCATCTGTCAATTAATTATTTCACCTCATTCAAATTTAATTATTATTCTTTCGTTATTAATTATAATTCTATTTTAATTTTTTTCTCTCAATGTTCCATCGTGTCTCGTTTCTATTGTTTATTAATCCTTTTATTGTTTTTGTTTTGTGTTGAGCCATTTGAGCCAATGGTACTACTCTCTGACTAAACTTTGTATGTGTATTTACATTGAATATTCTGTATAGAAATATAATTTTTGAGAAGTTTCGATGGAAGCCTCTCTGCATGTGATTTTTACATGCATCATGTTGCTAAATAAGGAATATGATTTCCTTATTAAGGAATTAATATTTACTTATGATTTCTTTAATATTTTAACCGATTGTAAATTTTTTTTTGAGACAAAATGTAACTTTAAATTACATGAAATAATTTCTATTATAAACACAATAGACTTATACATAATAACTTGAAATACTAATATACTTATTTGAAAAACATTTTTACCCTAAGCAAATTAACAAAAATAATAAATATACTTTACACGGAAACAACTGCCACATGAACTACCTTTTTTTGTGGGTCTACCAACTAAAACTCCTCTCCTCTAAACATGGGATGCCGGACACCTTACGGTATTATCATAGCACTCTATGTGTTTTGTCTCCATCCGCTCCTCTATTGCTGGGCCAACTTCTCAAACTTGTCGGGATCCTGCATTTCTTTTTGTCTTATCTTTAACTTCGACATTTTCGGGACCGTGGACCTTTCCTTTTTTCTGTTTAGCCTCCGGAAATCACCGTCAGGTATTACTTACCTGACGGATGAATGAGGATGATATGTATGAGTGTGCAGTGTAATCTTGTACAATCTCAGGTCAACATTTTCTGAGATGTGTGGTTACTTGAAACCCAACCACCAAAGAGCACCAGTATCCATGTTCTAGTATTCAAATTCGTATAAAAGTAACTGCCTTTACTAGGACTTGAACGCTGGAACTCTTGACTTCAAAATCAGCTGATTTGCGAAGACGCGTTCAGCACTAGACCAACCCAGTAGGCTTGGGGACTGTGGACCTGCCCCAAGGGAGGCTCAGAGGTGTTATTCATCCCTAGACAACTTCCGCCAACTTGGTTTGGATGATCTTAATCATCACCCTTTACACGGCCAGTCACGATCGTTCGTAATTTAATGAATATTACTGTAGTGTAAAAATAAATATTTTTACTATTTATTTTATAATTTTTGTTACCATTTTTATCTTTTTTTCGAGAAAAAGATGAAAATTAAAAAATTAGCCTATTAACAAAAAAAAATCTGTTAAAATTTTTTTGTATGTTAGCATAATTCTTTAAATTTTTTGAATTAATGTCATCGATAATGATTTTAGAAATAAAAGTTATAATTTAAGTTTGATTGTCTCAAAACTTAAAAAAAAATGTTAAAAATTGTATTGCATGCACCTGCCCTGCTACCAGAAGAATCATTTCAAACGATTTTTATTGATCCCTATAAATATATAACAACATTAAACAATAAAACAAGACAAACAAGTAGTATTATAACAAGCTAATGGACATAAACAGAATGAAGCTAGACTTCTCATCAAGGCATAATAAATGGTCATCATCACATATGTGATAGTTTTTTTTTTTTTTTTTTTTTTTTTTTTTTAGGGGCGAAAAACGGTTGAACGTTATCATCGCCCGGAAAATAAATAAATAGATAGATAAATAAATAAATAAAAATAATTTTAGGTTTTTAGATAAAATTAAAACTTAAAACTACTATCACAGAAACAAAATCCGGAATGGGTGTAAAAGGCCCATTCTCGGATAACAAAAACACTAATATGTAACTTAAAACTCTGTTAAAAACTATCACATTAAAAATAAATAAAACTTAAAGCTATGTTAAAAACTATCATATTAAAAATAAATAAAACTTAAAACTATGTTAAAATCTATCACATTAAAAATAAATAAAACTTAAAACTAACAAAGGAGATAAAACTTAAAACTAATATCACAAAAATCTTACAACTAATATCACAGACGAATTTAAAAAACGAACAAAAAAAATAAAAAAAATCCGATAGGGAGTGTAAAAGGCTCCCTACTCGGATAACAAAAACAATACATAGGACAATACATACAATTATGAAAGAATACATACTTATTAAATTTTTTGCATTAACCCTATACTACGTAAAAATATAAACATCCGGTTTAAAACCTCCTTGTCGTCACGCAAGATACCACGGATGTTACTAGGAATTTTAAATTTACGACGCAATGCCGCATAACATATGCAGTCCACGAGTATGTGGCGCACAGTCACGCGGCAGTTGCATCTTGTGCATAGAGGTGGTTGTCCTCTTGTAAACAGGTACTCGTGTGTGACTCTCGTGTGTCCTATCCGCAATCGACAGAGAACTACTTCCTCACGCCGGGGTTTTCTGTATGAGGAGTTCCATGGTAACACAGAATCTTTAATCTGACGGAGTTTATTATCAACAGTAGCTGTCCAATCACCTTGCCACCTTGTTCTTAATAATTGTTTTACATAGTTAATGAAATCAGAAGTAGCGACTCGGGTGGTGAAAGGAGGCTGGGTACATGCTTCTTTGGCAGCGGAATCTGCATGTTCATTACCTGGAATCCCTACGTGGCTAGGGACCCAGCAAAAACTTAATTCTGTGTTGCGATTATTCAACTCAGCGATTGCGTTGTAAATTTCAATGACGATAGGATGTTTGGAATAAAAGTTCTTTAAGGCTTGGAGAGCACTACACGAGTCACTGCAAATAAGAATTTTTCTATATTTAGGGTTAATGATGTTTAGAGCCTTATTTATAGCATATAGTTCAGCGGTAAACACACTCGTAATACTGGGGAGACCAAACATATAAGTTCTCTCATTAACAACAAATGCACACCCAACTGTATCATTTTGTTTCGATCCATCAGTGTATACAACCGCGTCTGGTTGCATCTTGGAGAGAACACACTGAAACATTTGCTGAAAGACAATAGATGGTGTTGATTGTTTATTGTATGTGGTAAGGTCAAAATTAAAATTTATAAGGTTTATTCTCCACGGAGGATATGAGCAAGGATATATAGGAAAGAATGACGGTTTGTCAACATTTATATGCTGCAGCAGACGCCAGGTACGGATACCTACCGGTGCAGTACGACGTGGATGGTCCTCATACTTTCCTAGATTAGGATTTCTAAAGACAGACTCAAGAGCCGGGTGATTTGGTTGTCCTCTGAGACGAGCAAAATACGATAATAAAAGCTGGTCTCGTCTATCCCAAAGTGATGGTTCACCACAGTCTACCAGTAAGCTTGCAATAGGACTAGATCTAAACGCGCCTGTGGCAAGCCGAAGGAAAGCATGATGTACACTATCCAGCATTTTAAGCACGGTTTGACGAGCTGATGAGTAGGCCACACAACCGTAATCTAAACGGGAGCGAACAAAGGAATAGTAAAAACGTATCATACATGATCTATCGGCTCCCCAGTTAGTGTTAGTAAGGACTCGCATCATATCTAGAATTTTGGAACATTTTGTTTTCAATTCTTTTAAGTGTTTGACCCAAGTAAGACGGCTATCAAAAATTAAACCTAAAAACTTAACGTAAGTAGAGATAGTAATAGTCTCACCGTTCAGAAAAATTTGCGGAATAGAAGGGTTTCGTAGCCGAGAAAAAACTACACATTTTGTTTTTTCGGGTGAAAATGTGAAACCAGTAATCCTGGACCAAGCTTCAAGGTGATGTATAGTATTCTGCAGTAGTCTCTCTGCTGTAGGTGCCCAACGGCTTGCAATGTAGATAGCAAAGTCGTCAGCAAATAGAGAGCATGAGACAGGAGCCTGAACACATTTGGTAATATCATTTATGGCTACAGAAAATAAGGTGGCACTTAATACACTACCTTGGGGCACTCCATTCTCTAAGATGACACTATCTGAGAGCGAATCATCCACACGAACACGAGCCGTTCGGTGATTTAAGAATCCCCGGATAAAAGCAAGCATATTGCCCTTGATTCCCCATTTTTTGAGAGTGTTAAGAATACCACGTCGCCAGGCTGTGTCATACGCCTTTTTTATATCAAAGAAGATAGCGACGAGGTGTTGCCGATTGAGGAAAGCGTTTTGTATGGCTGTTTCTAGTGACACTAAATGGTCAATGGAAGATCGTCCTTGTCGAAAACCACACTGTTCTGGAGATAGAAAGCCATGTTTCTCCAAGTACCATGTAAGTCTGCGGTTTACCATTCTCTCCATTATTTTACACAAAACGCTTGTTAATGAAATAGGGCGATAGCTTGAGGGGTTCGTCTGGTCTTTACCAGGTTTTGGTACTGGTATAATAAATGCTTCTGACCAGCCGGGTGGGAAGACTTGTTCGGAGAATAAACCGTTGAAAATATTCAAAAGTTGTTGTAGTGCCGAATTAGGAAGGTGTGAAAGCATGGAAAGGCGAATGTTGTCCGGTCCAGGGGAAGTGTCCCGTGAATTTTTAAGTGCATGTAACAATTCTTTAAATACGAATGGAGTGTTTAATTCACCAACCGAATCACCAATGTTTAACGACAACACCTCCATTTGTATCTTGTACCGTTGAAAATCGTTATTATATGATGAGGTGAGAGACACCGAGCGGAAAGATTTTGCTAGACTATTTGCCACTTCCGAGGATGATGAAAGGAGTTCTCCTTCATCAATAAGACCAAGAATAGATTGTTTCGGTGATCCGAAGATTGCACGAATTTTCTTCCATACAGTAGACGTGGAAGTAGTGCGTGAGATAGTGCTCACGTATTTCGTCCATGAATTCCTCTTAGCGTCCAAGAATACTCGACGGCACACCGCTCTAGCCCTGCGGTATAAATTTAGATGTTCTGTTGTGGGCCTACGATTAAATTTACGTAGTGCCTGCCGTCGATTCCTAATAGCATTTTTGCATTCATCGTTCCACCATGGAACGAAAGGACGTCTAGGATTACCCGATGTTTGTGGGATATATCTGTTGGCATTCTTAAGTATCATGGATGTAAAAGAAGAATATTGGTCGAGGATGTTCGCTCCATCGTCATACTGAGATTGGAATGCTTTACAGTATCCGTTCCAATCTGCCTTTTCAACGATCCATCTCCGTGGCATTCTTTTAATCTCGCAGTCTACACCGAAACTAATAATAATTGGTCTATGATCACTGCCGTGATAGTCATCACAAATCGACCAATTAAAATGAGGGAGTACATTCGGTGAGCATATGGAAAGATCAAGGTTAGATACAGCACCAGTTGATAAGGACATAAATGTGTGTGATCCATTATTCAGTAGGCAAAGGTCAAAATCTTGTCTCAATCTGTTTATCATATTTCCTCGACTGGAGCAGAAGGTTGAGCCCCAGGAAATATGATGGGCATTGAAGTCTCCTACTATTAACGATGGAGATGGTATTTGTGTAAGGAGATTTGAGACATCTAAAGCACTGAACACAGTGTTCGGTGAGAGATACAGATTGCAGATATGCAATTTGAAGGGAATAGTGACCTTTACTGCAATAGCAGGAATGACAGTGGTTAGTTGAATTCTTGTAGCTGACACCCCATTCTTCATGAAAATCGCTACTCCACCACTCTCCCTACGGTCTACTTGGCAGTCGTATCTCTCGCAGAAGTATCCTCTAAGTGTAATTCGGTCATGTTGTAGAAGGTGAGTTTCCTGGAAACACATGATTAGTGGATCATGTGTGTGCGCCAGTACTCTAATATCTTCAATGCGGGACCGAATACCTCTAACATTCCACTGAATAATGTTCATAAGTGTAAAAAGCAAATAAATAAATAAATTTCGGAAACTATATAAAAATTAGTTGTACGTGATTCGGTTTTTCTTTTTTGAATTTTTTATTTTAAAGAACTCCGATGCCCTAGGGTCGGGTGGTTCTTCAACCATATCCTCCAGTATATGAGGAGATGGTGGAGGAGATTTATTTGAATGGGATGCTGTAGTTGACATCCCAGAAGAGATAGTTACGTGGGTTCCCTTTATGGGGAGCTTATTAGGTGGCTTACTGCCAGCTGTGATAGTCGCTATTCGTGGCGGTACGATTTTGGGATTAGGAACTTTCGTATGTATCATACTGTTTGATTCACTAGCTGCGATGGAGGACTTTTTATTCATTTTTGTCAGCTCTGAGATAGTGGCTGTAAGTGAAGCTACTTGATCAGATAGCATCTGAACAAGTTTTTTAAGCTCATTGCAGGATCCGCACTGCTGATTATTAGCATTTGTAGGAATTTGTTTAGTTGTAGCGGTGGCAAAAGATACGTCTGGTTTAACCAGGTTCCGTGAGTTGTTTATCTTTTTATATTCTCTACGTGCAGCCGGAAAAGATAGTTTTTGCTCCGTACAGATTTTGAGAATTGCCTTTTCTTCTTTAAAAGTTGGGCAATCTCGGGAGCGGGCTGTATGTGGACCACTGCAGTTTGCACATTTTTCACTTTCTTCGCAGTTAGTGTCGTTGTGACCTTCTTTACCACATTGAGCACAGATCTCAGTTTTCGTGCAAGATGTTGTAGTATGACCAAAACCTTGGCATCTGAAACATCGCCGTGGGTTGGGTATGAATGGTCGTACCCGAACCGAGAGGTAACCCACTTTGATCTTTTCTGGTGGAACAGGGAGACTGAATGTTAATATAAGAGACGGTGTCGGTTCTTCTGTTCCGTTCTGCCGTTTCATTATACGTTTCACCTCAACAACATCTTGGTGGCACAGCTCGTCAACTATTTCAGAGATATCTATATCCAGAAGGTCTCTACAAAAAATTACACCCCGGCTCGTATTTAGCGTTTTGTGGCATTCTGCGCTTATATTTATGCCACCCATATTACGGAGACGTAAGATAGATCGACTCTGCTCATCGTTGAATGTTTCAACCAGAATCGATCCGTCGCGTAATTTCCTGATATTCTTCGGGGAGCCACTTGCACCTGTTATGGTTTTGTTTATTAAAAACGGTGAGACCTTTTGAAGGGAGCCACCTTCCTGACTATTTCTGAGTACAATGAATCTGATATTTTTATATTTTGATTTTAAGAAATTCTGTTCAGTAGGACTTTTATCCTCGTCAGACGAAGCTGATCGAGGTCTCTTCGCAAGACTTAAATTGGTGGTTTTTTCAGATGGACCACCAACCATCATAGTGTTTATTATTGGAACTGAAATTTTGGTCCCACGAGTACCGGCGAAAAATGGACCACTCCAGCAGAGCGCACGCGTACTGGAGCTAGAGCTAAATACAACTGGGTTCGCCCTGGTGCCCAGAGGACATCGTTCGAGACTCATTAAGTAGAGCCATTCACCCATCGGCACGATTTGTTCCCACCTTGGGTTACGGTTGCGTTTCGTAAGATGTCGCAACACCACCGAGTGTAAATGGAAGAAATATCAGTGTAGGTTGTTGTTGTGTAATTGTGTATGTGTGTATGTTGTAATTTATGTAGTGTTCTTGGTGTAGTATATGTGTAAAATGTAAAATGTTCCGCAGCTCATTGTATAGTGGGAAGAAAAGCTGCGGAGGCTAGGCCCGTGGGGACGCCAACCCCCAAAGTCTTAAAGAATAAGACTCCCCGTCGGGGCATATATGTGATAGTGAACCAGCTTAACAGTCACTGTGATTCCCCGAAATCCAGTACATGTAGGCGTTTCAGTCACCAGATATCCTCGCTGTTTTCTAGGAGATTAACTGCTAGAACGTTTACATTTTTATCTAACCGCTATCTATATTTTTGAACCGAACGTTTGACCTCTTCGCGAATATAAGGTAATTGTAGGTAGTCGTGAATTTCTTTGTTCCGTGTGAACCACAG
Organism: Lycorma delicatula; assembly: GCF_047948215.1. Taxonomy (NCBI): domain Eukaryota; kingdom Metazoa; phylum Arthropoda; class Insecta; order Hemiptera; family Fulgoridae; genus Lycorma; species Lycorma delicatula. Next base: position 200,318,466 of record NC_134456.1, read on the forward strand.
TGCCTCTGCAATGGGTTTCGCCAACTTATTCTCGAAACGTGGTATAATCTCAATTGTACTCTAGCTTGTCGTACCCTATAACTCTATGCCATACGTCTAAATCTTTTTAGAATCACCTTGTACGCCAAACGTTTGTTGGACAACGACTAGTGTGAATTTCTGCCTAACAATCAATAAAGCTGCTTGTACCTAACAGTTAAACACAGTTTAACTGTTTCCCTTTATCTCTTAAGCGGTACTTCCACGTCAAACGACGATCAAGGTGGAGCTCAAGGTATCGTACGCAGTCAAGAGTATAGGATGAAAATGTCGTCTAGGTAGACCCGGGGATAGTCACCATTTCTTATCACAAACGTAATATAACTTTATTTATGCTGATTCACCTTTATTCTAAATTTTATTAACCATACGCCGATCAAGTATAATAACGATTGCAGCTTTGCTAAGGGTAATTGTAGGTGACATGGTCGAGAACCGGAAGGTCCGCGTATCCATGAATTGTAATTAAAAAATATATTATTGTATATATTATGAAGCAGTTCTATTTTGATATGTACGCGTAAATGTTTAGTAAATAACAAACAAAATTATATTTTTTCTATGGACTGTGCATTCTATTTACAGCTATTGTAGCAAAAGTTGAAAAGAATAATATTTTTATTTTTTTAGAAATACTAAAAGAAGTTTTTTTCGATATTGTCAATGCTACAACGTGCGGTAATTAGAAAATACACAAGTCAAATCAGTAAATTTAAATTAAGGCTGTAATTCAGGAGCAAACTAATCATCTTTTAACACGGTTTTTGTTTTTGTTTTTCTTAAATATACAAGAAACCTTTTTTCATTTTAAGATAGTTTTAAAATAAGATTATCAAATTAATATTGTTTACAAATCTAAAAAATAATGTTTTACGGTGGTTTTCTGTAAAATAATCATTATAAAATACATGTATATCATTAAAAATTCACTGAACGATTCAACCAACTTTACCAGATACTTAAGAATTATTTTATAAACAAGTAACTAGAATTACAAATATTTACTTCTAATTTGTTGTGTTTTGTAGTTGCTTAAATTTTACATTTCCAAAAAAAAAAAATATGTTAGTTAACGGTTATTCTTTCCACTCAAATTACAATTAACAAGGAGAAAAAACAATCAGTTAAATGTAAAAAAAAATCATTATACATATTATATAAATTCTTAATATATTTTTTCTTAGTACGATTTTTACTTTTGATAAAGATACTGTGTCATTAAAGATACCGTCATCTTTCACGGTGCAAACTAGAGTATAACCAAATCAAAAATTAGGTTCTTTAGTTCTAATTAGCAAGAAAATATACGTATAATAAAAAACGGTGTGACTTATTTATAAATACAAGCATTACGTAAAAACAACAATAACAAAGCCGTGTTGTTTAACAAATAACAAAGTTGTGTTGTATTTTGAAGAGAGATGAACAGGCACTTTAAATTAAGTAAATTTTAAATGTAAGTTTAGTTTTTCATTAAAATATGTATAATTGTTATCTAGCCATTATTGAAATTATATTCAACTAGTATAAAGAAATAAGTGAAATAATAGAAGAATAGACAAAACAGTGTTGTTTTTTTAAAATTTACATTACAAAATATTAATAGATCCTGAAATTATTAATATTATTAGTTGTTAATATGCATACATCCTGTAAAAAAACGAAAAATGGTATTACAATATATTATGGTACTTAATGACACTAACTAAATTTAGTGCAGAGGTTAAACAATACCAACAAAAAGCGTTAAAATTGGGTGCACAGTCTCAAATACATTTACCAATTTCTTAAAATATTAAAGATACAGCTACAAAAGAAATAAATAAAACAAGAATCGAAGAACAATGCCAACCACCAATAGATATAACCACCAATTTCCAGTAAAGTGGTTAGTTGACTTAAATAATGAAATTAAAATCGTACAGATTTATCACAATGAAAAACCGTTATCTGGCGTGAAAGTCATTTGCTTGATATGTTAAGTAAAATGTGAAAAATATTGAATGAAAAAAGGAAACGTAATCCATTATATCCAAATAAACAGATAGATTTTATGAAAAAAGTCTGTCAAACTAAAATCGTCAGTGTTAACAAAATAAAAAGTTAACACATATTAATAACTCTTGAATATTAGAAAGATTACAGAATGAAAACAGGTTAAAGGTGGGCTTTATCTCGGATCGGGTTTTGTCCCGATCACATAGTGTAGCTTCATAGTAATTCAGCTTATAGCTGTTGTTGTCACTGACGTCAATGAAATTGAACCGTATATAAACATTTCTTTGTGATAAATGAATTTGAATAGAGCATTTAGAAGGAGTGATTAGTCAAAGTGCCACGCTGGGCTAGACACAGTCATTCATCATGGCACTAAACTGTAACCGTACTTCAAGTTCCAACTCCGAGCATAGCGCCGTCGTCTTCTTGCATTGCGATCCTTTGCAGGTTCATCGATCAACGGTTCCAATCATTGGCTCAGTCAAAACAACCCCTTCCACAATCCGATCCCTTTATGCTGCAAACTTATATGTTACTCCTCACAGCTTGACTTGTCACAGGAATCCACCACCACTCCCTTTCAGGAAATATATCCTTTAAATTCTACGATATGACTTAAAATTTAATCTCATACAAACTTTTCCACCATATTTCATCTTTTTATATATGACAAATTAAAATAAAGCGACTTCAATTTTGAATGTCTTTCAAAGAACTCTTGATTGAAAGCTTTTTAAAACATTTTCTATCCGTATACGTGTAATTATTATGCAGAAAGTATTATACGCAGAAATAAGTATTGGGGATATAATAACTTATTAATAGATTTAACTATACATTTTTCAAAACTCCAATTTTTCTAAGTAAAGATTATTTTAAATATTGCTTTAAAAATATTGAGCCGGATAACAAAGTGGAATTCCCCCAAAAATAAATGTGATTTTAAGATAAAAGGAAAACAGAATGATTAAAAATTCATATTAATATATAAACTGTAATAGAATTCAAAAGTTGTGATCAAAATATCTTGCTTGAGGAAAGAAAAGACATTTTTATCGCAGAAGACCTACAATTAATTAATATATTACTGCTTCCTTTATTTCACGTGAGTATGAATGAATCGAATTTATGTACTGTAGTAAGCATTTAAATAGAAGTAATGATTTCAGTTGACGAAATTAAATTAATATTTATTATTTAATCACTAAATAGTGATTAATAAATAATAATTAATAGTGATTTGTCTTAACAATTAATAATTGTTAGGACAAATTTTAAGTTAGATAATCTTTACTCTGGAGCCAAAAAAATTTATTAAAAAATGATCAAAATCAAACAAAATAAAAAGGAAAAACTAAGACTAAATTCAAAACATGGTAAACACAATATAAATAGACAATTCTACCCCTTGTTTAATAGTTATTATTATAATCAATAAAAAGTCTAAAGATTATTGTTTCAAAACGTATTTTTTTAAATTATATCTTAAATATTTGATCTTATGCTTTTAAAAATTTGATTTGAATATATACGTTACTACCACCTTTATGAGATAACACTATTATACCTAAAATTGTGTTGCTTTTAAAAATTAAAAATGTTAATGATTTTTCCGGAACCTTTTATCAGAGTTCATTTTGCAATTCCTTGGGTTGAATAACCAGTGGCGTTGTTATCATGTGGTCGGGAAATGCATTTATTGTACGGTTAAACAACTTATATGATCAGAGTTTTTCTTTTCATTCCTGTAGTTTTTTTTTTTATAAAGTGTATTTCTAAATTTATTACTATTAAAGCGTGTAAATCGATCGTGATTTTAAAATGGTGTATTACACACGATTATTACGTGACATTGTATACATATTATTTTTTTTTGTGAAGTGTTTTACAAACGTTGATGTTGATGTGCTTTAAGAATCACATATAATTGTTACAAAATTGTACAATAAATTAAAACCTCGTAATCACAATTTTTCAGGAATATACAAATTAAATTCCATTGACTGGAATAAATAATAAAATTGATACAATTCATATAAGTATGGAAAACAAGGAAAATAATCTTGACAGATCACCTCATACAAACAGAAAACACATACGAAGTTATTATAATTGAAAATTTTACACACGATACCTAAAAATTCGCGACTTTTAAATTATTGAACAAAATAACATTTACAGGTATATTACATTGTACAAAAATAATGTACTCCTACTTTAAAAAAAAAGTAAGGCAACAAATACTAAACAAACACTATTTGACAAGATATGAAAAGAGTTTCTTTGGTGAACTGAGGTGGAAGCCAATAAAAGCATTGCCATAGCACATAATTCTATCGTAAAAAATCTTTACAGAAGCACAGTTTCCAATTTATTTCTGCCACTCAATAAAAAATTATAGAATTAATTTCTTCCTGGTAAGGGGAATAATAATAATTACTATAATACTTAAACTACCAAAGAACGTTAAAAGATTTTAGAGAGTAGTATAACGTATTATTATCATTTAAATGAACTCAATTGAATAAACGAAGCCGGTGTAGGTTCTATAAAAAGAAATATAAAACGAACACAGAATTTAAATAGACAGTTTATATGACAAGGAAAGAAAACGGATAAGAGGAAATTAACAACAGATGATAGGTTATACAAAAGAAGTAATAAGAGCAAAGAGAAAAGAAGAATTCTTGTTAACTTGTAAGCTATAGAAAAGTACAAAGACAGCAAAGAGAGATAACGAAAGCGCTCAGTAAAATACATTAAAGAGAGAAAGAGAAGCATTAAACAACAGAGAACTACCTCGATTCTCTTTAAAATAAAGGATGAAATACTATGATCTACATCATTTAAGAATGTGAGACAGCCCGTAAAAATCGCGCGCATAGTTTAGTTTAAAACATAAGAAATAAGCGACCCAGTCGGTAGATCTTAAACGGGAAGAATAGTTCGAGTGAGGAGTAACAGCAACGCATGCAAGTACGTGCAAGCGATCCCAGTTTACAAAGGAAGACGTACTGAGTTGTGAAAACAGCGGAATTCATTGTGGAAGGAAGAGGTGTTCGTAAGGGTGAGGGCATGATAAGGATAGAGTGAGAAGATTTTGTTTGGCACGTGGTTCTCAGATCCCAGGGGGAAGGATCCGATGTAACGTGCTGCGAATTCCTTACTTCTATTTTGAAATCGAATAGTATCACAAAAACGTACATATATTTTTAATTTTCTTTTTGGTAATATAAGTAAATACACATACTGGCACAAATACGTGCAGTAAGAATAACTGTAAGTTATGCAAAACTTAACTTTAGGAAGCGAAAAATTCAGGATATAAAGTAGATTTATATAATTTGATCAACCGTTAAATCATAAAATAAAAATTTTCTACATTATTCAAAATGTATTTTTAGAAAAAAAAATAATTATAAGTGTTTTTTTTTTTTTAATCTAATTTATTTTTCAATGTTCGACCTATCAGAACAGTGCAGTTAATAAGGAAATATTTAAAAAGAGCAACGTAAATTTAATTTAACGATGGATAGGGAAATTTAAATCGGTTCAGTGCCATCATCTTGAAGATTACCTATCTTACGAAAATCTGGTTGAAAAAATTCGCCAGCCTTATTATAATCTGATCATAAGGAAGAAAATAAAATTTCATGTAGATGCTCAAATGTTTTTTAATGACGAAGAAGCAATTTATACTAGAAGGTTTCTTCAAATCATTTAATAAGGTATAACGACATACTTTCAAACTCAATACTTTTATTAGGTGTTGCTTAAGAGACAGAGACACTTTCTACGAGAGATATCTTTAAAGTAAAGACCTCTGGGAAATTTCTCTTCTTAAGGTTGGCGAATCTATGCCGTTCATGGCCACACTAGTAATGTACACACTACATTGTTGTCTGTAAGTTGTCGCGTTGTAGTATCTTTGATTACGTGTGAGTTGTTCCGTTATAAAATGAATAGGAAAGTCGGTGTTGTCGCCGAATGTGAAATACGTGAAGTCATACGTTTATTAAACCATCAAAACGTTAAGCCGGCTGAAATTCATAGGCAGTTGGTTGCTGTGTACGTTGATAATGTAATGAATGAAATAAAATAAACCAAATTAAGTTGACAAAAAGTCGGTCTTGTGTAGAACTGCGCAAGAATTTTTTTAAATTTTTTTCATTGCAACTAATTTGATAGATTTATGAATTTTCGAAGGTCTAAAAAACCGTTTATTGACCCTAAACTTTGGGCCTAATATTCTATATAAACAAAATTAAGAGATTTTCCAGCGCCTAGCATACGACATCACTAAAATGTATTCCACAGTCAATCTTCAGGTAAAAAACCGTAAATGCATTTTGAAACGCTTTTACCATATGTACACTGAACTATTTAACACTATAACATCATCTTAAGAAATGAGTTTACTTCAGTTGTATACAAATATATTCTTTATTTTAAAACGGCTTCTCATTGAATGAATTCACTTACAAAAATGCTTTACACCCGTTCCTACACTATATTCATAAATAGGCAGTACTAAATTAGGTTTTCTGGGTAAGTATGATGCCTCAAAACCTTTCTCCCTATTTGCAATGCCTAAACATGTATTAAGTATGTGAAACTGTGAACTTAATGTTAAAGAATGATAAGGTTTTAAGAACATTGAAACATTAGATGAAAAATATATACGATCTCGATGAAGTAAAATCAAATATTAATGACCTTAAATGAAATTAAATTAAAAGACAAAAATACTTTTTGAGAATAAAAATCTGGAACAGAAATTTTCTTAAACAAGAATAAAAAAGAAAACAATGTCAGTGTACTTCACATATAATAATAACAATCATATTTTGCTTCTAATGGAAGTGTCTTGAATTTAGGTTTTAGAAGAGGGGGGTATCGTACAATTTAGTCAACGGAAACCGACACAATGGAACAAATCAGTAAAACGTAATAGATAAAATTGAACACTAGTTGTGTTAACATTAGCACATCGAAAAGCACATAAAATGATAAAAAGATAAAGGGACTGAACGATTGAACTAAAATCTAAAAATAATGCGAGACAAGTGATAATTTAACACTATGCCGAATAAAAGAAGTTGCTAATAAATTCTTATAGCATGTAAAATTTAAACCCATCGATTTGCTGAAGTTACTATTCTAAGTTTCACGTAAGTGTAGAAAGCGAAAGAGAGATAACAGTATAATATAATTGATAATTTAATTCAAGTATGGCAAACTTAGAATTTCACTATCTCTAACTTTTATAATACCTGAATAAATCTAAAGACAGCAAAGCTGAGTAATATTTATATTAGAACTTATTATGATGCATCTACATTACCAATTTGTTCTCCTAACTAAATCTGTAACACAGCTTTTTTTTAAATATAAAAACTAGAGATATTAATTGTTTAGAACCGCGTTTAAAAATTAAAAATATTCTATAATCAATAAATGAAGATTTATTATAATGTAGATCAAGACTTTTTAAATTTAAATTCAATTTTTTAAAAATATCAATAATTATGCATTAAGACAAATATATATATATATATATATATATATATATAAAACCGCATTCCGTCAGTTAAAATGTAAAGAAACGTTTTTAGATCTACCAAAGACAAAAAAATCACATTCCACGGAATGTAATTCAGTATGAAATAATACAGAATTACATGATAAGATAAACAATCTTATTTATTAATCGCCATTAAAAATTTCAACTACTTAAAATTCTAAGATGTAATTAAATGATCGAATGATAACACGTGATCGAATTAACCCGTTAAAAAAACCGGTAAAATTATTTTTTTGAACAAATAATATCTATTACCAAAGAACAGGACTTTTTAATCTCTAAGAATTTTTTTCGCCCATAGAAGACAAATTACTTATATTTTTGAAGCAAAAAAAATCATCAAAACATTAAGCTGACATATTCATATAATTCCATTTTTAATAAATAATTCGTTTAATACGGCATTCAAAAAGAACAAATTTCTCCATCTTTCTGTAAAACTTTTAGTAACTCCCTACAGTTAATAAATATTACTTCAATAAATTATAAAAAAGAAAATCCTGTTGTAACAGAAATTACAAGAATTTTAAAAATTCTTCTTTTACTAATGGTTTTATACTACTTATCAGTCTCATCAAAAAGTACCTAAGAAACACATTTACTTAGCGTAATACGCTACGTAGACTAATAATATTTCAGATGTATTCTCTTTCTTTTAATCATTCTTTTTCACTTACAAAGTCATGCAATATAAACGCAAGCGCACGCACAAATGAACATACACAGTAGTACGAGTGAAGTCGAGAAAAGAGCTTGACTTATTCAATTAATTCATAACGTCTTAATTAAAGAGACTAAATTAAGATCAACAAGACCTTTCATCTCAACGTCTCTAAAACAGGGAGATAAAAGACAGCATTAGCTAGTTAGTTCAAGAGAGAGGAAGAACATAGAGTATATGCTTTCTCCTCTTATTGATGCTTATATCTAAATGAATTTTAAAATAACACTAAAAATAAATGATAAACTTCAAGCCTAAAACCGTTTGAAAGACGAAGAAATATGTCATAAAATCTAAGATAAATGGGAAAATCTAAACATATTTATAAGAAATAAATTAACAGGAAAAAGGAAAACGTAAAAAAAATTCACTTTTTTATTAAATTATTTCAGCCCATTATAAATGAGATGCCAAAATATTATTATACAAAGTTTGTTTCATGCCATTTAGGTGTATTAAGCGCAATGAGGATCATGACTCTGCAGCTTGCTCTAAGAAAAGAGGCTTTAGCCAGTAGTGATGGTAGTGATCTTGAAAATTACAAGGGTGTGACGTATTTTATGAAATTAGAAGGAATAATTTACTTCAAGAAACATATTGTATTACGGTTTAAAATCCTGAGGAAAAGGTTACGTTGACGGTAGTAACAATATATACATCATCAACAGTTTCCTTCGTACAAAGTTGTAAATAACTATATATAAGTCAAAATACTCGTGCTTAAGTATTGGTAGATTCTCTTAATATAACTCAATAATCGTTTATAGGAAAAAATTCTGATAAATCTAATTTAAATCTCTGAATTTAAAATGAGTAAACTCTCATTTAAAATTATTTTGTGGAACAAAAATAGCACCCAAGAATAACATATATTTTCAGCTACATACAAAACAATTATTTTATTAATTTTAGAGACTTATTTATCTCGAGAGAAATTTCAACGGGTATAAAGCTTATTTGTACAAACTACAAATTAAACACCCAAAAAGAAAAGCCTTACGCTTAGACTACGATAATTATTAAAAAAAATAAATAAATAAGCGCTTTACAATCCAAAAATCCCTTTCGGTACGCCGGAAGGCGGAGGTAGATATCACCGGTGCTTAGTAGGGGATAAAAAAGATTCCCCCTTAAAATTAAGAAAAACTTCAAATCCACTCAATACGACAATGGTTGTATGTGAAAAAAAGTTCACATGTTTAGCATACAACACGCCCCATCTTTTACAATTCCAACAATATTTTGATCATCCCTTGCCGTAAGAGTTGGTCATATCAAAAATTGTTGCAGACAAAAGTTTTAGGTAATGTTTAGAGAACTAACGATCACTTTAAACCCATTCAATACTGTACCTCGTAAGGGAGGTATGATTTTTTTTTGTCTTCGAAACCTTTTTTTTCCACTCCCTGGGATAATGGTTGGTGACATCAAAAAACTTTACCTAGATAAGTTTTAGGTCCTCATCCAAAGAATAGTAGGAACTTTAAACCAATTCAATATTTTAATTCATAAGAAAGTTATAACGATGTTTTTGTGTTTTTCGAAAAAGCCCACCCATTTTCACTTCCATGGTCCGAGTTTGGCCGTTAACAAACTCGACTGAGATTTTGGGACGAGTTATTTTAAAGGAAACATTTTTAAATGATTGGCGTAAAATTACGACAGTTATAGTGTTCACAAGAAAGTGAAATATATATATAATATTATTTATTATATATATATATATAAACTTTTGAGCTGACGGTGGTTTTGGGGTCTGGGGGATGTGAAACAAGAAGATATGTCGAAATTTTTCGGAAGTCGAATCATGGTACCCATTACAATAGCCATTAAAATATTACACTTTCTTATGAAATTTACTTAAAATTTCAAATAGATTATCTTGTTTAGTACTACTGCTACTACTACTAATTGAATTGGAAGCCTTTTAACAGTTTCTGCAATTTACTGTAGGTATCAAAAAATCGGTGACTTAGTCATATACAGCAGTTCACTCAGTATTCTGGTGACAAAACACAACATAACAGCTATTAAAAAGTTAAACACTATTTTATCGAAATGAAAAATTCACGTTATTTTAAAGATAAATAAGGTCGCTTTTATCCTATACCATATTCGTATTGTCGTGCAAAGTGACGAAACAAACGAGTATTAAACGCATGATGCGTTTAATGGACATCAATGTGCAATACAAATGCACCAGTGTGCGATATAAAAGGATGTACTGTTTGCTGCTGAATTTGAAAATGTTTTAAACGTGTGATCAACGATGGAAGTAATGATGATATCACTAACCAATAATACGTATCGAGATCAATGAGTGCTTAAATACTTTCCAGCTGTCACCTCCAATAAAATTTTATATCCTTATTACTTATTACTAGATCAGAATTCTACAGACTAATCGGCCTAATTCACAATTCACATTACATCTAAAATGTTTGAAAAATAGCTGTTACAACAAATAAAACTTAACAAAAAAAAAAATTCATAACCACAGTTCTTTTTAGGGCGAGAAACGTTAAAATAAAATTTATTCACAACCTTGGTACCAAGGTTTTTCGAGTAAGAAGGCACAAAGTTTCGAGTAGTGCAGCCACAAAGAGGCAGCTACAGTTTACGTCTGGTACTTCACTCATTGTGTAGAGTGAAAATGAAAATCTCTCATGGTTACTTTATAGTGTGCAAATCATTTCTACTAGACATATTTTTCCGTGTTAAATCTTTTTTCTTTGGTTTCATATACACCCCTCCCGGAGCCGGAGCCGGACCCGCAATTAAACATAACTCAGCTCCGAGAGGTGTCGATGCCAACTCAACCTAACCAAGACCCACACGGGTCTTGGTCGTAACAATTGCCTGCCTCTTACCCGGGTCCTCCGAGGGTGCCCCAGCAGGGTGTCGGTTTTAACAGCTCGAGGGTGATGGAGTCCTCGTGTCTCATCATCGTTGCCCATCCTGGCAAGCTCCGACGAACGAAGCTCCACAGGAGGCTGTCCGTCATCCCCTCGCTACCTCGTCATCCCTGCCTTTGTGTTGCATTATCGTTGTTATGTATTTTGACACAGCTCTGAATTTGTCGACTCCAAGTAGCATGTTTGGTACAATCGTGTCTACATCGAGGGGTCCAGTTCCATGTTAAATTTAAGACATTTGTACTTCACTTATCGCAAAAAAAATAGAAGTATTCCCAAAAAACGTGTTCCGAGTCCACTTTTGCCCTCAATATTTACATCTGATCTTTTTTGGTAGAGAACGCTATTTCAAAATTCTCCAGATGAATCATCTAATCTCGTTAGCGACATATGATTCTACTGCCATGGATTTCAACGAATCTCAACAAAGCTGAAAGATAGTACAAAATTTGTTTTCTATATATTTCTTAAAAGTAATGATGAGAATTCTGTTATTGTCACATCAGAGCGATGTGTCTGAATGAATGAATGAATAATTTTTGTCTTCTTAGATTAATGAAGAAATCTCCAAATCAATTCAAACACTTAATTTCAAGATGATGTCTCTCAGCTAGGCAACCGATCAATATAGTTTACATTATTGATCGTTTTCAGAATAGATTGTCTCCTAATACGACAATGTTTCTTGGACTGTGAATCGTCTGATCCCGTAGGATGCAATTTTTTTTGTTGTGAGGATATTTGAAGAGTATGAGACCCACCCCCCCACTAAACTTTGATGAAATAACAGAAAAAGATTTTCAAGGAATTAGCTCAATTCTTCTGGATACAGTTACGTCGTGTAATAGTAAATATAAAAAGTCGACTTAACTAAAGTGTGAATTGAAATGGCTGCCATCTTTCGGATGTAATATTCAGAACTTAGAAGGCTCATAAGGAAAAGTTAAAAGCTATTAAATAAACTGAAAATTTGTAGCAAATTTCATTAAGTGTATAAATGAAAGCATCTGTTACACTCATCAAAAGGAAAACGATGATTAATAAAATAAATAATATTGTAAAAAAAATATATACTTTCGTTATTAATTATTCTTTGATATATTTGAAAATATTAAAATATAATTTTAAAAAAACAATTTAAGATGATTTATGAACAAGATACATTTTTATCTATAATAATAGTTTGGATTTAATTTTTGTAATTTTAAATAAAAACCATGTTCAGTTTTAAATAACACGATATTTAGTATATTAAAAGAAAAAGACTGAAACTAAACTAATCAAATAATTACCTTGAGAGTAAATATATATAAGTATGACGTACATTTGAATAAGTATGGTTTAAATGAATAACAACGAAAAAGCTATTATTTAGCTACGAATGGTAACCAGCAGAACGGGTGACCTGTAGTGCATCACAGTAGCAATATATTATTGATAGTGGGGTCAAAAGGGTTAACCAACCAATCAATTGCAAAGTTAAAATCAGATACATTAGTATAGTGTAAATACACTAATTCAAAATTGTTGTCAAAATGGATGTATTTAATTTCCTATTGCGTATATGGTAGATATAATAAGAAGGAGGAAAGTAAAGTCAAATACATCAAACACACAAGAAGTAAAATAAAATCTAATTTTCAGTTTCTCAGATAAAAATGATCATTAAAATATACCTTCATGTCTAGAATGACACACTATTCCCATTATCATTATTGTTAGCTGAAGCTGCCTGAAGGAAGGGATGAGCTTATGTAAACAATGTTTACTCTACTGAATTGTTGAAGCGTATTTCACTCAAAACCTATCTCTATAATGTTGCATAATGATCTTTTTCATAGTAATGATTTTAGATATGTAACGATCAATCAGTTGTAAGTAGAAAATATTCAAAAATAATGATTACAATAGCAAGAAACTACAACACAAAAAGTTTTATCAAATTTAGTGATTGGTACGTAAAAAGCTGAGTGAATAATTTGTAATGATTCGACAACGCTTAGAGGAGCGTTGATGGAAACTATTGTAACGATAACTGCCAATGAAACAACGATACGTGCTAATCCACCTCCCGACAATAATTAACGATCAACTCTAATCAATAGGGATGTAATTAAAAACATATTCCGAGTATTTACTCGGAATGTAATGGCTAATTTATTTAAATTAGCCATTACAGAATTTATTGAGATGTTGCAAGTCAGAATAAGATTAGATTTTCAATTGACAAATAAAAAATATTTTGGAAAATTATTTTGGTACACAAAAAATAAGCTAGTGAAGTCTAAATATTGATTACGTTTTAGCAGTTTGATGCTGGATTTGTCGAATACTCATCAGAATTAATAAAAGATGTAAATTTTTTTACAGTTATGATCTTATTTCAAGAATCGTCCATAAAGTCACAGTTAAATCAACATCATCTGTTAACTATAAAGAATTTCAAACAATTACACGGAACTTCAGTGATAATTTTTCATAATGTATTTTTTTTTTGTAAGATTAATAAGCTCCTATCTCAATAAACTCTCTTACTGCATTATTTTATAAAACACTACGCCTTACTAATGACATAAATACAAAATTTATCGTAAAATTTTCAAAATTAATAATTATTATAAGAATAATTATTTATTTTTTACATGGTTTATCATCTTTAAAAACATATGTTTTTAATTATATGAACAATTATGTAACTAATTTTGATTTAATAATCAGCTAATACTACAAATGTAAAATTAGCTTTGATCTATTAACGGTTTTGATTACTAGTGTGCAGTATTACATTACGATTAGATTCAACTCCTACTGTTGAATTCTGTGAGAATGTTGAGAGTTTCAGATCGGAAACAACCATTACATAGTAAGCTACAAGTGGAAATTTCATTCTACAATGGAAAACTATACTTATTTTATTATTACAGAAATATGACTGTTATCTAATTACAGGGGCTTTGTATGGAGTTAATTTTAAAACATTATGTTTTCAAGTAAATTTTGCATTTAATGATTAAACTTCCACGATAATATAATAAAAATTCTCTGAAGTTTCTTTTGTTAAATAATTAGTAATTATGATATTAAGTACTTTATTTTAAAATAGCCAACGTAATTTATTTCCTTATGGATGGACTGTGCATTTCATTAGTTTAGCAAATATTCAATCAATTTGTGGGATGGATTAGCTCCCTCAACAAAATAAAATATGCGTAATCTTTTCTCTGTTTATTTTAATTCAAATTTCCAAAATGATAAGAAAAAATCTGAGAGTATTACCAAAAAGGATTAACGTAGACTAATCTCATTTTTTTAATAATTGTATCCTGAATTAAATTTATTTTATTCGTTTACTCTTTATTTGAATAACGAAACAGAATTAATTAGCACAACTAAACATCATAAAGATAAATATTACACAATATTCTGTTTTAATGTTGTAGAAAAACATAATAATGCCCTCTAGAAATTGTATTTATATATTAAATGAATGTATATTTTATTAAACCCATTCATAAAATAATTTGAGTGAAATTTTCATTCCTATATATATGAACCTATTCTTTTTCAGTTATTCTATTTCCAGTTTTTTTATAGATAAATAAATAATCCATTAAATATATATTTGTCAGTAAAAAACTGTATTTCATTAAAAAAATATTTTACAATAATTACTTTTCCATAAGGGGCTATTCAAATATAATAAACTTGTTTAAGAAAATAATCTAATAAAAAGACAGAAAAACACAGTTTCATTGCGTTCTAGTTTGAAGCAGATAAAAAATAACCTTCATTTAAAACCGATCAGGGTTAATATTCAAAGAAGCCGAGTGGCAGGCATAATGTTTTGAACGCAATATGCCAAATTAGTGGGCAAAATAACCTCTTGGATGTACTAAATCTCTCTTCATCTGGTAGATATTGCTTGTTTTACTGTTTCATCAAACTATTATTAGACAAAAAGAATTAAGAAGAGTTTCTATAATTTTAATATAAGGAATATATACTGCTACTCCCTATAATCCATCATTACTAATGGATCGATTTCTTTACATGATTTTACAAAACACTGAGTAACTGGTAATGTACGTTCACAAATGAAACTATGAGCAACGTCTTTACTTTACAAAACCTAAGTTTCATGTTCAAAAAAATATTCGTATTTTTTTATAATTTTCTTATCCATACCATTACTGGATTAATTGTACTGCCAGTAGCGTAAACAATTTTTATATATGCTTTTATAATAAATTCTACTCGTATCAAACTTGATATTAGCATTTCTTCTTAAAGCGTTTTTCTTATTTGTATATAGAGTGTTACCAAAATGGCTGTACTTTTTCGGATTCTACTTGTAAAACTTAACAAAAAATATCCCTAGGAAAAATGACAATTTCTCCTTTGTTCTCCCACTGACCACAATTTTGTTATTTCTATATAAAACTTTTATATCTCAAGTTCGGATAGATAAATCACATTAATATTTGGTAAGCGTCTTGGTAATAAAGTTTTAGAATTAGTAAAAAATCTTAAAAAACATTTGCAAATTACAAAATGGCGGTCATGTTTATTTTTCAATCCGTTATATCTCCATAATTATTATATTTATCAAAATTTATGTAATTTGCTAAAACATTAAGCGTTAGATTATATAATTTTGTGTCTCTTTTCATATCCTCCACTTTAGTTCAATTCCATTAAATTTTATTTGATTTTTTTGTAAATTCTAGTATAGTAAATTAGTATCAAATTAGATAATTTTCAAACAATAAAGTTAAATATAAAAAAAAAAAAAAATTATATTAGTTGTTCACTTTTGAATAATTTTACACAACCACTATTACTGCTGATCATGTTAACAATGTAAAAATGCAATGCGCAACATTTAAAAAAGAAAAATCATATGATTTTACATTAATTTTAACCCACCGTTTACTTGTGTTTGTTTAACACTTAGTGTCGCCGGCCTCGGTGGCGTGAGTGGTAGCGTTTCGGCCTTTTATCCGGAGGTTCCGCGTTCGAATCCCGGACAAGCATGGTATTTTCACACGCGCTACAAATCATTCGTCTCATCCTCTGAAGAATGCCTAACGGGTGGGTTCGGAGGTTAAACAAAAACATTCAGTGTCATGTTTATTTTATAAATTTTGTTGTTTTATCATCATGGAGTTTGAATATTCTTTTTCGGAAATGTGTGACATGCATTTAATGTATAGTTTACCACCTGAAACATGGCAGAAGCAAAAAAGACTGTATGAAAACAGGTTTCCTAATAGACGTGTGCCAGATAAAAAACTTTCGAAAGACTTCACATGCGACTTAGGAAAACAGGTTCATTTTCACCAGGAAATCATAACCGTGGTAGACCAAGGAGTACTAGGATTATTGAATTAGAAGAAAGTGTTGTAAGTCGTGTGAAAGAAACACCTGATAAAATACACGTTCTCTGGCAGTGCAAGGTGAGGACCACTTGACAGGGTGGCGGATTTTAAGTGGTAACTGTCTTTGCCCTTATCAATTGTAGCGCGTACAGGGGCTGACTGCCGATGATTTTCCACGTAGATTGGCTTTCTGTAATTCGTTCGAAGAACATTAATTGAAAACCCTTTATTTTTGGCAAGCATTCTGTTTACAGATGAAGCTTCGTTTGACAGAAATGGTGTTCAAAACTATCACAACCAGAATATATGGAGCGACCAGAATCCTCATGGTACATTCTAAAGTAGCCATCAACAAAGATTTTCCCTAGAAAATTTTTAATGATTTTTTAATGAATGCAGGTATTTTTAATGAATATCTTTTGGGTCTTGTCATTCTACAAAATCGTAAATTGAAAAAATTATCTTGTTCATTCGACTGAAAATCTTCCACATTTGTTGGAAGACCTGCCTCTACAATTAAGAGGAAATATGTAGTTTTACCACGATGGAGCTTCAGCACATTTCAGTCAGTAGGTATCTGATTTCCTGCATTAAACTTTCCATGAAAAATTGATAGGTGGCGGGGTAGCCAATGCCCTGGTCTGTCCGATTACCTGATTTTAACCATCTCCATCAATGATTTCAATCATTGAAATATATTATTTATTCAACCCCAATAACCAACATTGACGATCGTCAACAAAGGATTTAAAATGGATTTCAAAAAATTAGGAATACTCCCGGAATTTTTGAACGGTTAAGACAATCTCTCCGACAAATACTGGAAACTTGTGTAATTTCTAATGAAGGACACTTTGAGCATCTCTTGTAACTTTTAACAACTGTTAACTGTTTAATAAAAAAAAAAAAAAAAATACATCTAACAATTAACGTAAGATTATAACAGGTAGTTGTTTTATTTTTTTTAGTTATTAGGTATATTGTGGAAAAGTTATTATGTAATTTGATACTAATTTACAATAATAGCATTAACAATAAAAAAAAAAAACACATTTAATCGTATTGAACGTTAAGTGGAGGACATGAAAAGAGAATCAAAATTACATCACTTTTCTGTCATAACTAGGCTATTTATTAACAGATTTTAAATTATAAAATGTCATTTTGTTTAAAATCAAAGGCTTAATATTTTAGTAAAAGATACATCTTAATAAAAGTAATATTTATGGAGATATAACAGATTGAAAAATAAACATGGCAGCCATTTGGTAATTTTCGAAGGTATTTAAGTCCTGACTTGCTGCTAATTTTAGAACTTTATTGTAAAGACGCTTACCAAATATTAGGTAATTCCTCTATTCGAACTTGAGGTATAAATTTTTATATAAAAATAAAAAAATGGAGGGCAGAGGGAGAACGAAGGAGAAATTGCCATTTTTTCAAAGAGTAGAATCCTATAAAGTTAGCCAGCCCACCATTTGGAAACACTCTGTATAAAAATAAGAAAAACGCTTTTAACAAGAAATGCTAATACCAAGTTTGATATAATTTATTATAAAAGCATATATAAAAATTGCATACAGTCCTGTCAACATAATTAATCCAGTATTGCTATGGACAAAAAAATTATCAAATAATACGAATATTTTTTTTAATAATAGAAATCTTTCAAATAATTGCATTTTCGAACTCACTTTTTAATTGCAGACATGCTTATAAACAGTTCGTAATAATACGTTATTTTTTTTTTATAAATATTTAAGTACATAGTATTTTTGAGTAAAAATTGGCCTGTTTATCTTAAAACAGCTCTATAAAAAATGTACAATTTTTCATAGTAGCGTGAAAAACTAATAAATATGATTAAAAGTTACAATTTTACATTACTGGAACTTAGAAAAAGATATATATTAATTTTAACGTTGTAATAGTATTTTATTTTATTTTATATAATTAAACATTAAGGGAATATAACTAAAAGTTGCTTTTAAAGTAACAGCAGATGTACTGCCATCAAAATGTAGCAAAATAAAATAAGTAATAATCTGTCATACAATTATGCTCTTTTATTCTGAATTAGAGCGCGAATAAAAATAAAATGCATAAATGCCATATTTCAAATCAACTTTTCTCTTCAAGTCTCACCACACTTTGGTTAGGGTTTTGTTATAAATACATCATTATAAATCATCAAAGAAATCAAAATTTCTAGTGTTGTCCGAGGTATGCCGGCAGAACCTGTAAAGACTGTTCTTGTTACATTGTATAAATACACGTACTCTGCGGCAACCTGAATTGGTTGACGAACTGGAAAATCTGCTGTCCTTCTTTAAACACTGTATATACACAGACTTTACAGGAATACGGTATTTGTATGGAATACATATAATATGAATGTAGGATTTAATCAAATACTCTATGAAAGGAAATTATTCAAGATATTTTATAAATAAAAATAAATTGAATACGTATAAGTAAAATAAATAAGTCCTTTTTAATTGATAGAAATATATATTTTTTGTAAAATAATAAATAAATAGAAAGATTTATATATTTATTTTGTAATTTTTTATAACTAATATTCAAACCATTGATCGCAAAATGCAATCAATCATTTTACGAAAAAAGAAAGCTATTTCACTAATTGGAAGTTCTTCAACGAATGAATGCTATCGAAGTCACAGACAGCATTTCTCATTTAACAGACGTAGCAATTTACTTAGAGAATGAGAGTCATGAAATAACCGAGAAAAATATGACGAGAGAAAACGGTTGATATTCATCTTTTATTTTCCATTTGGGTATATAATAGAGCAGAATGGAGTATGTTTCAACAAATCTCAATAAAAAGAAAAATGAAAGTGATATAAAAAAAAAATTAACAAAAGAAATAATAAAGGGAAGAAAATAATATAAATGAACCAACTACCTTTACAATTCATGAAGGGGAAAATATCGACATCAATTCACCTAACACAAATCAGGATTGGACTACATTCATTTATCTAATTATAATCGGGCGTAAATAACAGTAGCTGCAAGTTGAATATCCAAACACCAAGTTAAGCTAACAATTTAATTTAATTAAGCAATTAAGCTACTATCTTCATTAAATACTGTTTAACCGGTTTCATAATTTATGGCGTATACTAGTATTCTTCAAGTATAAGTAGTTAAAAAAAATATTTTTTATTGTATTTTATGTCTGAAATAGCTGTAAGCTTACATTCTAAAGAATTTTCTTCTTTTTAAAGCTTATTCACGCTAACTACAAATCAAATAACATAAGTTACATATAAAATAATCTTTACCATTTAGATCTAAATAAAAACATCAATTACAAAGGCAAACTTTTCATTCATTAATGAGATTATGAATGAGTAAAGCAAGACTTTTTGTTTTTAGATAAATTGTTTATTTTATCGTTTATAGTTAACATTTAACTGCAGGGTTAAATACATAAGTACATGAAATATATGATCAATTGTTCTTAACATTAATTACTTCATTTACATAATTACATTAGCTATGCTTAGAAAAAAATAAGTAATGACGAAGACTGTATGATTTATTGACCATTAGTAGAATTCCTCATTATAATACATCTACTGTCTAATGTAGGTTTGACTGAACAATTTTGTAATTCACATAATGAAACGAAGAAATTATGTCTGAGCCAATATTTAGGTAGATTTTTAACACTTTAAAGGGAATTAGTTTGTTTCAGCATGTGACTGAGCTAGCCAACAAAAAACCTTTATCATTAAAGTGCTATTCCAGTCTGCCGAGGTATTGCGGGAAGGATGAACTTCTACTTTCTCACGAGTTCCAGAAGCATTTCTTTGGCTGGACTATAATTTTTCGGTCCCTATATGAAAAGACCATTCCTCTCGTATTAAGATTTTCTTAATCCCTACCCCCACCGGTGAACAAGCGGGATTTGGATAGAAGTTTAATCGATCAGCGCTGAAGAAGTAGAAGTAGCGTTTACATTCAGTAAATGTTTCTTACAAAGTATGAAATAATTCTGAGTAGAACAATTGGATTCTTTGAACTTGTTTGATTAGGAGATAAATTCCGCTTTTATAAATATTCCGAGACTCCCCGGTTGAAATACGGTATGGTTTCTTACACTAGACTTAAGTGTTCAGGTTTAGAATACCTCACAATAAGAAACGTACGTGTTTAAATTAAATATTTTAATTGAAAAAATTAACAAAATAGCTCATTTTACCAGCAAATCCAAATCAGATCTACAAATAGATATGACTTATTACAAGTGTAAATTGCAAAATATGCTTATAGACAAAGAGACATTTTGATACTAACTTATTTCCCATCTTATCATGTGGGGATCATTTTTTTTCTATTCTTCTGTAATGCTAAACTTTCTCAGCGTATGGAGTGCGTTGTTATCAGCCGTGCACCTTACGTTGAGTTAACAATCAGTGTACCGAAAGTATATGAATAAAACGAAACGGAAATTATCAACTGCAATACTAACTCTAATAATACCTAATATTCTGCATTAGGTAATAAATCTAATTAATAGCTGTACAAATTGTATTATTTTATCATATTGGATATAAAAATACTTTTTCCGTTGTTCTGCCAAAAGAAAAATACCATAAATTTTCCTTTAATATTCAGCGTTACAACCACATCTATCTACATCTACACACCTACATCTATCTATACCATTATCAGATTTCTCCTCGTTGGGCAATCAGATTGAGTGAAACGCTCTGCACAAAATAAATAAAGATAAAGAAAGTGTAAATTCAGATCTTTTAATCAATTAGAACATTAATAAGAAGAAGGAAAAGCCAAAAACCAACCAGTTAAAACAGACCCGTAAACCCTGAAAGTAAGATTCATGGTATCAGTTTTAGGATTTGTAATTATAATTGATCGCGTGAAAATTTTAAAATTATTATTTAGTTCTTCGATCAGCATTCAATGCATAGATAATCAGATGACAATCTTTATATTCATAATGACAACATGATTAAACATACCACAAGTCAAACTTTGTTGTTCTAATACTTTATTGAAAGTAATAAAACACTCAGTATTTTAAACGACTAAATATGACTGCTCGATTAACATACATCTTAAAAACTAGATGGACGATCACCAAATATGATAGACTATAAAAAATGACCGGTTACCAGAAGTATTTTACAGTACAATTATTTCATCTAATACTACTCACTAAATTACATTTCAACAGTTGGCCAGGAAGAGAATTGGAATCATCCAAGGTGCTGACAGAAACGAGATGAATAGACAGACGCCTCATCCAAGAATGGCAAGCTGGGATCAAGCTTCCACTGGCCGATGGACTCACCGGCTGATCCGGAGGATCGAGCCGTGGGTCAACCGCAACTTTAGTGAGGTATTCTATTGGTTGACCCAATTTCTAACTGACCACGGCGTGTTCCGGGCATACTTACATGTCAGGAGGAAGGCAGACAACCCCCTCTGTTTACGGACGTGTGCCACCGATCGCCACGGCAATGAAATGGTCACTGGGCACCTTGTTGTCGAGAACATCATCGAGCGTATGTTGTCTGGAATAGAGGAGTTTCGGGCAATAACCAGTTTTATCGTACGAATTTTTCAACAGAAAAGTCGAGACAACAGAGTGGCGAGGGGATGAAGAAAAAGCCCCTGCGGAGCTGCCGTTCGTCGGTGCTTGCACCGATGGGGGGTAGTGATGAGGCACTGGAACTTCCTCGTCCTTTCGTGGAGAAGACCCGGTGTGGGTCCCCTTCACGGGGTGCTTACATTAGAAGCTAAGGCATCAGGATCGAGTGTCAGTATAGAAAAGTCCTCTGAGAGGCAGAACAAGACCGGAGGCTAGGGGTGTGAAGGACAGCTCCTTGCGGAGCCGTGTTCGTCCGCGCTTGCGCGGGTGGGTGGCGGTGATGTTGCACGGAGACTCCGGATTCTCCCTTGCGCAAAGGCACCTCCTGGGGCCGTGTAGTGCTTGATTGCGGTTTAGTCTCCGGGAGGGGGAGTTGTTGAAGTGTTTAAGTTTAGTCGGTAGGGCGCAAGTATACATATGCACTTTAATAAAAACTAGCGGAATCTGTTCCGAGTCCGATACTTTGTCCGTAACTGGGATTCCCCCTCATCAGAAAAAAAATTAATCTTTAGTCATGCATGCAGTTAAGATAAACAAAATATTGTAGATAAATGGATAGAGCTGTGGGATGTAATATGTCACTAAAGTCCATTTTCTGCATTCACATTCTTTTTCATGCCATTAAACCTAGGGGCAGTAAATAATGAACAAGGTGAACGTTTCAACTAAGATGTGGAAGTGTGGGAAGACTGTTACAAAGGCAAACGGTGTTAGTGTGCTAGCTGATTAATGTTGCACTAATTCGAGATGTACCTAAGGCTACCTAAAAAAGTAGAGAATCTTCTAAGAGGTTTAAATGTAAGTAAATAATATCCCATAAGATTAATTATACTAGCCTTTATAGACGTTAATGTAGGATTTCTATTAACTGAGGATTGTATAAAGATTCTATTTACAGATCTGTATTCTACGAACAAAAAGCAATGCAGAAAAAGTTATTACACTTAAAGAAACATTAAAAAAGTTTTACTTTGTATATCAGGGGAATCGTACCCAGATTTATTTTCTCACGAAGCAAACTCTATTAACCACAGAGCAATTCTCGTCTATTAATACGTCAGTCATATTTTGTAGAAATATTCTTAAGTTGAGTGGCGGTTAATCTGAGGGTGGAATCAGATTCAGGAGTCCTTTAGGTTTGTCAAGAAAATGTTGGTAGAGAGATCTTGACTTGTGTAAACAGATAAAGAAAATATTTTTGAAAATACATTTTGAATATTTATACTATACTCTTTCAGCAATGGAAATTTGCAATAATACCTCATAAAACAAAATAAAGACTGAAAGCATCATCATCATCAGCATCACCATCACCATCACCATCAATCAAGTAAACCTAATGTACAGACTTATCTTCACTAGACCACTAAGTGGATTTTACGGTACCGATGACAGATGTATTATATATATATTGAAACGTTTTTCTATTATATTTGAGAGTAGGAGTTAAATTTGTTGTGGTACTATCAGGAGAGCATGGAGAGATGTCACGGATAGGGAAAATATCAGAAACTGATTAAAAATAAAAGCGTAACGCTATTTATGAACGTCCCGTTATCTCTTTTATCACCAAATCTTGGTGAGGTTACTCAGTTTACCTAGTACCCTCTTCCTTATTCAGTCTTTCAGATTTCTCTTTAAAATTGTTTCCAATTTTATTTATTCCGTATGTTTATTTCACTTTAAATTTTCTTTTACTATCTTGCTCAACAAATATCTCACCTCAACTTCATTGACCTGATTACTCTAACAACTTACCATACCTGATTACCTAACAAATTGAGCTTTAAGAACCGACAATGCAATATTCACTTAGTGAATATTGCGACTTTTAAATCAGCAACATTTCTGAATGTTACTGACATTCTGCATAATTAATTCATTATAACTTGTAAATAATATTAAATTTATAAATATATATACTAAAACGTTTTTCTTATTGATGAATAACTTCAGCTAACAAGAACTAAGTAAATTAATACAAATTTGTTTTCAAATCGATACGAGACATATGGTTTATGTATGTTTCATTGTTTGTAAATATATTTCATAACGACTTAATGAAATAATATAAAGTCAGATGTCACCTCTGAAGTACTTTCTTCATCGTATATTTGATTATATTATTAAAAAAACACAAGTGAAAGAAACACAAGAGTGTGAATGTGAAAGAAGAGTACTTAAACAGAGTTGACTATGCGCGAACATTTTATTTATCTTTTTTCATTGAGAATAAAAAAAAACCGTTTGTTAAGAGTGAACGTATAAGAGGATAGTTCAATTTTCTAGCTGTGATGCTGTTTTGCGTGTCATCCTGAGGCCCTCTTGTTAAGATGAGGGCGCCGGCCTCTTCATGCGCAGCTATTTCAGACCACGCAAACTTAGACAGACATCTTTACTGGTTACCTTAGGGTATGCGGGAGGATATCCTGAAGATATAAAATAAACGTGAACTATGCACGAGCTGTACGGTCATATCTAATCCTTACGTAGTATATAAGAGTTATCTGTTTACTTCAAATATATTACACACATTATTAAAAATCGATTTATGACAAAATGAAATAAAGCTGTCTGATAACAACACAATAATTGTAGTCTAGCTTTCATAAATATTTGTGTGTAATAATGAATAATAAAAATTTTCGTAATTTTATTGTGAAGGTTAGTATTAAATAATTTGTCACAATAATTATTAATTTTCTCTAAGTGTTGATGACACTTTCCGAAAAAAAACCTGTACTTGTTATCACACAGTAATATTTTATTTATTTCATAAACAAAAACAGTAAATTATTATAAATAATTACCTACAGAGATAATTTAAAAAAAATTCCTTTCACTATAAAATCTAAATGTACGAATTACTAATATTTACTTAACTTATAATAATTTACTTTTTATTACCTATCTTTTACGTGTATGATATATATTTTATACATAAAAACATAAAATATAGGTAAGAAAAATATAAATAAAAGGAAAACTGAAGTCATTGTTTTGTCTTTTAAGTATTATTTGTTACAGTATTACTTTGTTTTACAATTCACCAACACTGACGGTTTCCATTCCTTTAACATTTTTATCGTTTTTGCTCCTTCCTTTTACTTATTATATAAATCATTTTATAAAGAATAACGAAGGATAATTTTATTAATAATTATAGTTTATAATACATAATAATTAATGTACAGCAACAAATAATCAAAAAATTAACCCGCTGAAACCAAATGTCAGTTTTAAATTTAAATTTATTTAAAAATTCTGAAAAATAATATTAGCTAAGTAAAATAAATGAAAAAATTTGATTTTCTTTTCATTACTTAAGCATATTAATCTAGGATTAAAGTTAATGAGTTAACAGATCACTATTTTAAACGAGCAAATCCAGGAGCAGATGAAGCAAATTGTCCCTTCCATCCAAAAATAATAAGCATTTTAATTGTAATTAAAATTATATGTTTTTTATCTTTTAAAATAAGTACTACTTTCTACACACCATACCGATGAAATTATTTTTAGTCCTGTGATATCCTCCCTACTTTATACATGTGAAATCGATATTATTTTGAATGTTATTTTATTTATCTAGAGATTTTTTATGCGATCTTTTCTTCATAATTTTATTTAACTTTTTTATACAACTTAGATTCTAATGTAGTAACTAAAAAACATTCACGTAAGTAATTATTATTTTAAGTTTTACTATATTCTTGTAAAATAATTTCCAATGATCCGTGAACAATACTCAGAGTCTACAAGGGATTATAAAACTGAGCATACAAGAGAGCCCTGTCTACATCAGTTACATATATTAGTCGTTTTTGTTCATATATAGCCTCTTAATTCTTATTTTTTTAAGAGTGGGGTTGATGATTAAATCATTAAGTATGTTTGAAGCTTACGCAAGGGAATATTTTATTTGTGGAATGGAAATTTTATAGCATATGAAAAAAGCTATGCCTAACCGGTATTCGAACTTTCCGGATGAATGGCTGAGATACTAACTACATAGTGTTAAATTTAACACTAACCACTAACCATAAATAATTACGGAATCAAGACGTAAAAAATCACATAAAACTCTCCCTAGGGGGAAAAATACATGGAAAATACAGGTAAAAAGAAAATACAAGGTAATTGGCAACATTAAAAATAAGTATTAATAAAACAGAATCGTCTTCCCATAATTCATTCTGTAGCCTAATATTAAGAATTAGCTACGTTCAACGTATCCGCAAAGGATATTTAAAAATGGTCAGTAATGCAGCAAGAATTTTTCTCACAGACTTACTGAATAAAATAAGTTATGTACGATACGTTACTTTATCTCAAATTTTACATACTTTGCCGGTAGGTGTAGCATAAACTGAAGAAAGTTACCGGAAAAACCCACTTCAGAATTCAAATATGATTTATACCTATAATAATGAAATCTGATGCTGTACCTTGTGTGTTTGAATAAAACCAAGTGACTAAAAAACATTTGAAAAATATTGATAATAGGCGGATGGTAGCTGTTGGAAATTGTATTTCATACATAATAGACCTTAATGAATTTATTAATCAAGCGTGTTTTTTATTAGTAATAAAACTATATTAAAAATGCATTGGTAATAATTTCATGTAAAAATAATAAAAAATAAAAAATAAAAACTACTCCTTCCATGCATTTTAAGACTGTACAACATTTGATATGTAACAGTCAAATTTCAGAGTACAAACTCACATTGTAGCCTGCTCGAACATATAAATAAAAGATATATATATATATATATATATATATATATAGTGTATACGCATGCGCGTGTGCACATTATATTTATATATATACGAGGTCTGTAAATAAAGTAATGAGACAAATTTTTTTAGGCTGCCAAAGTGGCAAAACTGTAAAGTTACTAGTAAACATATGGTTATATGAACAGCTGATTTATAGTAGGTATTATTATTTAGTCTGTTGTTATAACGTAAGACGTAAACAAACTTTTCGTGAAAGGAGTTTTTGTTGTGCGTTACAAAAATAAGTGATACTAATTATGAGCAACGTTGTGCAATCAAGTTTTATGTTAAACTCGATGAGAATGCTACTGAAACTTTTTAAAAATTGAAAAGAGCGTGTGGAAATGACTCTCTGTCACGAACCCAAGTTTTTAGGTGGTTTAAAACATTTTCAGATGGCCGGTAATCAGTTGCGGTCGATCCACGCTTTGGTAGACCGTTAATGTCAAAAGTGACGACAATGTTGAGCGAATCAGTATCACTTGATAAGGTACGACCGGCAATTAACTGTCAGAATGATTGCAGAACAATTGAGTTTCAAGCATACAGTCCATCAACTTCTGACAAACGAAGCGACATGAAAAAATTTGGTGCAAAATTGGTCCCAAAAAACCTCACTGTTAAACAGAAAAACAACAGGCTGGAAGTGTTCCGCGATCTTCTAGGGCGAATTGAAACTGATATGGATTTTCTAAAAAAAATGTTATTACTGGTGATGAATCTTGGATATTTGAGTACGACAAACAAAGCGCCAGAGCAAGGAGTGTAACACTTCAAACTCATCATGTCCCAAAAAAGCAAAAATGAGCAAATCAAAAATCAAAATCGTGATAATTTGTGTCTTCCATAGTAATGACACTGTCCATAAGGAGTTTTTGCCTATAGGACAGACTGTAAACCAATATTTTTACCGAGAAATTCTTGAAAGACTGCGGAAAAGAGTTACCCGCGTGAGACCATCCATCAGACAAGTGGATGCTCCATCATGACAATGCACCTTGTCACACTGCACTCTCAATTAATGAGTTTTTGGAAAAGAAAAACATTTCTGTAGTTCCTCAACCACCTTATTCACCTGATTTGAGTCCCTGCGACTTTTTCCTGTTCCCGACTTTATGAAAAACCTCAAAAGACACCATTTAGGAACAGTAGAAAACATTTTAAAAAAATGTAACCAACCATATGAAGAATATTATATTATTATACAAAAAAGAAATTATGATATAAAGTATTTAGTTTTCAAATTTTTTAAAAATATTTTCAGTAATTACGGCATCATACATAATTTGGCATAATATATAATAACTTCAGATTTGAAATTATTAATGTAGGTTCAGAAAATATTTACTGGAAAGTACTTCATTACCGAGTTTTGTTTAGTAGAAGTCAATCCTACACCCTAAATCATGGTCTGGATCTACACCTACTTCTTATAAAGTTCTTGCAACGATGACAAAAAATTGTGGTAGACCCAACAGCAACTCGAAGTTGTCAGTTGTAACTCAAAGTTAGACTGGCAACTCTTATAAATAACGATTAAACTATTTTCATTTTATTTTGACAGCTGTTCCTTGAAAATCCGTAATAGAATTTTGGTAATGTATAAATCATAATAAAATTCGCTTTTTCGTCAAGACCATTTTATAAGGAGAGTATATTTTAAATTTTAGTATACATTTTGTTTTCAGAATTTTTTAGCATAAACGAAAGTTTATTTTATACTAAAGAAACTTTACTCCACTCGTTATAAAAGCTGTAATAATTTTGACAAAAATAGGTTTGAATATATCGTGTACTTTAAAAAAGTGCACTTCAGTAATTTATTTCTCAATAAGTGTATTTTAGTTACGACCTACAACCGTTTAGTCACAAACTGAGCCGTAGGCCGAAGAAAAAACCCTTGAAATATAAGTCGAGGGAAGTATTTAATTTTATTTTTTGTATGTTTTTATTTAGCCATTTCGTATATTTTGAAGCGTAAGCAAAGCTTATATATGAATTATTAAAAATATTCCTAGAAGTAAGTCCACACAGATAGCTAGCCAGCCAGGGCTTTTATGTGTAAGTATGATTAAAACTAAGAAATTCCATTTATGCAACATATTAGATTAAAACTTAATTAAACATTTTTAATCTTTCCTAGAGAAAATATAAACATAAAGTAAAAACTGAAACAAAATACAAATCACTATACTATTTAGTTTTTTAGCAATAAAATTTGAAAGAGCTTGTACTAGCAAACTGTACTAGAAAAAGGGGTTTAATGCTAACTGAAGAGGAAATACAATATTATTACTGTCTCTTCCTATATCTATATGTACGTGTTAACTGTCTCGCTCTTACACTACTTCCTCTATTACTTAAGGAAATTTCTTATTCATTCAAATAACTCTAGTTTCTCATTAAAAGTTTTACACTTGGAATTTTCCTTTAACACTATTTAAATGTTCGCTGTCTCCGTGGAACAAACTAAGTTATTTCTTCTATTCTTGTAGTATAAACGCTACGCTACCGGTCTACGGTTATTTATTGATAACGTATTATTATGGTAATTGTACTGCTATCTTCTAGTGATCTTCTATACAATTAAAAAATAAAATAAAAAAAGTTACGTAAGATTAAATCTGAAATAGAAGTTAAGAAGACATCAAAGTAGTTTAAATAATGAATATAATTATGTCCTCATTTTTATTCATTGTTTTAAATGTACCTTATTTAATGTATTTTGAGCGAGCATAGATTATTTTCATCAGAATAATTATTATATTTCCAAACAAAAAAAAAATTAATAAAAAAAAACTAATGTTCAGCTTCTTAAATAAATAATATGCATCCACGTTTTTTTTTAGTTTATTTTTATTTTTCTACTTTGGCATTAACATGACATTTATGATATTCAGAGTCAAATATAACTTGTTTGTTTTACATTGTCAGACCGAGTTGCGTAATGTCTGTGTTGCATGTAATGCATAAATAGGTACTGTTCAACAACAAACAGACAGGACTTGAATGAGGTATTATAAATGAATTTACTGATATTTTTTTCAACTGCTTTAGATTATGGTTTATATTTTGGCATATTTTTTTTTTGAAAATAGATAGATACAAACTAAACAACGGAATAAATAATGCGACACAAACCTTTCCACTTTTATTATTTTTATTTATTATAAAAAAATAAATAATAAATCATGTATTAATTACCTGAATTTAATAGATAATAGCAAAGACTGGTGGTTTGTATTTTCCAGCATGACACAAAAAAAATTTATGAAAGATTATTATAAAATCGATCTTTCATAAGGTCGTTCAATGAATAATGAAGTAATGTATACAAATTCAAGAAATTAATTATTAATGAAACACATTATGAAGGGAAAAGAAACAAAGAAAAATTGTTTAAAATTATCTCTATCTATTTCAATGATTATTTACATAATTTTTAACGAATCTGGAAATCGGAAACTCGAATGTTGTTATAAACTGTTGTCTAATTTGTATTTGCTTAGATTTTATTTATAATTAAAACGAATTAAAATAGGTATTAGTCTATGAATTAATTTATTTAAAAATTGATTCTAACGAACAATTAAATACAATTTCTTAGTGAGAACAAGAATATTTTTTAACTGTCTAAATTACCTTTAGTTCAACACTAACAACATAATAAAAAAATTGATCATAGTCTTTATTTGCAAACAATAATTATAAAAAGGTAAATAATACTGATTGTTTATAAATTAAAGCGAAATATAGAAATGCCACACTCACACCAAAAGTTCTGAGCTCTTAAAGAAATCTAGCTTCAGCTGAAGTTTTCAAAACGATATTAAGAGGTAGAGGAACCCCATTTACGGGCGCCTATGCAGTGTCAGGCTCGCTAACAGGTCCGCCAGCTATAACCAAGGGCATATGTATACCTTGCACTAACGACTAAATCTCCACCCCTGGCTTCTCCCTTCCAGGGACCGCTTGTAAAAACATTTCATCAGAAGAAGGGGGAACCACCCACACACACAGTCATAACAATCCAACAATGTCATACACCACACAAACAACTCTACTGGAAGCAACACATACAGCACGTCAAATACATACGCCGACAATAACAACACAAAAAAACCTGAGGGGTACCCTGTGGCACCCCTCTATCGAGGTTCTTCTCAACATACCCATCATACAATCTAAAGGTCATTTGACACCCAACGAGGTAATTTCGCACCATCCGTTGCAGATGAGAAGGGACACGAAGGTCCTCCATTGCTCCCAGTATTGCTGAGTGGCGAATGCAATTAAAAGCGTTTCGTACGTCCTGTGTAACTAGGACGCAGATCCTACCAACAAAACGATACTATCTCAATTCTGCAACGATTGGAATTTGGAAGACTTCGACATGTTTTCGATCGGTGCATGGGTCACCAGTCACAGCTTCTTTAGTTGAAAGGTAATGAAATATATTATACATACAAGTCCCTGAAGTGAACAAAATACATCAGTCAGAGTTCTCATCGGCTACGTTTTGATTGGCTAGAAATGCCGACAATGTTTGCATTCGGATCGGTGAATACAGCATAAAAACCATTACACTCCTATTAACGCTAGCATTGGATGATTGTTTTTCTTGAACATGGCCAGTTAATCTTCTTGTTTCTGATTTCAGAGAAAATAATACTACTTTAAATGTAAAATAAATATTACTTCTAGATAATACTACTTTTTTGCCAATAATCAGTTAGCTAATTTTCCGAGTTTTCCTTTATCATTTGAAGTGAGAAAATAATTTAACAGAGAAGAACATTATTTCTTTAGTTACTTGTTAGATAATAGTTGTAAACGTATACTAGGTTTTTTCAGCTTCATAAACTTAAGCACACGTAATGTATAAAAATTAAATATCAAATTTTTGAAACCGGATATATTATTAATGTAAAAGACACAAACAAATTTTGATATAAAATATACAAATAACTGATTCAGGGTACTATAAAACGTAAGAGATTTAATACACAAAAACATCTACATTGCGTTATAAAGCATCTGAAAAAATCTTGTAAGGAAGAGTGAATATATTAATCTTCATCGTTGCAAAACGTTAATTACAACGTTGAGTATTACGTAGAACAATTATAAAAGACAGGTAGGAAAACAGAAACATCATGAAATCTAGCAGAACTCTTTACAAAGATTCAGGATAAATAATATTTATCCCAAAATGCATAAATAGAAAACACTGGACATTAAAACAACTACCATTAAAACAAAATCAGGAAAACTAAGCCTAATACTCAAAAACACCACATTTCATTTAAGATTCTACTGTAGATTCCTGCACCCCTAGTCTCACACACACGCGCGCGCGAGCTTAATTTATATAAGACTGAAGAATAAATGCTTGACAAGTTTTTCAATAGTAGAAAATACGATGACACTAACAAATATATATTTCAACAATTTATTTTTTCAATTTTCAGTACTGGTACAAGGCAAGAAACGGATTGTTAAAACAAGTTTTTCCTTTCCTTTAAATATTATTTTCTTCAGAAATAGAATAGAATATTAAACCCCTTCAAGCTTCTTAATTTTTTTCTCTATATTTCCTTTGAGTGAAACTTAATGTTTAAATTAATTATAAATATCCTTTCATTACTCTATGCAATGCATGCGTTTCCAATACGTATTTCAGGTCTGGTAATTAAGCTACATCAGTCATTATGATTATTCCTGCTAGATTTCTTGAACCAAGATTTACGTAACGTTATTTGAAATATTCCCTCCAGATTCATACGTAAATCGTTTTACTTCCTCCGAAGGTAAATTAAAATATGATGTCTAATATTCTTTTTATACTAAACTCCCTCAAAAATAAAAAAGTAACATGTTTTTTAATTAACTTCAATTAAACTGTAATAAAAAGTATTAAACAAAATTCAGAATGTTTCATAGAGCAAATCATTTTTTTTATAAGGAGAATATTTTTAATTTCGTAGTGATTTAAGTAGCAATTAAACGGAAAGCGTTTAAGGTTGCATCGAATTTCCTTAATTAAAAAGCATGTAACATATTCTTTGATCAGTTAACACAAATATTACTTTAGTAACGATCAGGATAATAATTTTTACTCCAAGTAAACTTACGTATAGTAGTCGTTTTCTCTTTTTACCAACAATTATTAATTAATTATGCTGCCTCAAAATAGAGCAAGATAGGCGGTCGTGAAAACTGGAATTTCATACCACCCACGAGGTGGGAGTAGTAGTGTTTGTGATGGAAACTGGTCAAAAAAGAGAAAAGAGAGAGAGAAAGAATTAAATAAAAGAGAGAAAGCTGATAGCGTTCGTTCTGCCGTTGAATAATGATCTAAGTCCCGTCGTCTCATCGCCCTTTACCCCTTTACATTCATTCATATCTGACGTCAAAAGAAAAATTAAAATCATAGCGTACGGTAAACAATAAGCCGTACTATATACAAACCGTCCGACCGCAGCAAAGGATAATAAGGCCAGTTAGTTCGTTTTTCCCATCCTCTACCATTCCTTCACATACCCTTTACTTTGCAGTCCATTCTAATTAACTAGAGTTAATTTATCACTGCTGATTTTTTTTTCTATTTCTTTTCATTTCATTTCGTAAAATCTTTACAAAGATAAACTACACAACCCATCAAAAATTAAATGATTTGTTCTCGTTTATTTTTTGCCGCTAATTTAAAATAATTATAAAAATAACAGAATATTAAAAATGTATAAAAATATTTCATAAGGTAATTTACTTGAAAAAAAAAAAACAAACTATTCTTACTACCAAATTATTTATACAGTACAGTATTGACTTATTAATTTCGAATGAAATTTCTAATTTTGAAATTTTATCATAATATTGTATAAATTATGGCAAGCATTTTACTTTCAAAAATTACTCATTTAAATATTAGTCCCAAATAGCATGGATTGCCCAATCCAAAAATTTTAAACGAAAATATAACTGAGTGTATAAATAAATATATGTATATTAAGAGTCATTTAAAAACTCGGCTTTATTCTATCAAACATTTTTTATCTTTAGTTTTCAATAATTTAATATAATTACTGAACTTGCAAGGTAAACATTATTTTTATTCATTACCTTTATAGCAATTAGTAGCCATTAAAACAATCGTGAAGTAAATATTTCATCGTATTTTTTATGTTTAGGTAAATTATGGTACAAAAACCTTAGCCACTGGACAAGAAACAAAATTAGTTGAATGAATAGGCAGCTTTCCGTGAGAACAAACGAAAGATGCCTTGAATCTACAGGTATTGTTGGTATTATTAGCGTGGACCTAGGAGGTTCCAACCTACATTTATAATAGTTCATCTCATCCTCTGAAGCATGACTAACAGTGGACCCGGAGGTTAAAAAAAAAATACATTTATAGCCGGCCTCCGTGGCGCGTGTGGTAGCGTCTCGGCCTTTTATCCGGAGATCTCGGGTTCAAATCCCGGTCAGGCATGGCATTTTAACACACACTACAAATCATTCATCTGATCCTCTGAAGAATGCCTAACGGCGGAT
Organism: Lycorma delicatula; assembly: GCF_047948215.1. Classification (NCBI taxonomy): domain Eukaryota; kingdom Metazoa; phylum Arthropoda; class Insecta; order Hemiptera; family Fulgoridae; genus Lycorma; species Lycorma delicatula. The sequence continues at coordinate 200,353,087 of NC_134456.1, forward strand.
CCAGAGGTTAAAAAAATAAAAAACCTACATTTGTAGAAGATAGAATGTCTGCATAGGAGCTCTGTGATTATAGGTTATATTTCGGTATTTTTCGTTGTTACTTATGGTATTGATTTCTTAATTTTTTTTGTTTGAGGATTTATTTTAGTTTTTCTGCTTTGTTGGTTTATAATAATTTTTTTGCAATTTTGAACTTGGCCTAGCGTTGCTAGGGAATTGTTTATACAGCTGTAAGTCTGTAAGTTTGATTATAGTTATTTACATTTGTACATCGAAAATTTTACTGTTGTCAACCTGGCCGGTCCGCATCTGTCCAAGAAGATGGCCCCACCAGAAGAGAAGGGGTTCACTGCTATCAAAGATAGCAGTGGAGCTGAGAGTTTCACTGACATGATTGTGGAAGAGTTACGGCTAGCGGACCGTTTAATCTCTAGGTGTTCTGGGAAGAAGGCGGGGGATAAGTCAATCCAGCGGCGGCGGAAGAGTATCAGTTTGGTAGTCTCGACCAGTGGAGCCCTTGGGGAAGATTTTCCGTCTCTTCCTACAACGTCCAATGGCAGTGTGGGTGAACAGCGACGTTCCTTAACAACTTCGGGGATGCGACAGCTGCGCCTACCCGCCTACCCGCCTACTGTAGGCGACTGCCCGCCTACTGGTGAAGAGACCTTTATTTGTCGGGTGACCCCTTTAACTTGGAAAGGTATGAATCCTTCACGGACGGCTCTCACAGGGAGGAGGATGTACTAGAAGGGCACAGTAGGACTCGCAGGAACGCTTTCATCACGGAAGAGATACTTTCAACATAATCTGATGCTTCTATTGCGTAACGTTAAGGAGTTGAGCAATTTGGTTAAGCAACATACGACTACCAAGGCAGAAATAAAAGAGTGCTTTTACCGAATTGACAGGAGTGCTCGTATGTTGAACTTATTTGAGGGTTTGTGGATGCAGAACCTTCTTGCAGAATCTTCAGAATCTTCTTGGGGAAGATTTTCCGTCTCTTCCTACAACGTCCAATGGCAGTGTGGGTGAACAGCGACGTTCCTTAACAACTTCGGGGATGCGACAGCTGCGCCTACCCGCCTACCGCTCGTATGTTGAACTTATTTGAGGGTTTGTGGATGCAGAACCTTCTTGCAGAATCTTCAGAATCTTCTTGGGGAAGATTTTCCGTCTCTTCCTACAACGTCCAATGGCAGTGTGGGTGAACAGCGACGTTCCTTAACAACTTCGGGGATGCGACAGCTGCGCCTACCCGCCTACCCGCCTACCCGCCTACTGTAGGCGACTGCCCGCCTACTGGTGAAGAGACCTTTATTTGTCGGGTGACCCCTTTAACTTGGAAAGGTATGAATCCTTCACGGACGGCTCTCACAGGGAGGAGGATGTACTAGAAGGGCACAGTAGGACTCGCAGGAACGCTTTCATCATGGAAGAGATACTTTCAACATAATCTGATGCTTCTATTGCGTAACGTTAAGGAGTTGAGCAATTTGGTTAAGCAACATACGACTACCAAGGCAGAAATAAAAGAGTGCTTTTACCGAATTGACAGGAGTGCTCGTATGTTGAACTTATTTGAGGGTTTGTGGATGCAGAACCTTCTTGCAGAATCTTCAGAATCTTCTTGGGGAAGATTTTCCGTCTCTTCCTACAACGTCCAATGGCAGTGTGGGTGAACAGCGACGTTCCTTAACAACTTCGGGGATGCGACAGCTGCGCCTACCCGCCTACCCGCCTACTGTAGGCGACTGCCCGCCTACTGGTGAAGAGACCTTTATTTGTCGGGTGACCCCTTTAACTTGGAAAGGTATGAATCCTTCACGGACGGCTCTCACAGGGAGGAGGATGTACTAGAAGGGCACAGTAGGACTCGCAGGAACGCTTTCATCACGGAAGAGATACTTTCAACATAATCTGATGCTTCTATTGCGTAACGTTAAGGAGTTGAGCAATTTGGTTAAGCAACATACGACTACCAAGGCAGAAATAAAAGAGTGCTTTTACCGAATTGACAGGAGTGCTCGTATGTTGAACTTATTTGAGGGTTTGTGGATGCAGTACCTCGGGAGTCACAGGCGGGACTTTCTGCCCGGCTAGCGACGACGGAGAAGGCTACTCAAACGCAACATATAATCAGCGTTACAGACAGACGTAACAGCGGCGTTACAGACTCCGGACGGAGGCTTGGAGCGTCCCGTGTCCTGGTCACTTGATGAACTTTGCCGGGCGATTGACAGTGGTGTGGCGGACGCGGATATTGAGCGGCTGCTCTGGAGCGGCTGGTCTGGAGTGGCTGGCCGGAAGATTTTTTCCAATCCTCTACGCTAGAACAGGACTTTACTGATTTGGCGGAGGGGGTGGGGTCCGCATGGATTTTGGATCTGGCTACTGGCGTCGATCACTCGCAACATGTGCCGATTTATCGCAAGGCCCCGTAGATCTGGGACTTGGCTCGCGCGGGAAGGCTGAAGGCGGGGCAAGTCCTAGGTGTGCAGTCTTCTGCCCGTGATTTATCTGGAGAAAACAGCGGCGGTACTATTGATCATGACCAGACGGACTACACGATTGTGATTGATACGGCGGTTGGTGACTGTGGAGTGTCTTCGGCCTTATGCAGATCAGTTCCACATGTGTTGCAGGAGGTACGAGATCACCCGGTCAACCTTTCTGGATCTTAGGGGCGTTCCGGTCAGATTTTATCAATAGAGTACATGTCCGTACTCTAGGCGGATGGGGACGAAGCACTTTGTTAATCTTTTCATTTTAACATCAGCGTAGCCATCTAAAGGCAAGAAGATACTTCCGGATCCACCGACCACCACAGTTGTAGTTACGGCATAGGAGAAGACCTATGCGGACCTCCTCAACTGCGTAAAGGGTGCGGTGTCACCAGGAGAGACGGGAGTTTTATCCGCAAGGCAGGGTCAGGGAGAAGACTTACATCTCTGCGTGCGTGCTGACGGTGGTGTTGCAGAACAACTCAGCAAAGACATTGTGGAGAAGGTCGAAAGCACCAATGCGGCATTAACTGAGAAGGGTACCTGGAGGACTCATGTTGTTGTCTAGGATTTAGACGTACTTAGAATGAGAGATGAGTTCATGAAGGAGCTTCGTAAGGTCATTGAAGCGTCAGCTTTCGTGGAAATTCTGTCCATGCGCCGGCCTGCGGGCCAATACAGGTGGTCACTTTGACCGTGCCACCTCATCTTGCGGAGAAATTACTATCCAACGGACCCATTCACATTGGCTGGATGGCCTGCCGGGTGACTCGATGTGCCTCAGATGATCTTTGCTTTCGGTGTTGAGGTGAGGGACGTAGGGCCACGTTCTGTCTTGGTCCAGACCGAAGTGGTCATTATTTTTCCTGCGGTAAGGCCGGCCATTTGAGGAGGGACTTAACACAGGATCCTCGCTGTCTGTCATGTAGATCCCACAGACATGGAACCGGAGGTCGATTATGTAAGGTGGCCCCACCTGCGCCAGCACCATTTATACGTACACAGTTGCGCTATGTTATCTGCAAAGGACAGTCTCATCCTTGATGGGTGGGAGGCTCCGGCGTCTCATCTTCGATTATCGGGTGGGGATTCTCTATCATTGCCGTTGGGAAGAAAGACCGTAATCCTGGCGGGGGATCCCTTTGGCGTTCCTCGTTAGACGCGAGGCGTTAAGACCGGTGACCCGGTGAGGGTAACCGGTGGGATATCCTCATTTGAGGCATGCCAAGCAAGGAAGACCGACTCCCGGCTGCCTGGGCGGAGCCTTGTGATCTTCCGAGATAGTTTGAGGCGATGGCACCCTTTGGAGCTGAACTTATGTTTGGTCGCGATCCGTCTCCAAGGGGCGGGGAAATCGACGGAGAAAAAAACCTGCATTTATAGAACAGAAAATTATTGCAGTATGGTAGTTATTCTATAAATTATTGTTCTCATAAGTAATCATCGGTATTTGCAATCATATTTATCTTCCGATCAGAAAAAAAAATCTTACTGCAGAATGTAATTCATGCATCTTATTTATTAATTATTAAACAGTGCATTGAATGCACTGTTAAAATATTATTAATAAACATACATTTACATTACTATACACTTTTTGTAATTCTGAGGTATAATTTTTACAGTCAGCCTAAAAGATGTAGAAAGATAATCGGTTAGAGAAGATTAGGCTGTCATTTAAGGGAGAGCTAGGCAGGACAGGAATGTCTGTAATGAAAATCTTAATATGTAGGTACCAACATTATGTAAATTCATCTGTTACCTAAATAATGCAAACATCACAAATTATGCAATTTAATCACCGATGTATGTCATCCAATAACAAATCGACTTTCTATTTATTTACTTAATTTTTTTAATATGAAAATTATTATTTTCTGTTTTACGTTAATCTTTAATTAAATACTACTTGCATATGAAACCAACATTTCAGCTAACATAACAGTTTGTTTTTATTATTGTTTTATGATAGATTTTCATTCTTCTTTTTATTATATAGTATATTATTTACAAACAACAAATACTGATTTGTTTGATTGAAGAATGAACAGATTGAAATTCTTACCGATTCATTAAATTAACTATAAACATCTATTTACATTTTATTAAAAATTTTTCGAAAGATTATCTAAAATAGGAATTTTTTTAAAAAAAACCTTTAATTTGTGTAAAGTTAAAATAATTTCATAGATCACGTAAATATGATTTTACTTTATAATACTGATAAAAAAAACTTTCATTTTGATACTTCTAACTTACATTTGATTCAGCTAATCCTTATTTGTTTAAATTAAGATTGACTTTTTGGTAATGTGCGTCACGGTTTTTTCACACCTTTGTTCAATGCGATTTAATCAAAATATTCTATTATTTATAGAATTCCATAACCGTCATTGACTGTAATTAAATAAAACATAAAATTTAATTTATTAACATTATTAAAATATTTATTATCATATCTCGGGCGACATAGAACATTAGGTGAAAAATTGAATATTCGGTGTTAAACTTTTCGGCTTCCGTGGCGCGATTGGTAGCGTCTCGGTCTTTCATCCGGAGGTTTCGGGTTCGAATCCCGGTCAGGCATGGCATTTTCACATACGCTACAAGTCATTCATGTCATCCTCTGAAGCAATACCTAACGGTGGACCTGGAGGTTAGTTTTAAACGGAGGAAAATTTTAAACTTTCCTAACGTTGAATAAATAAAGGAGTGAGAAAATTATTGGTAATAAGAAGGAATGAACAAAGTAGAAAGTGAAATATGTAAAATTAAGTTAAAAGTTAAATAAGTTAAAAATAAGAAATAAGTTAAAAAAATGTATAAGTATTTACTAAGAATTTAGCTACGGAAATATCTGATCGAAGAGGATCACAAGTTATGTATCTCGGCTGAAGCTCACACTTTAAGACCTTAATAAAATAAAAAATAAAAAACTAATATTGTAAGAAATACAGTATAGAAAACATTCAATACGACATGTAGTAAAATAACGAAGATTATATCCGCATGCAATAAAATGAATAATCCTTTTTTAAGTCCGAGAATGAAAATATATTATCATACGAAAATAATCTTCATAACTAAAGATAAAGATTCCACGCCTATCTTAATGTTCATAGCACTTTTATGCAGAAACGAAGACGTAATTATTAAGAGCCTACACTCAAGTTTAACTTTGATTCACTTAAAAAGTAGAGAATATTATGGATGATACCGAATTGTATATTTCACGTATAATGGACTTGCGGAAGAAATCAGTCTAGGCTTATCTAACTGACCCTACACGAGCCGGCCGAACACAATCAGCCTACAGCCTACACCATTACATTTGTTATACCGTTTCAAGGTATTACTTACTATACACAGATTATTTTGAAATAATGATATTCCAAATATATTCGCTGCACTATTATAATAAATGCTATTTTAGTATATCATATCAGGAATTGCTTGCCAGTTAATTCAGCACCACCTTAGTAGCCAGCACTGTCAACTAGAAACAACCCATATACGCCTAGTAACTACATAAGCATGGATATTTTAATAGTGAGTTGAGGAGTTAATTTTCATTTTTATATGAAATATTTGTATTTGTTTCAAAATTTGGAAGTAATTTTTTTAAATATTTAAGGAACTATTAATAATGCGGTACTTTTGCAATTTTGTGTTATTAGATTAGAAAAGAACGAAGATTTTCGTTATACCTCTGTGCATATGCAATGTGGAAATAAAGTAATAAAGCTTTAAAAAATATATTTAAAATAACAGTATATTACTCACAGTTTATAATTTTACGTTTTTACTACTATTTAATGAATAAAAATATAAGGAGAATTAAAAAAGTTAGAAAATGTAAAACGAAGATGCAATAAAAATATTATTATTTGATTGGTTTAACCAATATTATAATTAAGTAAAAATCATATATTTCAACAGTCTATCTGTTGAGCACATTATTCTTCACAACTGACTGATAGACTTACACTAGCCGCGCTTCTACCACTGCTCAAAATATCTGAAAACGGCAATTGATATATTCAAGAAATTAACTTGGAGTAGAAATTGCAGAAGGATTGTAATTATTAGGTCAGGAGTTTAACATCGGTTAAGGAAGTGATACCAAAATGTAATCGGGCAATTTTCTTGATTTATTATGTTCCTTTTTCAGTATGTCGCTCAAATTCATGAGTGACAATAAGAGAGAATAATAAATCAAAAAAGCAATGAAATAAGTTCTTAATACCCAAGGTAGGGCATTCACTAAGAATAAAAAAAAACAAAAAACAATTTAATGTACTCGTATCTTGCCGAAAAAAATATTACCTTAATACTGCTAAATTATTTATTCTCAACCAACTGTATAGAGGACCTTTTTAATAATGATGAGGATAAAATTATAAAAATGTTACACTGTTGCTGAGAAACGAACCCATGATCAGAAGAGCCAGTTTATCCTTATACCAACTGACCAACCAGTTCGTGTTCTTAATTATCCTGAAAACCAACACTACGATTAATTAACAGTGAGAGTGGGAATAATAAACCTTCGTTTTATATTACTGGACTAATTTTATAATATTAACATAAAAATTTTAATTTATAACTAGAAAAGAAATCACACTTAAATATCAAAAAAAAAATCAATTAAGTTCCGTTATGTATGTTATTTATATGAATGTATGCGTGATTTCACGTATGCGTGTACACTTATACTTATTTGTACAAACATACGATAATTTGTTAATATTACTATGCGTGACTACTATTAGTCAAGGAAGTATAATCAACAAATACTCATTTCAGTGTTTTGAGTACATAAAAATGATTAATACAAGTTAAACTCTTTGAAAGATTTTCTTATAAGATTAAACAATTATATTAAAAACCGGGTAGTTTATTATAATTAAAATTAACAAAATAAATTGTTAAATAACATTATAAATGCATTACTATAACGACACATGTGAAATTAAATAACGATTGTTATTTTTAAAAGTGAACTCATTCAGTTTAACAACACGCAATTTAAAATTACCGTGAAACACATATAAATTGTTATTATTTTTTAATAAGGGCATATTACAACGAGTTAATCAAATAATAATCGCTTAATTAAAGGTGGATATAAAGTGGTAATTAATAAATATAACAATAGCCGATATTAACTTTGTTGACGTAATAATTATTTCAAAGTTACAGTATACTCGAACGCTGTTAATTAAAAATATTCAATGCATGTTAAAATATATGATGATAATATTTATTTGTCTTGATTTAATACTGCAATTCATAGTATAATAAAAGAGAAAAATAGCCGCAAAATTATAGTACGTAATATTATTATCTACCGCGCGGTAATAATTAAATAAATAATAATGGAGATACTGATCTTCTCAAAAATACACATGTACCGAAAACAATTATGATAAAAAAGGATGATTACGAACTCTTAATTAATTCAAATTTAACAAAAATCATCTTGTTATTAAGTTGTATAAAAATCGGTTCAACTTTGAGAGATAATAACTATTATTTTTGTTACTATTATTCTTCCGACCTTAGTTGTTCTTTTTATAAAATAAAAAAGCTGATAATAAAGTTGTTATACTTTCCTGGCATTGATTATATATTCTTCTTATATAGTGAAAAAATAATGATACATAATAGAAGTTTAAAAATTTTTAAAATGAATATTTCTAAATTTTGATCGGATCTCCTACCCACAATATTTCCCCAAAAGTTTTTTTTTTGCCAGTTACACTACGTATGCATAGGAAGACGTGAAAAAATCGTTTCAAAAAAAAATGTATTAAAAAAAATTTCGATATTTGAGGAAGGGGTGATTCTTCGGGCAATCTTTTTAAAAATGGTAAGGTTAGCTTGCACGCGTGTACTGGGCTTAATATAAAGCGGGGTTATGTTTGCAAAGTTTTGAGAAAGTTGACCCCAAAAACACTATTAATCCCTTTCTAAATATTGACTAGAGACATTGACCAAAATTTTACTAATAGATTTCCTCATATACATGAGTCTGTACAAATTTTCATCAAAATCGGTTCATCCATTCATTTGTTATTAAGCTTAAAACACGCGAACACACCTACATAAGCACATAAGAACGCACGTACAAACCTTTTTTTTTGTTTTTTGGATCTCTGGGTCATGACACGTAGAGAAATTAAAAAAACCCTTAACCCATTTTTTGATTGATTACCATATTTTCCTTGCAGCAAAGTTCTAAAGCTATGATGCCAGGAAAGATTTAAGTTTTTTGAATCGGTAAATAGTTAGAAAAAATTCAGTCCTATCTTAAGCTTTTCTGTTTTAATCATAAAACGTGTATAAATGAATTGTCACAGTCCAAATTCAATAGTTTGTCGTCTTTTTTTTAAAATAAATTCATTTTTTTTATTGCCAAAATAGTTTTTATAAATTTTACTCTACCTCAGTGATAAAACAATCACTTTAAAGGAATCACATTTAATCAAAATAAAATAACTCATCAAACTTAAGTTAAAAACATCAAATTACTGTTAAGGAATTTGCATTATTCATAATTTCAGTTTTCTCAGGCAATTGTAAAAAAGATAGAGAGATCAAACAGGAGAAGAATGTTTGTTAGAATAAGCAAAAACCACATTCGTTGTAACAAGCGACGGTTTCGAACGTAATTCCAGAAAAATCCACCTTTGTGCAATAATATCATGAAGGAGTAGGGAAAAAATCTCGGAATCAAAACAGCTTGTTTATTGCCCTTCGGTCGGGACATCCAGGGCCAAGTGTAGAGTCACATCCAACAGAATGTGTTTTCACGTGACGCTGGGATTCACAAACGCTGAAGCAGGGATAACTAAGAGACATCTTAAAGAAGGGTATACTTGTCCCCATATCCACTGCGCTTGAAACTCGACATCTCGTAACTAGCATAATAAACAAGTCTTCCGTTTACCGTTTTTGCATCAAAATGGTGGAAGTGCTAACGTGAACAGTACTATTAACGTTATACATTTACAGTGATGAAACAACTATTCATGTGCGTTTTTTCCAAAATGTGCAATTATGGGTGAACTAATTATTCCTGCGTGTTTGTAGACGTGTTTTGTGTTTTTTGAATGTCACGATAATTAGTCACCATAGTATCCATATGAAATGGAATTAATTTGTATGCAAGCACATGAATGCTTACAGATATCGCATGTTTTTATCATATCTAATTTTGTTGTGCATAATTGAAGTTATCAGCTTGAACATATTTAGTTTCATTTGGTGTATAACCAAAGAAAGGTAAACACGACTGATGTCTATTAAAATTAAATATGTATTATTAAAATTATCCGAAACTTTTAAACAATTACAATAAAAACAAGGTTACATTTTTTATTCTTTAAATAAATCTTTCATAACGACTTTAATTAAACAATAATTTTAAATTAAAAGACATTTTTTAAATAATTTAACACTTTTTTAATTTTAAGAAATAAGAAAAGAAACTAGTTTAGTACTTAGGATAGTACTAATCTATCCCATCAAGAATATAAAACTGAATCTCTAGTACCATTTCCACTCTGCCTGAATCCTACAGCAAATGTAAATTTGATTGTGCAGATGACTAGTGACAGGATGTTAAAACGACTTTTTTTGTTAGTTACAATAACTATCAGCACACACCTGCAGAAAGGTGATGATTACGCAGCTAAAATATTATTTGCCGAGCAGGTGAAGTGATTTGTAAAATGCATGCTAATGTACATCGATGGTTAACGGCAGCTGAAACAGTATGACCTCTAGAATACACCACATCTTACTACAAACTACTCCGCGAGGCAAAGAAGCAGCTGAAAAAATAATTATTTATTAAAACTCTCGATTTTTTTAACTATAATCTAATGCTTATTACATCGTTGATCTTGTCTTCTTTTTTTTTAAAGAAACGTTGAAGGAATGAGTTCATATAACAATAAGAAAATATTTATAATCGTATGCAAATTAAAAAAACTATCATCTTAATACTTTATACAGTGAACTGGCAATGTGTAATTATTAATTTTAAATTTTTTCATCAAATTCATTTTTAAACATAATTTCTCGGCTAACTGGACGAGATCAGGGAAGACAAACCACAAGTTAATTTAGATTCTCTGAAAAAATATTATATGGTTAATTCTTCTTAATACGAAAACGTTTTTTGCCGAATAGTATTTTATTGTAAAAAATTCAAACTGATATGTTCCTAAACATTTTTTTATAAAAATATTTGTTTTGTATTTTTTGTTTTTAAATACAGTTTACCTTTTTTTTCTGTGATTCGATTTCTTTTCCAAAGGCTCAGGCTAAAGTATTTTGTTACTGCGTTGATGGACATTAAGTACATTAAGTAAAAATGTTATCTACCCTTTGAATAAAATTTTCAGATACGTGATCCGTAAGTTCCTATCTCTCTGCTCCATTGATCAATTTGATGGAAATTAAATGGCACAAATGTCCCACGTATAGAAATCATCGTGGCAAAATTTCGTCCAAACCGATCAATGCAGTCTGGATTTATCTAGTAAATACAACATTCGCACATGTCAACATTCATACATATGTACGTACATACATCCTCCGAAATTTTTCCATGCTGTAATTGCGTTTTCCTTTTTTCTTTATAATTTTGAGGTCATGAAAGGTCTATATCTCCAAAAATCCCGACATGAACAATTTTACGCGGTTATTTTCTGTTTACATAATAACTATATAGCCAAGAATGTAAAATAATATAAAATGTTATTATCATAACTTATATATTAATAGTCATTTAACAGTAAATAAGGCAGAATTATTATATCTCATATTTTCTGAATAAGAAACTTTAGTTAATTAGGTAATTAGTAAGCTCTTATATATCAAGCTTAAGAATAGATAAGTAAATAAAATTAAATTAGAAATGACAGTTTTTTCTTTTGTAATCTTTATAAAAGACGAAAAATTAGCTGGGAAACAAATTTTAAATTTTGCCAGTTTTATGACATTTAACATGGTTATTAATTTTGTTACTGTTGGTGGAGACTCAGTAAAAAGGATTCATTTCATAAACATAATCATAGTTTTATTGAAACCTGCTAGTTTTAACATTTTAAACCAGATTAATATATGATTTAAATACAATCTTCAAAAGAAGTAGTATAAACCGCAAAAAGAAGGTAATAAGGCAGTAAATCTAGCTTTCGTAGAATTAATTCTATATAATGTATTTATAAAAATGGCAGAGCACACGGAGGTACAGCGGTTATAGTTAAAGACGTCATCAACTGACATAGTACTGAACAGATTACATTCAGGCGGCTAAGTAGAAATCCAGGACTGGCTTGGACTGCAAAGAGAGTTTGCAGTATACTGTTTCCTCGACACTTGACGACTTTTGCGACATTCTCTAATTTCTTCTCACGTTTATTTGAGCGGTGATTGGAATGTTACGAGATCTCTGTGGAGATCTCGACTCCACTTAGAATCAGGGCTCTAAAGGATTGTGTTATTAGCATGCATCTGAATGTTATCTCCGGAATGCAATCTATCTACTGCCCGGCAGATCCTAATAAGGTTCCTGAATTGTTGGAATTTTACGTATCCTCGGGAATTTCGCGGATATACACCGAAGTTGATAACTTATATTCGACGTCTGACCATTCAGCTGTTCTGCTCACAATCAGCTGTTCTGTTACTAATTAAAAAGGCGGTGTCACTGGTACTCTAAAACAACAGGACAGAATGGAATTTGTACAGCTGGACTGGATGAGTTGGTACGGCCTGTTCGGTTGAGATCCTCCGAGATTCGATAACACGACCTCAATTCTACAGGAAGCTGCTTGGCGATCGACACCAGAGGTTTAAACGTGAGAGTAGAAAGAATATGGGCTACCCAAGGGAGATGTTAGACGTTACTGCTATGATAAGGAGACTCAGAAGTAAAGTGGCAATACAAGGAGCCGAAGATAGTAAATTTCTAAACAGGACCGCTCGAAAAGGCTATTGAAAAGCTATAAGAATCAAGACATTAATAAAATGTTTTATTGAAAGCCTATCGCATTTACGTGGACACAATTACCCCTTATGGAGAGCTACGAGGAGCTACCGTTGACCTCCATCCTCACATTCTACTTTGAAAACGTTTGATGGGTTTTAGTCTAAGAGTGATTAGGAGAAGGCTGAAATATTTGCCTCTTACTTGAGCGATGTCTTTCAACCGCTTGAAATACGAAGTCCTAATGATGAAGAAATCATTATTTTCTTAGATATTCCGATCCCTTAGATAGGCCTAATGGGGTTTTCCAATTAGGCCTTTCTTTGCAGGTGCAGTTATTCATGTGATCAGTAAGAAAAAAGATCACAGAAGAGCCCTGGTTTTGATTTAATCACCAAGAAAATGCTCCCTTCCAAAGCCATTGCGTATATAACACATCTATTTAATGGACAACATACTTCCCAACGGAGTGGAAAGCTTTGCAAATAGTCATGGTCCCGAAAACAGGCATACAGGTACACAATGTGGCTTGATGGAGGCCAATAAGCCTGTTACCTATTCTGTCGAAGGTGTTCGAAAGATTGTTCCTTAGGAAGATGTGGCCTGTTTTGAAGCATGGCCATGTAATTCCTGACCAATCACTTCGGTTTCCCTAACGGGTATGTCACTATCGAGCAAAAACACAGGTTAGTAAATGTAATCAGCAGAAGCCTTGAAGAGAAAAGTATTGTTAGGAAGCCTTATTAGACATCCAACAGGGCTTTGATAAGGTCTGGCACCGTAGCCTTTTGTACAAATTCAAGATGAGCCTTCCTCAATCTTATTAAATTATTGTAGGCGGTTACTTAGAAGAGCATTTTTCTCAGGTGAAATATAACCAAGAGTTGTCCACGTTCTTTGAAATTAAGTCGGGAGTTCCTCAGTGCTCTGTCTTGGGCCCCGTATTATAGTCCATCTTTACTGTAGATCTTCCATCTACAGACAAGGTTACTGTCGCTTCCTTTGCGGATGACACAACTGTTCTCGCTGTTGATGCCAGCTCAACTACAGCAGTATAGCTCAACTCACTTAGCCTACAATTTGAGTTGGATTTAACCAAAAGGTGACTGAGTAAGTGGAGAATACGCATTAACCAAGCAAAATCGAACCATGTGACATTCATGTTGAGAAGAGAGGACTGGTCACGGGTCCCCGTGAACCGTCTGCTTACTAGATAACGTGGATGACGTTAGAAGATTAAAACAGCTACAGTTCTGGCCCTTACTGTGAGTTCTGTGCATTAACTATTCTATTTATTAACTATAAATATATTCGATATTTATTTTAAAATTTATAGTATATTCTTTTCTTTTCATTGTTTTTTTGTTATTTATGACTTCATTTATTTTCCTTTCTTCTGTTCTGCTGTTAGGTGTTAAATGTTCATAATAATTTGTGTATGTGCTACTTTCCACAAAATTTCTTTATACTAGTGTATCATTTTGAGGAGTTTCGCTGGGAACTGTTTATAATGAGATTGCGAGTGTGATCCAATTTAATCAAGGTTAATATAAATGTTATCGACTGTAAATAAACTCTGAAACTATAAAAAATAAATAAATCAAATCAGAAATGATGTAGTAATGGGAATATTTGTGCCACGTTGTTTTTATTTTCTCTTCTAGGTTTATATATGCAGAAACAATTACACTTAATTAGGTTTCATTCCTGTTGTGACGTTTAAAAAGTAAACTTTTAAGTTTACTTTGTTGTATTTCAAAATTTGTGTTTTGTAAAACACATATCTCTAAAGCATCTCTCAAGAAAAAAATTTTGACATAAGCTAACTTCGATAACTAATGTAAGAAATAATAAAACTGAAATGTTTATATTATTCGTATTATGTATCTACCGACGAGTATAAAATTTAATAAACTTGTAATCGTCCTCGATTAGATTCGAGGATGCATTTGATAAACTCATCCTCAAATTTTTATGACAAAAACTCAAAGATGTTATTTTTTCTAGTCAATCATTACTAAAAAAAACCTGATAGAAAATTACACAAAAGTACTCATTATTAAAATCTGCTTATTATTTAGGCCGAAATTGTGGTCGGGTGTACTGTGGAGAAAACTTCTAAATAAAAGTAGTAAATATAGTTTTCTCATTTTCCTTGCCAAATTTTCACTTTTTTGATAACGTTTATTTGATAACTAGAATAAGAAAATATATAATTAATGAAAAGAAACTATAATTAGGATAGCAGTATTTGAAAAAAAAAAATGGTTGTTACTAAAACATTAAAATAATCCCTCGAGTCTCTTTTTTTGTTAAGCCTCCGTTAAAATACTCCGAAAAGGAAACAATACGGTAACGATTATAACATATTATTTTATCACGTAACTGTAGAATTCTGTTAGTAAGACGATGTGAGCTGGATAACCGTTCTCTTTCAAGTAACTAAACAGAACCCGGACTACCGAGAAGTATTTAATTACACTTTTAGTTAAAAATACCAATCTAAACACTACGTAGCACTAGTTGATTTTGTATAATAAAATACCGTTTACACCCACGTACCGCGCGTACCATTTTGTTGGGAATGACGGTTGTAAAAATAGCTGATAGTGCGTCTTACCTAGATTTTATGGTTTCATATTGATGATGATGTAATCATTAAACATATATATATATATATATATATATATATATATGATGCTAAAGAAATAATCTTATTTTATCGAATTTTCCATAAAAAATGTGCAAACTATTTTTATGAATTGATCTATAATATTAATTGTCAATCGCTGAAATGCAAATTAAACATAACTTGATTGAAAAAATAAGTTAATAATTTTAATGAGAAAGAAAGGTTTTGAAGTGTTTTTCTAAACTAAACAATACTAAAATAATAAAAAAAATCTATCGAAAATATTTATTAAAGTAAGAAAAAGCCGAAATGTTTACAAATATGATGACCGTGTTACTTGATTACCCTACGAGAAAGACGAATCTTTTCATATCGATAGAATATAATTAGATAAGTATCAGACTAGTTCCGTATCACTCTGTCAGTTTTAGTTAAAAGTATCAAAAGCAAAATTAAAAAATTAAATCACTTTTAATATTTACTGATCGCTATACTGCTTTACCTGAGTAGATATTTTTGCAATTTCAATGAGGTTCAAATGAGTAATTTTGCAATCTGTGGGTGGAGCTGCGCGCTCATTAAAGGATCGAACAAACATTAATTAATGAGGTAGTTGTAATCGAACACGAAAGCAAAACTGTAAAATTAAAGCTAGTGCTCTCCGGGCGATATATCAAAGTTCATCGTGTTAAATATGGCGGATGGTTTATATTTTATTCCAAATAATTTCGGATGTAAATATTGGTTTCTCTTTTTTTTAATCATCAGACATTATTAACTTTGCTAAAGGTTTAACTTTTATTTTAAAACTGACAATATAGTATCAATAATTGCAGCTATATCTCTCCTTACACATAGCCACCAATGAAAATGACGATAAACTCATCTTTTTTTAGTTACACCTTGAACAAATAAATTTCTATTAAATATTACAAAAAAATTATAAAAAGGTTGTAAGCTACTGAGAACTTTCTTTCTCTACTTTGTGACTACCTAGTGGTTATAGTTATCATAAAAAAATAAGTAAGAAGTCCAATCGAGACGGCCTGTAATCGATAAGTTATTTTGTCCATAATTTTTTACATCTATGAACTTTCGTTTCGAGTAAATAACACTAATTTAAAAGTCTGTCGGCCGATAGGTTTCTACGAATCGCTAAATAAAACAGGGTAAAATTGAGGTATTTTAGGCGATAAACGAGTCAGTATTTTCTAAAAAAAAAACCTGCTTTCGGCCACAGACAAAAAAAAAAATGGTAACCAAAGCACCGACATAAGTTTCCATATACAATAGTACATAAAAAAAATAAAAAAACAAACTAAAACCTAAACTTATCCTAAAAATTACCATCTTCATCTATGAAACTTACAAAAAGTTCTATATTCGTACACTTACATCCTTTATGTTTTAAATTGTAGTGTTACTAGTTGACCGAAATTGAAAAGGATTGTGCATTGTTAAATTATGAGCGTGTTAAAATGCTAGCCTACCGAAGAATTCTCATTCTGGTCAGAATAATTCAGTATTGCGTGCGATTCGTGGAAATTTTCTAATTTGTAATGAAAATTTTTTACTGAAAAATATACGCTTGATAAAGACTTCGAATTCAAGCTACTAGTTGTTGGTTATAATTAAATCAAACCGTTTTACGGTTATCATGATATATTAACTAATTTAATAATGGGTATGATTTTCTTATAAAATGCCTAATTTTACCAACGTAATTGTATGTTTCTACGTTAACATTGGAATGTTGTTGAAGATGTTGTGACGGTCGATCGCGTTTTCGCCACCTCACTTCCAGTGTCTCGTTTTTACGTATTAAAATGTTAGCCTACCGAAGAATTCTCATTCTGGTCAGACTAATTCCGTATTGCGTTTATTATTGCTCCAGTATTGCTTTTATTATTGTTCCAGTTTGTTCGTTGATGTTGTTTTTGTTGTGTTTTGTTGTCTTGTTCTGCTCTGTTATTTTATGGTTATAAGTTTAAATTAATTTTATCTCCTGGTTCATCGTTGCTAGGGGCTGTTAGTCATAGCAACAGTAGGCTACGGTAAGGTTTTCTTTATTTTACTGACTACCAAGTTAATTCTGCTAGGAATATTTATTTTTCGAGCGCGAAATAGCGTTTCAGTTCTGTTCAGCTTGTTTTTGAGGTTGCAAGTACGTTTGGACTTAGAACGTTTCCTGTATTTACATTTGGATTGTGTTTACATTTCGATTTTTGTACATAGTTATTTTTCATTTTGTAATTTGAAGGTTTTTCCACTTTGAACGTTTTTTTTCTTGGCGGTTCCTTTTTATGGTTGATTAATTTACATTATTTTGCCTGACAGAGTGATCATATATATTTACGTTATGTCGGACTCTATTTCGGATCAAGAAGTTAATAAGTCTGGTGGCTCCTTTAGAAGCACTGGAACAAGGAAATCATTGTAGCGTGAGGCCAAAGCCTCCAGGACGGTGCGTGATACACAGGATGAGACTACTAACATTTACGATAACTTTCCAAAATGTGGGACGCGCGGTTTCCGAAATCTGATGAGGATAGCTGTATGATTCTCATCGGATCTAGGAAGAATTGAGAGAAAGGACCCATTGCGGAATCAACCCGCAGGCTGGCCCAAGACATTGGGGAAAGACTGGCAACGGGTGGCCGCGTTCTAAGTAGAACGATACTTAAGGATACCAGAAACACTGAAATAGACTATCCTGAAGATGAGGTCTTGGACAAATTAACAGTGTTCGCCGTTGTGGTGGAGGAGGAAGGTCCGGAGACGATGAGACATCTGGTACAGGCCCTCACCAAAATCACACAAGAGGGGGAAGCAAACTTCTGCTGACAGCCCCCAACAATGAACTAGGTAGCAAGGTCAATAAAATTTTGGAGTACTGGGCCAGGAGAAAGTAATCGCCAGAGGAACGGTTGGAGTTAAACGAGGGATGACAGGGGCAACACGGGGACCCGCCTCTAAGATGGTGCCGGAACGACAGGAGGGGCTTGGCTATGTTGAGCTACTCAAGAAAGTAAGAAGTGGGCTAGGTGAAGGCCTGGCTGAGGACGTTCTTTCGGTTCGTAGTGGTAGAGCCGACGCAGTGAAAATTAGGATCAAAAAATTCTCAACGGAGAAAGAGGCCGTATTTCCAAAGGCTCAGTTCACTGAGAACGAGGGAGAATCTTGGATGGTGGTGTACCATATTACAGGATTAGATCTGAATGCCACCTCGAAGGAAATCACCACAACAATAAGAAGAGAGGTGAAGCGCGAGGTCCCAATTCGTGTTTCGTCCCTCAGGCCGACCTACGGGAACCAAGAAAGCCACAGGGCAGTTGTATAAAAGAGACACCAGTCTGCTAGCCACCAAAGACAGCATCAAAGTAAATTAGCATTCGTGCAGAATTGAACTGCGGTAAGAGGAGGTGAATTGCTCCCGATGCTGGAGTTTTGGCCATAGAGTGGAAGCGTGTAAAGGATCCGACTGATCGACCCTGTGCTACAATTGCGGAGGGCGAGGCCACAAGGTAGCAGATTGTGCGTAACCTACAAAATTAGTTGATTATGGGCAGGGAGGACACCGGATTCGTGACCGGGCTTGCACTCACCGCCCTTCATGAAGTGCATCCATCCAAAGTGCATCTACTACTAATATTGAAGCCTGGGACGAAGCGTGGCGACATCTAGGGCTAGGGAGGTAGCTCCCATGCCTAGGATGTTCTGGTCCGCTCACATGCAAGAGTGGGGGTTCGGAGCTACCCGATGATGTTATAGGAGACCCTCAAGGTGTGGGTCGCGTGGGCGAAGCACTAGATGTGCGCAACGCATACCTGTTACTTCTTAGCTTAGGGTCGCGTAGTTCTCCAGCTAAGGGATGGACTGGCTATTCAGAAGAGGAAGTCGGCGTGTTCTGATGGTGCTAGGTAGACCCCGGTGGGATGATCCTACAGGGGGAAGGACAGGGAAGGCTTCTGCTACGACACCCTGAGGTGTTTGACTGAGTGATGCTTAACTGCCGGACTGGTTGCCTTGAGGGTGTTTCCAACAGATAAAAAAAGTTAATATTTAGGTGAAAAAATAAGGTTATTTTTACTCGTACAAAGTAGTCTGCTTATGGTAAATAATCTTCAATAAATATCGTCTGTGTAATATCTGAATTTCTTGCTATTTGTGAATTAAGTTTTGTGTCGAAATATACTCGCTTAAAACACAAAAACTTCAAGGTGGATCGAAATGGTTCTTTAAAAATTTGATAAACGGTTACAGCAGTAAATAGTTAACACATACATGTTGCATTAATATATCCGAGCGCGTATAAGTATGTCTTGTGCGTGTTTGTGTATTTGTGGGAGAGAGAAAGTGTGTGTGAGAGAGTGTGAAAGAACGAGTGAGTGAGAGAGAAGGAGTGAGTGTGTGTGTGTATGAATGCGCACGTGTAAATGAGAAAGAGAAACACCAGACACGTGTCAGTAGCAAATCTGTTCGCGTGGCAGGGAATAACATCTTTCACATTGACCTTTTAATAAATCCATCACGATAACCAATCGTGACTTATGGTACGAATGCCTGTTATTATAATCCAGCATTAATCATGTACGAATACAAAATCCAGCTTGGTAAGATTAGTTTTCAATTTAACTGACCGGGTAGAGGTCACCTAATATTATCCATCTGTAAGGATATTTAATAATACTTTTTTTATTAATACAACAATACACAAAATCAGTTTTTAGTCATTACTAGTCTGATTGGTATTATTTCTTCCTTTAATTTCTCGAATAATCTTTTAATCTCCTATATTACAATTTTTCAGTTATTACTTTTATATAATTAACTTTCCCTACCTTATATAACTAAATTAAATAATGTCTCAGTATAAAACGCACCTAACCTTTTCTCTACATATGATTTTGCCGTAAACCATACTGTTTCCAGTTGTTAAAAGGGTCCACTGAGTGTGGAAAATGTCATCAGTAAGATGTCGCAGACCGAATATTATTTCTCTACAATAGCTACCTACATATGTAGGATAGTTAAGCGGAAGGTCTGAGGAGCGAGGGGATAGTAAACAGCTCTTCGTGGGGTCGTCGTTCGTCTGGGCTTACTCGAGTGGGTGATAGTGATGAAGCAGAGAGACTCTCGTATCCCTGAGCTGAGAAGACCGAGACCAGGATCATTAGAAGCAGACTGATCAGGAAAACCAAGTTAGCAGTAGTAAAGTCCTGTGATCAGACAAAGAAACGGACCGGAGAGCTAGGGAGTGTTGGACAGCCCCATGCGGAGCTGTCGTGCGTCCACGCTTGCATGGGTGGGCGATGGTGATGATGCACGGGGACTCTGGATACCTCGAGCTCAACGGCACCTCCTGAAGGTACAATGCTTAAATGCGAATCCGGTCTCGGGAGGGGAGTTGGTTGAGATAGGAGGTATAGTTGGTAGGGCGCAGGCACGCATAATGCACTTTTAATAACATCTTGCGGAATCTGTTAGCGAGTCCGATACTTCGCCAGAGAATGGGGTTCCTCCGAATCATCGAAACGAAAAAAGTTTTTAAAACATGTATTTTTTAAATTTCATTCACATAACCCATTTTCAATATTCTATGAACTATATCTTAAAAAATCCATTTTTTGAACATCATCTAAAAAAAAATTATAGATATAAATAAAAAAATTGTATAATCTTTTTACTTAAAATTGTCAGCCTAATCTTTACGTAGTTAAAAATATTTTATTAAATATATAGTACCAATTATGATAATACCTTAAATTAAAGTATACAATTTAGACGTAGTATCCGTAAGAATTCAATTAAAATCCATTAACAGATATGACTGAAAAATTTGTGATGGAAAATGATCAAACATAATTACTTATATATATATTTATTTTTGTTGAGGAAGGTTTGGTTCATATAGTTCATATAGTACCTTTTAATAAGTGTTATAGTTGAAAATAATCGCATTTTTGCAAAGCATAATGTTAAATTATGCTTTGTATGAATTATTAACCAAACATTTTTTTAGTAAAATAATTTAAAAATTCATGCATTTGTAAATTTAAGGGTAATTCTTTGTTAAAAATATTTTCCCAGTTTTTTTTCTTAACTGGGAGTAACAGTTTTTTATTGCATAACAATAAATTTTTTATAAGATAAAATGTATATATAAAGCTCGACGCTTATTTAAAGCATATTTATTTTATAAATACAAATTTATTTTATATAAAGAACGAGCCTTTGTATAATATTGACGGTAACATTTAATTTTAATAAATAACAACAGTATGCAAATAATTTTGAAAAAGTCGTATATACACCTAATAGAAATATTAATAAAATTTGTATAAAACAATAATTAAAAGACAAATAATACTACCAAAACCACATTCAATAAAATACATTAAAACAGTTTAAAATATGTATATAAAAGGCAGAAAAGAAAGAAAGAAATATTAAAATATGTAATTAAAAAAACACCCAAATTCTAGCAACAACTTTTAAAATCAATTGGTTAAAACTTGAATTATAAATTTAACAGCTGCTAATAAATAGACTACATAAAATAAAAGCTTTAATCATGAAATATAAAAACATAATAACTAAACATAAAAAAAATATATGTATTAAAACATAATAATTAAAAGCATATTAGTCTTGAGGTATATAAAGTTAATAAATGTATAAAATTATGTCAAAATTTAATTTAAATGTAGGAATAAAGTGACCTTTTGAAGGGCTTATCTTACAAATCAAAAATTTACTTAAAAAGAAATATGTATCATCCAAACTATAAAATAGATCTCCGTCAGTGAGAGAGCATTTTCCCCCTTGGACTCCTTTTATCACTTCCGGAACTTTCCTATAAACCATTTTCTTTTACAAATACAGAATGGTGACTACTAGAATAGTGCCATTTAATAAACGTTTTAAGTAAACGTTTACGACTGGTATATGTATGAATGTCCATTCTAGCTTATGGTATTGGAAAATGCATAAATGTTTGAGTATGTATTTATTTAATACCAGTATATAATAGTGAGGAATTCTTCAGTGACTATTTTTCATACTATAAATGCATTTCGACCAAGAGTCCTTTTGGTTTTTGTATTTGCATACGAAAAGTCTTATCAAACAAATTACATCAATCCTGTAAATCTAAATCATACTGGATGACGGGTCTGGCACACAAATAGAATAATTACAGTAACTAACGTCTCTTTGGGGAGAACTTTACTTAATCTCTGTTTTAAAAATGTTACTCTAATTTATCATAAAGATTAATTTCATATTCCGACAAGTTAACGTGCTGTCCGATTTAAACACCCCCTCCCCCCAGAGATTTATTAATTCCTTTTGTGATAGCACTTTGATATTTAATTTAAAACCATGAGATAATGAATATTTTATTTTATAAGGATCTTCAACGTGAATTTAAAAAATCAAGCCTTTATACTCACGGATAGACAATTAATCGTCAACCAATGATGATCTACTGAGGTTTTGTTTCTCAGCTCTTATAAACTAGGTTATTTCAGTAAATTTAATTTACGGATGTTTTTTTATTTTTATATCATAATATTCTACTATACATTGTTCATTCAGAAAGAGTTGTATTTTAAAAAAGCTAAAATTTATAGATTAAAATAATCAAAGACAACCAGGTTGATCTAGTGATAAAATCGTCATTGCAAATTAAGCTGATTTTTTTATTGTAACATTTGATATTCGAAGTCGCAGGTTCTGAGGTTCAAATCCTAATAAAGGTAAGTATATTTTTACATGGATTTGAATACTAGATATTGGATGTCGGTGTATTCTGGTATAGGTTCTACTAACCAAACGTCTCAGCAATGGTCGGCCTCAGTTTATACAAAACTACACCTCATTTACATGTCATACATATCATCCTCATCGCATTGGGTCATGGTATAGCTTACTGTTTACAAGTTGAACTGATTACAACTTACACATAAGGATAGAAAAAAAATCCAAGATTATAAAATTGACGATAGAGATATGAATTCAGAAAATCAGATCAAGCAACGTTTGAAAATGTATTTTTGGATCTTTATTAGCTTCATGTTTTCCCGCTGATTCTCTAATAAGTTGTTTTCTATTACG
Organism: Lycorma delicatula; assembly: GCF_047948215.1. Taxonomy (NCBI): domain Eukaryota; kingdom Metazoa; phylum Arthropoda; class Insecta; order Hemiptera; family Fulgoridae; genus Lycorma; species Lycorma delicatula. The sequence goes on from NC_134456.1 coordinate 200,376,341, forward strand.
TAATGAAAAGTACCTTATGGAGCATAGACCTCTTTAGTTGTAGGCTTACAAACAAAAGGAATTGAGGATTATTTGCCAAAAATGTTGGTGTATATGACTTCTGAACCATACACGCCTACCAATAAATTATATCTTTTTTAAATTCAGGCTATTATAGACCTAAATTTAAAAGCATCCAGGATCTTTCACGTTTATTTCTTTAATTTCATTTCAATCGTACAATTTATAGCAACATTTCAAACATTACATTCTAGTAAATAGTAGAGTCTCAACAAGGGGGGGTTCCTTTTACGTTAGAAATCGTCTGAATTAAATAGTTTTATGACTATGAAGTTTATGAAGTTTTTGACTAATTCTATTCCAAAAATCAAAATTAATTATAGCCAAATGCATGAATAAACATCCTCAGGAAAAATAACCGTTGTTCTGCAATTGGTAAATTAAATAGATCAATAAATCTTATAGTTAAAACCTCTAATATTTATATATTAATGAATAAACTGTTTACAAATTTTATGAGTTTACTATCTATTAATACTTTAAAGTTATCAATCTGAAAATAAAATCGTATACAACAATGTAATTAGAAGATAAAATCCATGTTAAAATAATTCAAAGAAAAAAATTAAAATGTTTTATATTCTTTAATAAACGAAGATGAGTTGTAGATTGGATTCAATACCGGATTTAATAAACCTCTTTAAAGAAGTAATGATTGTAATAAGCGTTTAAGAGATCATTAAAATGTAGCCATTAGTCGTGACCCGGCTACAGATTACAGTTTCACGTAGCTGCCACCGTAATTGTTAAAGCAGTGTTTTACTTTGGTATACCGGCCTGTTATTTCTCCTATTCACACAGCCTTCACTTTACTTTAACGACCTCGTTTTGATTATTTCAGTGATCCTTTAATTTTTCGGCGACATTATTATAAAATGACTATGTACAGATTCAAACGTCAATAAGAATTCAATTATTATAAAATAACTCAATTTTCAGTATTTAAGGTAAAAATATAGCTTGATCATTTTTTATAAAAATTATACGTCTAAAGGTTTATTTCATAAAATAACAAGAAATCATTATTAACTTTAATTCTTATATCCCTATTAAAATTTATTATTCTACACTAATCTGTGTTGGAATTTTCAATTAACATGAATTGTTTTAACATTCAATCTGTGTTTAAAATGAATTGTAATCCATCGGATTTGCCAATATTTAGTGCCAGTCTTTCTAATTTACATGTAATAAAATTTAAAATCAACAAGATTTAAAATTCAAGAAAAAATATTTGTCATAAAATTCTAAATCTCGTATTATCCGGTGTAATTGAATCGTTGTGGAATCAGACATTTTTAATCATGAAGATCAACATTGTTATAATATAAAATGAAAATAAGACATCCTAAGTTTACATAAACGTGAAATTTATAATATTTAATAAAAAAAATTAATTAACAGTCACTAAAACAACAGAATAATTTAAAAAATCAACAATACAAAATTGTATAAATGGATAGAACTAAGGATTTCTAAAGGGACTCCCATGAAATGGAAATATCAGGAAAAGCGAAAGATTTGGTTTTTTTGAGCCACTTTTAAACTGATGTTGCACAAAGTTATATAAAATGTTTATCCCACGTATTCTAGGTAGTGAACGTAAGTCCAAGCCGCGAAGAAAGTTTTCGTTTTAACGGATCACTTATCCAACGAAAATTTGTTAAACGAAAACTTTCTTCGCGGCTTGGACTTTCCTGCACTGCATTCTTGGGATAAAAATGTTGTATGAATTTGTGCAAAATCATTTGAAAGTGGCTCAAAAAACCAATCTTCCGGGGATTTTTTCACTTTGAATTTGAATAACAAGGTGATAAAATAAATAAAATAAATTTGCCTAAAATAAATTTCCAAACAATAAATCCTTTTGTTACTGATAAAGTGTGGTGTTTGATAGTAAATCAAACTTAGAAATTTGTTACGATTGACCAAATTACGTTCGATTAGTGTTATGAAGGGGCGCTAGTACATTGTGATAAATATACTCGCAAATTTTTGATACTAATGTACGATTGTTACACTAATGTAAAAAAATTCTCATCTGGTTTGCAGGATAAATTACTTTAAAAAAAAAATGATGTAAAAAAATAATTATTTTTTAAGATGTAAATAAATATGCTAATTCCTAAAAACTAAACATATTTATACTCTATGCTTCTTCAATTTTCTTTAATAGTACACTATAAGGTTAATCTGAGTGTTTGAAAAAGGTGAGTTTTTAAAAATTGACCTTCTTTTGAAAAGAGCAGAAAGCCTTCTGTGTGTGGTTTTGGTTTGTTCTCTTTGATTTACTTACTTCAATTTGGCAAAATTATATTTTTTTAAAGTTATATTAAAAAATAATGTGAAAAGTATTTTGAGAAGTAGTCAAAATTGCAACCAGAATCTTTTAAAAGTAGGATACGAGGGTGGGTGATAGACCGTATCTTTACCGATCCGGAACCTTATCCTAAGCAAGAGATTTAATTCCACATATTGCGGCACGGCTATATGTCCAACTAGAAGATGGAAGTCTCAGCGACGTGGAGATAATTCCAATAATATTAAATTCACCGTATTAGCAGAGGTTTATACTCTTAAGGGCAGGGTTCAGACTTTTCTACTTACTTCTTAATTGCTGGAAAAGACAGACAGAAAAATCACACCTTGAAACCAGGCATATGTTCTGCCTACCCGTGTCGTCTTGTGATACAACCTGATTAAGCAGACACTGGCCTCTGCTTCCCGTCTGTGCAAGCTACTGATTCTTGATAAATGAAATAGATGATCCAGGTTGGCCCCGGATTATGTATTCACTTTCTTATAGACGGATCGGTTCTGCTTTTTGTGGTGACAGGGCTACTGCTCGGTGTGTATGATAATGTAGAATTGGCTGTGCCCAAATCCTATGTGAGCTCAGATCGATTGGGAACCGGGGATCAAGCACTTCAAGCAGTGGGGATTTATTTAAGCGTTTCTCGATCTACTGTAATCGTACTGAATTTTCGCTCTGGTAATACGGGTGGGTGAACAAATTTTGCATTCGTCTGGTATGGTACTATTGGGAAGTACGACTGATTGTATTCAATAGTAAGCAGGTACTGGTGATGACGCAAACAAGTTAAACCAAACAACATGTGCAGTAATAGAGCCCCGTAGATAGATATATAGTTCGTGAAGTACGAAAGGATTATATTCTGAGGCGCCACAAACCAAGTTATATAGGGATAATGGATTTTATTGTAGAAAGAAGTGTAAAAAGGAAAAACATAATTAGAATATACAAAGATAAAATGTACAGATAAAAATATAAAATACAAAAGCTATGTTGAGGTTGAAAGAATAAGAATGAAGAGAAAAAATAGGTAAGTACGTTAAATTAGTATGAAGATGAAAAAAATTTAAACATTTTGTTTCCTTTAGTACTGTTCAACAACAACAGTTAGTAACAAACTATATAAGATAATTTGTATTAAAATCCTCAATAAAATACGAAATAAATTACAAAAATAATACCCGAATTTACTGAAACAACAAACTCATTTCATTCGTCTCATGGCGATGCACCATTAAACGTTGATCCAGTGATTACCTACACAAAAAAATAATAGTAATATATATATATATATATATCCATTTTAAAATAAGCGGTTGTTTCATGATACAAATGTATTTTCTATAATGACTAAACGTTTAGATTAACTTAAAAATGCTTAACATAAATCACGTAGTTTAAAAAAAGTAATTGTAAAAACTCAATTAGGAAATAAAGACGTGTACTTAATTTTTCCGGTAACCTATTAAACATTAAGCTAGTAGATAAGGCTTAGTGGTATTTCAGGCTACTGAAATTGTACTGATAGGTAAGTCTAGTGTCTGTGGATGTGGAACAAACACACCTGGTTTCTATTAATCTTAGATCTGGATATAAATTACTGCAATCTAACCAAGAGATTACCAGATTACAGACTACCACCACACCTATCGGTTCAATACAGTTCAATTTGGAGACGGCCTTTGAAATCGATACTTCCACAGCCAAAGCTGAGTTCTTAAGCAATTTATCTAATTCAAGTAGTCCATTCATTTCACACAAAAACAAATTTTATAGGCCTAGTTGATATTCTTCCGAATGTAACAAAAAAATATTACATGGAAATTAATAATATAAAAAAAAAATATAATATAACTGTAGGATTATGTAATCAAAGTAAAAGTGAAACTAAACTTTTAAAATTATGTGCAACTATGTTTTATTTTTTGTTATATTTGCTTTGTATTCTACGGTAAGCTCTAATTGAAGTGTATCCGTTTATGTATTAAACCGAACAGTTTTACACGACCTAAAATGCAACAGTCATGTCCGACAAAAAGTATATCTACTCTCAGACAATTACATTTCAAGGATACTAAGAAAAGTGAGGAGTGAAGTAATTTCCCGTCCTTGAACCATCTAAATTGTTGCACGATTGAAAAAGTAAACCCATTGAAATTATACTGAAAAACATGAGATGTTATTCAATGGAAGAGATTCTTTACAATCCATCAGAAAAATTAATTTTTTTTCAGATTTATCAATTAAAGATTAATCGGAAGTCATAATACGTAATAATAATTACATATATATATATATATATATGTGTGTGTGTGTGTGTGTGTGTGTATCGGATTCCGTAACAGAAATTAGACAAAACTGGATAAAAATTGTATGATCTCTAATAAGAAATAACCATAAAAATGCATTAAAAACAAATAAAATTAAAATAAATCTGAATGTAATGTATAAATCAATGTATATAAATTGGTAAATTCAAAGAAATTTTAAATGAATCGTAGAATGTTTTTTTTAATATTGTTTTAAAAAATACAGCGAAGATGAAAATATTCAGTCGAGTACCAATTGTAGGGACTATACTCTCTTCGTCAGCCTGTTGGAAAGGTTGTAAAATCAATATTAAACTCTACTGGAGAACGAATCTTACTGGTGAAGTGTGTAAAACTATTAAGATTTTAGCCAAAATAAATACTGAAACAGATAGTGTAAAATAAGAATTTAATGTATTCCTTTTTGTAATCAAAAAAAATTATTTATTATATAAATATTCTAAACTTATAGTAAGTATATTTCAATCTTACATTTGTTTTTGGCGAAAAAATTATTTTCATATCATTTCCGGCTCATATATATCATTATCCTTGGAAATATGTATTTATTGATCTGGAAAAATGACCTCTACCTCTTAGATATTTGTATTTTCCAATGTACAGCAGCGTCCTGAATCCAAATGTATACAAATCTGGGATAAAAATTTCCATTTCTGGAATATATGTCGCTCTCTTTGTATGTGTCTTTGTGTGTAAACTGGCGACTATTTTTCTTTAATTTATAAATATCAGAGAAAATTCAACTTTAATGATGAAGTATTTTAACAGGAAAATTAATTTTATTAAATTAAAAAAAAAAAATACATAACAAAAAAGAATACGGTTATTGATAAAGTGGTATTATATCTAGGAGGTATGTAAAAAATTCTACTTATACGAATAGTCTAGTTTATAAAAAAGTTTTGAAAAAGTGCACTTCCATGGCATAAGAATTATGAGTTCAACCTTATATCTGAAATGGTTTATTCGAATAGAACAGTTGGTGCTGGTTTGTCACATTGAGTACCAAAGTTCGCGAGACCTCCTCCATTCAATATTTTTTATCGACTGGAGGAAGTAAATTTTTTTTATTCAATACTTTTTATTGAATATTTCCTGTAAAAAATTATTTTTTATTATATGAATTACACTTTCTATAGAACTCAGAAAATCTTTCTTTTTTTATTTACTATAAATTATTGAAACTTTTTTAATAATCGAAACTTTCTTCTTTGAATTATATGTACTAATTAAGAAGTAAAATATCATTCTTTATTAAAAGATCGTGTAATTGTTTTTACGAAAAAACGTTTTATTCAAATAACTTAGATATTTAACTAGATAGAGGTATTTTTAGCCACAATATATTCTATTTTTCTATGGACGATCGGAGTGCCTGAAAAGAAAACATTAAAAGCTTTTGAAATGTGGTGCTGTAGGAGACTATTAAAAATCAGATGGATGGATAAAGTGACAAATGAAGAGGTGTTGCGGCAAATTGATGAAGAAAGAAACATTTGCAAAAAATATAGCTAAAAGAGACAGACTTATAGGGCGCATCTTAAGGCAAACTGAAATTGTTACTTTAATACTGGAGAGACAGGAATACGGGAAAAATTGTGCAAGCAGGAAACGTTTGGAATATGTAAAACAAATTTTTAGGGATGTAGGATGTAGGGGGTATACCGAAATGAAACTATTGGTACTTCATAGGGAATCTTGGAGAGCTGTATCAAACCAGTCAAATGACTGAAGACAAAAAAAAAAAAATTATTTTAAGACTGAATAGACCTAACTCAGAAAATATTGAATTTGTGCTAATTTTTACACCTTTTTCCAAATTAAAATGAAATTCTTTCTTTGAATAAAATATTCTAAAGATGAAAATAGTCTTGATTTTTATATCTGGGTCGGGTAGTTAAAATTAAGTTTTTAGATGCTGGAGAAATTGTGTAACGTCATTATTCTCTTTGTATAAGTAAAATGTTCAGATCTTTCTTCGATTCGACCTAATAATATTCCAAAAAAATTAATTTTGAAAAAACAATCATTTAATAACAACAGGTAAAACTAAGTATTAAGATTACAATAATTATAAATTTTATTGACTTTGAAACGAGTTCTAGCGGCGCTACAGAACATTTACGAAATATATTTATTTACAAGTGTTTATAAAAAATATGACGAATGATGGATTAATACACATAATATTTTATATGCAAAGAACATGTCGAATCAACCATGACAAATATATCTAATATAACTACGACGATCATTATTTTGTATATCAAAATTAACATGTTAGTAATAATATAAATTTAAAAAAGTACTATTCTGGTCAGTTGTAGAATATTCACATGCTAAAAATTCCAAACCCCATTCCTTCTAGAAAGTTAGCAATAGGATGGACATAGCTAGTAAAAAGCTAATCTACCCCTTATAAATCTGGAGGATAAAATAAATGTAAATAAAAAAGAATAAACGATTTTCAATTTTTTTAAATAATATAAAAAATATGAAAAGTTATTCGGATCATAAATAAATCTATAACAACAAAAGGAAATTGAAATTTACAAATAAAAGTAAACAAATCTATACATTCTATGGTAAAAGATACAAAACATCAAATTCTAATTAATTCAGTATCCGTAAATTATTATCTTATAAATGTAGATAGATAAATTATAAAAGTATTATACTTGTATTAAATGATCCTAGTGTTCTCATTTTTCCTTAATTAATTAACTGGCAAAAACAAATATTACTTTTGTGTCACCATTTCAATTAGTAGTGACAATAACGTTTGAAAATAACGGTCGCGGTTGTTATTAAAAGTATTTGTATAAAATACTTTTATGAAATAAATACTTTTATTTATATATAAATAATTTTAATAACAACATATCAAGACTCCCCGTACACATCCACCATATACGCACACATACGAGTATTTACATTCAAAACGATGTTATAGTTCACATAAAATAATTTAAATGAAGAATTTGCCCGGATTGGTATATACATACGAATACCACAAGATGAGATCAAGAACAGCACATTTACGACATTTTTAAGTGCAAGAATTCTACATGTATTTGTGTTTTTTTTATTTTATAGGTAACTGGTTTGTTGGTTCGTTCTCTCGAATAAACCAGTTCATTAGACATGCTTGAGGACAATGTCCTGAAGTTGCTATCTAAAAATAAAAAAAACGGTTTCACCGTACACACGTACTTTTTTGCTTAAAATGATTTTTTTTTTTAAATCGAATGATCTGAAATGAATGCATTCGTATTTCATAGAATTTTTTAAAATAAAATACTAAAATTAAAATTAATTGAATGCCAATTGTAAAAAACATATTGCAATCGCTTTTTATTTAATTACACCAACACATCTAACGAAAGAATTAATCACTTTTTTACAACAATTATCAGAAGAAAAAGCATGATTTTACAGGGGACTTTATAAATACTAAATTAGACATATATAATTTATTAACATTAATAATAATTATAATTTTTTTATATGATTTGATATGAAAATGACATATTCAGTTGACATAAGCAATCAGACACATCGTAGGACATAATTTCATACCTTTTTACGAAGATTTAAAATTCTTTGAGTATGTTAAAATCAAAATTTATTAATTTAATACTCTTGCAGGATTTCCGGATGATTGAAGACAAGTATATTAGTTTTTTTTTTTTTTACGTTAATAGCTTTGCACAATTTTTTTAGTCTTTCTTACGATTGTGTCACAAATAAGACATCATCGCTAGAAGAAAACAAGTTAAGAATTGCTTACAAGAAGAGTAATAATGTTAACTATTAGCCAGTTCCTGTACTAACTGACTGAAGGACATCTAAAGGATTATTTTTAACTTACATTTTAAACTTTTATAATTAATTTTCAAGTGATACCTCACTTAATAAGAGTTTTTTATTTCGAACTGAAACAAATAGTACCTACAGACAAATATTTTATGTTTTACAAATAATCGGTTTCTTTTTTTTCTAAGAAAAGGCACCAGTGTCCAACATTTTGTTTTTCTTTTATCATCATATTTCTGACGGATAGTTACACGACTAAGAAATCACTTAATATTTTGAATATCGGTACAGCCGATTTCTATAAATATTTATATACATCTATAGATTATCATATCAATTTAATAGTTATTAATTGAATGTAAATGATTATATATATATAAATTCAATATAATTTCGAATCCCGGTCAGGCGCGGCATTTTTCATACGCTACATTTCCATATCTCACGCACAAGCTTCAAGATTGTAGCAATATTATCAAGCAAAAAAAAAAAAAAAAAAAAAAAAAAGAAAAAAAAACCATAATAAGTATGTGAAAATATAACTACACAACAAACCAATACTGGGGGAATTTTATTATTTAGGTATTAAATTACAAAAGATGAATATGAAGTAAAGCAGACATCATAACAATATAGGCACAAGCAAGTTTTCGTACAGGAAAGAAATCTTATAGCATCAAACAAAAGTCTAAAAATTAGAAAGAAATACTTGAAAATATAGGTTGTTTACAGATAAAATAGACACAATTGATTTATTGAAAAGAAAAGAATATATTTTTCAACTATGGAGATTATTACTTACATGGTTTTATGGAAAATTTACTAAGGTAATTAATAAGTTCCATACTTGAACCGTGAGTCACAGTCAGTTATTAACACTAACTGAGTGTGACTGCAATTCATCCCAAACGCGTGAAAGTACATCTTGCTCAGCACTAGCAACAAACATTTTCATAGATTGCTTAAATCATTTACAACAGGCATGAGAGAGACAGGAACTTTGTATTTTATAAATTTCCATAAAACTTAGTCACAAGGCGGTGTTAAGTCTTGAATTCTTGATGGTCAACGCATCTACGCCATGTTTTCTTCAGTCATGCATTCGATCCAACCTATTGGATGACGGTCATCCAGATAATTTCGAATTCCCCTAATCCAGTGAGTTCCATCAAAGATAGTAAAGTTCTCGATATGAGGGATTAGCCATTCACTTATATGTCGAGAGAAGTTCCTCCAGTTTCTGTCTTCTCCGTGAAACTTTTCACGGGAAAAATCACAAAGTACATTGTCTTTAGGTAAATCGCATATATGTAGCATAAGTTTTTCCGCTTCCCATATTAGTAAGTTGTATCGACTGACTTATCTACTAATGTGGAATATAAACTTATTATCAAAAATTAGGCAACGAAATGTGTATTGTAGATGCATTTTCATCTACAACACGGTCATGTATGTCAAAATAAAAATCTTTATGTAAAACTTTGTCGTCGTTACTTAAATTTTATACTAACTGGGATTGTTTTCAACAGTTTTCGTAAAATTTTTCCACTTGTTGGGATTTGTCATTATAAACCTGTTTATTCTCCTGAACTAGGTTAGTACACGGCGCGAACACGATTGACTTGTTCTTCTCTTACGGGAGATCTTCCAGAACTTTTCCTTTTACCCAGATATCCTCTGTTTTCTAACAATTTTTTTCAATCGTAAATATTTGATAAACATCCACCTAACCTTATAGATGGATTTTTACCAACTACTTGATTCTGAAACGTTGCTGCACAATAATGCAAGAAGTTTGTTTTTGCTAATTCGAGCTTAAAGAAAGGTTTTTCAATAACAGTAGCGATCATCATCCCAGACTGGTTACATCATATAATTATATTTCCGCTAACAATACCATCTTAAAAATAATTTTTGTAAAACTATATTACATAAGGTTTGCATTCACATTGAAAATTATTATTTTTTTTTTTTTTTATAAACCATCAAAAGTGTATTTTAACTGTAATAACCCCGTATTTTCCCGGGTTCGAATCCCGGTCAGGCATGGCATTTTCACACACGCTACAAATCATTCATCTCATCCTCTGAAGTAATGCTTAACTGTGGACTGAGGTTAAAAAAAAAAAAAACACGTATTTTTACGGAGTTTAATGTTTTATGTTAGTAATAAGTAAGCTATGAGAAAAACAGACAGGAAAAGAATGGAAGCCTTTAAAACTTTTTAAAATGTGGTGTTACAAGTAAATGTTAACATTTACATGGTCGATAAAATCTGTATGATTTCATAAGACAAATAGAAATTTTGCCAAAATCTTATAATGAGTCGAACAAGGTAACTAGGCCATGTATTAACACGTTAATGTTGAATCAATTTTGTGATGCAATGACTTGTAGAAGGTACAAACTGTAGGATAAAGTCAAAGATTGGAGTATAATGAAATAGAAAGTAGAGAATATACTCGTATGATGTAGTAAATATATTTAGCCTAGAAGATTAGATCATAGAACAGAAACGAATTGAAAACAGCACCAAACCAGTCAACTGATTGATGATTTAAATAATCCATACACACACAAATGTTTGTATATATATACAAACCGTCACAAAAATTTGTAACGGTTTGTTAATAAATTTGAATTGTCTATATATATATATATATTCTATAAGTAGAAATACATTTAATTTTGGAGAAGTAAAAAAAATAATAATAAAAAGTTAACAAAATCTCTATTGGTAATAATAATGAATCTTTTAAATAAATAAAAATGTGTATGAATATAAATAAAATAGCAGCAGCTTGCTTGAAGAAAAAATGAAAGAAAGTGAAGATAAAAAGGGTGAGTAAAAATGATTGTGAGGATAAGAGGATAAGGTACATGCACAGAGTGGTGAGTATCATAAAGAATGGAATAATATTCGGAAAGATGAGAAAATCTTACAACATATAACAACTACAAAAGTATAAAGGTGAGCCGAAACACATATACACACTTACACAAAAGAGGTCTATTTCTACCTCGATTTCCTCATCTCCCTGCATACAATGCCCTTCGTATAATGTATGACTGTAAAATAAAGTATGAAACGGCCGGTGAGGATGTAATATTGCCCTTAAGGGAATAGGATGTTAGGGGAACAAGAAGGGGAAATAAAGATGAGCAAGATTTCTTCGGTTATGGACCAGATGTTAGCCGTTCGAGCGTGCGTGCGTGTATGAGTTAGAAATATGTAAGTGTGTATGAACGGGTAATATGCTAGAAACTAAAATGGAACGTTGAGCATCTAGACACTACCGTAAAGAATGGCGATAGGAATGTTCCTGCAGGATTCTGGTAGGAGAACACAGGATATGATTCTTTTACTTCTTCTGCAACAAGTGTTAAAGACGGACATCCTGTTTAACAGGAACTTAAACATACGTAACATTCTTTCTTCTTAACGAAAAACCCGGTCCAAATAAACACAATATTCACATTCGTAAGTGGTTTTATTTACAGGCTATAAATATAATAATACTTAGATATATTTTTAATATTGCAATTTTTAAACTCTTCACTTCAAATTATTTCATATTTTATTAGTGTAATAATAAATATGTTTGTGAAATTAAAACAAAGTTAATGTTTTGTAAACCTGTCTTTTCTGTTAGTACAATCCGCTTCCCATATACCATCAAACTGAATTTTTTATTATGATATGGAACCATATTATCCGATATGAAACCAGAAATACTGCAGCCCATGATAAAGAGAGTATAAAAAAAAGTTACGATCTATTGTCTAAGATGTAGCCGATATAAATTACACTTCGCAGTCTATCCGAATAATACTACAGTTTCGTCCTATTCACCGAACTCCACGTATCCCGAGGTGATTTCCTGATCGTAGATTGCACTTGGGCGGCCCAGTCACATTGACTAGCTATTGAAAAAAAGTACAGTAATAGAAAAACTTTTAAAATAAAATATTTTATTATAAATTGCCGAATTCCGTATTAAAAAGGGTACTGGATTTTCCTTTAGAAGGTTCTAAATTAAACCCAAAGTAAAGTTTAAAATTCCCAATATTGACTTGTTAAAACGTCTCCATATGTTACTCCTAAGCTTAGATTCAAGTTTGAGATAAATTACGTTTAAAAATAACTTGAAAATTTTATTTAAAATATTAAAGTAAAAATTATCACTCGGTTTTATTTTTCGGCGAGAGAAAAAAATGGAACTTTAGAACTATTTTAAATAAATTTTTTTTATGCAGTCTTCAAAATACAGAAAAATAGTTTATTTCTACAAATGAAGGTTAAAGATAATATAATCAAAATTAGTACAAAAAAACATGAGCTTATTAAAGTTCAAGCTGTAGTTTGACATTAAGCTCAATTAAGGACTTAATATACAGTTTTCTAAGCAAAAAAGAGTAACATTTTGCGTCCTTATCAAGTATTCGAAGGGTGACGAACACGTCATTTTAACTCCTTGTTAATGAAAATGAGATAGAATTTAGTTATCAGAGCTGGGATGTCATCGTACAGGTTTTAAATTTTACTGATCGATATTATAAGCTGATAAGGATAGTTATTGATTTCTTTCCTATATGGGAAGTAAACAGTTCGAGGCTAGGTTAGATCAAATCGGTTTTCTTCTCAATATTACCTCTTGGCTACAATTCAGGTAGTTTCAATTATTAAGGGCTGGTGGCAAGATGATCTTGAATGTAAAAAGCCACAGATTCAATCGCTAAACAAATAAGGGACGCAACTGTCATCGGTCCGGATTCAACAAAGCAGTGCAATATGCAGAACATCGAACACTTGCAGCACTTGCAGAACGTCGAACTAACAATTCAATCAAGCTTATATTTAATTTACGCAATTGAAATAAACAGAAGCTCTACCTAATTTTATGATCGGACAAAAAATTAACATACATAAATTTATAGAAACTTAATGTTTTGTAAGTAATGACAATATACGATATCATATATACATAAATCTTCATCGATAACAAATAGGACATATGTTGTCGATGCAAATTTATGTAGCCTTTACTTCTTGGATTCGCCGGGCCAGGATGTGAAAGTAATTAGTATTTGACAACAAAAGATTGGTTGAAAGTAAGAACTGTATACACCTTTAAGATTTAAATATTTCAAATATCCTTGCCACACTGATGACGTTTTTCACGACTAGAAACGCGTTTAACCCTTCCTCACATTCGTGAAAAATTATGTATCGTAGTAAAATCATAAGTTACTTCTGCAGGTAAATAATTACTACAGTACAAACTTCTGGACAAAATCTGTATAAGTTTTATCAGAATCCAATTTAGTTACGATCACAATAAATCAAAAATTATTTTAAGAACATGAGATTTTATTTTCATTTTTACTATTTATTAATTTTAACTATTAGAGTCTGGCAAACAAAATAATAAATCTTAAATTCTGTAATAATTTCGCAATAACCATCGTAAAAATAATGCAATATATACCAATCCTTAGTTGATTAAGAATTTATTCAAACAACAAATGTGACGTTTAAATTCTCGAAGAAAACCGCGACAAAAACGACTTTTGTATACGCTATTTTTGGCCTCTAGAATCTCGGTAAAATTTTTTTTATTTGTAGAATGTGCAGTTTAAATACAGTAAAATATGGACTCCTATTTGGACTCTCAAGTTTCAGATCGTTTCGTCAGATATTTTGACAATGGGGAGCCTTCAAATAATTCTTGATATTCTGTTGCAGTAGCAAAATTATTTTTTCATATAAATAAAATTTTACAACTCAAAAATGTAACCGTTTATAAATTTGGAATGGTTGTTAAAAGAGATGATTAAAATTAATTAGAATCAAAATTCATTTCAAAACTTTCCTTTAACGGTCGTAATGGCGACTTCGCATTAATGGAATATTCACCACCCAATGATAAATGCTGCTCATAAACGTATGTTTATTTTTGATTGAATAATTTTCAACTAATATAGAAAGGAATACGCTTTGGTTTGGGATATATTACATTTTTTATAATGGTTGCTGAGAAATTATTGCAGTCTAAGTTCAGGTATACTTTTCTATTTTCCAGGCTATACATATTTCGTTAGTATCAACAGTAAAATTATTCACCTTATACTAGTAAATGATTTTATCTTATTCATTATTTTTCTCTTATTATTTAGGTAAGCTACAGTGTAACTTAAAAGAAAAAAATCATCAGAGATTCCCTTCATACGTATATATATTTTAAATTCAAAAATTTACATCCTATTTGAATATCGAAATTTCCTCATTTTTATCTCAATTTTCATTCAAGGATAATTTTTAATATATTTTCATACTTTACTCTTCAGAATTTTGTATTTTTTATTCTAATTTAATATTTAAATTTATAAAAATTAATGTTTACAATGTAAAGTATTTTATATCATCATATTTCATATTTTACCTTACTTTATAACCAACGAAATTCCTGAATAAGCTCAAAAACGTTCTGGGCTGGAGATTCAATCGTAAGTTATCTAATTATTAATCATTAATTTTTTTAGTACTGAAATATTCAAATAATAATAAATGGTGATGATTATATCCAAAAACATTTAATTTAAGTAATAATATCGGTAATAAGATTACAGAATGGTTTTACTACGTTAACTTTGTAAGTTTTTTTTTCATTCAAGAGGATTTAAATATGGAAAAATATTAATGTAAAAATTATTAAAAAAAAAATACAAAAAAACTTTAAAGAAAATGTAACATACGGCTTCTTGAAGTAAAAGAGAAGCGTAGGTCTTCGTTTTCATAAACAAAAAGCTTTTATACTTGTATTCATTTTTCTTTTATTATTTTGTAGATTAAAATAAAAAAATGGATACTTTAATAAATTTTTAAAAAGAATCCGTTAAAATATATTTTCTGACTTTCTAAAAGATACTACACCGTAGAAGCTTATAATAAATTTTGTACCAAATTTCTCTGCTTTGATTAAAAGAATACCATATGATGCGGTATTAATACGTCTAATTATCTAATTAATTAATTATCTAATTAACTTACTAGATGTAAGTAGGATAAAATTTTGCAGCGTATTTATAAACTTCTGTGTTGGAATAATACTGGTGAACCATCAATATGATTAAAATTTTATTATTTACACATTAAAGTAATTGTGATGATATTTAATCTATTTGTTCTATTTTAACTTAGCGTGTTTAATTTTATTTATGTTTTTTTCTGTCTGATAAAAAATCTAATAAATTTCTTTATAGTTTCTATTCTGAGATAATGTCTTAATTTCTATGTATTTTATTACAATAAACTACTTTTTAAATTTTTTTGGTTAGTTTGTTACGTGTTATAACATTTAAAAAAAGCAGCAGTTACACATATTTAAGCAAGATTAAAACTAAAAAAAGACACATTTTTGAACTCTAAAGGTCCCTCAGAAATTTTTAAAAGTATAGTTAAATGTTCTCTCAATTTCGTTTCAATAAAATAATTAATCTTGGGCAATACGTTCGTATAAGATGTTAAGCATTTTACGTAAATTTCTTAAGAAAGCTACCTATTGTAATGGGTACCATGATTCGATTTCTGGAAAATTTCTACATATCTTCTCGTTTCACACCCTCTTGACACCAGAACCACCTTCAGCTCAAAAGTTTATATAATGTATATATTTCAATTTACTATGGACATGATAACTGTCGTAATTTTACGCCAATCACTTTCAAATTGTTCCTTTAAAATAACTCGTCCCAAAATCTCGGTCGAGTTTGTTAAAGGCCAAAATCGGACTATGGGGGTAAAAATGGGGGAGCTTTTTCGAAAAAAACAAAATGTCGCTATAACTTTCTTATTTAGTAAAATATCGAATTCGTTTAAAGTTCCTCCTATTCTTTGAATAAGGTTCTAAAACTTATTTCAGTAAAAGTTTTTGATATCACCAACCATTATTCCAGGGGATGGAAAAAATGAGGTTTCGAAGACAAAAAAAATCATACCTCCCTTAATAGGCACAGTATCTAAACTGGTCGTTAGTTCTCTAAACATTACCTAAAATTTTGTCTGAAATAATGTTTGATACGACCAATCCTTATGGCAAGGGATGTCAAATTATTGCTGGAATTGTAAGAAGGTGGGGCTTGTTGTATGCTAAACGTGTGAAACATGTTTTCACGTGCAACCTTTTTCGTATTGAGTAAATTTGAAGTTTTTCTTAACTTTAAGGTGGAAATCTTTTTTATTTCGTACTTAGCACCGGTAAAATCTACCTCCGCCTTCCGGTGTAACAAAAGCGATTTATTTTTTTTGTACCATATTGTAGTTTGCGTGTTGCATCTCTAAATATCATGAAGCATATTTTTTTCTAAGAAATAAAGAATGTAATCTGATTTTAAAGCAAATGTGCACAAAATAAAAAAATAATTTACTAAAATAACTAGTGATAACTTGCTCGATATTCTGGTTCTTAGTTATTTTTTAAGTCAACGCATAAAATCAAAAGACAAAAAGTACAATAATACTACAAAATTTTAAACTATAATTTGTCCTATTAGTCTGCCAAATTTATTAATGCCTTAATATTCCGGTCTACTAATTTTGAACTCCTTACGATTATCTACCACAAATTTTTTTATTTCTGATTCACCTCAATAAATCAACTCTTAATGTATATATTTATCAAAATGATTCTGTATCATTATTAATGTCACTTTTACGTACCTTTCTCTATTTCAAAGTCCCTTGTTTTGAAGTTATGAAACGGTATATTCCATGTAAATATTTTTATGAATCAATTTTAAATCTTTTTTTAACATAAATTATTATTTCAGCATGCGTATTCAGAGGACTTGCATTTAATTAATATAGCGGTATTTCTATTATTTCTTTCCATTAAACTGCAATATTTTTAATAAGTTAAATATATAATATTTTATAAGAAACATTTTTCCACCATCGATATAGTCTTTGCTATCTCTTTTTTCGAGATTTTAGCAAAGTTGAAGAAGAAAAGGTAAAAACAATAAAGAATGTAATTAAATTATCAAGGATTTGATCTGTAAATGATTAGCTAAAATCGTTAGAAAAAGGTTTTTTTATTATTAATACTTTGATAATTCAATTTAAAATAAAAGGTAAATATATAAAAAAAAACCTTGAAGAGATGCAGATTTGCGGATTCATAAAATAAACACTATATTAATTTTGAAAAAAGAAAAAAAATATTACTCTAAAAGTAAAATAAAATATACGTAATAATCAGTTCATATTCAAGATCCGACTTTTTAACGTTTGCATCAAATGAAATACAACTATCTTCCAAAAATCTTAAAACCCACAACTTGCCCTTCGATTTCATTAGGTCAAAATTTAAAAAAAGAATTTTAAAATTATTATGTTTTACTTTTTTACATGATGTTTTCACGTTTTGTATTTTGTAAAAGTTTATTAACCATTAATCTTTAGTTTTATTTCGTATACCTTTAAAAAAGACACTAACTATTCAAAAATAAACCGTTTCATAGAAATCCACAAGCCAAAAATCCGTCTAGAAAAAAATTTCAACGAAGTTGCTAAACTTTCCCAAATGACCCGAGATATAAGTTCTTAATTATATCACCCCTTTGAGACCCCCCACTCCAGAATTTAACATCATTTACACACGCATGAACGCACGCGCACACAAGAGTTTATATATAAATGTACCATACTAAATTTAAAGATATTTTTCGACCAATTCTGAATTATTAACCCAAGTAGCCAACACACCCAGTCAAAATAATACATATCAGCAAAACAATTTACTCCTTTTTGCATCTTCCCCGTTTCATCACCCCAAAAATGTGTTTTTATTCGCATTATCGTAGTTCCTTTTATTACGCTATATACCATACTGTATCTCCCGGTAAATTAGTAATAAAAGCTATGTAGAAAAACGGCCTAATATAAAACTTTATCAAAAGCAATCTAAGGAACGTTGGATATTTATTATTTTTAATAATTTTACAATTAATTTTCGCAGCTGATTACAAAATCTTACAGCGGAACCGGTAGAGAAACTTCCATCTCAAAATAATTAAGAATCATCGAAATCGTTTCATTCATTTAAGTGCAAGGCTTGAAAAAAATATATATACATGCAGATCTAATTGAAAACCTCTTCTTTTGAAGTTTGCTTTTAATACTGACTACTTCGCCATAATAGTGTATAAGGATGTAAAATATGAATAAATGTTTAACTGTATTTTAAAAATTATTTTATGTTTTTGATAAAACACTAATTTATTTGGAATCTGATATCTACTTCATTTTGAGTTACTTTTCTCCTTAAAAAATTTGTTTAAGTTTGTTATTTTCACATTTTAAAATTTTTATACATATTTTATATTTTGTTTAAATATTGTACTTTTTACTTTAAATAAATCTTAATATTATTTTCCAATACCTGATCTCTTTTTTATTTTAACCTCGTACATAATGTTTATACCGAGCAATTGTATTGCTTTACATATTACAGATATAAAATTAAATGACGTTTAATGAATAATACAGTGAACTCATACACAATATGTCTTATTCGAGATAGATTTGCGTATTAAATGATATATGTCAATAATTCAGCTCACCGCCCAAGTAGAGAGCTGTTGGGTCGGCTTTTATTAAACCAGCCAATTACTTAACTACTAATACAGCATTCATACTCGCCCTTACATCAAAATATCCCAAAGGCATAGTAAGGATATTAGTACTGTATTTGCATTCAGTTTCTAATTAATAACGAAGAGTAAACATAACTACCACTATTACGACCTCCAGCTGTAGCCAACGATTCGGTTAGGTATGCGTATCGTACTTGTATGATAACATGTATTAGACAAACAGATTATCCGCAAACGCATTACTACCGATATATTACTATGATACTGCATAATAATGAAGAACGGTTAAATAAGGATTTACAAACAGAATCCATTCTCGAAATTCTGAAGTTGAATCTCAGAAATGATATTCATTTTTATAATCAATATTTTTTTAAAAATCCTATTAGCGAATATCACTCATAATAAATTCTTCTCAGCAGCGAAAGCATTAACCTTGTACTTATCATCCAACATTCATAGAAATGAAGATGATTGTGAGTAGTTTTTCATCCGCTTTGCTAGATAGGAAACTCTTTCGATGGGCTTAAAACTGACAGATAGGCCAGAACTAGGGCACCTTGTCCTTCTAGACGTTATTCTTAATTCTTCTAGGCGTTATATGTTAAGGTTGATCGATAAATGATCTTGAAAAATAAGTTTGTTATGTAAATTAGAGTGAAGCCTTGGTTACAGGACTAATGAAATGGAAACTTCTATCCTAAAAATTTATGGCATATTAATTTTGAAATTTACGCTCGCAGTCGTTAACTGTTCAACACTACCAGAGAATCTAGCTAGAAACATGATGTATGTATTTCATGAGGAGGAGATACGGCTATACAAAATAAAATAACATCAAGTGTTAATTTTTAAAATATGATATGGTTATCGTATTCTAGAGCGAGTGAAAAATAATGAAAAGAAAAAAGTAATGATTACACAAAATGTATTTGCTAAGAAGAAAAATAATCACAGTACAAAAAAGTTCATGGGAGCAAAACACAAATTCCAAGGATTGCGTGAAGAAGGAGTAGAAGATTGATAATGAAGTTAGAAATGATACAAAAATGGAGAATTAAAAAAAAACACAGTAATGAACTTGAATATTAAGGTTTGGAGAAATATACAAAAGAAAAATCATCAGTTTAGAGGCGAATGTAACAGTGTAAGAAAGGAGGTAAATAAAATTGGTTTTAGGGAAAAATTGAGAAATTGAGTAAGACTTATTTCTATATTTTTAAGCAGTAATTTTTATTAAATGTTAATTTTATACTTTTATATTCATTTTTAAATTAAACATTCATTTTTATATTTTAACATTAGAGAAGAGTCGAAAAACAAGAAATATGTGAAGAAGCAAATGAAAGCATGTTGAAGAAACATTTATAGAGAAAAACTAGAAGGCTACTCAAGTCAGAATGTACGGTACAAATAGAATGAAAGAAAGAAGAGTAACAAGAAGGGGTAACAAGAAACAAGAGGAAATAACAGGAAATAAGAGGGTTCTTAATAAAACAGTTTGAAGGCGTTACATCGATGAGTTAATGAACTACAAATTAGCAAGTCAAGAATCGATGGAGGATATCTCTGTGATGTAAAATCCCAAATTCTGCCCCGGCATAAAATAAGTAAATGGGAAAATTGTAAAATTGAAAATCAATTAGGCCTCAAGAGAAGACAGGATCATAAGAAATGTAATCAAGAAGAATGGAAAATACTTAGAAAAAATTCGGAATATTATTCAAACTGAAATAAGATTCTATAAAACTGTAATCCCCCAATATTTTTGTAACATGAAGTAAGGATTTTCTTTCTTTCTTTACTTCAACTGTTTAACCTCCTTAACCACGTAAGATATTACTTCAGATGATAAATGAAAATGTATAAATGTAAATAAAGTGTAGTCCTGTACAGTATCAGTTCTACCATTCCTGAGATGTGTGGTTAATTGAAATCCAGCCACCACAAAACACCGTTATCAACGATCTACTATTCAAATCCGTATAAACGTAACTGCCTTTACTGGATGAAGCAAGGCATGGATCCTTTCAAAAATGCATGCGTTATATGCAGAAAAATTTTAAGAACAGTAATGGAAAACCTTTGACCGTTAAAGAAGGTGAGATTTGAAGGATAAGAAAACGAGTGAAGAGAAAGACGCATTTATTATTGCTGAAGTTATGAATAGACTGTTAATTCTTGATTGGGTGTATCATGAAAAGAGAACCAAGGGAGCAGGATGAAAGGAATTCGTAGAAGTAGTATAGAGGGGCCAGGCGGATTTGCAAACCAAAGCATAAATGAAGAGATCATGTGGAGGATCTCCGGATATATAGAAAACAGGATAAAGTGGCAAAGAAGTGGGTGGAAATAGCTCACTGATGAAGCCATGGACCGATTTTATTTTGTTTGGCTACAATAATAATTAAGAAACAATATAAAAATAAAACTACTTTTTTATCTAAGTATATTTATTTCGTCATTAATCATTTGATTGTTGAACCGCTTGTTCATTCTATGTTTTTTTTCCGCTGATCTTTTAATTTCGACTTATTTGTTACATCGTACATCATTATCAATTTGATTTATGTACTCCAACCTTTGTTTTCCCACACAGCTTTTACCTTCTACACATCCTTCCATTATTAAGTTAACTAATCTCGGATGCCTTAATATATGAACTACGGACCTAGTCTTTTAACTTGAGAATTTTTCCCAGCCCTAGCCTTTCTTTTTCTCGTTTGTATTAAAACAGCTTCATGTTGAATTTTTTCAACACATCCAATTTTCAACCTTTCCTTGAATATTGTATTTAAAATTTTCTGATTTGCTTTCTGTCTTCCATATAGGTAATATTTTATTACCTTACATCCACTCCAAATTTATTTTTAATTAAATTATATCTGATTCTTAGATGTATGCTTGATAAGTGTAAATTTTATTCTGTAAAAACTGAGCTAAACTGCTTTTAATATATTACTGGTTTTTATTATGTTTTTTATTCCCCGTTTTCAAAATTGGATTTTTTTTTCAACCGTTGAATTCATATTATTCAGTATTTCATTAACTAATTTTTACTGAGTAATATAAATATCATAAGCAATTTTAAAAATATATGAATCTTTCTCCGGCGTGTTTCATTACTCTCAACGTTTCTTTAATTTTTTTAATCTATTTGTAAATGAATATAAAGAGAAATTAACTCAAGATTGTGGAAGACAAGAGACAATTTGAAATTAGTCTTTCATTTTGCTGATTTGTAAATTATTGTATTTTAAATGTCCATTTAACGTTTACTTTAATTCTATCGTGAATCAATATTTGACCTGTTCTTGTGACTGAAATTTGTCATTTTATTTTATTTCGCTACTGTATTTCGACTCCACAACCATCTGTAATCGAATTAAATAACCCTGGATTCCAAATAAATTATTTGTAACGCAACACTGTGAGTTCAAAAAGGGTGTTACTATATTAAATTGTGACAAATATTAAATTTTTTGGTTCACTTCCTTAGTAACTTAACTAAACTTTTCCATAAAAATTATCTCTGTTTGGTGATAAGATACGTGTAGAAAAACAAAAATTATTAAAAAATTCAGCATTTAAATATATCAATTTTAATAATGTTAATGAAAAAAACATATTGATAATTATTTTCTAAAAGGTAGCATAATTAAACTTTTCAAGTCGTTAGAAGAAAAACAATAAATAAAGCATAGAAGACGTTCAAAGAGAAATTAATAACAAGAACGTTATTAGCTTCTCGAAAGGGAAACATAAATTAGGTTATAACTAATTTTTTCGGAGATTAATTATCTTCTCCAATGATTCTCAAAAAGAAATTAATAAATAAAACGTTACAGGTTATCAAAAACATAACGCTTTAATTTTTCATCAAAATATTATAGAGGCGTTAAAAGTTACACACTATTTCAAAATATAAGTTAAAAAATAAGCGAATATTTTGGTAGAAAATTTCTTTGAGCTTAGAAATAAACAACCTGTATCTTCATTTTATACGACTCCCCAAAAATGAGTGTAACGAATTTAAGGTTTACGTATGTAGCTTAACGAGCTCAACGACCGAACCGATTTAGATGTATGACGCTGCGTTTTCCTCACGTTACAGGAGTGTCATAGGCTATATAAATGTGAGTGTGTGTGTGGGTGTGTATGTCTGCGTTTGTGTGTGCTTCAGCAGCAGCGGCGGCGGCAGCAGCAGCAGCAGCTGCAGCGGCATGGGCTTCTCGTGGGGACTGCGTGTGAGGCAAGTATGGTGAGATGATAGGAACACCTCGTGCGAGGCTACACTAATCATCACCATCACCTAGTAACAGAGTGACCTTGGGGCGCTGTTTTGGGAAATTGAATGGGGTGCTCTTATTATATGTCTGCAAACAATCGTATGATATTTAAAATTCAAACAGGGTATTTGTTAGTAAGATTTTTTCTTTACCTCTGGGACCACCGTTAGGAATTGCTTCAGAGGATGAGATGGATGATTTGTAGCGTGTGAAAATGCCATGCCTGACCGGGATTCGAACCTGGGACCTCCGGATGCAAGGCCGAGATGCTACCACTCGCGCCCCGGAAGCCGACTTGTTAGTAGCTTGAAGGTTAACTCTTGCACGCATCAGGTACATTCTCGATCTAACAGATTACGGTTATTTGAAATTCTTCTTAGATATTCGCAACCAATCTTCCAATTTTCTAAATTTAAACGGGATATTTGCTATTATAAAATTACGTCTTACTCAGAAATGGACCTTATTACACTAAGAAAGGAGTGTAATGCATTTAGGGTGTATGTATGTATGTTTATTCCACCGTAGCAGATCAACAGCTGAGTCGATTTAGATGTATGACCCTATATTGGAATCCTTACGATACTAGGAGTGTTACAGGTTATATAAATATGCATATATTATATATTTATATATGTTAAAATACATTTAAAAAGTTCTTTTTGTAGGATTTCAATTCTAAATTAGATTTTTTTAAATTCATGTTAAAATTTTACAATCACAAACAAAAATCATTCCTTCACAGATAAAGAAAATTACTGCACTGTAAAGGAAATAGGTTGAAAGCAATAAGTAAAAGTGGATAAAAAATGTGTTACAGGGAATATAATTTGGCTTAATAATTTGACTGGTTTGATGAACTTTTCTATTTTAATATGATGTGCTAATCAAAAAACATGCATTACATCTTGAATCATCTTATATTCCCATATTTCCGCCTATTAAAAAAAAAGTACTTCTAAAAAAATTACTTAGTTCTAGTTAAAAATGTACGAAGCTATCAAATTTCCATTATTCCGTAAAAACGTTCCAGGAACATTTATTATTTTCCTTTATATCTTTTCTCATGTAAATTTTTCGCTAATATTTAGTATTACGCCTTATGAGCATTATACTGTTTCTTTCTTATTCCTAAATTTACGATTAATACTGGTTCATTTGTTTTCTGTACGAAAATTCTTTGCCCGACCTGACCTGCTTTAATATCTTCATTACCTCATCTATGTTTTCTAATTTTCTTGCTCATATAATTCAACTCCTGGTGTATTACGTTCTACATCCTTTTTTTACTCCAACGTTATTCTTAAGAAATTTTTGAAATGAGAAAGAATTGTCTAACTTTTTCATTCTTGAAATGAGCCAACAAAACGTTGAGTATTAACTCCACCTTTTTAATACAGCATCATCGGGCCTAAAACCTTCTGAATTGTTACTCCTCGCCCAAATTTTACCGATGATGTCTATGTTACTTTAGACTATATTTTAGAATTAGTTGATTATAAAAAAATATAAAATAACTTTGAAAGCAATACTGCTGATAAAACTTTGCCTCTGAGCTTTACTTAACCAGAGAGGAACCTTTTTTTATCTCAATTTTGTCATAAGTGTACTTCTATACATCTATAATTGTTGCTTTCCCAATATTTTAATCAGATTTTCCTTAAAATATTAATACTTTTATATCTGAGACTGCGGATGTGATTAAAAACTCTAGTGGAAGAATAAGTATTATACTTAAAATAGAATAAAGAAAATCATCCTGAAACAAAAAACTATCTTGAAAAAATTAATCTTTACCGATTTTATTAAACATCAAAAACATACGTAAACGTTTTGAGAATAAAATTACGTACAACATACTAAAAATCTCAAAATATATCGAGAGATTATTCAATGAATACAAATAAAATATATTACATAATCCATAATATAACTGTAGGTAGACATACAATATTAAGACCCAAAAATAAAATGACAAAAAGATCGGTAATTATATAACAAACGGCAAATGTAACACAATCTAAGAATCGGAAGGAACGAATGAAGAAGTAGAGAAAGAAAAGAATAATTTGTTACGGAACTGAAACATAATGAAAACAATATTTATAAACAACAATAGTTAATTTTCAATAAGACTCACCCAGTATTATGAGACAATCTATCGTAAATTTGTTGGTAATGATAATCTGATAAGCTTATTCGAAGACAAACCTAACATAAGCCAAGTTCTATACGTTTCGATAAAGAACGTACTGCATAAATTTTACTTTCCTGACATCATTATATGCTAGGAAAGCTGTGTTATGCTGCAAGAAAGAAGGTATGGTAAACAGTCAAAGAATGGGGTGTGGGTTTTTTACATTTCTCGACGTTTCATGACCCAGAAACCACAAAAAACAGAGATTGGAGGTGATAATGTTTGTATGTACGTGAGAGTAGTAAGGCTGATGATTTGGAGCAAAAGAGTAAAGTGAAAATTATTTTAACTTTATTAAAACATTATTATCCTGACCTTTAAAATAAACTACCAGTTTTCAACTACTTAAATACTTACACAGCATCTTCACAGAAATCTAATAATACTAATAACACAAACAGAATAAAATTAAAAGGAAGTAAAAAAGAATTAGTTAAATATAAAGTAAAGGCAACAAGAGAAAGTAGTTAGAAAATAAAAATGGTAGCTAGAAAATGGATAAGAGCGTTAAAGAAATGTTTTGTTATAATAAAGAAACAAAAATATGAATTAACAAAAAGTAGTTACAAATAACATTCCTACTACTACAGAAACAACAATAAACGACTTATTTTGAATGGATTTAAAAAAAAAGAGTTACCAGTGTTTAAGCCAATTAAGAAAATTCTTGGCTTAAACAATTCTTAAGGTTTTACCAGACCCTTTTTGCAACAACATAATGATTTTAAAAATTTAGATGCAAAAGATGGCGAACTGAAAAATGGAACATTAATACAAAAGAAATGTTTAGATCTTTTAACACGTATTTATTAATTTTTCAAATACATGTTAGTATGGTATGGGGTTAAGGGTATGAAAAACCTAAAGTTTACTGTAAACAAGAACTTATAAAATTAAAACAGATTTAAGAAAAGAACAACTGGATGCTGTTTTCGATAGATGGGGAGACGAATTTATAAGAATTACAAAGTGGAACTAACAGACGTTAAAATAGAAAAACCTTTAGATTTTTAGCTTTGTTGAGGAAAAACCTATAGCTTTATATAAACAAAGAATAAAATTTTGGCTTAAAATAAAATAAAAATATTAAAATAAAAAATAAAATAGTTGGCTTAACACATTTACTGCGATACATGTACCAAATGGAGAAGAAGTTACGATACGTGTAGCTAAGGATCGCTCTCTCTGTAGCTAAGGATCGGTATACAAGTCTGGGAAAGAGCTCTGCGTGCCGACAAGAACGGAAGAGCCCTTGAAGGAATTCAACGGCGCATGGGCTTAAGAGTGATATGCGCATATTCTTCAGTCTCCACCGAGGCAGTACTCGTAATTGCAGGAGTTCCTCCGCTTAAACAACTGGCGGAGATGCGAGTGAGTATAGCATCTGGACAACCTTCTAAAGAAGCATATGAAGAGATGCTGCGTAATTGGCAACATCGTTGGGATGTAGCCAACACGGGACGATGGACACATCGTTTGATTCCTTTGATCCGACCATGGATAGAAAGGAAGTTCGGGGACATAAATTACTGGATAACGCAATTTTTTACAGGGCATGGGTCGTTCAGGTCCTATTTATGTGCGCGACTAAGGGTAGATAACAACAACTGTCCTTACTGTGGGGCTTATGATTCCCCTGAACATGTAGTATTTGAATGTAACCGTTGGACTGAAAGCAGGCAATCCTGTGTAAGACGTATAGGGCCATTATCTACGGAGAATATGGTGGATAAAATGCTATTTAACGAGGATAACTTTAATGTGATCTCGTCGTTAATAACCGCAGTTATAAAGAAGAAAGATGAGGAAGCTCGTCAAGAAGAAACCGCTCGCTGATGACGGCAAGGTGGAATTTCCACCTACGAAATAAAAGAGCTAACCGGTGAACTGACCTGCCGTGCCGGACATACAGCCGGCGGGCGGGGAGGCGAGCTAGAGTAAAGGACACTCCTCTGGCGCGAGTCAAACTTGATTGTAGATCCGTTCCAGAGGAGTAGGTAGGAATAAAAAAAAAAAAAAAAAAAAGGATCGCTCTCCGCATTGTGTTATTATATTCTTCTGTCTCGAACTTCTTCGTGGAGCAGCTAAAGCTGAGATGGTGGACCGAATGTATTACGAATGGCAAGCCCGCTGGGTTCGGTCCTCTACTGGGAGCGGTGGATTCATGCGCTAATTCGGCAAGTGTAACCTTGGGTCAATCGAAAATTTGGTGAAATTTCCTACCGGCTGACCCAGTTTTTGACTGGTCACGTGTGTTTCGGGCGTACTTGCATGCGCGACAAAGGGCTGGAGACCCCTTCTGCCTGTCTTACGAGGAGCTTGATACCCGCAACAACTGTCGCGTTCAATTGTCGGGCGTAGAACAGGGAACGTCAGCAATGTGAATGATTACTGAACTATTGCCAGTAGAGAATGTCGGGGATTATATGTTGGCGTATGAGGCAAAATTTCGGGCAATATCCGATTACATTACACGTAACCTTCAGCAGAAAGGTAGGGCTGATATGGCAACGGGGGATGAGGGACAGCTCTCTGCTGAGCTGCCATTCGTTTGTGCATGCACAGATGGCAGTGATGAGGAACGGGGACTCTCTTGTCCTCTTGTAGAGAAAGAAAAGACCGTAGTCCCGACGGAAATACCCTTTCGGGTGTTTTCGTTAGAGGCAGGGTGGCATAAAGACCGAGTCCTGGCTCCTGGAGTGGGGGAATAGGAATGACATAGTCGGTCCTGGTAACCCTACCCTGAAGTTACAGGCAGGCAATGAATTAAGATCCGACCGGCGAGCCGACCTGTCATACCGGACGTACTGCTGGTAGGGGGGAGGCTCATTAGAGTTAAGGGACACTCCCCCACACTGTGTTATGTGTGATTGCGGTATCCGGTGCGGGGGTGAGGGGGAAAAATGTCGTTGACGTTGATAAGTTAAACAATCCTGTTTATTAGTAACTCGGATGTTTGTGGCACGGTTGTTCAAAATGTTACAAATTAGATAATAGTAACGATGTTAATAAGATGATTATGAATGACTTGTTTGTTAATCCTCTGAAGTAATACCTTACTGTGGTTCCGGAGGCTCAACAGAAAAAAAAAGATAGATAGAAAGGTTACAAACAATGTAGACCATATTTGGAAATGTGAAGGCTACCATGTATATAAGAATGAAAAAGAATCAAATGAGGTTAATATTACAGAAGCACTTGACCCTAGAGATGCGTTTTTCGGTGGAAGAACTAAGGCAAGCAAATTGAAAGTAGTAGGTAAGAAATTGAGATACATAGATGCATGCAGTTTACATTCTACGGTTCAATATTATGATAATTATTATCCATTTGGTCATCCAGAGCAGATTTATAATCCTAAAAGTTACGATACTGATTTGTTCGGCATATTTAAATGTAAATTACTTTCAAAAAAATTGTATCATCCGGTACTTCCAGCTAAAGGAGGATCAAAATTATTGTTTCCTTCATGTATAAAAAGCACGATAAAATGTAACAGTTCTAGATTTTTTAATCCCGATAGCAGTAGGGAGATCACAGGAACTTGAATGACTATAGAGATTAACAAGACTTTAGAGAAAAGTCACAAGATATTACAAGTGTACGGAGCTTGGTTGTTTGAAAAAAATTCAAACGAGTTGTTGAAAGGATACGTAAGAGATTTTATGAAGATTAAACTTGAAACCTCACACCTTGGCAGGACACATGACGATTACAAGACAAAAAAAGAGTATACTGCAGATATAAAAGTGATAACTTGATATTTATAAGATAGAACCTAATCCCGGCAAGCGTGCTGGGTCAACATTATTTTAACAGTTAGTTACGGGGTAATTTTTAACAAAGATTGAATAGAATTAAACCTTATATGTACGTGATGGATAGACACTTTATAATATACTTTTAGATGATAGATTGGACAAAATAAACTTGACTTTACTAACTGATAATATATTACAGATAACATACATCTTGAAATATCAGTTTATAGAAAATCCGAATGTGTTTGTAGTTACTTTCACTGCAGCTGCAACAATATCAAGACTGATATTGTACGATATGTTAGACAGACTTGGTGAACATATAGTGTACTATATGTTCACCAGTTTTCAGTTTTATTTATATTGTCGATAGTGAAAGTACAAGAGGGACCGGATATATGATTGGCGAATGGACAAATGAATTAGGAGGTAAAGATTATATAATTGAATTTGTTTCAACGGGTCCTAAGAGTTATGCTTATACAACTCTAAAAGGAATTGTCTGACTAATATGAAAGAGTTTACTTTAAGCTAAACAAATAGAAAAGTGTTGATATGAACGTTATGCGTAAAATGGTTGAAAGAGAAACTGAATTTGTAGATGTAACTTATAATAAAATAACAATAGAAGTTAGACTAAACTAATGTTTTAAATAAAAACATCACAAAGAAGTTTCAGTTTAAATATGATAAACGGATGATAATAGAAGAGAAAGCTGGAGTAATTGATACTTCACCTTAAGGATACTAAATGTACATTAAGAGGTAGATGTAACTAAAATTTAATATGCGTGGTTTAAGAAAGGATTTTAATGGGCTTTGGTCAATTAAAAACAAAGAGAAAGTTAAGTAGAAACTATCCTAAGAAAATTTCAAGTCAAAATTATTTCCACTTGAAACTGTTGCTCCAAATCATTAGTTTTATAACTCATTTGTTGGCTTATTTGTAGCTTAATAACTTTTGTCTGAATAAACCGATTTTGTTGAAAATTTGTACAGTGACACGTGTGTAGAGGTCAATTTGTTGGTAAAATTTTAGGCCAATTTCTCCAGTGGGTATGGGTGGGGTTTTTGAGGGGTAATTTTCTCAAAATTTTTTAAATATAACCCTACATTATATTAAACTCGGTACATTCGAACATGCTTATAATGCAAATTAGTAGTGCAAACGAGCCAAAAAAATTCAGGGGCAACATTAGGGGGGGGGGAGCTGATCAAAGTTTTTAAAAATATACATTTTTGAATTTTCCAAACTTTTTGTTTATTTAAATTTGTAATATTAATAAAAGTTTAAATAATAAAATTTTAGTAATAATATTAAAATAAAATTTCATCATAATTAACCCCCCCCCCTCCAAAAAAAAATCTTTTTTCTTTTTCCATTGGTTGTATATTTTTTTGTCTCTTCCATTTAACGTAGTAAACATACTAACAAACAAAAACAAATTTTGTAAGGCGATTTTGGAGGTTGAGGAGCAGAAAAAAATGTCGATTTTTTTTTTTTTTTTTTGAAACCTTTTACGATATTTAAACATATAACTACCATTTGACAATAAAACTTCATCATAAATTACCCTGCTCTTCAAAAAAAGAAATTATAGGTAACTTCTTCATGTACAGTTAGTTATCTTTCTACTATATAAAAATAAATAAATAATAAATGTGAGGAAAATATAACTTTGTTGACAGTTTTTACATTTTAAGTCATGTCAAATCACAGTTATGAAACTGTTTCAGTTAAATTAATGTTAACAGTAAGTACTACATAAAAATAGAATAATAAATTTTAATAATAAATGCAATAATAATGTAAAATGTTTATGTAAAAATAGAAAAAAAAATAAAACAACAATACAAAATACACAAATGCCGTGTCAAAAAAAACTGTAGCAAAATTGTTTTTATGATGTAGGCATTCCGAAAAAGTTTACCATATACGAAGATAAAAGACCTCTGGGATAGCCGGTTTGAATGAACTCTGAAATTAGGGAGATACTGATGAAGTGGAATAATTCGAAGTAGTAATATTTTTTTGACACCTACCGTAAGTTGGAAAAGGACGAATAAATAAGTAGCACCTCTTTCTTAAAATATGAATCCTAAATAATCTATAAAAGATTAGATAAATTAGTAACTGGTGAACTCAAAACTTTCAGAATATTTTTAATTAAATGTACATTGATTTCAGCATTAATATATAAAGACTTACCATTATTTCTATTGATATCCGATACCGAAATATTAAACCAAAAGAAAAATAAGTAAATAAAAAAAATAAAAATGCACTGTAATGTATTTAGGATGTATGTATGTTTGTTCCACCGTAGCAGCTCAACGGCTGAACATATTTAGATGTATGACCCCCGCATTGGAATCCTTTCGTTACCGGGAGTAACGAATTTTTTATTTTTATTTATTAAATAAATTTTAAAAAGCTAAACTGTGGTTGTTTCCGATGCGCGGCTAACACACACAATTTAATGTATGTATCATTTTATTTAAATAAATAACAATAATTTTTCGTTAACTTAATTCAATAATTCTAACCAAAGCGCGTGCGCATACCGTATTTAATTGGCGCGGTTGTTGTCGTACTAGTGGTGACGGTCGGAACTAATTAAATTAATGTAATTTCACAACTTACATAGAACAAATTTCGCTTCTACGATCGGCAGACTGGTGTCATCGCGAAGCTTAACGCATCAGGTACCGAGTTACCCCGGCGATCAAATTCGAGACCCAGCTAGACCAAATTACTTTCTTACACTTTAAATATTATTCATTTATTTAATTCTACCATTCGCCTTTGACGACACAACATAGCAAACGACTACAGCAGAATATTTTGGGATGGAGGTGCAAAAAATTGCAAGATTTTTTTTGAAAGTATTATATTTTTTAATTTTTAACAGAATGTACCTCAGAAAAATGAATTTAATTAGGCGAAATCTCGAAATACTGAGGGTGACCTTGATCTACAGCCTCACCCCGTTGACCTTTTAGTTGAAAATTTAATGGCATTAATGCCCCATATTTAGAAGTAAAATCGTTCCAGTAGTTCTGTAGATATAAGGTGATTTAGAGGTCAACACGAACACATTCAACCGAACATTAAAACCCGAAAAATTTCCATCCGATTTTTTGGGTTCCTTAGGTATTAAAACATCAAGATCCTGTGAAAACCGAATTCGCCAAAACTGAACCGATTACAATATACAGCTATAGTTCTGCAGCAGCGCTACAGTATAGCGCTATAGTTCTACAGCTATAGTTCTGCTGTAGCGCTAGACGGGAAAGTCAAAATTTGAAAAAATTACACTACATACAAAATTGTCACCCGCATGCTCTTTAAAGAGTAATTTTTGTCAGCAATATTTTTTTTGGCAGTCATGTTTTTTAATCTTTAATATTTATCTTTTGTCACTTTAAGCTCATCTTCCCATGCGCCAAATTTAGGAATTACAGTAAGCTAAAAATCTATCCATCGATACCAAAAATATCAAACTAAATTCTAAATTATCCTATTTAAAAGTGATACCTTTATCAAATTTTACTTCATACATTTTATATTCAATAAAATTTATAAACACAAATAAAGAATTTACTATTCGTAACGTACCTAATATAGAAATTTGATTAAAGGGAGAACTGAATTTTTCACATTTTTATTTAAATTAAAATATATGTATTTACCTAGACAAGAATAAAAATGTCTCCAGCTTTAACAGATTTCATCCACTGAAAGATTGTCATCCATTATATTAATACCAAGGACTTAGTAATTTTTTTATATCTGTTACATTAATCGCTGTACATCAGGTGGTATAACCGTCACTGACTTCAAATGATATGTATCGCTCGCAAAATAAAAAAGTATATATAATTCTAAAAATAAACATTCCATGCCATTTTTTATGGAATGAAAGGAAAGTAGTGGTCTCCTGTTACCGTGCCATCTTCTTCAAACTTAATATATTATTACATAACAGCATTAATATCCCAACTCGACACCAAAATGTAGGTGATATCTAGCAATACTATTATTTACATTACACGGATACAATGAAAAGCAACTAATACTACAGGTACCTTAGATATTTTACATACGTAATGAGGATACCCCTTTTCTGGGAAAATTTTCCGCTCAATAAAGGATATTGAATATTATTGTTTGCATTAAAATATCGCAACAGTAAATATAAAAACGAAAATATAAAATTATAATATTTTAAATTTCAGTTCTTCTTTTCGTAAATGACGTATTGCCTGAGTATTATAAATAAGTTACACAACAACGGTAAATAATTTAACCGTACTGAATACACGGTAAAGGCTTGATGCAATGAATTTTAGATTTTGAATAACATCATTATTTAGATTGATAAGAAAAAACCAAAAATATGGATTTTTTATAATTTTTCCAATCGGTTTGAGCAAAAATTATGCACCGGTCAATTTCAAGTATCTAAGTAATTTTAAGTATCAAGTAAAAATTATCCTTTTTAGCACAAACAAAATTTAAAATTATAATTCATGCTGAGTAATTATAATTATTTATAAGTAGTAAAATTTACTATCGTGATTCAAAAACTGAAGTGACTTTATTGAAATAAACTTTCATAAAACAGAAGAATATTATTGCATTTTTTTAGTAATTCTTATTTAGGGAAATAAAATTTAAAATAATCAATCATTTTTATTCAAATAACTTTTACTTCTAAATTATTTTATTTATTATTACTTCTTTTATTACCCGACATCGGGTCTGAAAAACGGGTATATTAACAAGCAAGATTAGAAAGATGAAATAATCAGCGGAAAATGTCAGATTTTGCCAGCAACGAACTCCAGACCGGCTTTTTTCTAGAAGTCAGACTACTAACCACCATTTCGACTGGACGATCAATGTGTATAGTAGAGATCATCTATAAGCGAATCATAAATGAAGTTCAAAGCATATATTCACTAATATCTGCACTGTTTAAATTCTGTAAAATAACGTTTTTAGGACAAATTCAACAAATGCAACGCTTCATCTTATTTTATTTTATCGACTATTTTTTTGCCAATTTTACTTCGGCTATAATTTTACTTTTTATTAATTAGCGGTATAAACTTTTAACATTATTCGGTATAGGACAGACAGCATTCATTATCTTAAAAAATACTTAATTTTTTAAAAGTAAAATTTTTTTAATTCTTAATTTAATATCAAGTCTATATATTGACAGCGAAAAACAAACAAGTTTAAACCAAAAAATACAAACCCACACGAGCGTACAAAACTCAAGCTTTGCGGATACAACACTCTTTCAACCGGTTTGAGCGTGCACCTGTGGCCATCGGTTAGTCGGTTGGTTTTTGGTTTCAACCGACTGTATCGTTTTCTAGTTATTTTATTTATCACACTGGAAGAAGAGAACATTCAACTTCATTTCTAACACCAAAATTCCAGAAGTTTACGATATCAGTAAACAAAGTAGTGTAACACATATCGCAATTACTGAAACCACAATTGATATTTGATATAGTTATTAGTTTAAAAATCAAAACTACATGAAATACGAGCATATCAATATACTAGTATAAGTAAAATACAAATCTATTAATAACAGTAACGATGTATATTTTTGAATTTTTTAAATTTTCCTGCATAATAAAATTTAGTCCTCCCAAGTACGTTTTAAAAAGCATCACAGAGGTGAATACTTTCATTACATTAATCCCTCTCTCACTAACGTTTATTTTAATGTCAGTAATAATGATGATTCTGAAAAGAAGAATATAAAAAGAAAAACTGAAAAAACAAGATTAGAGAAGAATTTTAAAAGCAAATAATAAAAAAAAAAATAACGCACGGCGATTTAGAACTTAAATAAAAATACAATGAATTTAAAAAACCATTAAACCTAAAAAAGAAAACTTTCTTATTAATCTATCTAAATGGTTTTCCTTACTGCTTTCTTGTGTATAATTGTTATAATAATAATAATAATAATAATAATAATAATAATAATAATAATAATAATTATATTTTTTAAAAAAACAGCAGTAGCTCGAACGAGTATATTAAAATAATGGTTAATAAAATAAAGAATAAAACTGACGTTAACAGCTCGAATAAGTCTCTATCCGCTTGAATATGTTTTACACGTAGACAGCTAAAGTGCTAATTATTACAAAGTGCGCATTTTTTCTGCCTCACAATTTGTTTATTTACAATCAGTTCCGAGTACGGAACCACATGATGATGGGTTTCCAACGTACACCCTCAAAAACCTTAAGTACACATAAAGATATATATATATATATATATATATAAAGAAAATATATTCATATATAGTCCAAATATATAAACACACTCGCACTGAATAAGACCACATAGATACAAGAGTTCACAAAGGTCTAATAAAAAACAATGAAACAAAAATTTATAAAATCAATAAACAATATATAAAGACAAACAAATTATAACATAAAAAGTTCACAGAGATAAATGGATAGATACTAAGCTCATCATCATTGCATAGAAAGATGTTCATCACATTTGTGGTATTGGACCAGCTTAAGAGTTACTTCTATACGGATTTGAATACTAAATCGTGGATATCGGTGTTCTTCGGTGTTCTTTGTTAACTACAAATCAGAGAAATTAACGACCTGAGACTGTACAAGACTTCATTTACACTCGTACATATCATCCTCATTCATCCTCTGAAATAATACGTGAGAGTGGTTCCGGAGGCTAAACAGAAAAAGAAAAGAAACTCAGTTTTCCCAAAGTCAACACATGTAGGCGTTTCAGTTGCCAGAAATTTTCGCTACTGTCTGGGACATAACTGAATAGAAGGTTTGCGTGATAATCTAATCGGTCTATTAATTTGAACCGAACCGTTCGACTTCTTTCTGAACATAAGTCAAGTCTAAGACTAAGTAGTTGTGAATTTTAAGTTCCATGTGAACCACGGTACCTCTGCAAGGATCTCTCAAACTTAGTCGGAAACGTTGTATAATTTTAACGTTACTCTTGCTCGTCGTACCTCATACCTCTATGCCATATGTCTAAATCGGTTTTAGAATCACTTTGTATATTAAAAGGTTTGTTCGACAGCAACAAGTGTGAATTCCTGCCAAATTCCTACCACTTCGTGATGACATTGACAGTCCTGTGTGTTCAATGGTAGAATCTCCACTTCTAAATCCAAATTGATGATCTGAAATAACCTTTTCCTCTCCAATTTGCAAAAATCATCGAAGAAACAGTTTTTTAAACAATTTCAACAGGATCGTTAAAATACTTATTGGTCTGTAGGAAGACACGATATGCGCAGAATTACCTCGTTTCGGAATAGCAACAAGTGTGAATTCCTGCCAAATTCCTACCAATAAAGCTTCTTATGCCTCTTGTTTAGCTGTTTCCATCTTTCTTTCACTTGGCATTAACAACAATTAACAATTGGCATTAACAATTTTTTACGATTAAACTGGAACATAAGATACCGTACACGATCAGAGTGTGGGACGAAAATTATGTCTAGATGGATCCGGGGACAGTCATAACTCTTATGACAAAGGTAATATGATTCAACTTTATTATTCATTTTATTAACCATACCCTGATCAAATCTAATACCGATTGGAGCTTCCCTGAGGCTAATTGTAGATCTTAATCAACAGTCAGAATTGCTCTATTATCAGTAAATGAGGCGACAGTGACGTGATCTACAGCCGAAAGGTCTGCAGTAAAAATTGGAAGAATTAGTCTTAAGTCCAAACTTGTGGAACCCTGATCTAGTGTTAAGGAATCCAGATAACTCATCGCTGCATCTGTCTGGGAAAAACATCTGCATCTGTCTGTAAAATGCTCATCGAGGCAGTTCCGCGAAACCAGGTAGAATGATTGAGGAAAGCGGCATTTCAACTTATGTAACAGACCACAGCCAGACCTTATCAAAGGCCTGCTGAACATCCACGGCCGCCAAACAGAACCTCTTTTCCTCTAGGCACTTCGTGATGACATTGACAGTCCTGTGTGTTCAATGGTAGAATCTCCACTTCTAAATCCAAATTGATGATCTGAAATAACCTTTTCCTCTCCAATTTGCAAAAATCATCGAAGAAACAGTTTTTTAAACAATTTCAACAGGATCGTTAAAATACTTATTGGTCTGTAGGAAGACACGATATGCGCAGAATTACCTCGTTTCGGAATAATCAGCACTAGAGACACCTTCCACTCTGATGGGAAGTACGATGTTCGAAGGATGCCATTGAAAAGGTGTGTAATGTACCTGATAGCCTTGAACGAGAGCATGACTAGCATTTTATAAGTCATCAAGTTAAAACTTGCAGCTTTCTTTGACCGTTCCCTTCATTTGACTACCCGTAAGCAGTACCTCTCCCCTCATTGAAATTGAAAGGCTTAAAGGCATTGGACTGTCCAAGAAATGAAATACTTCTCCGTCATTACGATTCCCTCCATCGTGCGGGAGAAATGTCTTGCTAAGATGTGCAGCAAATCGGTTGGCTTTTACCCTATGGTTGTGGGTCAGGAGCACCTGAATAACAACATGTCTGACATGTCATTGGTCATTGGTCAAGAGTACCTGACCCACTACCCATCAGACGCTTTCAATAGTAAAAGCGATAATGTAGGTCACTGAAAACCCCTCGTGAATTACCACAAAGTCCATCCATCTCTATCCGAGAGGAAAGACTCTCAGCATAATATTTGAATGTATTATTCCTAATGGTTCTCAGTAGTAATTATAATCTGCATGAAGTCCTGTTGAGGGATGTTTTGTCCTCAGGTAGGATTGCCATTTCCTTTTGAGTTGCCTCTTCGTATTAATTAGGTCCTCACCTCTCTCGGATATTTCGTGCCTCCTTTTCCTTCATATTTCTCCTCAGGTTTCAATCGCCATTCTCCCTCTTGCAAGATCGAGGTCAAATAGTAGATTGCATAATCGATGTCATCAGTACATTCAAAAAAGTCGTTTCAATCAGCTCCACTTCAATCCAATGTCGATATGAGTTCCAGTCCATTCTGGTGCTATGAAGGATAAGCATCTTCTTCTTTCTTATTACCAACGTACTTAGGTGAGTAGAGCAGGCGAGAGGAGGAGAGTACACTACAAATAATATGATAGGCCCCAGCCAGCCCAGAATCTCGACCGAGGTCGCTTGAATCTGATCTGCACAGATCTTGATAGTTGGTGATGACTTAAGGAACCTTTAATTAACACGCAGTACCCCCATCTGCTCTGCCTTGCGGATGGTTTGTCATATACATAGGGAGACCCGAAGCCGAAGATAATTCCGGTAAGTGAAGTGTGAATCCGAAATAAGGATGACGTCCAAGGATTCGGTAACTGCCAGAGATTCTAATTCTTTTCGTTGACTAACGAAACAACATTAAGAAATGTAGCCATCAGCAGATTTTTGCGATCACTTGGATGAGTAAGCTTATTAGGTTTACTATTTACTGTATCAGGAAATCTAGAAGTTTACTACAGAAATTCTTCAGTTTTCATTTAAATATAGTTTTTATTATTATAAATAGCTAGTACTATATGACTAAATACTGTATGAGTTCGAGTTTGCGAATAAGTATCTATTAGATGATCTGTCAGAATTTTATAGAATACATAAAAAATTCTTCTTCTCAGTCGCATGTTTTTAAATATATTTTCAAGACTTTTAAGGACTTAGCATGAAACTTTTATAAATATTTCTTATATAAAAAAAGCATGAATTTCATTGTCGGATCAAACACTCGTATCTTCAAAATATCTGAAGGTATAGTCAAAACGGTCAATGAAAATGTCTAACATCTAAGAGATCTTAAATGATTTATAAAATAATATTTTTAATATATAATTAATTTCGTTTTTAAACAATAGAAATATATTAAATTTGTTTTAAATAAATATATAATTGGATTTTTATAAGCCAATTTGTTTGTATATACATATTCAAAAATGCTGTGTTTGGTGATAAAAATTAGAACACTTATTTTCTACCGGATGAATTAATTGCAATAAGGTAAAATTCAGCCCGGAGATATCTCTTAGTAAATAATATGTAATATCATTCCATTGCAATGAACATATCAGGTATATTGTCGCTGTTTGACATCTCTAAAAGGATGTTTCATAACGTCCTCTTGTGTTGAATGATTAGTGAATACTCAGAATTCATTAATATAAAAGTGTGCAAAGAAAAATTATTTATAATTCTGATAGGATTTGTTTTTATTAAAAGCAAAAACCAATAAAATACATTTTCATAACTTCATCGTTCAGCGATTGGCTACTCAAATATTACTAAGTTATTAAGGACAAATTGCAGTGATAAATATTAATCCTTCTAAGACAGTTTTTAATATTTTACAGAAAACTACTTCCGCTGTTCATAATTATTATACCAAAAATGTTAAAAATCTAGTAATAATAAAACAGAATAATGATAATAAATACAGGATAAATGGCTATTTGGAAAACCATTTCGTCATAACGCATTTGTGTCAATTTTCAGTGTTTATTAATATTAAAATTATCACTTTAATTTATGACATTTTATTTGTTACTGGTTTTAAACTGTAAAAAAAAATATCAATTCCTCTCCCGAATAACATAATTATTTAATATAGCTAGCATAGCAGGCAGATAGATGCCTGCCCTAACAAATAAAACGGTTTTTTTTCTGGTTAACTTAAAACTGTTTTAAGCTCCCTATCGGTAGTGAGCTTAAAATGATACGATGATGTGAAATGTAAAGTACAATAAAATGTAAAGAAAATAAAATACCGATATGAAATGATAAATATTAACGATCGTTCACATATGTAAAAACACCGTGGCCGAACACAACATGAAGCTTAATGACAATAATTCACATTGGAAACTAATTGACTGGAAAAAAAATAAGAGAAGAAGGACTGATATAAAATGTGGTAAAGAAAGGGAAGATGTAAAGAGAGACGCCAGAAATATTTAAAATAATAACTTATTAAAAGGAAATGGAAACTATCAAAATCTCAAAAATTTAACTGAAAATAGAAGAGAATAGAGACGAATATGGTGCAAGAGACCTACTTTACGCTATACGATGACGATAGCACAATACGATAACAGTTTTCTCTTAGACAAATAAAACAAAATAAAAGCATTGACAATAAAACATCACCACTGCTAGTTTTTAAAGAGAAAGAAGGCGTTAAATAGAAAGAGATGAAATGCTTACAATAGGTTAGAACGTAAATCGTTAAAATAGAATAGAGTGACAGCCAATCACAGGGTTCGGTTTTGAGGCAGTAGAAAAGCCGATTCGGGTCCAAGTGCTGACGAAGAGGATGTTACAAATGAATCTAGGTGGGACAGTGATCCTTAACCCCTTAGTAGTCTTTGATTCCTAAGTAATTAACAAGGATAGGGCTATGCCACAGAGGGACGATAAAGTTTAGTATAGCCAACAGACAAAACCATCTTCTGCCTCTTCTATCAACCCTAATCTTCATGCTCTCGCCATCTTTCCTCGTAGAAACTTAATATCTCTCTAGAGAACTAACTACACGACCTATTTCGCAGAGATCATCAATCTTAAGTCGTTAATTGCAATCGAATAAAGATCTTAATTTTTTTATGAACGATTTTATTGGGATATATTTTCACTTTTTTTTCAGAGTACCGATTTATCAAAGTAATTTCCGACGAGTCAACTTAATTTATTTTTAATTTTACGTCTTCATATTGATTCTTCTATTTAATAGTATTTTAAGTAAAAGACTAATGATCATACTATTGTAGTTAAATTACTATGTTTTCTACATTTTTTATGCATAGTATTGATACAGAATCCTTTTGATAAATAACAACAACAACAATAATAATAATATGTATATCATAATAATAATAATGTAATATTATAATAATTATATAAATAATATAATATAACAATGAAATAATTGTCAAAATTAATTGGTGGTCAAAATTAATTTATTGATGATGCAGAATTCCACGAAAATTAACTATTAGTAATAGAGCAGTAAATCACCAGACTACTACATCATTACAAACGAAAAATGCTCAAACGAACACATATATTTATGCTTTCCTGAATTAATAGGTTGGATATGGCATCAGTTAACGAACACTGCAAAAATCTCTCAATTACTATAAATTTTTTTTTAATAACTATTTTGTATCACATGTTCTAATGCAAATGTTGAAAATTATGGTGCTGTAAAATTGCAGGTTATCAGATGTTGTCCGTCGTTGTGTTTAATCTTCAAAGATTTTCTGTACAACTTTTTTTTTAACTTTTGCGTTCCTGAAAACCCAAAACGGTTAAGTTAACCGATTTCACAACTGGCAATCTACAATGAGAGAAACAAGATTACTCTGATATTAGCCATTTTAAAATCCGAATCACATTTTAAGAGCCGTAACAAGCCTAATTTTGAGATAAAGTGGTTTTTCTGGAACTTTCTTTTGTTAAAAGGAAAATCAGAAGAAATAATTGGGTATTATGATTACTAATTTAAAGCATGCCCAAGATAATGGTCGTCTCATCACTTTTTAAAGTGAAGAGCCGTGGCGATTTTTCACCAGCATCACATGAAGCTACATATAAATAAACAATGGATCAACTTTTTATTCTGAGATATTAATGAATTGCTAATTAACAGAAGAATTTACGTAATGCTTACACAATTTATTTCTAAACAGATTTACTTTCATCATAGATTTAACATCATTGCATACCACCACGAGCAAACTTCGCAAAGGATCTGGCCAAATGTTTTGTAGTTCAGTCGGATACTTTCACATGCTCCACAATTCCGAGAATGGACGAAAGTATTCCTTTACAAAAAAAA
The DNA here is from genome assembly GCF_047948215.1 of Lycorma delicatula. Lineage (NCBI taxonomy): Eukaryota > Metazoa > Arthropoda > Insecta > Hemiptera > Fulgoridae > Lycorma > Lycorma delicatula. Next base: position 200,418,641 of record NC_134456.1, read on the forward strand.
AAAAAATACTTTTTTCTGATGAATGGTTCACTTATTGAGGAAAATTACATTTTTCTGAAGCATATCCTTTTTCATTGATATTAGTAATACGCTGTCTCCATTCGAGTAAAAATTCCTCAATTTCTTAAAAGATGAAGATTGGAATGAGAAGCCTCAGCTTTACGGGGCCTTGAGCTTTCCATCGAATAATAACTTTTTCTCGTACTGTAATGTCTGTGAGAGTTGATCACCATTTTTTTATCTTTTTTTTCTTATCCTTCTCCATTTTGGATTAGGACTAGATGTGATTGTTCTATAGATGGTGGTATTAAGTGTGTTATCATGGGAAAGGAAGCTACTGTAGAACGATTTGGAAACTCTATTTTAATAAGGTGGTTACTCGATTACCCCAATTTATGAAAATACTTTCTCTAAAGTCATACTTCCTAAATCCTCTTACAAATATAAGAAATACCACTATTTCTAACATTAAAACAATTCTATATAAGATAGAGTTAAAAACTTAAATAACTCAATAAACGTCAGAATTAAATTGGAATCAAACAAAATTAAGAAAGTACTGCAGTATATATTATGAAAACTGCATGCTAATATGTTTAAATTTATATTAAGAAAGCACTCAAATCTACTTGTAATATAAAAATGTAAAAAAAAAGACTAAAATAAGAAACTGTTTTAGGTTGAGCTTTTTTTTAATCTTATTTATATTATTATATTTAGCTAATCGTGTTTTAATATACATTTTTGGTTATAAATGTAAATTAGACAGTACAACAAAACGAAAACGTTGTAAAGAAATACAATAAATGAGGCGGTTAAACAACCATAGTAAAACAAGCATAAACGTCACGAAAATACGACAAGGATAAGAAACAAGGCGACGGTTCATCTGTGGGAACTCCATCTCCGTGAGATTCCATATAAAAGCAAGCGTATAGAAGGAGAAACTAAGGAACGAACGACGCTTGTTCTTTAAAAAAACGAGAGCGGCAGCGGCTGCTGAAGCCGTGCTACAACATTACCTGCCGTAATCTATGGGCTAATGTAAATGGAAATTACCCTATATTTTCCTCCTACGTTCAATGGAGACCGAAGAAAAGATAGCGGAACTAAGAATGTACCGACGTCCCGGGATAGAATCATGTTTTACTTCGTTAGCAAAGACCTCTCCCATTTTTTAAACTCTTAAATTTTCCCTGTAAGTGTAGTTTTGCTTGTTTTAACAACCGGCTAAATCGATAAAAATATCACTTTGTATATAATAAACAATGTTATAAAAAGAAAGAATGTAACTGAAATGCCGATTTTACTTCGGAAAAAAAAAACGAGATTAAACAAAATAAATAAATGAAACCTTTTTCCCCCATTCCTCGCACATATTACAATAATAAGAGCGATAAAAGTTTTAAGATATTTAAAAGAAAAATAAACGAAATACAATTAGGAACGCATGATCGAAGTTAATGGCGCTTAAGGGGGTCTTTTAAAATATTTCAGGTAATTTAAAGCTTATGAATAATAATAAGCTCTTATTTTTGTCTTTAAATTTCGTTATAATTTTATGAATGTAATATCATGATAATAACGATGAGTAATAAAATTAAAACGAAGTAACTTTTTTAAAAGAATAACATTACGACCTCTAAAATACTTTTTATACGTTCATAAATAGAATTAAAAAATAAAGGAGTAGAAGAAGGAATAGAAAATATTAATTAAACTTTATAGTATATTACGTTAGCGAAAATTACAGGAAATATTGAAAGAGAATTCTATTTCGTTTAGTTTTGAAGTAGAAAGTTCACCCCGAGTTATATTCAATTTACTTCATCCGGTTTACTTTGGTCGCAGTATCAATAATATGAGTTAAAAAAAAGCCAACATCAACATCCTGCGAGGAGATGAGGTTATAATTTCACCGTACGTTTTCTATATGTAGACATTTCTGAAGTAGCTTCTTAGGTAATGAAATAATATTTTTATAGTCTGTACATCTTAGAAGGAAAAAAGAGAAAGTATGAAAAATAAATAAGTTGCGTTAAACCAATCTAATTTATAATTAAAGAGAAATAAATTATCCTGTCAAGTAATAAAATCATTAGTATAATGAGGTAAATAATAAACCGTGGAAAACAACAAATTTACCTCCTTAAATTCATCCTATCTTGATAGAGGACGTTAAAATTATCTTTCTGACATTTCTTTACATTTCCGTTCATTCATTATCTGAAAAAAAAATAGTACGAACGGGTAGTAATATTAGATAATCTTCTTAATATAAGCAGAAACTAAAACTCAATATACAACATCCAGAAAATAAAAAATTATTTTCAAGTAAAATATTAGATAATATCATAATAAATATGATATTCAAATATAATATTTTGTTATCTGTACTCGCCATACTACAGTAGTTACGTTATATTTAGCGATGATTTTGAAGTATTTAAAATTGTATTACTTAAATTTTTTTTTTTAAATTACAACGGAGACAAATTTATATTTTTTGAAATAAAAACACTTTTAAAACGTCCCCTGCGATGAGCAAAAAATAATGTAATGACATAAATATACTATATGGTAATAAACTACTACTGAAGACGCTCCTATTTATAAAACAAGTGTTGGTTAAATTTTGTTTGCGGAGACTTACGCTAAAACTGCCTACACAAGTACGAAATATTTTATACGAATTTCAGTTAACCTACCATTCGGTTAAAAGCGGTTTTTAATTACAACACATATTTTATTTATTTCACGTTACAAAACAAATGTAATTTTTTATTTTGTAATTGACTGATATTAAAAAACACTTAATAACCAAACTGAATCCGTATAACCGGACAAGGTCATAAGAAAACATTAATTATGCAGTTATTGAGACGTATTTAAAAAAAAATTGACCGTTCCACAAAATACCTAAGTTCAAGATAGGTAGAAAAGTAATTTCTCAGTAGATTTTCATTCTTTTTTAAAGATAATTCCAGTAATGAAATTGAAAATTTTTTAATTTAGTTTGAAAAAAATAGGAAATAAATAATATGCTACCTAATTCGACGTTTCACTTTTATTTTGATGTTATTAGTCGTCAAATTCATCGGTAAATGTATAACACGACTACTATTTTAACTGTAACTATACAAAAAAGTGAAATTATCAGTGCTGTAATTTTTAAATAGTTCAGATTATAATCGTGTCAGTATTATTATTATTTAGGTGGATCTCATTATCTATTTCTTGTTAGTAGACCGGAAAAGAAGAAAAATTACCTTCATTTATTTTTCGTAACGGTGGAGAACAGATAATTGGATTAACATTTAAATCACCTTATGTTTAAATTACCGGTCTATTTTCTAATTCTCATATTACTATTTACTCCACTTTTTTTAACATTTAATCTTTACATACGTGAAGTAACACATAAATGTATTTTGTTTAATAAATATATTAGCATGAATAATAAAATATTACTGATACCGACTAGTAAACAAAATATTGCTTATATTTTTTAAAATGTTCATTAGATTTACGATGAAAAAAATAAACCATAGAGGTAGAAAAAATGCTTTATTATATATATATATATATATATATATATATATATATATATATATATATATGTGTGTAGAAAATTTAATATTAAAACTGTGCACCTAAAATGTATTTTTATCTTTTTATTACCGTATCGTTAAGGAAAGCAACTCCTTTTTTGCATAACACTATTCGGTCTCTCACTATTCACATTAAATTGTTGAAACGTATCCCATGTGAGTAGCCAGGGAATAACGTGAAAGTCTCCGTGTTAAATTAGACGGGCTGTACAACAATATATTACAAAATAAAATTTCCTTTTTGTTAACGTTAACTTTAACTTGACAAAAGTTAGATTAAGTAAGACCTAACTATTGATTAAACTTATTGATTAAATCATTGAATGAGAGAAATCGTTTTTGGATAATTAATTTTGTTCCAGTTGTTAACATTCATTGTATTCCTAATTAATAATTTAACAAAATACGCACTGTATGTTACGAATCCGTAATTTGGTACGTATGTTTTGTAGAAGATAGAATAGTAATGAATATTGTTCTATTGTTATTTTACACGCTCTCAGTACTAAAACGTAATTGCAAGTGCATTCACTTCTACTTTTTAATGCTACTTAAAATTGAAAATGGTTTTCGTTTAAAACAAATTTTAAATTTACATTTTAATTATTTTATTGCTAAGTTAACAACGAATTCTATTTACCAAATAAAAAATCGTTTTTACGAAAAATAATGTTTCAGTAATTAAAGACAGTCTAGGAAATACTTCCGTTTACTTCCTATTTCAAAAATCAATTGAATAGGCATCGAATAAAGAAAACATACTCAATATAATGCAGTACCGATGAGCTACGACGTTCATATAAATGATCTACGTTGAAACAACTCTAGAATAATGGTCAATTATCAAAAAACTATGTTACTACTAGAAACGCGGATTTAATTTGTTTAACTGGGCAGTACTACATTATCAGTAAGACATTTAAATTGTCTAGCGGACAACAAAAGCACGTTTCCTTTATTTACGCTTACTTTCAGTTTAAATTGGATTTAGTGTAGTTAAACACACTAAATTTATACGTTTATCTTGCAAAAATATCGGCCGTGTTTACAAAATTCGTAACCAGCTTTATATTTTTTCACAATAGCGGCTTTTCCATTTGTTTGTATTTATAATTGGTTCTTTAGAATAACGGGAGGAAAATTAAAAGACAACAAATCTTTATATTACACGGTTTCATTACACGATTCAAAAAAGAGTAATTTTTTTCCAATATTAACTTTATCGAAACAGTAAATACATAAATGAGAACTACGGTACACTTTTCATTTTAGTGGTTAATGTTGTAATTTACAAGTACGTTCAGCACGTTTAACTCTCAGGTAAAAAAAAAGAAAAGAGAAATTAAACACTGATATAACTTTTTTTTAATCATCCTAACAAGGCCGATGGTATTAATTCAAAATCTAATTATAAATTAATAAGTAGTCCAGAATTAGATAAATAGATATAAAATAATAGAAATCAGTGCTTTATTTTTTGACAAAATATGTTTTTTTGCATCGTCATTATTATGACTAAAAAGTTAGCAATTAAGAAAAACGTAAATGTTATAGTAAATTTCTCCCAATGATTACATGGAGGTATACGATTATAAAAATAATAGAATATTTTTAAATTCTAAACCAAGAATCTATCTCTTTAAAAAACTAATGTGAATTTTACCATTTTTTTAAAACAAAACATTTGTTTTTAATTTTGTATACTGATGATAAAACATGTGAGATAGTCAAAATGTTTTTTTTTTTTTTTGGGGTGAAAAAAAGTGGAACTGTTTTTAGTAAAGAGTAATGTGCACTAAGGGAATTATAGTAGAAGCTGATACAGGCAAGCAAGAGAAAAAAAAGAGGGTGTAGTATACACACTGAATATTAATTATTTGCCAGTTTTTATTTTTATTTCAGTATGAATTACAGGAAGTAATTAGACCACTTCCTCCGCAAATTCTTTCAGAGAGGAAAGATCACATTTCTCTCTACATTTTTTTCAGGTGTAAACGACGAGCTCTCACATAGGCCATAATCAAATTTTAAGAAAAAAAAACCTTATATTCCTTTTTAATATTGTACTACCTGCCTTGATATAAAACTAATTATAATGCATTTAAATAAAGTTCAATACAAGAAGTTTAACTCCGATCTCTTTGGCTGAGTAGGTAGCGTCTCGGTATTTTGTGTGGAGGGCCGATCGAATCCCGCTAAGGCATGGCATATTTTCATAAGTTACCAGTTTCCGTCGGGCTAATGACAACAGCTGTTAATGCCCTCTCTCAACTTTACCATTTTAATATTAAACTGTTATGGAATATCCCAGTACAAATTTGCATAAATCCAAAAAAGAAATTAAAACCCTCTAAACTAAGGTGTGTATTACAAACATGAAGAAGTAAAAAGGTTATCATGGAAGCGAAAACAAATAACCAAGGTGGGTAAAATGATTCAACCACAAGAAAATTCAATTACGAAAAAAATAAAAAAAACAAGTAGCAACTGAAAATAATTTAGGAAGGAGTGTTAAAGCACGGATGCAAACATGAATGGTTGAAAAACAACACTAAAACTAAACTAAATTAAATCGTTACAGTAGTAGCGTTGAAAAATGTTAAGAGCTTGTCCATTTTGATTACATCTAAATCCAGACATGTATTAGTTTAAATTAAATTCAGCGTGATAATTTAAATTATTGCCATAATTCAACATACCGAACTCAGTAAAGAAGAATGTGTCTAACCGTTACATGCGTTACACGGCAGTTACCTTGGCGACATACTTAAGCACTAGCAGTAGACATAAAATCTCAAGCCTTAAGTTTTTGTTCCTCAGCATAAAAGGCAATGAAAACACCCATTTTAGGGCCTATTAATTCGTACTAATGATTTTCATGTTAATGTCTTAGCATGAAAAAAAGTCGTGACAATTTTCCGATTTGTTTTTCTATCACGAATTGTAAAAGTCAGCTTAATGAGGGCTTCAGTTTAACCGGAAGCTTCAAAAGGGAAACGTTATATTTACTCGTTTACTGTTGATACTCCCTCAAAACTTTGAATATTTCAGTTGACAAGAACCGAGTAAGAACTGTTTGTCTAAATTATTAGATGCGTAGAAAATACACAGATATTGCCTAAAGTATATTTAAGAGGTTATAAACGATTATTTGTATACAATTGTATCCGTCAGGAACAAGATTAACAAGTTCATGGGTTTGCCAAACTCAACAATAAATGTACAGATCTGAAGTAGAGAGTCCTCAATGGTCGACTTCCAATGCAAAACGTATTAAACCATCTTCTTTAGATTAACAAAAACGTAAGTCACAACATCGGGAAACGAAACTTTCTGCTAGAATATCAGATGATTAGTGTCCAGTTTCGTTAAATGATTTAAGTCAAGATCACATTTTTGCTCAGATCCACATTTTTACTCTTCTCCTACTTAATATACTGGAAGATATTTCATTTTTATTTATAGTACAGATATGGATCAAGTAAAAGAGCTAAAACTAGCTTACTAAAAGAGCTACACAACTAATCCACCTTTGCTCTTGTTTTATTTTCCCGACGAATGTAGCTAGAATGTAGCTCTATAAAAAACGGCAAAGCATGGTGATCATATAAAAAATGGAGTAACGGGATTTTTTGCCAATCTTTACGTTTTAGGATCAAAATACTTCATTTAGACAAAAGAAACGTATATCGGAAACGAACGCACAAGTGGCGGGAGGTATCACCATTTCTCCCTACGAATCGCAGAGCCTGAACAACGTCCCATGCTGCTGTATGATTCTGTAATCGGGCGTGTTTCAAGACTTTTCTATTAATGCCGGTATAGATTTTAAATTTTATTTTTATTCATTGACAGATTTAGTGATTTGCGTTCTTATCCGTTTGGACCAGAATTATCAATCAATTACTAGGTCCGACCGTGAGAGACTAAGCTTTTTGAGCTTGGTGCTCCCGACGTGATTCCCCTTCAGACCGTCCGTTGAAGTCCTTTTGGTGCTAGCAGGAATAAGCCAAAACGGGGCGAAACATATATATGTACTTAGTAAATGTACGTAAATGAGTGAGGCACTGTTTTCGGCATTATATTTCAGGACTGACCAACGACTTTCTTCAAATTATGCTCTAATACTTCTAGTACAAGATTCCGCAGCTGATTTCTGCAGGTATCTGTTTTTTTAATGAAACTCGATTTAAATGGATGATTAATGATATTTTAATACATTACTGCCGGGTTGCCTACCAAAAATTAGCCGCAATTATCTTTAATTAAATATATCATAATTAATTTATTTTAACGAGTTGCAACTATATAATTTAAATGAAATATTAATCTTAAATATGAAAACACATCGGTTCAAGTCCGACTTCATCTACTTTTAAAAAATTTTTTTAATTGAAATATAATGATTTATTAATAATTATTAACCTCTGATTGTAAAAAAAAAATTGCAATAAATAATAATAATTCAATAATAACAATAAAAAAATATCTAATTATTAATGAAATAAAATTTTACGTAATTTTCGTTTTAAAAAATTAAGTATATGTAATTTAATAGGCGTAAAAGGAAGTCATGAGATGTTACCATCAGATTTTTTGTTTTATTACAGTTCCTGGACCTGCCCGCCTCCGTGATGCGAGTGGTAGCGTCTTGGCCTTTCATCCGAAGGTCTCGGGTTCGAATCCCGGTCAGGCACACACGCTACAAAAATCATTCATCTCATCTTCTGAAGCAATAGCTAACGGTGGACCAGGAAGTAAAAAATTAAAAAAAAAAAAATTTCCTGGACCTAGATGTAGAAATGTTTTTGCAAATTTTATTTTTCTTATTTTTGCTTCTATTTAACGGGGTGTGTGAGATTTATAGAAAAGGTTACTTAAGGAAATTTCTTAAGTTTAACAAAGTAAAGTTTTATAAATTTAAGTTTAATATATGAATATTTTTAAATATAGGTTATTTTTTATAATTAATTATATTACTATATAATATAAAACTATTTAATATATAAATTGTTTAAATAATAATATTTTATTATTATATACAAAAATAATTATTTATATGTAAATACAAATTAAAATGTCGTAGTCATTCAAAATCAACGCCCAGCAAAAATACGGAAGATAAAATGAAGAAAATTTGTATGCACGTTCTTCTTACGGCTTAAGTGCACACTAATAAAGGATTTTTTGAAACTGAAATGTTTAAAGGTTAAAATGAGTAACAATGAAATTTACTACAGGTTTTTTTTTTAATTTCTCGGTAACAAATGTAGTAACAATTTGGTTTTTGACGTGAGTAATCTCCATGTGAATATCCAAAAACTAGTTTCTAGTTTTTTTTATATTCTGAGTTTAAAAGGTTAAAATGGATTTTTGTTTGAATCCAGAATATTTTTTTTAATAACTCGTTAACAACTGTTTTTTTCTGAATTCCTTTATTTACTTACAATCAGCTTCTACAATGAAGCTATAAGCAAATCGTATTACTAACCATCACGTGAAAGAGACCCACCCAATGGTAATTCTCAAGTAATACAAAAACAATAGCATAACATAAATAATAACATTTGATAGTGTCTTTGAATATCCATTCGAATGTCCAGTCAACATCAACATTATAACAACAAAATAAATATTAACTTTAAACCGAACAGTAAACGAAAGAATAACTTTTAAAAATCCAAGAAACAATAAAGTTTCAAGTATGTGTCCAGATTGGATAAGCATATTAACCAACTCGCATTGAATCTGCTAAACAGCAAGGACGTTAGGAGACTAAAAAGGCTCTGTGTGCTTGATCTTGTTGATGGCCCGTTATGATGATCCGGTTTGGCGCCTTAGTGTTCACGTTTATTGTTAACAAATGAAGATATAAACTTGATTTCTGGTATGTGTATTCTTCATTTGAATATCTAAAAATAAATTTTTAGTTTTTTCGAAATTCGACCTTGAAAGGGGGGAAGAAAGGTAAAATAGGTTTGAACAATGATTGCAAATTTTCCCTATTTCCGATTAGATAAACGAGATAATCAGTAGATTTGGGCTTGAAAATAATCTTCATATCTGCAAACCGTTTTCTGGTACTTCTGGTACGACGGTGGACGGCGCGGCGGCTCAACCAACTCAAACATTGACACTATAAGTGCGATGCGGTTACTTGACTAAAAAACATTGACCGCGATGGGAAACGCAAGTAACCATACAGCGCGAGCGAAGCCACGACGGTGATCCTAGTATTTATATAATGTAATAAAATCTGTGCAAGGTTTTGTATGACTGAGACGGCATATGTCGGTATGGTTTAGCCGGGTATAGTCATGTAATTCTTTGCACTGCTAATAAAAATTATAGGATTTTTTCCTATCGAGCGGTAGAGTTTGGTAATGGAAAATTTGAACAACATTCAATTATTATTATTATGTCAAGATAAATAAATACATCACAGTGACTTAACTATTTACATAAACATTTATTGGCGTTTTCTATAATTTACTATTTGCAAGGTCGCAAGAAAAAAATTATTTTAATGAAAATTTACTGAAATTGATTGTATTAATTATTATTTTAGTTAGGTTGTTACGTTTCTTATTAATAAAAATATATATAATTCAAAGAGAATCAAGATATCTGTTAAAGTCTAATGTAATTTATATTTATGTAATTTATAAATTCTGAATAATTGGGAGCACCAGTGCAATTACGTATAATTATCGTCGGTATCATCATCACCATCATTTATTCAGAAAATCAGTTTAGGAAAAGTGCCGAAGGGAGTGAACGTGTGCTTAGACACACCTTTATATACACAAGCTATATTAACCGGATTCCTCATCCAGACGGCATTCTTCAATACCATTTTAAAATAGTATTAAACAAATATCATAAACACAAATTAGCAGCAAATAATGTAGTAGTAACTCAGGTATATTAAATTATTAGATGTAGTAAATTTTACGATTGAATTTTTGAAGTGTCAAACTATATTTATAATAATTTGATCAAAATGTATAAATAAAATGGGATATCAGATTCATAAATTATTTAAATAAAATGGATTTAGACCATTCAATCTTTAATGTTATTAGAAAAAAATTAAATTGATGAAATGCAGTTATTTACTGAGAACCAACTACGTACATCAGTATATTCATGCATTTAATTTTATTTTGTTAATTTTTATATAAGATTTTTGCAATTCATTTTTTAAAATTTTCAAGTAAAAATGTTCTCTCTTATTTCACATCAATAATAACAAGAACAATTAAACATAAACCGGATTTTTATTATATAAAAACACGACTTCGTTCAACGTGATCTTATCTTTACACATTTTTTTTCGATTTTTCTGAATACATTTTCAGATTTCAGTGAACATGTATATATTTATATTTTAAAAATAGGAAAATACCAATTAGATTGTTTAAGCCTTAACAAACAGCACAAAAAACTTTTGGCGGGGAATATGATCGAAGAATTGGTATATTGACATTCCTCAAAGTTATGGAAAATTTCATACCGTTAATGAGCCATTATATTAATTTTGTTTTTTGCCACTGATTATCTTATCACATGGCAGATCTTATTTTAACACCCACCGGGCTGGTCAAGTGGTGAACGCGTCTTTACAAATCAGCTGATTTGGAATACGAGAGTTCCACAGTTTTAACGTTCAAGTTCTAGTAAAGGCAGTTACTTCTACACAGATTTCAATAGTAAATCGTGGATACCGGTATTCTTTGGTGACTGGGGTTTCACACATCTCAGAAATGGTCGACCTGAGACTATACAAGACTACACTTCACTTACACTCATGCATATCATCCTCATTCATCCTCTGAAGTAATACTTGACGGTTTTTTACCGTCGGGAATTACCGGTGGCTAAACAGGAACATGGAAGACGATCTTAATTAAACATTTTTTTTTCTTATTCTGATATTTATGATTGATTTTTCGAACACTGGCTCATCGCATAACTTTCACATCAACCATAAAATCGTAAACTAACTGAGAATCTCTTTTATAAGGCTTTTTGTTGATAAAATATTTATATCATTAATCCTTAACAATAAATTCTGAAGACGATAAGCATTATCTTATCCAGAGTTATAAAAGAAAATCGTTTTCCTAACGATTTTAGACGACATTAAAAAATCTACCACTTCCAAGAACGGAGTAACTATTCTTAAGAATAAAAACATCCTATACTAGACTTATTAAGGGAAAATAAACAGTGACGCTTTTCCCGCTGTCTTCTTCAATAAGCCAAATAAATTGTTGCACTTCAACGTGGATGCCAATCCCACCGAAATTCAGTTTTAACTCTATAATCTTCTTTGCTCATCAGAAAACTTGGTTATATAATAAACATGATTACTCTTAGAGAAAATAATTTGGAATAGTGCCGCTACCATCTCAAATGTTTTACAGGATAGACGTAAAAAAATTAGAATAAAGAACGTAAGCTAAGTGTAAAATAATACATACTCATTTTTTTGAGAAACAAAGCATTTCAGGAGTATATAATATCTCCATTCAGCGGAGGAAATGGAACATTGAGTAAATAATAAACCCGATGGTAGAATCTGTTTCTTCTGTTAAAATATAATTAGGAAAGTATATATACTGAGTCTAATAATAATGGAAGTAATTTTTTCTACTTTTCCAAGTAAACAATATAAAATTTCATCGAAATCTTTCATGGAAATTGGTTGAAATGACGTTTTCTCAACTAAATTCAAAACGCTGAGAAATTCAATTCTTTCAATCATGTTATCGTTCCATCATTGAAGATATTCTCATGCTTGATAGAGGATTTGTTTCCGTCAACAGTATCTTTCTAACAGGCAGCACTTTTTAACAACATAATTATTAAAGATGTATAACTTCTACGGTAATAAAACATAAAAAAGATTGTTTTTAAAAATAAGAATAAAAACTTTAAGAATCTGGCGAAGGTAAAAAAAGAAAACTATTATTCTACAGCTCATATTATGAGGGTATGATAGGTACGGGAGAGAATGTGACTTATAATTTACATTTATAATGGTTCTTGAGCTCATAATGGCTAATACTAGTTGAAATATGCAACTGGAGGAAATAATCCTCTTCTATATAGTAGTAAGTGTGATTTCCACCATCATAAAGCACTTATAACGCATTTAAATGCAGCGAGCTTTCAAAATAGAAGGGGGGAATAAAAATTTAAAGTCGCTATAAATCAAGGATGAATGCCTGGAGAAGGAATGATGAAACTCGAGCGTCGGTGATTTATGGCTTCTGATGGTACAGAAGAGACTAGCGCGGGGCAGCAGAGGCAACGTTCAGAAGGAGGCTCACCGCGTTTCAATTTGCAACTCGCCACTTCACCAGACAAACGCTCCTCCCACACTACTCTTGAACTCCCTTTCTTCTTCGTCTTACCATAATCATCCTTCCCGCAAACACTGTACTAACAATTTCTACCCGTATTCATTCTTAAGAAAATCTGATGTCCGATAAGAAAGTGAAAAAAATTTTATGACGTATACATTTATATTTTCGTTCGACAAATATTATGTATACACTTTATAAATAACCAATATTTTAATAAAAATTGACGGTTAATGAAATAAGTCTATTTTCCTTCAGAGAGGTGGAATACAATTTATTTGGTCGTTTTTTCTATAAAATTTGTAAAATTCTAGTATTGCGATCTCTCAGCTAAATTAAACGAAGAAGAAATATAGTAGCGAAAAGAGTAAAGATATTTTCTGATATTAAACAATTATTTGAATCAAAAATAGAATAGAGTCAATTGATTATGGATACATGTAATATAAATGTTTAATAATTTATAATTAGCTTTAAATTGGGAATGAAGTAACAGAACTGTTAATAACTTTTGCTTCCTTGTACAAAGTAAAGCAAGTATTGTGGTCGCGAAAAATTTCGTTTTTCAGATTAACGGAAATGTCCTTTTTGACCATCCCTGAATCCATTTTGACCAGTTTCGGCGTGATGTCTGTACGTATATATATATATATATATGTACTTATGTATTTCGCATAATTCAAAAACGATTAGCCGTAGGATGTTGAAATTTTGGATTTTCAACTATTGTAACACTAGTTGTGCACCTCTTTTGATTGCAATTAATTGAACCAAAAGTGTCCAAAAAAACAAACATTTGGATTTTGAACATTTTCTTATCTGCAGTAATAAGCAAACCATCATTGATAACTTTTCAACGACATATCATAAGTAGTACTTATTTTCATTGGTTGCAGAACTATAGCCAAAAAAATTTTAATTAATGAAATATTTGGTTCTTACAAGGGGAACGCATATTGATTCGAAAGTTACTTTACAAACTTCATCTATTTTTTTTTTATTTTTTTTTTTTTTTTAATTTAAATATATTGATTTATTAATAATTATTAACCTATGTAAAAAAATTTCAAGATATTTATTAAATAACTCAATAATAATAAAAAATGTAAAAAAATATCAGAAGTTATTAATAAAATAAACATTTATGTACTTTTCAACAAAAAAAAATGTATATGTAGGCCTCTGCGATTGGTGTATATGCATACACCAATCGCAGAGGTGAGATCCTTACGGATATGATGGGGGCAATTAGCTGTCATTGTGTAAATGATGACACCCCTACATATGAGGCGAGAGGACACTCGTCAGTCTTGGACTTAACAATCATAGACGATAGATGGAGTAGGGAACACTGGGACTGGCGAGTGTTACCACATGATGTGGCGAGTGACCATCATGCCACTATGATTACCATAAAAGGCTCAGACTATGTGACTAGAGAGAAAATGCCCTATAGTAGTTTTTACAAAGGAACAGATCGAGATCATAATCGATAGAACGGCCGGAAGGATTATCAACATAGAGAATCTGACACCAGTTGCCCTGACTAACGTTATAAGACAAGAAATGGGCAGAGTAGCTCACAGAAGAGCCAATAGACACTCAGTGTATTGGTGGAATATGGAGATTGAAACACTGAGAGGGCTCCTACAATCACGCAGAAGAAGGAAGCAGAGACTCAGAATGCGAGGCGGACAGGAGTACGAGGAGGCATCTCTGGCTTATAAAGAGACCAGACGGGCCTTAAACAAAGCTATTCGTATGTCTAAGAAAAAACAATGGCACAGACTCTGCGAGGAGTTAGACGGAGACCCCTGGGGACAGGCATACAAAATAATCACTAAGCGATTTGGAAGGCGTCTGCCCGTATTAAATAATTAGCAGGTAGAACAACAATTTAATGAGCTATTCCCCGGTAGAGTAGAAATTGCAGGAAATGTTACAGATTGCGAACCCAGACGCTTTACGTTCTCTGAACTGCACTTGGCTGTAGCACAACTGGGTAATAGGAAGAGCCCGGGTCCAGACGGAATTCCAGCGGCACTCCTTAAAGGGCTGATAAAGAGAATTCCTTATGAAATGCTTGATGTTGCCAGCCATGGATTAGAAAACAAAACATTTCCAGGAATCTGGAAGGAATCTAGGGTGGTGTTTATCCCAAAAGGCACAAATGAGAATGGAGAACCTTTATACAGACCATTGAGTCTTTTAAATACCATGGCGAAGGTAGTGGAGAAGATGCTCGCTGGCCGAATCTTTAAGGAACTTGAGGAAGAAATAGGCATTAGTGGAAATCAGTTTGGATTCATGAAGGGTCGTTCGACGATACAGGCGGCGATAAAGGTGATCGACTGGGCTAAGGATACTAGGAGCGGCACATGGAGAACGAGGCGTATTCCCCTATTCATAGCTTTAGATGTAAAAAATGCATTCGGTTCTATTAAGTGGGAATCAATAAATAGGGCATTAGTGGAAAAAGGTATCAGTCCTTATTTAAGAAGGCAGATAGGGGAATACCTCTCAAATAGAGAATGCTTGGTGGAGACGCAGAGTGAGTGCCTACGTTTCAATATTTATGGCGGTGTGCCACAGGGGTCTGTACTGGGACCCTTAATCTGGATACTGGCCTTCGATGGGATATTAAGACTAGACTATCAGGATGGGGTACAAGTAATTGCCTATGCCGATGACCTGGCGATACTCATCAAGGGTAAAACAACTGTCGATGTACAAGAGAGTGCTAACAACACGTTACGGACGATAGATAATTGGTTGAAAGAGAGGGCCAGCTGGCAATAGAAAAATGTAAATATATTATGTTCACAGGGAAGAGGATTTTAGACCGTCCGGCCATCCAAATTGGAAACCAACAAATAACAGAGGTCGAAAAGATTAAATACCTGGGTGTGAATTTTGAGAGGAATTGCCGGTTCACCCAGCATATAATAGACATATGTGCCAAAGGTGAATAGATGACTAAGAATTTGAATATAATAATGTCTTCGCAGAGAGCTCCAAGACCCACTAAGCGAAGGGCGATAGCGTCCACAGTGACATCTATGATGTTATATGCAGTACCAGTGTGGTGGCACTCAGTCAGGGTTAAAAGAAATTTGAACAGACTGGTTAGTACTCATAGGAGGCTGTTGCTGTGGGTTGTTTCAGCTTACAGGACGGTGTCCTATGAGGCGTTGTGCGTGTTGTCTGGGGTGCCACCAATAGACTTAATGGCCCTAAATAGAATCGAGAGGGCGCAAGGCCTCGAAGCAAATGAAGCAAAAGATAAACTTAGACATAGATGGCAAAATAGATGGCAGGAGGATGGACCAGCCAGACGCACGAAGGAGCTGATTCCAGATCTTACACTATGGTTAGACAGGGAACATGGTGAGTTAAATTATCATATCACGCAGTTTTTTACAGGTCATGGAAATTTCAATGAGTACCTCCATCGTGTTGGAAGAAGGCCAGGTCCAGAATGTATGTACTGTGAGAGAATTGACAATGCAGAACACACATTTTTCTGCTGCGAGAGGTGGGCAATTAAAAGGAGGAACTGTGGCATAATAGGTATGAGCCCAGCAGAGATCCTAGAGCACATGTTGAGGAGCGAAATAAACTGGAAGAAGGTTACGGAATTTATAGTAGCAGTATTATCAGAGAAGGATATAGATGAAAGGCGACTAGGTTACTAGTGTAGAATAGGGTAGGGTGGACAGCCTCAGTGGTGAGAGACGGCACGCTGAGGTGTGTCGTTCTCAATGATCCACTGAGGACTCCAAGGGTTTAGATAGATTCCGATGAAGAAGAAGTGTAAGAAAAGACCCGGTGCCACTGGTAGTCGTGGGTATGTCGTGATTTCCAAATGGGCAAACAGAAAATCACTCAAAAGAGCTGACACCGGCGAGTCGACCTGCCATGCCGGACGTTCAGCCGGTAGGCGGAGAGGCTCGTTAGAGTTTACCAGACACTCCCCTGGGTGGCGCAATACCAACCAGTCGGACCGGCCCGGGGGAGTAGAGTGAAAAAAAAAAAAAAAAAAAAAAAAAGTTTTGCTGCTGGTTTGCTGCTGGTCGAAGGCAACTTGTGTGCTGAGATAGAACTCAGAGCGACACTGTCATGCAAGGTACTAAAAGTTGCAGAGTCATCAGCTAACATGATTTTCAGTGCGAAGAATACCACTATGATGCGTCTTAAGGTCGTCTAGCCGTGACTCGTGTCCCGTGACCCGTCACCCATGGGTCGTGATAGACGGCCCTCCGAATAGGTATGTCTACCGTTTACAAATATCTGGGTGTCATCCTTGAGGAGAGGCTTCAATTCAGGGAACACCTTCAGTTTATCGCAAGGAAGGCTACTGATGCCTTTCTTAGTGTTTGTAGAGTCATCCATCCCGTTTGGGGGTTGAATTATCGTAACATGCGAATTCTTTACCAAGGTGTCTGCGAGTCCATAATGTTGTACGCTGCGCCAGTCTGGGGCTCATCGTTTACAATTCCAATGTTATAGGGACATTTTATTGCGAGCTCAGCGTCTTCTATTGTTAGCTGATGACAGCGGCTACAGAATTGCCTCGAGAGAGGCAGTCTGTGTGATTGCCGGCATAAAACCAATTGACATTCTAGTTATGGAACGTAGCTAGCGGTATGTTTCTATTCTAAGAAGGGAGGCCTTCTTTCTTTTGGGCGGGGGCGAGATTGAAGACCATGGTTTTAACTCTTGCCAAGTTAGTTGAAACGATTCTTCTACTGGTCGATACACGCAAGGTATATTTCCAAATGTTAGGGAGTGCGACCAATTAGGTTGGTCTCCCCCAGTCGATACACAACTCGATTCTTTACGGGACATGGCGGATTTAGGAATAGTTTGGCTAGGTGTGGTTTGGCTGATTCGGACTTGTGCCCAGACTGTAGAGTCGATGATACTGCGAACCATGTCCTTTATGTTTGTTCCCGGTACGAGGCTGAACGTAACAGTGTTGTTAGGGAGCTCGAGAGAGTGAATTCCTTTCTTGATCTGCGAGTCAACTGGAAGAATCGCAGAGAATGGACTATCGTGACTGGCTTCCTCCGTTTCCTCGCCCTTCAGCAGAACGGCTAAAGGGGTACAGTAGAGTGGTACCCCGGATAGCTAGGGACCGCCTGGGCAGTTGATTTTTCAGAGGTACGCGTGTTGGCATCGAGCTACGGTTAGTTAGTAAAGTTATGGTGATTTTGTTAATGTTAGCTGTCGGCGGAACGATGACTGCACTGCCGAGGTTACGGGTAACCATGCAGCCGTGAGGTGTAGCGATATCTCTACGATGGTAGAAAGTGAAAGTAATTGTCACGCGGGACTCTGCGATGGAGCTGATTGGGAGTAGGAGGTCTGTCCGCTTCTCCCTAGTAGATCAGATCGGAGTCCATACATGAAATAAACTCAGGGGTATGAACTAAAGTTGAGTTCATTAAGGGAACTAGGAATAAATTTTGTTGTTGCGGACAATATTTTTGTTGTATGTTATTTATTCAATTTGCCTCGAATATTATGAGACATTTACACTGAACTGTCTCATAAAGTGTAGAACTAGGCGCGGGGTCCGTGCATCCGCGAACTCGGTTAGCTAGTTCAGAGGATAATGATGTAGAACATTCAAGATATCCGGATAAGCCTGCAGCGAGGCATTACATGAGGCATACCGAGGCATTTACATCGGTAGCATCCCAACGAGGTCTGGCTTATAACTATGAGATGTATAAAGTTAGAGGGCGAAAGACGATTCCAGTTAAAACCTACAAGCCTTGGTGCGGGGGGTTGGTGTGAGGACCGCAAGCGTTACAAGGTGAGTGCTTCCCCTACGGGTTGTTGGGATGTTGAACAGATTGCATGTAAACATTAGGAAAATAATTTTTTAAAAATACTATTATTTAAAACCTCATTGACAGAGTAATGTTGATTCTGTAAAAAAAAATTTCATTTATTTTAAATAAATTTTATATGGGATAGCAATTTATTAAAAATAGCAATTTAAACACAATGAGGTCATTGTCGCACGCTGAAGAATTGTGCTAGTTATTCAAAATCAGTTCTCTTATCTGGTTTGAGAGAAAATGGATATTATTATTTATGTCTTTATAAATAAATGATGTCAGTAAGCAGAGGTTTTGATAATTATTAATTACAGTAATAAATGTTTATTAAATCTGTATACAAATATTAACATTATCACTGCAAGACGAAAAAATTTCACTCTATCGTAGTAATAAATAACCAAACCGAGAAGAATTAAAATTATAAAAATAATTTTTACTCAAAAAATGTTTCATTAAATTACACTTAAATATTACATTTATATTATAACACACTCAACAAAAAAAAAAATCACACTAAATAACAGTTACAAGCCAACACTCTTGCGCTATTATCAATATGTGTACGACGACGGTGTTTAATGCGTCTCAACGATTGAAAAGTTTAATTAATCAAAATTTAAAAAAATTCACTTAATTAAAATAACAAACACGTATATTATAACATAATGAAATATCAGAGTTTATTTCAGAGAGTTATACTGTTAATTAAGTAAAACAACAAATAACTAAGTACCCACAAAGTTAACACTTGCTGTAGATATGATAACCTTTAAATTCAATAGTAATACTATAATCATTAATATTCTATCCCTTTATACAGTAAACTGCAACAGACTTCAAAGCATAACTTTATACTTTCAAACCTAATTAGAAATTTTGTAATTCAGCTGGTATTCTATATTTAATTTTATAACATGAAAATGCACAATTATTTGGAACGGTAATTATTACCACACCTTATATACTCGTATAATCTGTTACAATTTCAAATAATACAAAACTAAAATTTCCTAAATACGCTTCTAACACATAAGAAATGTAAGATTTAAAAAATAAGTAAAATTAGACAAATTATAACGGAATAAATTTTAAAAGGAAATACCACTTAGGATTAATTAAAAGTCTAAAGAACTTCTCAAGTATTTTACAGCGTAATGCAACAAATATTTGTCTTGTACAGGAGTTAAATTCGTGGATGAGATATCAAAGGCATTAATTAAATCTTAAGTTAATACTGGTTATTCTGCATAGATGAAAAAAATATATTTTTGTCACTACAAAAGAGATACATTCTAAACAACTATTTTTTATACACCTATTTATAAATACTACGGTAATAAAAATATATAATCTGTTCGTACATTAAACTTTATAAATATAATTTTGTTATTTAATTGTAATAGCTGGTTTTTTATATATACAGAGGGTTCCAAAAATGTACTTCCTGTTTGCTAACCCACATCTCGTGAAACATTTGACTTGACGTGACAATTTTAGGCACTGAGAGAGAGTTATGGTATGTATTCGAAATGACCACCAGCAGCTTCTATTCAACGCCCATGGCGCTGAACTGCACACCGAACTACGGCTGTTAGTGTATCTGGCGTAATGGCAGCACATGACTCTTAAAGATTTTTTCATGTAGCTCGTCGATTGTTGTTGATTTTTGTCGACACGTCATTCTTGAAGGTCCCCCAGAGGTAGAAGTCCAGCGGTGTCAAATCAGGAGACCGTGGTGGGTACTCAACAGCAATTCTTCGACCCACCCGCCTTCGGGGTACAGTTTTATCGAGGTACAACCTGACACCTCGATGGTACTGTGGCGGGGCTCCATCTTGTTGCACGTAAAAACGTTCATCACCATACAGGTTTAAGATGGCAGGCAAATTCCTTGTCTGAAGCATATCAAGATACGCCTCACCAGTTACGGTACCTTCGAGGAAGAAGGAATCAATCAAACTACGCACTGATAAACCACACCACACAGAAACTCCCGGTAGATTCACCGCCCTGTCCACATGAGCGTAAGGTGGTGTTCAAACTCTTTTTGCCTCTCTCGTTATACCTCGTGAATTTTTCGTACTTCCAGTACCACTTGAATACAGTCTTGCGTTCTCGACTGTCTTCTGCTGCACTGGCTAATATGACTGGCTCGTTCCACCATCAACCAACCATCCGCGCATGCGCGGCATAAATTGCCAGCTCCGCCTACCACGACAAATTTAATACCTAACACTACAATAAACATTAGATTAGTGAGTGTAAGTGTTTTTGTTTAGATATTATTTAATTACAAACAGTGAGTACATATTTTAGACCCCTTTATATATCTACTGTCATTATGAAGCTAATTATTAAGTTTCAAACTCATCACTTCAAAATCACTTATTGAAGCGTATACACTCATATTCAAAACCATTTGCGACTATTTTTTTTCAACGTGTACCTGTATTTCAAACTTTGTATTTGCTCGGAAAGAAAATAAATTAAAAGTGGTAAGTTAAATCAAACACCATTGCCATATAAAGCAAATCTAAATATAATTATATTTACATCTAGGATGTATATTTATACATCCTATTACAAAGATGGCTCAATAGAGTTTTGATGAACATTCACATTCGGGACAAAAAATACTTCGCACATCAATAAACTATTTTTCTTCTTAATAAACTAAATGAATAAGATTCTGGAGATTAATAAAAAACAATTTAATTACTTAGCCAAATAAGAATACAGAATAAAAATTATTTTTATAAGTATGATTTTTTTTTCGGTTTTTACGTTTGTAAGAAAATACAGGTTAGTGATTTTATTTTTAAAAATTTTTTCTGCAGTTCCGCGCAAGAAGACCGACTTTTTGTTATTTTATTTTGAATAATATTTTCTTGTATAATTATTTTATATAATTTTTTCATAAGAAATATACAAAACATAAATTAAATGAGGAAACTAAAAGACGAATATCTTTTTTTGTATTATTTAATATTAAAATATATTATTTTTTATAAGAAAATTAAATTATTATTATTAACCGTAATTTGATGAAATAATTAAAAATAAGGAATAAACCCTACACAAATATTAAGTTCAGACTTATTTATCACTGAGACTCGCAGCCTAAGCCGGTGAAATAAAAACCACTAAACAGTCAACGTAATCTCAATTGAGGTTATGTTCTCTGTTGACGGCCTTAAATTGAGCGTAACTGAAGAACTAACCACCCTTCATAAAATTCTAATATGCACAATTTCGGATACGCTACTACTACAGAATGTCTGAATTTGAATCAAACCTATCAAGTAGTTTACGAAATTTTCGAGCCATAAATTCTATACATGACCTATATATATATATATATATATATAATATAAAACTATACATAGACCTATATAATTGGGGTTTCATTATATGAAACCCCAATTTAAGTGAATAGTATTTCGTACTCCTTTTACACCAAAAAGTAAAGAAAATTCAATTTCACCCCTCAGTTCCAAGATGCGAGCGAAAGTAATACTGCACTTTTCGATAAGTCTATAAAAAAAATGATATAATTAACAAATTAATAAATGCGGGATAGATTTTTACCTTATCATCTGTAAGAAAGGACCACAGAACACAGAAGAAAATACTTAACTGGATGGAGAAAGTTTAGGACTAATTAGATCCAATCGAGCGAAGGGACAGACGAAATATTCTGTCGAATTGTAGGAGTGAAATAAAGACTTCATTTTTACGAATGTTTTGTTACCCAATTATTTACTTTCATAAATCTAACCTTTTTTTTTACCTACATCAATGAATTTGGATCAAAATTTATAAACCATTTTTAAAATCAATGGTATATTTAGTTTTTTCTTTTGGAAAAACTGTTATTTTTTCAAATTATCGAATTATGGTAGTAGTGTACAATAAAATCAAATCCACATTAATTTCCTGATTGAATCGATTGAAAGAATGTAACTAACTATATTAGAATTATAGAAAAACTAATTATTCAGCCCAAATACAAACAATTTCTGAATAAATAAAATAAGGTCCAAATATTTCCGTTGTATATCAGTGAAATTTTTCATGGGAGTTACCTTCACTTTGTCGAATGCAATAAGATTATTAAAATAGCTGTAGCCCATCAATTTGTATGAAAATATTTTCTTTAAAAATTCTTTGAGAAAGTGTCCAGTGCTTTTTAAGATATCTCCTCTAGGTAGATCGTAGACATATGCTACAACTCGTCCTGTCAAAAAAAAAGGTTTTCATTTACATGAAGTAACAGCAGGGAAATACTGCTTACAACAGACCAAACAGTAAAATGAAATTGTTTCCCTTTAAAATTCACGGAAGGTTGATGTCAGTAGAACATTTAATTGAAATATACTGAATGATACTGTAATTTCTAGAATTACTGAAAATTAAATACTGAATGATTCTGGAAATTTGTACTGAAAGATACTGTAAATTCTTAAAGCATTTATTTATATTTTCAATATAATAAATATAAACTTACTTAAACCTATTACAAACCTATAATAAATATAACAAATATTACGCGCAGGAATAGATAATACACTTGTAGTTATTTCCAAAACCTCGTCTAAAGATATAATACTTTAAATCCCCAAACAGTACCTGAACTAAATTCGAACCGACTAAATGACAAAGTTTACTAAGAAAGTTTAATCGAAACCATATACTGTATGATTATTCATTATTTTAATCATCAATATAAAGAATTTTTTTACTCTTTTTTTTAAGAAGTTATAAATACATAATAATGTATATTATGTATTTTATATGAATAAAATTTACAACACAAAACTACCATAGACTTTCTAAAAATCAACTACTTTGATTAATTAACTTGATTAATTCGATAATCTGATTATCAGTTAATTTGATTAATTAATTAATTAACCAATTTGATTAAGAAAATTTCTACCGGCAACTATATATTTTGCATTTATAAATTATTATTATTATAGTCAACGCCTCTTAAGAATCACACTGGGCAAATCCTCCATTTTGTCACAGTTACTCCGGTATTTAATGTGGTCTTTAATCTGAATCGTTTACTTACCTTAGCTTAATCTGAGTAAAAGAAGAAACTACTTATTCGCTCCCACGTCTAGATACATCAAAGTTAACTTAATAGGTTTACAATCTGGAAAACATTCAGCTTTTATCTAAAACTGGTTTACAAACTGAGCACTTTCTACCTCTGCATATCACAAGCCAGTGACTTATTCACTCTTTCAGTATCAAATGTAAATTTATACTCCCAAAAATAGTTACGTTAATCCTAAATTCCCGATGAGCACTTCACCGTTAGGTTTATTCTGCAGCTATTAAATGGGAAACAGATTCTCTGGATTGGTTCAAAGACCCATCCGATCCCACCTAGACTGCATTGTCGCTACTCTTATAGATTTTATAATCGTAACGAACTAACGCTGTTCCGATCGTAATAGCAGAACCAACAGTTTGAAAGAAAGAATCTATAAGGAAAATATTGAAGGATCGTAAGGAAGGACGATCAACCCATTGAAGTATCACAAACAGTTTCCCCCCAGAACAGATAGAATAAGGTCCTCTCCAGGCAGTGGGTGCCTACGAGAAATTGGCAAATTCTTATTAGTTGGAAGCAACATAAATATTTTTATTTCAACCGGGTTAAATATATCCAAAAAAATTACAATGAAATACTGTAAACGGTAAACCTTACGGTAAGAGTCTTGCAGATATCATTTCTTCCGCTTTCTGTAATATAAACATAAGAATTGTATTATTTCTGTAAATGTGATATGTATTACATATAAATGAAAGGGGCTAAGAGGTTTGTAAATTTTTTTTTTTCTTATTATATGAAACGCTAAAACATGTTTTATTATCTATTATTGTATATCTCTATTGTCTGTTATATATATTTAACATGCTTTTTTTTTAAAGAAAATTCTAAATTAATAACAAATTTTGATAATAGAATTGTAGTGTTGTCTTACCTTTTTTGATATCAGTTTCGTTTTGTTAAAAACAGTTTTACTTATATTACAGAAAGTTTTGTTTGTTGAGCGGGAGAAATGATATCTGCGAGACTCTTACCGTATGGTTTACAATTTCATTGTAATTTTTTTTGATACCAATGCGTTTTGTTAGATTATTCTTTTATTTTTTATGAATTACTGAATGTTATCTTTTGGATTTATTATTAAAATTGATTGCCTTAGAAAACAAATTGAATTTCATAGCCAATTCTTTTTGTTGATAATCATATCGTTTACTTCATACCATATTTTTCCTTTTTTAATAAAACTAGTGTAATGACTTTTACGAATAAAAAATCCATGATGTAATATTTCGCTTATTACTTTGTAAGTGTAACCCTCAATTTTTATCGTTAAATTCGGTTTCACCAATCGAATTTATTTCTGTTTTATTTATTCCTTTTTTAATAATAGTATAATCTGTTATAAACTAATACCTTCAATAATTTTTAAAGAAGTGAAGAAGTGATGGGAATTAAAAAAATTGTTTCATCTTCAGTACTTTCACTTCCATAACACCAATTACTATCAAAACAAGCCGTAGTATATTTCTTTTAAATTGTATTATGCATAGTTCATTATCAAGTTTTTGTACGCTACCTAGCGCTACCATGTACTGCTATCTGGCGGCGCGATTCGTAAAGGTACATTAAAGAAATGAATACAATGACATATTCGAGTCCCGCGGTTCATCAAATGAAAAAATAAACGTTGTCTAACAAAATTCGAGATATTTTTTGAAAATATTCTTTATTACTAATCTAATTGAACTGAAATATAATGTTTTCACGCTTATTATTTTTTTTTCCATTTTAATTTCACTGTTAGGAGGTTAGGTCATGTTTAGAACTGTAAACGTAGTTCGTTGATTTCGTCGCCTCTTACCGACGAAATAAATTTTGTATTTATTCAATAATATTTTGGTCCTTTACGATTTTTTGAATTTAAACGAAATGGAGTTGTAGGAATTTTAATGGCTATAAATACTTTCTGACGACATCCTACCAGAGTAGGCCAGTCATGTGATGTAAATTTGCGGTCATACACCAACACAATAATTATTTCATTGGCTTCTATCATTTATATACAATATAATTTGAAATAAGCTGGAAGTGTTTAAAAAAAGGGTAAGAGGTTATTTTTAATACACACAGGAAAATAACGTTCAAAATCTGGTGAAGGGTTTCTATTTATAATAATGATAACATATATTAATACGATTGTTATTATTTACAAAGAATACATACATAATAAATACTGCAAATCGTATTTAAGAACGGGAAAATAAAATATTACTAGATTCCAAGTAAATAAAAACTCGTAAATGACATTATTATGGAAAAACCGGAATAAAAAATTCTAATAAATTCAAAACAAGAAATACCTTTCATTCTACTTTTTTAGGTTAAAAGTTTAATTTTCATTCGTAACAAACGGTTTTCATATGTCAGAACAACATGCGGGCATCTTGACAAGAAAACACATTGTATAGTAAATTTAGTAATAAAAACAAAACTCGATACGTTATTAAATTAGCATATTCAGAAAAAAATATTATGGTACAGAGCCAAATTAGCTGATGTACAAAGATGAGTAAAAAAATATTTAGGAGATGTAATTCTTTGTCAAAAGATAAAATTACATGTATATTATTCTATTAAAGTATGTTAAACACTTTATTTGTGTAGTTTACCGATAAACAAAAACATATTACCCGTATTTTTACTAACTAAACTAATAAATAAGCTATTTAATTGCATGAGAGTAAGATAAGTAAGTATTTTTCTTATATAACCGGTTTAAATTTATCGCCATTAAATATTTGAGAAATTTTCAAGTAAACTGTAAAAATCAACTACACCAAAAGGATACATTTTAACTAATTATTTATTTAGGTAAAATTATTGTTTTCTTTTTGGTTTTTTTTCCACTCCAACATTCTTTATTCCTATCGAAATCGCATTTGTCTAAAAACGTTTTGTCTTCGTAACGTATCATATTCTTTATGTTAAAAATCTGCTGTCAACAAGGTATTTAGAACTTTAATTACTGTGGGTCTAAATATTCCCATGGTCGAACAAATCGACCGTTATTGCAAATTCTTAACGTATAACATCCTTCTCGTCCCGACAATTCTTTTACCGTTTAACTACTTCAACTATCCCTAAACTATAAAATGAGTTGAAAAATACAAATGATAATATTTTTCTACCTCAGAATGTTCTTAAATATTACATTTTCCTCTTCTTTATTGTGTAGATAACTTCTAGATTTTTATGCACTTCTTAAAACGTCTGCGTCCTTTTCTTACAAATTATAAGTAAAGAAGCACCACCGTCGGTAACTCTACAATTCAAAAGTTTCCAAGTATTTATTTATATTTTTTTTAGTACCTAAGCTTTACTTACAAAACATAATAGAGAATCTACAGCATATGAGCATTCTAATTTTTAACTGTAATTAAATTCTAATTCGCAACTGTAAATTAATATTCTCCTCAGTATAGAAAAATATTCAAACTGAAATATTCTATTTCAGTAGATAATAAGTGGCGGTTCTGGCACAAAACTTAATTGCCAACTCGCCTTGACTTTTGACCTCTAAGTCAAGGTTGAGGCCAAAAGTCAAGGTCGTCGTCATACTAGCTCTACCTCGATCTTAACTTCTTTCTCCCCAACCTTAACCTGAGCTCAAAGATCAAGGCGACTTGGCAAATTTCCACGTTTCGGGCCAGAATTGCCAATTATTTACTAGTAGATTTTTTTTACTGTGAAATGTTAGCAGATACTGTACGCGTGCGTATTTCAAGAGACCGATTTCCAACACAGATTATCCAAGTATACAAAAATTTATATTTATACCCTTTCTATAGTGTATTCTTAATTTTGAGATCAATATAAAAGACATACGCTTTCTAAATGCCATTAGTTTGATTTTAATATTCAAATAGTTCAAATAAGTTCTTAAAATTAATATTCAAACTAGACTCACTACATGTATTATGAAGCTTTAGGTACAAAATTATAATACTATAATACTAAATTAATACTACTATTATAATAGTACTATAATGAGCTTAAGGTTAAAATGTATAAATCTTCAATACTGCCAAGACAGTAAAACAGGACATTATCAGACATTATCATTTCGGTTACAATAGAGATACTATCGTGGTAATATCAGACAGAGCATCTTAGAAAATTACGTCCTATAATAAATAAAAATGATGTAGAGATATTACCCAACCATGACGGACCTCTCTTATTATTTGAAAGACTTCCGAGTTTATACCTTCAACGCGTACAGCAGCCTTTTCAGCCAATACAGAGCCTGTAAAACTCTAATATCGAATTTCTGCTATCCTTCCCCTTCCCTTCGTTTGAGAGATTAATAATGTAAAATTTGTAAAAAAAAGAGAACAGAAACACTATATAGTTACTGGTTTTTAATATAAAAATAACTTCTCAAATAAAACGAAAAATATTAAAATGGTGGTCATTCCATTCTTTAATTTTACATAATTTTCATCTTCTGCGTATGACTTATTTTTTATTATAGAGTCTCAGAAATTAATGAAATCTTTTTTTACGGAATTTCATAAAAAATATAGATTTATAGAATAATTTACTTTACATCATGTACACCACATTGGACTTATATTAAAAGGTTATCAGCCAAGAGATATATGATACATAAAATCAAGCTGAAATAGTCGATATTCTAAAGTACGAGCGCACTCGAAA
This sequence comes from Lycorma delicatula, assembly GCF_047948215.1. Lineage (NCBI taxonomy): Eukaryota > Metazoa > Arthropoda > Insecta > Hemiptera > Fulgoridae > Lycorma > Lycorma delicatula. The sequence continues at coordinate 200,447,259 of NC_134456.1, forward strand.
AGTTATCTACCTAGGAGTGTTGCGAGTTACGTATTGAGATGCGTTTGATACCTATATGTCGTCCATAATATGGGTTTGCTATGACATAATTGTGATTAAATTTCTTTTACACGTGTTGATGCATTAAACCTTCGAAATTATTAACCCGGCTGAGGAAATGAATTTGCAGAAATTGGAGCATCGATCAGTCAAAGTTCTTACCGAAGAAAGGAAATGTCTGAAGGACATTCATAATAGGATGGTGACCAAGTACCGTGATAATGCGCCTTCACAATACCAAGTGAAATTCTGGTTCAAATAACTTAAGTGGAGCAGGAAACCCATCGAAGATTATCACCGCAGCAGAATACCTGTGGAAGCAAGCACATCCGATATCTATAAGAAAGTAAACAGATTGATCAAGGATTAATGGCTTGTTAGGGTTGCAAAACTCGCTACAGAATGTGGGGTGTCCGAAGAAATCATTATAACAATACTTCATGACCATTTACACATGACAGAAGTTAGTTCTCAAAGGGTCCTATGAAACCTCACAACACATCATAAGCAAGGTCAAAATGCGCAGTTGCGTGCGGAGAAAGTGCAGCTGTGTGAAAGGAATCTTACTGATTTTTTCAGCAGTCTGGTGACCAGTGATACCAGCGAGGGACTTCATTACTGGGATCCTGAAACCAAACAAGGTCTATGCAGTGGAAACACAAAGGATCCCCAACACCCAAAAAATTCAAGAACCAGCCATCGGCTGAGAAGACCATAGCCAAAACTTTTTAGTAGTGAAAGAATTATTTTGATCGAATACATGGAGCATAAGCTGATTGTCACTGGTAATGACTACGCTGAGTATTCTCTGAAGTTACGGGCAGCAATAAAGGAAAAACGGCGAGGGAAGCTAACAAAGTTGTCTTGCTTTTGCATGACAATGCTCCAATCCACTATCACACATTTCAGAGCAATCTTTGAGGGAGTGTGGATTTAAAGAACTCCCTCAAACTCCCTACAGTCCAGACCTGGCCCCTAGTGCTTTATTCCTGTTCAGAAACCTCAAGCAAAGCCTTCGGGGAAGACGTTTTCACGACGATGATGACGTGAAAGCAGCTTCAAGGTATGTTGAAGAGGAAGATAATTTTTTTTCTACTCTGGCGTAACCTCTATGGAGGTTAAGTGGAGCAAGTGCGTGGAAGTGCAAGGGACCTATATTGAAAAAAAAATGAATTGACACTACCTCTCCATCCCGCTCTTTCTAAGGCAGATAGATAACGTTTTGAGTACCCCTCGTATATTCATACTTTGAATTAAGCGTGTTGAATTTTAACATCACATTCTCGGACAGTCAAGCAGAACTTTTCGATAATCCGATGCTAAATTCAAAACAGTTTAATTTTTTTAACCGGTTTGGAAATTCCATCGAAGACATTTAGACATTTTACCTTAGTTGAATCTAACACTCAACTAGACACGTTTACTTAGCAGTAAAAATTAGATACAATATTTTGGACCCGAATTGGCTTGAGGAGTTTATCGTCTTAAAATAAGACGCTAGCAAAGACTTTTAATTAAATTATAAGTCTTAAAGCAAATAATTAAACGATAGACGATCGATAAAAAAGGTTTCACCTTGAAAAATTTTACTAGGCTTTAAACTACGTATAAGTATCAGGAAGGTAATTAGAAATTGTGTAAGAGGAGACAATTTAAAAACTTTGGGCTTACAAAAAGACCCAAGTTTGAGATTACGCAAATAATTGAAAATCTAGTAAGGATTTAGATCTACAACTTGTAGTTCTCGAAAATAATTAATTTAAAAAAATAAAATATGTATGCTCCGTTTCAAATTTAGGTTCTGATTTTATGAGTAAGGCCTGTATTGCAACGATAGATTAACGGAATCAGAAATAGCATTCACAAAAATCCTTTTAGAGTAATTATCAGAGTGCTTTTAAACTTCTTATAATCTAAATTTAAAAAGTCTAAAATTTATTTTACTGTATTTTTAGTATATAGAGTTACAAACTAAACAAAAGATGCAGTACAATAACATTCGTGATAAAAGGAGTTAAGTTGGAAAGAAAATATTTATTGGAGTTGAACCATTGAAAAATACACATGCCAAGATATATAATATGTACACACAAGCCAACGCACACACATTCTTATAGGGGCATTATATAACGGTAAAGATTTCTATCCGTTTCACCAACGCCGTCAATCTCAATTTTTCCAATACAAAAGAATCGTGCACTTAAAAAATTGATATGATTCCTCGCAGACAATATATACAGTATATATATATATATATATATATATATATATATATGTATCTACCAATCTATCCACAGAGCTTTTGCTTCTCGTTCGTTTCCCCAAGGGAATGGATAAGTATTTCAGTATTTCCACAAGAATATACCCGATATAAATGTAATCAAATACAAAAACACTCTTTTATGTATTGCATTTCAAAAGAAATGATAATACATTAAATAAATATACTTTAAAGCATTGATTCTCAAACTAAGTTGCCCACTGCCCACATTGAGGATGAAACATTTTCTAGTGTTCCCTCAAAATTTTTAAACGTATCAACTCTTAAAGATACTCTAATAACTTCAATTTTAAGATGCGCTCTTAAAAACATCAATTGCAATTATTGATTTTAAATGTGGCATATTCTAATTCTGAGTTGAAACTTACATTTTAAATGAACCAAGTAAAACGTGTATTTTTATCATTTGGAAGTCAATATTTAAAGATTTTAATACCACGGTACAAAATGAACAAAACCCAAAAACTGCAACATTAAAGATTTCACAGTTTGTCATTAAAGCTAGATCAAAACTAAGAATTTCCATACTTATTTATTTCAATATAGTGCTTAGATCGGGATATATCCATAATTTTCTCTTCATATAAAATAAATTTAAAAATAATATAAAATTACATATTTTCAACAAAAGTCAATAAACGCCCTTAATTTAGTTGATTTGTTTTACATTCTGAGTTAGTAATCATGATAAATAAGTAAACAATTTGTCTAGATTTGCATACAAAAAAATTACAGTTTGCAACTTTTTAACAGCAAAATAACTATGAATGAATCTAGTTATTCCATATAACGTTACGTAAGGTGTCTCAGTCGAATGGCTGCAACAGATCTGATGAGAGGTACAAGTAACTCCAAAAATGGGAGAAACATTCTCAAGAATAACACACGTATCCATACCACGTTTACTGAAAGAGTAAGAAATGAAGTGGATTCACGTTTCATAATTTATTGAGCCGAATATGTACTACGGCAATCAGCATGTTGAATTCAGCAAAGTAAAGGCGATAATCTGATTAACACCTCTTTGTTCATCAAAGAAATTGACATGCTGTAAAGGGTAAATAACTCTCAGTAAGTAAGCTGACCTAAAAATACTAATCTACAAATATAAACCTAAGCAGTCGGTTGCATTAAGAAATTCGCACATGACAGTTAAATAACATGATTGACCTGAAGGACTTTTTCCTTACTGTAACTGTTCCGGACTATTTTCTGATATATTATGAGTTCTTTGATAGATAGAAAACATACCTTCCTTTATCAAGGTAGACTGTGGATTCAGTATTATGTATTCCTTAGGTAGGTATTCGGCCTATGTTTACCTTATTTAATGTTTACCTTAGTCTAAGTGTTAATTCAATTTTCCGTATGCATGATTTTTATTCTAAAGCTAACAATTATTTCTTCAGGACAAATGGTAAAGAAATGTTGTTTTAGGCTTCTAATTTCCACTAATATTTAGGGATTTAAAAAAACTTTATGCAAATTCACAACACAAAAGGGCATAGGTGCCTAAGAGTACCAATTTAAAAAATTTGATCAGATATCCAGAGACTTCCGGAATAACAGATAAATCAATACGTTAATAAAATGTAAAAAAAATTCAATCTATAACTATCACTTTTTTTATAAAACATTCAAGCTGGTCAGTATTGTAAATAGAGGCAGAAATTAATCTGAAAACAACGGAATTTTTACGCTTATTAGATTAATTCTAATTTTGAACCTTACATAGATTTTTAACTGCCAAAATTAATTTATTTCACATATTATATTTGTAAATAGGGGTAGAAAGCTAAAAATAATCAATTTAGTTTATTGTTCTCGTATAATATTTTCTATATTATCGATAAACGTCATAGTCATAGAATAACAAATTTAATTAATGTTAAAATTACAATTTAAAAATGTAACCATGTATACGTGTTTTATAAGTTAACTATTAATTAGGGAAGGAAAAAAGAGAGCGACATGGAAAAAGAAACGACAAAATTCTTTTCTCCGGTTTTCTGCGGTCTAAATATCATACATCCACATACATCAAAACAGGAAAACCGCTGAAAATTTATTTAAACATAGTCAACCCCAGTACCGGAAGCAACAACGTTTTGTGTCACCGCTGAAAGTTACATACCAGTAATAGCAAAAATTAAACTTTTAATAATTTTTTTTTCCCCGCCCCCCGGAGCCGGTTTCACAACTAAACGTAAGCTCGGCTCCAAGGGGTGCCATAGCCTCTAACTACCTCGTCGAGAACAAAGTTCCCCCAAATAGCCAGGACACGGTCTTTTAGGCACCATGCCACTAATGAGGGGATCTTAAAGGATACCCACACCGGGATTCGGTGAAAAATTTTCCCCAACGGAAAAAATATTTTTTTTTTTTTTGTCGGAGGCCTCGTTCTCCCGTGGGAGAACGAGGCCTCCCCCACCCACTTCTGGATGGGGCTGTCCTTCAAAAGTACCATGATGTCCCTACGAAGAAGCAGGTCCAGATGCTGATGGAGCCATCTTACATCACCGACTCCCAGGTGCATAACCATGTTACTTGTAAGATAAGCACGTAGGGTGCTTAAAATAACAAATTTTAAGCAAATTCTTCCACACTCAAACTATTTAAGTTCTTACAGCAATAAAATTACTCAATTTTTTGACATTTTAATTTCTATTACCATGATTTCATTAATAAGTAGAATATGAAAATTAATTCTACCTCGCTGGAAAAATTAAAAAAATTGTTGAGAATATAATCCAGAACCTTTTAGTAAGTCAGTGTTGCGTTGATGTCAGTAATTATAACAATACTTACAATTCACCGACAAATAATTTAATTCATCATCAAATAAAAAAAAGCTGCAAAAATATTTAAAAATTTCTAATCTTGTATTCTAAATTATTACGTTACAACTGGAGAACTTTAAAGAAACTTAAGATTACTAATTTAAAGAATGAAACATTGTGTATTATGATGAATTATATAATAGATAGGTCAAATTTGTATCTTTACAATTTATTTAATAGCAGGTGTTTATTAAAGATATAGCTGTTAGTTGCTAGCCTCAATAGCCATCTATCTTATGAAAAGACGGAGGCTTTGGGGCTTGAACTTAAGTTGCCTCACCTAACCACCTCACTTTGTTATCTATCAATTCATCCGTCTCACACCCTCATTCTCTAAAAATCTCTCTCTCATTCACGAATTCTTCTCTCTCTTTCGAAACCATATTTTTTTGGCTTACTCTTCTTACCTCTCTTTTAAAATCAATCTCTCGCTACTCGAAACGTTCTGTGTTACCGAAGCATACACTAAAAATGATAAAAGTCACTCTAATAAACTATTGCTTATCGTTGCAAAGTAAAAGAGAAACTAACCGTACATTTTTTCAGTATAAATAAGTACAAAAATTATAATTATATTAATAAAAATTACAAAAAATATAAATTTAAATAAAGCCGGTTTTATAATCGCATAATTTGAACCATTCTTCCGTGCATAATACAATTATTTAAATGTATTATAAATGCAAATTTAATATCTGCTACACGTCAAAATAAACACAGAATAATTTAGTAGAAAAACATACCCAACTTAAATATTTGTTTTAAAAAGTTATATTTTTTAACAAATAATTAATCATTATAATACATGTTCAGATCATTCCTCATATTACCTCTATATTAACTTAATGAAAAAATCGGTTGTCAAAAAAGAAATTTAGAAGTTGGAAAGGATCTATTTTCTAATAGAAACAAAAGGTGCTTTAGGAGTAAGGATATCCAACGAATAAGTGTAGCGATATTTGAAGAAACAGATTATTTAAAACTGAATGCCAAATTATCATAAAATTAACGGCAATGAAGAACAAAAAATGGAGGATGAATGAAGAAAAAATATCGTGAATTAAATAACAACTAACCGGCACCAGCTACCAGCCAGACGTCAGTGAATATTCACAGTACACTTCACGTCGAAGTATTTGTTATTCCCCTCCACAACCCAGTGTTTATGAAATCACCGCATGTAAAATATACAAGTTTTTTTTTGCCTTCTCATATCAAATAAACAAAAAATTACTCATCTATGACAAAATGTATAAATTCTAGTACCTGTCGCGACTTTGCCCGCGACGGTTTTCGGGTTTCTTCTGAGGTATAAATAAACATGTAAATATATCTGATTGGCCGATGTTATTAACATCAGGTCCTATGCAATAAAAATATTTTTTTAAATTTTAATATTCTTATAATCGCTGACCCAAATTCTAATTTCATCCTTTTGAATACGCAAAATTGATCTTTACCAGTATTCGTATTACATTACATTGAAAACAAACGCCTACATTAAGGCGGTACACACGTAATGTAATAAGAGATTGATTAATTTATATTAGTATTACATTTCGTTTTTAATTCATATGTTACGATTAATATGCAACATTATATAATTAACATATTTATTCATCGCACAATTATGTAAATTTATTACTTATATTTATTATGTTAAAAGATTCTTGAAGTTTTCAATTTGTATAAATTTCATATATTGATAAAAATATATCGAGGAGATAATACTCAGTCATTTTCCTAACGGCAGTAAAGAGGGGCGGGATATAAGAACGTATAACAGAATAATTATATGTAGTTACAGAAAGAACTAAGGAAAACGTTAAACTGATGTTTTACTTAACGCAAAAAACAAATAATTTTATAAATTAAAATTTCACTCGCCAACAAATTTTCAAATATATTTCCAAGTACTTTCAGAGTTACTACTCCATCATCAGGGATTTCTTGTAAGATGTTAATTCAAAATTCATATGTCATATGTATAATTTATACGAGAGGTTGTTTCTAAAATAAAGACCGTTTCATTGTAAAAAAAAAATTATTCTGAAAACATTATAAATATTTTTTCTTTCTCTTAAACTACACGCCTTATACTACCTCTATATAATCGCTACATGAATTAAGATTATCGAAGCGATACACCAGTTTCAATATACCCTCGTTGTATTCTTCTGCCGCCAATACATTTAGCCACTGATTAATAGCATTTTTAAGTTCATCGTCACCCGCAAATTGCTTACCGCTAAAAAATTCTTTCAATCCCCAAACAAATACTAATCAGAGGGATCTAAGTTCGGACTATATAGTGGGTGATCGTAAATTTCCCATACAAATATTCTCAGTAAATCACGTGTCGGACCGGCAACATGAGGATGTGCTTTATGGTGCAGCAAGACGACACGGTCGGTCAGCCCCCCACGTCACCGATTTTGAATGAAACGCCGTAAGTTACGTAAGAGTTTCGCAATAGGCTTTCGCATTTATAGACGTTCCACGTGGCATGAAATCGATTGTATGCCAAACCGATCCCAAAAGACTGCGGTCATCATTTTGCGTCCAGATGGATGTAGGTTGACCTTTGTTGGTCTGGTTGGTGATTGAGGATGACGCCATTCATTTGACTGCCATTTTCTCTCTGGCGTGTAATACAAAACGTATATTTCATTGCCGGTAACGATTTATTTAAGAAACTCATCGCCTTTTTCTGTGAAGCGCAAAATTTCCAAAGCAGATCCCATTTTTTTGTGACGTTCCTTTAAGACGTTTGGCATCCGTCGTGCTTGTGCACGTCGTTTCTTCAGAAAGGTTGGTACGTTTCCGACCTTTCAGGTCGGAAATCGTTGAACGACGACGATCTTTTGTGATTCCATCATGGACGCGTTTCAACAAGTCCTCGGTGATTATCGAGGGCCTCCCCGAACGTTCTTCACCATGCACATTAATTCTGTTATTTACAAACCTTTCACACCATTTTCGGACGTTTCATTCATTCATTACATTATCAACGTACACAGCAACTAACTGCCTATGAATTTCAGCCGGGTTAACCTTTTGATGGTTTAAAAAACGTATGAATCAAGGTATTTCACAGTCGGCGGCAGCATCGATTTTCCTATTAATTTTAAACGTAATAACTCACTTGTAAACAAAGCTACTACAACGCGACAACTTACAGACAGCAATGCAGTGTGTACATTACGAGCATGGCCAAGAACGTCACAGGTTCGCCAACCTCAGAAAAAAAAATCTCCCAGCGGTCTTTACTAGAGATATTCCTCGTATTTAAATTAAAATTGTTACGTTCATAACAGTCGGTCGTCAAGAATTAAAAAATAATTTATACGTCAATAAGACTGTAACGTCATGTCCGTTACAGTCTTATTAACTGTATCGTTATTCATCTTATAAGACTATAAAGTTACAGTCTTATTGGCGTATAAATTATATTTTATTTCTTGACGACCGACTGTTATGAAAGTAACAATTTTAATTCAAATATAATTATACATATGATATATGAATTTTGAATTAACATTTCACAAGAAATCCCTGATGATGGAGTAGCAACTTCGAAAGTACTTGGAAATATATTTGAAAATTTGTTGGTAAGGGAAACTTTAATTTATAAAATTGTATTAGTACCAACGGTGCTAAATGCTTAGAAAATTAAATAGCATTTTACATTTATACATTTTATTAAACGTAATATTAAGTGAAATATTTCGTTCAATTTTAAGTGTAAAATAACGAAGCAGTTACCACTAAAAATGTTTAATTAGTTTAATTAAAAAAAAAAACATTTAAAGAAAACATAAATAGCAATGTGACGGGATCTTAATTCTCAGAAAAGAAGAGTAAAAAAATACTACAAAATTTACAAGAGGTATTAGAATGAATTCAAACGATTTAACATCAGTGAATATAAATAAAAAGTAAAAACAGGCAACAACAAACATGTTGACATACTTCGGTTTGTTTCCTGTACAATGCATTTGTTACTGTCAGCATACGTTTAAATTTTACAATGTACAGCACGAAGAAAGACTGCAGTAATACAATGAAAACTGAAAGACGAGGAGTTTTACTAAAATAAATTGCATTCGACTAAACGATACGTAAGTACATAAAGGAAAAAGCTGGAAATTAGTTTTAACTGAATTTTTAAGGAAAAATAAAATTAAAACTGTGAATGTACAAATATTTAAATAGTTTTGTAATCAAAAGTTTAATTTTTATTTTTATAAATAAAATAATATACTGGATATTATTTTATTTAAATCCATACCGTAGCGATCTGAAGGTCGCGTCGGTGATATCTAAAGTCACAACCACAAACCAAACAACCATAAACCAGTAGCTAAACTTCAAAACATCAGTATTTATATTTTTTATTTTTAATTCGATCTTAAAGAATGAAGGTAACCTAAAATAAAAATTTACTGTTACCTGATTTTAAAAGAATAATAACTATGACGAGTCGACATGCATAAAAAGAAAAATCCTTAAGGCAGAGTTTAAAAACCTAATCAATAAAAAATAATAAGGAAGTAATTTCCTTCATTTTAATTTTGCTTATATAATTTGTAAATTTATTATTAAAATGATGATATCCCACTGAGAAAATCCCACTGTAGTGTAAAGTTTTGCTAAATTATACCAACATATTATCGAAACAGTAAATAATGTACGAAGACCGTATAGTTTAAAACTGTTGTATTCTCTAAATTAAGAAATGGTTGTTCAGCCTAACAGTATAATGTAATTAAATAGCATAATATTACCAAAGTTTACAAAGCTGGCAAAGTATTCTGTCTTTTCCGGCTATTAACAATAAAAATAAAAAGTGAGCAGAAAACCCAAAAAAAAACAATACATTTTTTTTTGAGGGGGAAATAAATGTTAAAGAAACTTTTTCTAAAAAGTAATCATACATAGTTACTCTTAAATTTGCTTGAATAAAGTTTCCTTTAAATGTAACAACCCGATCAAAAAAACTAAAATAAGAAAAAGAAAAATTTCATTAAATTTTTCTACATTTTAGGTCCGGGTTTTATAACTAATTGTAGATTTTTCTTTGTAGTTCTATAAATGGTACATAAACTTTGAAAATATTTTTGAAAAATATTTAAAACGAAGGGAGATAAAATAGAGAACCAAAAACGTATTGTAGGTAACAAATTTCCACTAATAAGTTTTTCTCTAAAATGCCTCTGAAGAAAATCAAAACTGTTTTTTCGAAATATCCCCTTAACGAATTTTGAAAAATAAAGTAATATGATCAATGTCTCATATACAGAAATATTTGAGTTAAATTTGAAGAAAATGTTCAGATATAAAGCCAAAAGCAGTGCGCCCACATTTACTTATGCCTACGTCCGCACATACGCAACGCGTTTGTGTTTTTAGGTCTAGATAAATTAGTTGAACCCTAAAATGTAAAGGTTTGAAAAAATCCGATACCCTATTTTTTACACGATCACCATACTTTCCCCTTTAACATAGATTGCCTATTGTAGCTATACTCATTGGAAAAGTAAAAATTAAAATTTTAGATAGGCATGATCCAGTGTGACTCATCGAAAATTGAAAATAAATAATAGTTTGAAGTCTTAAAGGGAAAAATTCAAATATTTTAGATTTTATTGAACTAATATTTTTTCAAACTGTATTTTATATATTTTTACTTCAAACTTACGATGTTTTTTTTAATAATTTGTTATAATTAATTCAAATTAATTTTGCATTTAATAAATTTATTTTTAATAGTAAATATCATAACGAAATTGTTACAGACGACTTGACACACGACACAGACCAAATATCTTTTCGATATTCAGCATAATAAATATCTCATACCGTGCTTAATAGGAAAGTATAAAATATTAACAAATAAAGTATAAAATATCGGACATGCGGAACTCACCGTATTTACTTTTCTTTTTTTAACCTCCGGGCCACCGTTAGGTATTATTTCAAAGGATGAGATGAATGGGTTGTAGCGTGTGTGAAAATGTATGCCTGACCGGGATTCGAACCCGGGACCTCCGGATGAAAGGCCGAGACGCTACCACTCGCGCGACGGAGGCCGGCACCGAATTTACTTAAGGTAACCCTATATGTGACAATGCTACAGGAGACTTGAGGATAACTCTGTATAGGACTTTTCGCAGGTTAAAGAGGCTGCTAATGTTGATAAAAAATGACTTGTTCAGGATTACATTGAAAATCTCCTCTTAGCAGAGATGATTATTCCTTATGGAAGGTCACAAAGAATTTTAAACAACCTCCTCTCTCATTTGCGCTTGTAAGAATATCGAACGGCTGTAGCAGAAGCCAAAAGCCCGAGGTGTTTGCTGCGCATTTGAGCAAGGTCTTCCAGCTACATGACATACAGAGAGGAAGTTGCTAAAGTTACACTAAGGTCCGCTTCCTTAGTGTCTGAAAGACTCTTTTCTTCTGTAGAGGTGTCACAAGAATTCAGGAGAATAGAGAATTTAAAAAAGGCTTCCGGATTTGACTGAGTTAGTCACAAGATGTTATTTATGCAGCTATCTAAAGCTTTACTATACATAATACACCTTCTTAATACAATCTTTCTAACAACATATTTACTGCCAGAGAAAGCATTATAAATAAAAAATGACTTAAAACCGGGTAAATCTGTGCAGAATGTATCTTCTTACAGAACTATAAGCTTATTCCTGATTATGTCAAACATATTCGAGAGGCTTTTCCTTCGAAGGCTATGGTCTATTTTTAGAAAGCGAAGGTGATATATCCGACCGTTAATTTGGCTTCAGAATTGATCATTCAACTTGCTTATAAAGTTATAGAATTATTAGGGTTATCATCAGGTATTTAGAAAGGAAGGAATATTGCTCAGCTGCATTTTTGGATGTGCAGCAGACCTTTGAACTTTGTTTTGTTGCCAGGTTTTTACAATTTGAAGTCAAGCCTATCCCAACCTTTCTATTTAATCTTACGTACCAACCTGGACGATCGCTTTTCGCAAGATAGATATAATCACGACCTGTCTAACTTGTTCGACACTAATTGTGGAGTTCCAAACGTTTAATTTTAAGGCCGATTTTATATCTGCACTTCATTGTAGACTTTCCTAGTCCGGACTTTGTCAAACTTGCATCATTTGCGGTTGATACGGCAATCTTGGAGGTTGACGATGATCCAAATCTAGCCTCGGGTAAACTGACAATCAGCGTTGGATGTCAACAGCGTGTGGCTACGTAAATGGAGGATAAGAGCTATCTGGTGAAGTCTAAAAACCTGACGTTTGGGATGAGAAGAGGAAACTGTCCACGAGTTCACCTGGATAATATCGATATTCCATATACTTACTAACAGTGTATGGTACCTAGATTTGCACCTGGATCGTTGCATGACATGGAGAGGTCACGTAAGAGAGAAAAGAAAGCAACTGTTTACCAAGCAGGGGATCTCAGTTGTCTTTATGAAACAAGATAATGTTAAAACCGATATGGACCAACCGCATTCAACTATGGGGCACAAATTTTAACTGCAACATCGAAGTAATCCATCAGTTCCAGAACAAAATATTCAGGGGCGTAACTAAACCGCCGTTGTTCGTGAGAAATAATGAGAGCCACGAGTATCTGGGGATACCGTACGTTCGTGAGTAGAATGAACGTCTGGGCTCGAAATATATGTCTAGACTATACGTATGTAAACTATCTTGTTATAAATTTGTTAAACAATACCGAGAATATTAGACGACTCAAAAAGTTGTACGTGTTGGACATGGGTGATGCAACCTGACTGTAAATATGAAAAGTCTTTCAACTGGGATAATATGATGTTAACTAGGATGATAGTATGTCTAAAATAAAATGAATTTGAGTTCTCATTTATCAATTGTTTCATTGTTTTATAACATTTTTTAGTTATTTATTTATTGTTTGATTATCGTATTTTATTTCCCAATTATTTATTGTAACTTATTTATCTATTGCTTAATTGTTCATAATTATAATTATTTTTATTCTTCGAGGAATATCATGGGATGCTCCTCCTTTATTAGTTGTTTATCATACAATATTTACTTATGGTTTCACACAGAAGGAACCGCTGTAAACAAAGCATTGCAGAAAAAAATGTTTAAATGAATAAAAAAGAGGGTAATTTTTTTTCATAAGTACCTTCCTATACCTTGCTCTATATTTTTTGACATTTTATATTTTTTTGACAAAGACAATCTTTGATTAATAGGTTCAATTAATAAGATCTCTTTTTTAATAAAGTTAACAAAACTAATATCTATAGAAATTGAAAGAAACGTATATGTGCTAAATTAATTCAAATAAAAAATAATTCTGATAAAAACATTTTATAAATTGCAAACCTTCAAGCTATTTCACAAAATTTCGTTTGTTTTACAATGACAAATGTACAAGTGTACACTTAATTATTAAAATATAAATATTTAATCTGTAATAAATGAAGACCCGCTTTGGCGTTCTTTTAAATCGCTGATGCAAATGAATTTAGCATTTACAATTTCTAAAATTTCAAAATTAAGAAATTATAGCATTTTTGAACAATAGGATCCACAATAATTTTTGAAAGGGGCTAACTAAGGCTCTCTCTTTCTGGCTGTGTGTGTGTATGGATATTCGCGTGCGTATAGGTGTGTTATGCGTACGTGTAGGTGCTACTACTACTATTACTCACGAAACAGATCCTTTACGTGAATCCATATATGGTATAATACGATTTAGCGGAACTTGTTTGTTTTAAAAATTCATGGTTATTTCAGCTTGTTAGTAAATAAATAGTAACGATGCCATAAAATGTCATTTGCATTATATATTATTCTGGCTGTAATTTTTTTATAAATTAGTGGATTCCGTTCAGAACTACTCGACTTCATCTGTTCTGTCTTTTTGGTGATTACAATCTGATGTTTTAGCTACTTTTGGATACGCTGATCATTATTTTTTTTTTAAATAAGTAAAAAAATAATACAAAAATCTGTTTACTAAAAAAGATTTACGGAATGTGTGTTGTTGAATTACGAAGATTAACCGCTGCCTCGCTAATCACTATGTTTTTTGTTGTAGTGTCGTTATAAAAATTTCCCTACATGAGCCATACAACCTCTTTGCTTGACAATTGATACTTATGCATCAATTTATGCGTCTCTGCTGATAGAAAAGTTTATCCATTTTACTCACAAGTTCAGAACTTTCTCAAAATATTGCATTGCCTCATATTTAATATTAATTAGTGTTGTGTGTACTCAGTTTAAGAAAAAAAAATATTAGCCTGTTTTACTAAAAACCAATTTGGATTAAACCAAATTTAAGAATAAGTTGAACTCAAATTTAAATATGAAATATACCTAGTTAAATAGAAATTTTACTTAATTAAATTACACAAATATATTGAATTAATTAAAATATAAATAACAGTTAATTTACTTCCAATGTTGTAATAATCATAAAACAATTAAGGAACAATGATTGCTAAAAATACTTCACGCTGCTGAGGTATCTTTCTCAAACGGAAATTTCCAAAAAAACCACCGTTTTCAGAAGAAAGTATTGAACAAATTAGATGATCAGCAATCAAAAGTCTTAATAAGTCGATGCTCGTTTAAGCCTACAGTTACAGATTCAACTTAAACAACCGTCCATCAAAATCTACATGAAAGGTTGCATTTGAATGCAAATAGAATTCAACTGCTGTAGGAATAAAATCAGCTGATACAGAAAAAATGTTTCCAGTTCGCTCTGACATTTTAGACAAATGAGTGAAAAAGGATCATTTTTAAATTATGTAATTTTTACGGATGAAGCTTTTTTCTCCTAAATGGATGTGTTAATAGATGAGATTCACGAATATGAATATCTGAATAATTTTTGAGAAAGCACGCGACACGTCTTAAGTTAAGTGTGATATTACAACTATAACAGAAGGTATGTTGCATCGTTTATGGATAGAAATTGAATATCGACTGGACAGTTGCCAAGTCACGAAAGGCGCGCATATTGAAATTTAGTAATTGTGTAACAAAACATACAGAGATGAAAAATTTGGCAAAAAAAATCATATACGTAAGTATTTTTGTTTGTTTTTTTTTTTTTGAATCCACGGCTTAAACCCCACCAATCTTTTATATATAATGGGTGTGTGTGTTGTCATTGTTTTGTTTTGAAAGGAAATACGCTCAGTATTTTTAATGATGGTATTTTCTTCATAGAAATTGGAGTATAAGAAAATTAATTTTCATAACCATTTAGAATAGAGAAGAAAAATAAAATGACACATAATTAAGTCATGATAATTAACTTATTTTAGTTTTATTTTATTTGTGTTTGTAATACATAATGTTATTTGATGAAAAATATTAAACAGGAGTTTATGTCTATGAAACGTGTTATGTATTAACGCGTTTTACTAACAGAATACTTGATGCTTAATGATTTAATATTGTTCCGTTTTGGAATGAGTAATGTAATTTTATTTATACTTTTTAGATAACTGTAACAGATGATCTTTTGCACATGCGTGGTTTAGTTTACGTACTGTACGTCCTTCCTTCCTGCTATGCTCTATTTCATCAGCTGAGACGCGGACTGCAGTTGAATATCATAGAATGAACCAACGTTTTTACAACGTTCGACTTAATGATGTCATAAAGAATATCAAATCGTGTAATTATACGTTATATTCTTACACTCATTATCATCAGTTTAAGGCAACGACGAATAACATCTGAGGAAGCTATGTTGAACCATGGCAGTTAGTTTACAACTGGTTTAGCTCTCACGTTCGGCACTATATAATTCATTTGCATATAAGGTTTCACGTGTAATAAATATTTGGACCCGTAATTAATTATAAATTAACGGTTATTAGCCTTTAATACTTTATTTTTCTTTATTTAAATACAATTTATTTTCCCTCGATTTCAAAATAAAGACCCCAAGTAATATATTAGTAAAAATAAATTCAGAAGTATAATAAGTTAAAAAACTTGTTTTACTAAAGAAAAATTGAAATCATAAATAAAGATTCAATTAAATTAATATTTATAAGTGAAATGTGAGTATTAATGAGCAGGTGAATAAAGGTTATGTACGACCGTATCAACAAATTAAACCATTGAAACTAAATGTGATAGATAATTTTTTATCTATATTCATTCAACCAATTTTTTTACAATTTTACATCTGTATTTGTGATAAGTGGCTTACAAACTACGAGTTTTTCACGGATATTTTGATTTTATTCATTATATCTCAGGATTTTACTTCACATATTTTTGTCGTTTTAAACTTCTGTATTAAACACGATTAAATTTAATTTATTAAAAGTTAACTTATAACACTAAGATAATTTAAAAATAGCACCTAATAATAAAAAAAATTAAGAAATTCTAATTTAAAGCAAGTCTACACCGACGTTGAGCCTACCTCAAAATTATATTCCCATGAATCAATTTTTCCAGTAGGTAATATTCCTTTTTCTTGTAAAAAAAAATCGAATCGTATTAATTTCATTTCAATAGGTTCAAATAAATTAATGAAATTTATTAAACGTAATGCGCACAGCTGAAAAATACGCTAAAAATATATTAAAAAATACTAAATACTAAAAATATTATAAGGCCCAATTATTACTAGTACTTTTGTTTTGATGTGGTCCAGTAGAATTCTGTGGGAAAGTTAATGAAAACACAGACAGAACTAAATAATTGCTTTTACGCATAACAATACGATCCCTGTTTATAAAACAAACAAAACAAAGCCTAATGCCTTTATAAGCCATTCAAGAAATTAGTACAATAAAGAAAGAAATTCTGTACACTCACCCTAACAGTGCAGGGTTGAACGATTATTTCATACCATTCTTAAAACCATACGTACAACGTCTTTGTTTTCATATTGCCTTAGATAACAAAGATATGCTAAATTGAAAGAAAATAAGTATATAAAGGATACATTGATTATTTCGTATTCATATTACTTGTTGGCAACGATGATACGTGTTGGTGGTACGGACTGTATCATTCGCATGTAACAATACAACTGAATGAATATGCTCGATGGTAATTTATTCGTAACATCTATCATAAATATAAAGAAAATACAGAAAGGCATGAAACAGATATATATATATATATATATATATATATAAACTTGCAACAAATATTTACGCAAGAAAATTAAATAAACAATACAAGTGATTTCTTGCTAGCATTTTCTAACTGGCGCACCAAAACTTTTATAACTCTCATCGTGCGGAGAAAATTACTTTAATCGCCATTTCAGTCTGCTTAAGTAAATAATTAAATTTACATTAATACTTTTTCTGAAAGAAAAGTAGGAGTTTTGAACACACAATCACTTTCAAACAACGTTCCAACTAATTTACGAACAGATATCTAGTACGCATGGCATGGTAAATTCACTATTTGTAAACACTGTATTTTTCTTTTTAATTCATTAAATTGTTTGTTTCATCCATAATTTCAGCCAACTACACGGTTGTATCATGTAATTACTTAAAATTCATAAAATTGAAATACACGTTAAGTTTTTAAGAGGCACATTACATACTAATACGGCTGAACGGATTAGATAAAACCGATAGATTATTAAGACATAATGATCAATCAGATAGACAGAATTCGCCTAAAGAAAGAAAAAATACTACAAAATTGCTATACAATTTTCTTTTATATTTTAGATAAGACAACAAATGGAATATTTGAATAAATAATACTTCCCGTGCGTATACTAATACGACATATCGACTTTAAAAATATTTTCTACCTGGTTAAACAACTTACAATAGAGATCATTTTATGTAAATGTACATATATGATCGCATTGAACGTATAATATTATAGGCTAAGAACTCGTTAAATCGAAAAATCTGGCATAAATTACCAATTTCTTTTTCAGATCACGTCCGATATAGTACTTCTATGATTCCCGCATTATATCCTGTTCAAAATAAAACGTTGTGTAACATAGAATTATCATTTGTTACTGCTTATTTAATATTTAGACTTAAAAAAATATTAGCAACAAACATTTAAATAAATGAACTCGATAAATTTAAATAAAGGCTTATGAAATTCATTAAACAAAATATGAAAGATATTATTAAACAAAATATAACGTTAAAATAGAAGAATCAAAGAATATAAATTAAGAATCAAAAGTTTAATTTATAAAAACATTATTTGGAAAAAACGACAGATTTAGACTTAAACTTTTAAAAAGTTGCACGTCTCGAGTACCAAATTATATATTAAAAACTTGGGTAAACAGTACAAACACATTAGCGATAATAAATTGATAAAATTAAAAGTTTATTTTCGAAAACTATAGATATATATTCAAGAAAAATAAATAAATATTTTATGAACATTAAACAAAATAAATTAAACTATAATTACGAGTATATTTATTCACCGTTTAAGATATTTTCTCTTTTTATAGGGATAGCTAGGTAAAATTTTGTAACATTAATTTTTCTTTAAATAATTCTTTATACTTTTATTTATAGTTACACCAACAATTAGTCATTAGCGGCTTATCAGTGTAATGTAAATGTACCGGTAAATTTGTAGTCTTGAAATAACTCAAGTGGACCACGTGTGATCAATTAAAACCCAACCACCAAAGAACATGTGTATCCACGATCTAGTATACAAATCCGAATAAAAGCAAATACCTTTATTAAGATTTAAACCTGAGAACTTCAACATCGAAATCAGCTGATTTACGACGACGAGTTTACCACTTGGATCAACCCATCCGGAATGGTCGACCTAAAACTGTACAAGACTACACTTCATTGACATTCATACACGTCATCCTCTACAGTAATACCTTACGATGGTTACAAAGGCTAAACAGAAAAAGAGAGAGAGAGAGGAACAACCCATGGCAATCCATATGGGTTGGTCTAAAATAATCTTATTTTGTCATTTACGCTAAATATTTTTACTAAAACAGTGTAAATCTATTTTGAGTTCTGTTCATTTTTGACAATATTTTATTTTTATTCGTATAGTGTGCAGTTCAATTATTATCTTTAAAATGTTAAATAAAAATCGGGAAATCTGCAACCCTAAAAATAAAATGCTAAAATTAACATAGGCATATCAAAGAAAAAAAGACTAATTACATTTTTATAGTTTTGACAATCTATCCAACTAAATTTAGTAATGATGTCTTCTTATTATAAATGGTCGGACCATTAAATGAACTGTTGTAGACAATTTCGACAATAATAATTTTTTAAATTTAGTTAGATATAAAATTACAATTAATCAAGCCGTTTGCCATGTTTATTAACAAACACAAGTCTATCTAAATTATCGTTTCGTTTTTCCACTGATTCTATAACGATTTACTACTAACAAAAAATAATTTAAGTTGGTGGTTGATAAAAGCGTAAAAATCAATATTGAAAAGTTAAAATACTTGTTTTCTTACTTTACGGAATTATTTTCATTCATTATTTTTGGTAACCGGTGATAACATCCGGTAGGGTAGGTAACAAATAATTTTTTTTACAAATTAGATTGCAATTAAAATCTTAATTACTTTCGTCCGTTCAGAAGTTAATTCTTCATTTTTAAAATATTTTAATTCCAAGCAAATAGGTTTGTTTGCTCGGGTTTTATTTCAAGCTCGGTGATATTACTAATTATGTGCTTCTCTTGGGGAGTTCTGGAGGGACCTCGACGTGGGGGGGGGGGGCAGTAAGGGCCCTAAGCTAGGGTGGCTTATTCGCCGCCACGGCTCACGGGTGAGACTAGGTCTATTAGGAGAATGCCGGTCGCCCCTTTTGAGTTTAAAAATGGTATAAAAAAAAGAAAGAATTATGTGCTTAAATGATAAAACTTCATGCAAACACGTTATTAAAAATAATTATTTTTGCCATAATAATTCTTGTCATTCATAAGATTTCTTAAAAATTTCATCAGTTGAAGAAGCAACGTTAAACAAAGAGAGTTCAGAACGCTTTAACCCCAGTGAATCCTACAGAGCAGAATATTAAAAAAAAGCAAATGTTAATAAAACGGTTTAAAAATAAAGACACGATTTTTATTAATGGAGGTGCAAGGTTTTTTCTGAGCATCATAAAAACAATCAGATGTTTACTGACTAGAGATAGCAGAACGTGTTTGTAAAAAGACGTATGATTACTTGAATATTTTGTTTTTTATCGTGTAGCAGGGAATGACAAGTAATTCCAAATCTTTTTGACATCTCTTGGGTCATTAAAGGTAGAATAATTTTTTTGAAAAACACCTTAACACTACAATATTTCATTTCTTCTTAATTAAGGTAACTAGATGGGGGGAGGAGACCAAGGGTCTACGTTTATAAGAAGGAAGAGCATATATATAGGACGTAGTAAATTTGTTCTCACTTTGCTTAATTGTTTATCGTAAAATTAATGAAAAAGTTATCAATGCACACCATGTAGACATTGAATTTTGCATGCAAGACTTCTTACTCTAAAATATCCTTAACATGAATATTAGTTTAAAGATTAAAAAATGAGTTTATCATAGATTATTTTCATTATTTTATAAAAAATAAAAACAGTACAGCTGTAATATGAGAATTAATGTTAAAGATATTGAAAACATGTATTTTCTGTAGGATAAAAGAGAAACACAAATTGTAAATAAAAAAAAACATTATTCGATTAAAAAATATATAAACCTATTAATATGGAAATCTGTCATTCTTTGAACTAACTGATTCATTAACATGTAGCAACTTTGTTTTCAGCGAAATGATTAACCGTTTATTTTTGTCAAAATAATAAAAGGGCAAAGAATAAACTTTATGAATCAAGTTACTGGTAACAAAATTAAAGAATAATTTCGAAAAAAATAAAGAGATGTAAGACACCATCTACAGTAATCCCATTTTCAATATTTAACCAACAGAAAGAATTAAGGATAAAAAACTTTTTACTTCGTACAAAAAAGTATTGTAATCGTGAAAAATAACGGTTTTCAGATTTCAACGGAATTATCCATTGAGACCATCCCTGAGTCCATTTTGACTAGTTTCGGCATGACGTCTCTACGTACGTACGTATGTATCTCGCATAACTCAAAAACAATTAGCCGTAGAATGTTGAAGTTTTGGATTTAGAACTGTTCTAACATCTAGTTCTGCACCTCTCTTTTGACTGCATTCGACTGGACCTATAGTGTCCAAAAAAAGCCCAAAATAAAAGAATAGGATTTTGGACTTTTTCTTAACTGCAGTAAGTCCTCATTGAGAGCTTTTCAACGAAATATCATAAGTGGTACCGATTTTCATTGATTTTATAGTCAAATAATATTTTAATTAATGAAATATTTGGATCTTACATGGGGAAGGCACATCGGTTCGAATGAGACTTCATTTCCTTTTTTTTAACTTTTTTTTTTAAATTTAAATATATTGATTTATTAATAATTATTAAGCTCTGTTGTAAAGAGAATACATTAAATAATAATTGAATAATAACAATAAAAAATTATGAAAAAAATTAGAACTTATTAGTGAAATAAAATTTTATGTACTTTTAAAAATGTGTATATGTAATTCAATAGGCGTACAAGGAAGTCATTTGGTGTCCACATATCATATTTTTTAGTGTCGTATAGCTACTGTATTTTATAACTTAAAATATTTTTAATAGCCAACTTTTTTCTACATATTACATTATTAAAGCATAACATGCTTAAATTTCTGAGATCACTGATATTTCATAATAAATTTTTATTTTTCAGATCTTCCAGGGGGAATAAATAGCTAATATCTTGATTAAAATTGTACCCTAAAATAATGATTGTTAAGTCTACATGATTTAACACGAATATGATTGTTAAGAACATGTGAGGGAATTATGCAGTTAAAATGGTGATTAGGAAACTGAAAAAAATCACGGAAAAAAACAATTACAAAATCATCAATTCAGAAAAATCTAGTAAATATATTTTAACGTATAATATGACCGGTAATCGGTAATTATTTTCCTATCCATCGTCGTATGTTTTTATTTTAATAGTCGTATGTTGGTAGTCTACAACGTAACATCGTCTACGTCTACTTACCCGCTGCTTATGACAAATGTAAGTTATTTATTTTTATTATCCAGGGTTTAAGAACTATGCAAAGAAAAATAGCATGATATTTCCCAGTATTTGGGCACATTTTAAATATCACCCCAATTTAAACTAGTCAGAAATAACTAACTTATTTAAATTAGAAAAAATTATTAATCTAAACGTTTTCTCATTTTATCCAAATATTAGCATTTCCTATGCAGCAGAACGTGTTAGATGATTTTTCTTTATAATTAACATAAAATGTTTTCATATCGTATCATCTTTACGTATTCAAAAATTTACATCTTCAGTGTTTTGATTAAATATTCCTTTACTTCAAGAGTGACAGTCACGTAAATAATAGTTAAAACTGATCTAACAATAGAACGGAACCTCATAAATCATAAATAACTATTTTATACGATTTATTTAAAAATATATAAATACATAATTTTTATTTTTTTTAAATTATATTCAATATTTGTATTTCTGGGCAATAATTTCAATATTCAGTATCGGTTAAAAACAAATAATCAGTGGAACACAACTTATTTATTATTCTGAAAGAAAAATGTATTAAAGTATATAAAATTAATTTCTAATTTTGTTTTTAATTTTCGGTAAACTAAGGATATAATATTTAGAAAATGTATTTAGTATGGAAGATTAGCATAGACCAATGGAAAATAACTGAGAAGGCTTGAAATCAGTCATACAAAAAAGAAATACAATACGTTCAGCGAAAGTGAGGGAATTCCGTAGCTCTGGCGGTTATGTAGAGAATTCCTTCCAGCTCTGTTTCATACAATATTATCTCTATCACTTTAATTATAGTTAAACAGTGCAACTGATTCTAATTTTCTGAAGGATAAAAACTGAGGTGATCAAGATGTATCAACAATAATTCGTTAAAAAAGAGTAAAAAAAAAAAGAATAACAGATGTGATGAATTTTATCTGCTAGTATTAGGCAGAGGCAATGTTAAATAGAAATTAGTGTTGATAGTAAGGTTAGAGACCAGTGTATAGTTAATTTATTAGAACAGAAAACCGGTCAGTTAATTTTTATCTCTTCACAATTGACATTAAAAGCTTCTAATGTTTTAATTTATTTTTAATATCTAATCAAATTCACGTTGTTCTAAGGTGTCAAACAATATTTTATCGTATCATATTCCCATTGTCAAACGTAAAAGTTAATAACGAACTAATTTTCTAACAAACACGCTGAACAACAACCTAATCTAAAACAGAACACACAACTTAAATTTTAAATTAGATAGATGGATCTGGAACACAAAAGACAGAATGTGATTTGTAAATAACGAAAACGTATTCCGTTAGATAATATTTAATTAGAAGTAAGTAAATGAAATCAGACAATAAGTTGATAATCGTAGCGACTGAAAAAACATGTTTATTTTTATGAAAAGGTATTCACGAGTCAATCAAGCTAAAAATAAAAATAATAATTAATACATTTCAAAAAAGGAAATTTCATTACTACAAATTTAATCAACAATACTGTCATGACATTTCTATTAATGGTAATCGAAATTACGGTTTCCTGCTATAAAAACGGTATTGACTTATAACAACGTTGACAACGCTATACACTATCAGAGGAATGAAGCCGGTACTACGAAAATAGTACCGGCTAGTAGTACGAAAGTAGTGAGATACTGAAAATTTGATGCAATGTCATCTATAAGAAAAAGTTTGTAAAATCGTCTAAAAATGTGTTACACGTGTACGATTCTTAGTAAACAGATGATACTAAAAATGTATATCTGTAACAGGATTAAAGTTAAAAGCTTTCAAAATCAGCAGTCCGTTCGTCTTCGCAATAAATTGTTCTGTGATGTATTAAAATAGTACTTAGCATACGTATAGAGCTAAAACGTCATTTCAATCGCAACATAATACAAAATAATTAATTACTTTGAACACTAAGGAAAAATTATACTGATTATTTTACAAACGTAACCCCCGCTTCCTGATTATTTTAAAATGTGTAAGGGTAGTCATCATCATCTGAATTAATGTTTCAGAGAAATTTAATTAAAAGATTGAATCTATTTGGCTTAATAAAAAATTATATCCTCAAACTATTATTTTTATTTTTTCATTCAATAGCACCAAATACTGCCTAATAGTGGTACTTATTATTTATAATAATCTTCCATTTAACTATAACAGTCATTTATTTATTTTTAAATAATTATATTATGAGAAAAGCATTTCATTCTAGAGAAAAATCTATTTTTCTTTAGAAAGTGGAATAAGTTTTAAGCATTTCGCACTGACCTTTAAAAGTTTTTACTAAATACTAAATATAAAATAACAATTTTTTAATTATCGAAAATAGCCGCTAGGTCAGTTTACAAGCGAATAAAGTTTTGGTAAAAGGTGCATTAAATGAAGACAGTTCGGTTACAGAAAAAAGTCATTTTTACAAGCGAGACTATTCTAATCCTCGGACTAATCATAGAAAACAAACCTAAATAAAACCATCTTCATGCCGTCTATGTAACAGAAGAAGGAACTTAATAATGTAAAACGGAGAAATATTTAAATATTTAATTTAAAGGAAGATTTGATCGAAATATCGTCAAAAACAGTCTTATAAAACTAGTAAAAGAATCAGGCAGTAGTAGTAAGAATAGCACATTAAGAAAAAAAAGTATTAGTCCAGAAATTAGTGACTCAAGAATGTTGTTTGCCCTCGTTTTTTTTTTTTTAATTAGTAATCTGTGTAGAATAGGGGTTCCGAATTAAAGGACGAATTTGTGAAAAAACTAACTAAGTAAAAATAATAATTCACAAATAATATTTTTTCTTTTGGAAGATATTCAACTTAAAACAATTAAAAATAAACCATAGGTTATAGTAAAATGTAACCGAAACAAGTGAAATGAGGAATTAAATATAAATATAAGATATAAAGACATTAACGAGAATTTGGAATGTTACGGAAAGTTGATATACTAGAAAAAGTAGAATTTTGTTAATTAGGTTGTAAAATTACAAAGGATGGTTTAAAATAAAAATTAAAAAAAAAAAAAAACAGTGACATAAGTAGAGTTTTATTGTAGAAAAGAAGTTTATTGCTATCAAATATGGATCTAATGATTAGAAAGAAAATAATTCTTTTGAATACTCACAGGATTTTTGATAGCAAGAAATGAGGCAGGATTAAATTGGAAAAACAAATAATTAGTTAGGAAAAACAGAAAAAAAATTATACGCCTTTTAAATGTAGCCTTACAGAAGAGTTTTGAAAGAGTAGGTGAATCATAAAATTGGCAATGTGAAACTGAGGAGATAAATTTGCGTCAGACGAACTAGGTTGATGGAACACGTATTAACATTTAGATTTAACAATTTTGCAATAGAGAGAAGTGAAAAAGATAACAGATGAGAAAGATAAAAATGAGAATCTATAAAAAATATAATTGAAAATATGTATATATAATTTAGTAAATTCGTTGATGTAAAAAGATTAGCACGTGACAAAAAGGAATGAGAACAACGTTAAACGTTGCCTGGTTTAACTGAAAATAAAGTTTACTTTTTAAAAAAATTAATATTTATTTAGTTAAGAGGGATATTATAGCAATTAAACAGCGATAATGAGAATCTGGTTTATATTAAATTTAACAATCCTAATATTTTAACATTAATTTATGACCGGTGGCTGAAGCAGAATAGCAAAACGGATGAGAAGATCGGGTTAAACTAAAACGTTAACGCCTACAATTTGATTGAACATTCTTGGTAATCTGTTATATTGCTGATGTCCATTACTTACATTCATATTTCTGTGTTGCGTGGGTTTTAAGGAGTGTCAGAGTTGGAATAATTACCTAGAGCTATCTGCGAAGTTGTTGAATCCGTAACTCGATTGCTTACATCACTGACTTGTTTCCCCTTAATTTTAATAATTACTGTAAATAATTTTACAGTAAATTATTTTGTACGGTAAAACAATAAAAGATACTTTGTATTATGAAATATATATACTTATGTTAATCCTATACTGTGTAATGTTAACGTCTTAACAAAACTGCGAGATGATATTTTAAACTTTCGTTACGTAATATTTATTATCTTATTAATATTTTCAATTAAAATAATAAATAATTCCCTTATAAGTATAATATAATACTTTTAATTTATTTACGGGGTTTTATTTTTTGCAAAATTACCACATTTATTACGTACGATTAATATCTTCTATCTAAAGTGAATATCTTCTACACAACCCGAACTAATTAGTAACATTTCGGTTTAAAATTTTTTTTTAGCGTAGATTATAATTAATATCATATTAAATTGGCAACTTCCGTTAAAATCAAATAGAAAACAAGTATTATTAATATTGGGTCTCATTTATGTTTTATTTAATAAGAATATTTCTTTATCAGATTTTCATTTATTCGTCTACGTAAGGACAGCTTACTTATGCTATTAGGCTATATAATACTCTACATATGAATATATAATTTGCATAATTAATTTCCGCTAATTTAGTTATATATAACGAATAAGGATCGCATTAATGAAATATAAAAATAAATTGTATGTTTTTATTTAAAGAAAAAAGTTGTAATAAATCAAATTAGACAGAAAAAATCTAAAAATATTTATCGATTAAAAAAAAGTCGTAGCTTAAGCATAATAAAGCAACAGGCATTTCAAACAACACATTACTTAGATTTTTTATAAACTGATGAATGATAGAGATATCCTTTTCTTGTTATTTTTTCTTCAAATAAACCTTAAATAAAATATAAAGTGATTTTAATAAAGTAGGTATAATTTATTGAGGGAATTTTTAAAATGGAAAATAACTGTATACATAAGATATCTTATGAAACGAGAAGAACTAAGCAGAAGAAAACGAAGAAACAGAGGTATTCAGGATAGTCTGAATGTCGAAGAGGAGATACAGTATGAACAGGAGAGGTTACGAGTAACGTCTGATCACGGGCTTCAATGCACAAGGTGTTAACGCGAGGTTATGTACGCAGAATGCATGAACGAGACCGGTGCGTGTCTTGAATACACCGTTGAGAGCCTTCGATGTTTTTCTTAGCTTTTCAACTTTTCTTTCTTATATTTCTTATATCCGTTTGGTCCTCTACAACTTCTATACACCAACAGTACGTTTAGTATCTCCAACAGTGATCTTTTTTAAAATTAATCAAACACACCAAAACTCTCGTTCCCAATTATGTAGTCAAAACAACATTACTAAGTACTTCCTATTTTCATTTTCTTTATAAAAATTATTATTATTATAATTTATTTATCGAGGTTAAAAAACAAATAATAATACTCATATCTCATTAAATTTCTCTTCTTTAACATTATTTGCATTTTCCCAATTTAATTTCCTAAAGCTTGAAAAAATGAACAGCTCTTTTCTTTATCTACATTTTTATCGCTGTGATGATTTAAAATTTGTTTCAATCAAAAGAATATTCTTTCGTTTTTTTTTTTAGAAATTTAATTATAAAACTCTTCTGTTAAAAAAGAAACAATTTAAGCAGTTTGTAACTCAAAAAAAAGTTTTCCTTCATTCATAAATTTTTCTTTTAAAATGTTTAATACTAAATGTTTTTCCCTTTTTTTATTTATTCAATAAATATTTTCAAAATCATCAGATTTTTTTCATTTACAATTATTATAATTATAAATCAAATTAATATATGTATTACACGATATATATATCACGTACAATCAATTTCAGAATATTTAAACAATACGATTTTTTTTACATTTGTTTCAAACTGAAAAAACATGGAAATGATATTGTCGAACTTTTCACGCTGTTCCATAGAAATTAAAATTTAACAACCCCTCTCTCAGTAAAAAAAAATTAAAATTATTTTTATAGTAACAACTTCACTTATGCTTTTTTTATTTATTTACATATTTTCTAATAAAAAAAGGTAATATATTCGTTCTCAACTTTTAAATAATTAATAAATATCCATAAATTCAACTTTACGGGAAAATACTTCATCCAAAGATATTATGAAACCAACTAACTACATACATACCAATATTTTGGACTATTAGAATACGAAATTACGTTAAAACAAAAACTTAAAATATATCACCCCTACCCTTGTGATAAAGTAAGCTAAAGCTTAATAACAACTAAAACGAAATCAATTAAAAATTGTTTTTAATATGATGTATTTTCAAGTAATAAAAAATACTATATGATAAAATGCTAGTTTAATGTATAAAATGTCAAAATAGTGAGGGGATTTGTTTTCCGAATTTTTTTTTCTGTTAAATATTTGATTGGGATTAATGATAGAAGTACTTTTTCGTAACTTCAAAATAACATCATCTTGTGTTCTGCCTGTCTGCAGGTCCCTTATGCCACCTCTCCATCCATATCTATTCCAAGATTTCTTCTTCGTTCACTTGTAGTTTCGAAACTCAACCTCATCTTTTAACTCCATCCTTCTTCTTCCTCGCTTCCCATTCTCCTTCTACTCACCCTTCCAGTGCAGTTGTCAAGATTCTCTAACTACATATCTTAACCAGCTTCCTTTTTTTTGTGTACTTCCCGGATAAGTCTTTCTTTAATAATCCTGTTCATTATTTACTATATCATACTTCCTCACTTTCTCCATACTTCTCCACAACTGTGTCAAAAACCTCAATCCACTTCCTTTCCCTCTTTCTCATTGTCCATGCTTCACTACAATAGTAAACTCTACATATAATATTGGCTAATCTTTTCCGTAAATGTAAGTTCAGACCTTTACTAAATAGTAATCTCTTCTTCCTACTGCAGGCTTCCTTTTCTGCCACTGCTATTATTGCTTTTATTTCCATTGTTCTCTTCCTCTTGTCCCTATAGCCCTCAAATATTTGTAATTTTTTTATTTGAAATTCTTCCATCACCTGATCTTACCGATGAATCTTCTTAGTAAACTTCCATTAATTAAGTTTATTTTTTTTTCATTTTATCAAATCTTTAGTTTAATTCCATAATATTTTTTTATTTGCTCCTCCAGAGCTTAACAGTCTTTGAAGTGGATGTGTGCCATCAGTATAATTTCCATATCAGCCCACCTTATATAACCTGTTTTATTTATCTCCTATATTTATTCCTTCTTATTTTTTTCTAATATATTTCTTAACATATTTTCAATGTAAAGTTGAAAAGTGATGGTGAAAGGCAAGACCTTTCCCTAACACCTTGCTTTGACCCAGCCTCTCAGATATACTCTTATTTTCATTGCTGCTGTTTGTTTCATATAATTCTTTATTTAACTTTTTATCTTTCCGCTCTACTTTTTTTCTTTAAGAATCTCCATCATTTTCTCCCATTTGTATCTATCAAATACCTTCTCTGAATCAATGAAACATATATTCATTACTTTTCCTAACTTTACATATCTCTCCCAATCATCTTTAGTAGATCAGTAGCATCTCTGGTTCATTTCCCTTTCCTGAAGGCAAACTGTTCCTGTCCTGCATTCCCTTCCGTTATTCTTTCCAACCTCCAGTTTAAAATTCTTAACAATATTTTAGGGGCATGAACAATTAAATTTATTATTCTATGTTCTATACAAATTTTGGTAACAGCTTTATTCAGAATATTTCTGAATCATTATTGTTTTCACAAAGTCTTCAGGTCATTCTCCCACACTGTACATCCTTTTACACAGTTCAACTTTTTCTTTCACTCCTTGTTTCTTTAAGCATTTATAAAATGTTATGGGAAATTCATCTACTTCAGTTAATCTTTTACTCTTTTAAGTGTTTTCTTTACTTTACATGTTAATGCTGATAGAACCTTACACTCTTTAGCTATCTTCCATTCCTTTTCTATGTTTTGGTTTCTCTGATTTCTCTTTTGTCACATAGAAGTCCTCCACCACTCCTTTCACCTTTCTCTTACTTCTTTCTCTTTATATATCATTTACTATCCTTATTCTCAATTTCTCTCTTTTTTACCATTCTCTTTCCATTTATTCCATCTAATACTGTTCACCATTCTTTACATCATATTATACGCTCTCTCTTTTCTAGATCCTCAATATCATAGTATTCTTCCTTCAATTATGTTTTTCTCTAGCTTTTCATGTTTACTTCCGTATCTCATTGTTTAATTTCAGATAAATTTATCTTTAACTTTCTCTTGTCTTATTCTTTACCACCTTTTTTCTTCCACTTTCTTCAGAATTTCTATTGTTACTGATGGTTTCTTGGTATTTCCCTCATAATAATCTATTTCTTTATCTGCTGTTCACACTACGGCATTTTTTATTCTTTACTAGATCTCCTTACTGTTCTCATGCTGTTCATTTTTGCTTTCTTTAATTGCTTTAGTTTTTCTGCCGTTGTTTCTATTACGTTTGCTTCTGCATTTTTTTATTTCCATCATAAGTAGCACATAATCACTTTGAAACTGGCACCTGATAATTCACAGACTTTTTTAATAGCATTCCTGCATCTTCTATCTAGTAAGAGTTATCTATTAGTGTAATCTGTTCCCAATAGAGACCCTTGCATATTTCTTTATTTTATGGTTTTAAACCAGGTATTAGTTGTAAATAATATTTTATCTTGGAAAAATTCTAATAATCTGTTCCCCTGTCCATTATTATTCGCATAAGCCAACATTTCCTACCACACTTCTTTATTCACTTTCTATGTATACAGCATTATTCCACCTCTCATTAGTACCTTACAGCAGTCCTTTTCTGATTTTATTACATTTTTTCAAAACTCATATACCTTTTCAGTATGTTCTTAATAATTTGATGTTGGCTTATTTACTTGTACTATAACTATATCTTTTGGTAACTTTCCAATCTTTAATGATATTAATCTGTAATTTATACAACATAAATTTTGCACCGGGTTTGGTACCTTATTCCTCACAATTATTGCCGCTCCGTTCATTCCCCTTTTTTGTTTAGAAAAGAATATGATAACTTCTCCATGTTTTATTTCATCCTGTTTTTCCCACCTTACTTCACTTAGTTTTAATATATCCATTCTTATCTTCATCTCCATCTTCGGATTCTCTAACTTTCCACTCTATAACAAAGTTTTGACTTCCAAGTTCCCATTCACAATTAATATACTCTAATATATTATAAAAATTATAAAATTTTTCTATTAATTTCTGTTGTTGCTTCTATTGGAGATCTAAATGAGAAACTATTTAGAAAATTTAACAGAAGTTACCAATAAGGAATTATTGCTAGGATCTTTAATATAGTAGTTTTCTGTTGACTTCTGTATTCTATAACTGTTGACTTCCTGAAGAATTTCCTACATTTCTAGGAACAGTTTCCCAGCCATACAGAAATTGAGTGCCATTTAATCCAGTGCTAAAAAAAATACAGTACCACTGGTTACCTGCTCTCTGAGGAGGCCTAGGCACTTATAATGGGGATCTCCTCACACCAGAAGTTACTCGATCCCTAGATTTGTTATCTGTTTGGTTATTGTAACCAAGATTGTTAATATACATAATTGTTGTTGCCTCTCTATCATGGGGAGGTGAATTACAGGTTTTTCCTTCATTAAATCTTGAATCTTGAAAGCATTTCCCCCAGATTCAATAATACATTTAGAGAGGACTAAAAATATATATGAATGAAATTGTTGTAAAGTATAATAGTCTTCAAAATTACTTAAAAAGTAAAATATTTTGAAGTATTCAGTTTAAAAATTAATTATAAGAAATGAGTACTATTTATAATTTAACATGCAAAAAGGAGGAAAAAAAAAATTTTTTTGTGTGATTATATTTTGATGAACGACCACTTCTAAAATATTTTATGATGATTAAAAATTTATGATTGTAAGATTTTCAGTATGATGTGCACATTCGGTAGCATATATAGCAAAAAAAATTCTCGCAGAATTTTTATGGTCGAATACTTATGGAATCATCTTCCCTTGTTTTTCATATGTATTCCTAATGTAGAAAACAAAGATCAAGCAAACTTTGACCCAGACCTCATTTATAAAAGAATGCCTTTGTTTCATTTTCAAAATTAACAAGAGACAATCATTAAGGACTGTATTATAAATCACAATATTAACAAAAAGCATGTTTTATGTATTTATAAAGCTATTTTACTGCCTAGAAAAAGTAATCAATACTTTCTTAGAAACTCAA
The DNA here is from genome assembly GCF_047948215.1 of Lycorma delicatula. Classification (NCBI taxonomy): domain Eukaryota; kingdom Metazoa; phylum Arthropoda; class Insecta; order Hemiptera; family Fulgoridae; genus Lycorma; species Lycorma delicatula. Next base: position 200,479,714 of record NC_134456.1, read on the forward strand.
AATTTCATCACTATAAAGAAGAATGACTATCAAAGAAATTAACCAAAATTAGTGCCCTTATTATTAAAAATATTAAATAATAATAATATTATTAATAATAAGTAAATAAACTATTATATTAACTACAACCTCAGAAATGAAATAAAATCTCCTTCTATATCCTTCATACCTTAAGATTTAATATAATTTCCTGAAGCTAATCTTAAGAAGAAAGAGAATTAAAAAAAAAAGTAGTGAAAAAAAAGGAATGAGTTCGAATTCCCAAAAATTGAAAAAGTTAAGAAATAAAAATTCCAGAGGTCATTTTTAACCGGTAGCAGTCAGCTCTCTTTTTTATATACTGTTAACACCCAGGAAAGAAACATGTTTTCAATTGAAAAGATTGTATATATATTTACATGAGTTAGTTTCATGCTTATATAGCTTATAGTATCATATCAAAATCCACTTGGTGTGAAATAACACAAATAAAAACTCAATACTAATCTAAACTCGATCTGAAAATTCAAGTAAATGTATATTAATAATAATAATAAAAACACTTCAATATTTATAATATTGTAAAGTATTTTGAATAAAAACCTTACCCTACGTCTTTATATTTCACTAATTTATAAATATCGTGTACTTTTGTTCTGAAGATATCGTGAATCCTCAGAACAAAAAGCCTTTGCGAGTTGGTTTTTATAATGTAATTCGTAAGTAAAATAATGTTTTTAATTTTAATTATTTTTTATATTTTGTAGAACTTTATTGTTCGTTTTTATACTAACTATGGCTAATTTTCATAAAAAAAGAAATAAGAAAAAAATTCTTTATTTAATTGCAAGATATTCATTAGATATATATTTTTTTCCATTAAATATTAAAGACTGATATTTAAACTCTTCAAAGAATTTACACTTAAACTTGTTTTTGTCATACAAAATCGTAATGATGACTAATACTTAGGTAATTAACGACTCCTCTTTTTAAAGATAATATATTACAAAATAAAAATAACCGAGGTAAAATATTTTTAAAATAAATAAATATTAAAGTTATACAGTATAAAACCGTATGATAGCAAATAAGTTCACTTACATCTAAATAAAAAAATATAGAAATAATACACACAAAAAAAATTGTAATTCGAAGAGCCACTTACTATCATAATTACTTAATAATGTAACTGCATATTTAGACATAATTGTTACCTGTATTATTTTTATTTAAATTATAAATTATTGTTTATTTTATATAACTTAGTATACTATATATTTCTATGCCCATATAATCAGATCTCCTTGCAAACAGAAAACTTGCATGTTTTGGAAAACTCAGATGGTCTGGAAAAGTAATTGTGATCAATCCCAGTGCATATAAAAAAATCGTTTTTTTTTAAATTTATCTGTGTTCGTATAAAACTTATTTTTATACGAACACAGATAAATTAATTTGGATATAACCGGTTATAACGGATTATAAGGTATTATCTTTAATGGAAAAAACATCCATTAAAGTATAATCTAAATTAAAAAAAACTGTTATATCTTGTGTTGGTAGTTACTCTTACTGCCATTATTCCAGAAATAATATCAAATTTACATCGGTTGAATTGTCTGAAAATACAGAGTGAGCAACATAAAACCGAACCCATAACGTAACCGCTCCAGAATCAGTAGGTTATGTTGGAATGAAATTTTACGAATGATACGGATAAATTAAATAACAAAAACATAAAACGTAATTTAAATGTTGCATTTATTTACCTTAATGTTACAAAAAATGTTCAAAACGACCACCCTGGGCATCGGTACACTTTTGTACTCGACTGATCGTATCATTCGGGGTCGGTTTTATGCTGCTCACTCTGTACTATGTCGTATCGAGTGTAAGAAGGAATTATTCATGGCAGCCTATGAAGATAGCAAGCAATAAGGTCAACAACCACGTGACAATGATCTCAACAAAAAACAAGAAACAAGAAAAAAGCTTCAGCGCCTAAACTATGTGTTTTCTAAAATTTACATTTCAGTTCATTATAACATTCTCATGGTATAATTTAAAACACTCGTAGAGTAAACATTTTAAACAATTTTGTCGAAAATCAGTTGTAAAGCTAGGCTTCGTGTTGTTGCTGCTGCTCGTTTATAACACGGGCAATTGATCATAGATTTAACAATATTTGTCCTACGAAATTAATACACAGTATTAATTTTATAAATTTTACTTCAAATGTACATTGCTGTAATGTCTATTGGTTTAGATATTACAGCAATTAGAGATTACAGCAAGTTCCTTAGTATGATTAAAAACAATTATCATAAAAGACAGCAGCAGCTTCATCTAAAATTTCATATTATAGGATACAGAGAAAAACATACGCACATAAAAAACGATATATATAAATTATAACTGAGTCAATTTTTTCTTAAGCATTCCTTAGGTCCCTTAATTTTTTTTTAATCCATTGTAAGCCGAAAAGAAAACATAAAAAATAATTATCAAGAGGCAGTGACTTTATTTGAGGTCTCAAAAAAAAGTAATTTATACAAAGATTTTTGAAATACAATATACCCGATATATTGGTAAAAATTATCGAGCATACTATTTTATACAAAAAAACCTAAAAACAAGAAAAAATAATAATTAATGATTAAACATTATTAAATTAATTCTTAACCGTTCTAATTCAAGGGAAATTGATTTCCAGCCGACAGAAATGAAAGTTAATATAACACAAAAACAGAAAGAATGTTAATATAATTATAATTATATAATATATATATATACATATATATATATATATATACATAATTTAAACTGAAGAAAATTTTAGTTAAAAAAATAAGTAGAATTTTCTGAACTGACTAACAAAAGATCTAAAAAAAACTTATAACCTTATCTCACGTAACACTACTAACACCAACAATTTCAAAAACTGGTGGTCATTTTAATAGATTCTATATTTTTCTTTATACAAAATTATCAGCGGAAGTTAAATGCTGACTTAGTGCAGGACAAAAAATAAATAAAAAAAATAAGGTAAAACTCAGCAAGAAAAATTTCATAGAAAAAATGACTGTGGATATACAAGCACGCGCGCGCGCGCGCGCGCGAACACACACACACACACACACACACACACACACACACACACAGAGAGAGAGAGAGAGAGAGCGAGAGAGAGAGAGAGAGAGAGAGAGAGAGCGAGAGAGAGAGAGTGAGAGAATTACGCTCTCATTTTTTAAAATGTTTTATTTGCAAATGGAGCTGTTCTTATATTAAAGATAAATTAAATATGTTTATTTACTCACATAATTTTATTTAATCTAATCACTTACAACTGATTCTAAGTATATATAAAAATTATCTTGTAGTCACCAATTTTTTTATAATAAATTTCTGAGTGTAATCAATTACTTTTTTCTTATGAAATTATTACTATTTAATTATGAAATTAAATAAAAATAAATATTTTTCCCTAAACAATTTTTTTTATTGCTGAATTGTCGGCGTTAATAAATTAAATGTTCTAAAAATCATGCAGAATAAATTCATGTGAAGTCAACTTTCATGTGTAATATCTGGATAAGAATTACCAAATTTGCAGTTAAAAACCGCAGAAAAAACATGTTACCTAAAAAAATTATTCCCACAATTTAATAAGTCTCAAACATAAAAATTATCATAATCTATAACTTTTAATGTTCAAATGAACCGTGAAACTTATACTATGACAACACCTCTGACTAAAAATTAACCGTTTATTCCGTATCCGTAAAAATTATTGAATTTATTTTTGGTAAAAAATGTTGAACAATAAACTAAGCAGTGATACTTTCACAAAGCCATAAACTATACATCCTACCTAATGGGAGAAAGAGAAACCATTTTTTTCTTTTCAAAGAACAAGTAATGACTCTAGTGTTAGTGGGAGATCAAAATAGGAGGATTATATGTTAAATGAATTAGGTTTTGCACCCGTAGCTTTCCGCGCCATATAAGATTATATCGAGAAAGTTGAAAACATGTTATGAAGTATTATAAGAGTTTTTTGATTAGATAACTACTTCAATACTAAAAATAAACTTTATAAAATAAATACACAAACAAAATTTCAGTTAATGTTGTTTTAATTTTAATAACAATAATAGTTCAGTAGCTATAAAAATAAAATAATGAAAAGAAAGGAAATGAAAGAGAAGAAAATGGAATATAAGAGATGGATAAAATATAATTAATTAAATATTTACTTACAAAGTAATTCTCTCTGTAAATGTAATGTAAATTTTACGAGTAAATTTTACTCGTTAGGTTTACAAATATTTAAATTCGAAATTTAAAAAAAAAATTCGCCAAGTAAAAAATTAAGTAATAAAAATAAAATGCTTATACACATTATACAGCTCTCATATAAACGCAGTGACAAAAACATTTTTTTCTTCTTTTTTATTATACTTTAGTCATATTTTTTTATATGTTCTGACATAAAAATAAAGCTAACCTCAATCGTCGAAAGTATCATATCCTTCGAAATAAGTAGGGTATCGTCAAGATATCGTATAATTCTATTGCTGACCCAATTCTTTTTTCTATAACAGCCAGTTTTTCATAGTATAAAACTGCATGTCCTACTTAACAGAGGACTTATAGATACTTAAATACGAAAACATGAATTATTTAAAAAATATATGGTAAGCGTGAAATATATATATAGTAACATAAGAGTTACTATATGTAAGTAACATAGAAATTATATATAGTAACATAAACAATTTGGTATAATCAACATCGATACCTAAGAAAGCTGGAAATCCACTAATACCTAGAAATTTTCAGGTGTAATTAATGAGTTAATATAAAATGTTTTCGTAAAGGGAACATGGGTAAAAGCGTGGTACCTAGTTCGAAGTGCTGAATTCATTTACAAGCACAATCACTTGGTGGAGCACCTACTAACGATACACCACCTTAAGCGTTACTGCAGACTTTTTTCCAAATTATTGACATATATATTTATCATTTGAGTCTTTCATTGAAATTTCTAACCGGAATTCAATGACTAAAAGAGCACCCGATAAAAATTCTCTAAACAGAATCAATATGATGAACTAGTCTGATTTTCTAACTTCCTTTTTGTGTTTCGTTCACAATGGGAATTAAAATATTTCGTTATAGTAACCAGTAGTGCAAACTATTCAGAAAAATCCTGAATAAGAGGATAAAATTACCTCTTTTTTTAGGTGATTAATTCACCGTATTATCTCAAGAGTAGTGCTTGGGTACAAGATATGAAATATTTTAACGTATGCTGCAAATATCGTAGCTCTGTAGCCTGACAGGGAATCGATAAACTGGATAAAGGATGAAGATGTTGCCGTTCAGCACGTAGGCCGACAGAGCTATTAGTTAGTTAGTTTATCATGTTGATTTTTTAGTTAGTTATTTATCAGGCTAAGCATTCATAACTTTGTTAAACTACTTTCAGAGTTATTATAATCTATTTTTTTTAGAAAAAATATATTCTTGCAGTATAATATTAAATAAATAATTTTTTACCTCCATAAATGAACAGGCTTTGTGACTATTAAAAAGCACATCTTCAACCTGGCGGTAAAACCAATTTCTTTTCTTCATAAAAATCTGAAAACAATCATTAACGTTTAATTATTATTTTTAGTATTATGAATTTTATAATAATTCTTGAGATTTACAATATTGTTTTGTATGAGGTACATAAATAACACCACAATCAAATAAATAAACAAATAATCCTGATAAAATATCCTGCATTATTAGAAACTGTGGAAATTAGGAAAAGTCTCGACAGATAACTCTGAAGATCGATCGCTACATGCGTGAACAAGGCTGTTTCAATCCTAAACTGTCAGTTTGAATCGAAAGGTAACACACAGTGTACGTGTATATAATCTAAGCAAATTTCGATAATTACAGGATTTATATTTCGTAGTTATCGAAATGATGGTTCAAGACTGGATTGGTCAATTGTAGGGTTGATCTCTTCTATCTTGTGCGTAGATGCTACTGGTAATTCGAATATAGTCACAGCAGCGCGGTCCCGTAGGAGCACTGACTCATGTTCCAACTGCGGCGAGACGGCACACAAGGCGGCAGATGTCGCAACGGCGCAAATGTCTCATCTGCGTTGTCGCACCGGGAACGTACACTGTTTAAAATCTGTGGAAGCGGCAGGTAAGCAGAGCAAAGTTAACAGAGGTAGAAGCGGCAAAATATCTGGTAGTTAATGAAGGTACTCGACATTAACCTAAACCACTGTCGACTAACCCAGGATATGTACATGAGCTGGACGCGGGGGTGGTTCTTGTTTCTGAATCCCACCCTACCTAACTGCAGTACATCTGGGTTACCTTTAAGGATAGCAAAGCTGCAATAGAGCAACCGTTCGTGCTCGACTGTACGACGTGACCGGTCCCGAGGGCTACGTTCGGTTTCGCGTGGATGGCATCCACTAGTATAGCTGCTACGTGTCGCCCAACGCCGAGCGCGAACGAGTGAAGATTATTTTAAGTCTAGTTAGGGTACTGAACGAGCCTGCTACAGACGGCAGCGTTTTTAATGCTGGATCACGGTATGGAGCAGCAGCAAAACAAATGCGAGGTGCAGAATGCTTCTGGATATCTTTTCAGAATTAGAACTGCTCTAATTAAAGAAATCCAGGTCCTACACCTTCCGAAGGGTGAGACGGATTCGGTGTAAGGTTACCCCAAGCTGTACTCACAAGGTTGAACGACAAGACATATGTAGGAAACCGGCAGTGCTAGTCTGCCAGGCTGAACTACCAAAACGTTCACGAATCGAGCTTCCTTAGGTCCCGTCCGTTGACTTAGCTGAGGTCAACGCTATGAACACGAGGAGGCTGAGCAGAGGGCAGATCGACTCGTGAGATGTCTTTCTTCGCTATGCGTTGAGGTGCTACAGCAGCGGAATTTTGGTCAAAATTATCCACCGGTATATGAGAATGAAAACGTTCGACTCGAGAGGTCGGAGTGCCACAAAATACAGCGAAGAATGCTCCGAGGTAGATCGGACATCGTCAGGACGATGCTCTCAACTCTCTAAAAGAGGACCGGAACTGAACACTAGGCTCTAATTAGGACAAGCAAAAGGTATGACCGGCAACAACTCATTAAGGAGATAGGTAGGGGTTGTGGGGAAGACCATATCGGCTGGTAGTGCAAAGGACCACAAAATACTAACTTCCCTCTCTGACAGGGATTGAAAAAGTGACCCGCCTAGTCGATACGCAGTTCCCGGAGGGTGCCAAGATCGGCCCCAATTCGAAGAGCCAGATATGAGCTGCTTCCACTATTCACAGAGGAGGATCTTGCGTGGACATTGGCTCGGGACTTCCACTGACAGGGTTCCAGGACTCATCCGCCTTTTTAAAGTGGCCCTGAATGTTCTAAAATGTTCTCTGAATTCGGTAATTCGAGCAAACATGGTATTATTCCCCGGCTTGTTAAACAGGTGTCTCGGTGAAGGTATGTTCCCATTGCTGTGGAAGAAGCAGCGAGTCGTCATCCTTCCCAAACCCGGGAAGAATCTTGAGGACCCCAGCACTTATGACCGTTATGTCTGCTAGTTACGGTGGGGAAATTGTTAAAAAAAGTGATCCATCTGAGGCTTGCTGCAGCGGCTGAGGGCACAGGAGAGATGCCTCTAAACCAATACGGTTTTAGGAAAGGCAGGCTTACGCTAGATGCAATGGCCAAAGTTTTTGTTACTTAGACCAAATATTGCGTCCTCGCCACAATAGACAAGTACGCCTTTAATACTTCTACTAAGTAATACTCCTGTATTAAAGTAATTATGTACTGATTTTCAAATCGAAAGTTCTAAGGTTCGAGTCCTTGTTAAAGCAGATGCTTTTATATTGATTTGAATGCTAGAATGTAGTTATCAGAGTATTTTGGCGATTGGATTTCAATTAACTACACATCTCAGGAGTAGTCAACCTGACTCTGTTTCAGATTACATATTTACACTTATATTACACACTTATATAAACATTTACACTTATATTACAGCTACATCAGGTCTGGCAAGCCAGTATCAGTAATTGAATTTGTCTATACACACACACTTAAATTCGTGTAGACATATATATATATATACATAAATGCCAATTTTCTTCTTCTTTTTTTAACTGATGATTTAATTTACCACAGAAGCTTACAAAGAAGTTGTACGAGGAAATAAGAAAATGGAAATTTTTAGCGTATAAAAAATGCCATGCCTGACCGGGATTTGAATCCGGGACCTCCGGATGAAAGCCGGAGACACTGCCACGCTGGCAATTTCGAATGTCATATTAAACATGTATACCAAATTTTATTAAAATACCTCAATCCTTCTTTAAATATGAACTTTTATTTAAAAAATAAAAACAGAATACAGACAGTCATAAATTCCTAATGAGATAATGAATTTATAAGTTTATTATTTAAATAATAATAATTTTATTTACAAAAATAAATTAAAATAATACGTTTAATTAGATATTTGTGGAATCTATTTATGTTTTGCAAGGGTATGAATTCATTTTTACGTCTATATTTCACTGATGTACTGATATATTTCACTAAATTTTCCATGGATTAGTTAAATTTATTTAACTAAATATTTTAATTGCTTGTACTAGTAAAAAGTATTTTGATTGAAGCACAGTGTTTGGAAATTAATTAATAATAATTACTGATGAATAAAAATTAAAAAAGTAATTAAAAATAAACCTTCAAACAAAATAGTATTTTATTATTACTTATTATTAATTAAAGGGATTAAAATGAGTATTCAAAGAAATAGGTAGAAAAACCCTCCATGAAACAACTTTTTTAAATCCGTTAATATTAATTACGAAAAACCACCGCGTAAATTAATTTTCTTCTGAATACAATTTCCTGGAAATATAGCGATCTGAATTAAAACTTGTAAAAAAATACCTAAAAAAACAGTTTTTTATTTTGTTTAAGCTGTGTAATCAATTTCCAATAACTGATTAAAAATAAACGAAGTAAATTTAATGCTTATTAGTAACAAACTCAGTATGTGCAATGAGTCGCAGAATCTAAATTAATCAACGTTTAGTCTAACTTAACTCACTAAAACCAATTATTCAAACAATTTGAATTATTTAACATTTTGTAATTATCGCATTACGCATTTGCTTCTGTATCTACGATTATAATTAAAAGTAACGCCTAAAATATAAAAATTCGTAAAAAAATTCAAAAAGACGTCGGTATTAATTAGAAGTGACATTTGTACAATTCTGTGAAAAGTGAATTGTTTTTTAGAATGTTAAAAAAATATTTTTCTGCTATATTTATAGGGAAGCAGTAAAATCTGCGAGCTTTGTACTTGAGATTCAGATAACAACGCATTTTAAAATGTTGGTTACACACAATTTTCAACATAAACTTTAAAAATGATAAACAAGCGAGACGTTAAATTTTCACAGAAAAATTCATATTGTAGTTTATATATACAGTATATATATATATCTTTATAAATATATATACAGTCAGTATATATATATATATATATATATATATATATATATATATATACAGACTTTTATTTTGCTTTTAACCTCCGGGATCACCGTTACGTATTACTTCAGAAGATGAAATGAATGACAATTTTTTGTGGCGTGTGAAAATGCCATGCTTGACCGGGATTCGAACCAGGGACCTTCAATGAAAGGTCGAGACGCTACCACTATATATATATATATATATATATATATATTTATATCGAAAAATAAATTGTCTAATTGTATTTATTATGTAACAAGGTTGTAATGAATTATTACTACTTAAAAATATTAATTTTCTCATCAATTCGAGTTAGGTCCTCTTTTCTATTCTATATACTTCAAATTTATAAGAAGATAAAAAGGTTTTGTAATCATTACTGATGAAACAGATTTACTAGTATGTTTTCCTATAGCATCTTTCAGTAATATTTAACAACAATTAAATAGATAAAAAACTTTATTGGAAAACTGAAATTAATATACATTCAATCACATCTTCAGCCGAACAACAGATTTCTACAAATTGACTTTGAATTAAAAAAAACAATCTTTCACAAAAGTTGAAATCATATATTTAGGGTTTACACTAGAAAAGAAATTCAAATTGTAAAATGAAGTGGAAAAAGGGAAGAATTCTATTTTAAAACAGTGTATATGGATTATTTAAATTAAAATACATAATCTGTATATATATAAATTTTTGTGAAAAAAATCATTGTTATCTTTAAATTACAGTTTTTATTTTATACTCGTAATACTAGTTTTACATACCAAATACTATTTCAAGATATTATGTAAAAATTATTTTTCCTGTCTATGAGGACCCAGCTATAGGACATCACTAGTAACACCGAATCCTAGATTTCAGAACTAACTACTAAGAAAGTATGCCACATCATATACCCTGCGGATCAACCGATATATATTGTTTCTGTGTCACTTACCTCAGCAGCAGCTATTAAATAATCACAGTATTAAGTCTAAATTTGTTTGACAATAAAGAATATGTATAGAATTAAAATGCATTAACTTTGATATTTCAAATTGTTGCTTTGTCACTTTATTAACTGAAAATAAAAATATTACTAATAAAGAGGAAGAAGAAAGCAATACCATTTCTTAAAGCGGAATTCTGTAATCTGGAAATGGCTGCATAAGCTTTAAAATATAATTTTTCCATATTGTTTGATGATAGTGACCGATCTTGATGGCGGTGAGGTTAGCAGTGTGACCGGAAGTTTATGGGTTGGAGTTGTCTACAGGTATGGCATTTTTTTCACGCAAGATAAAAATTAATTTCATTATCATCCATCGCTAGCTGTAACACGGTACCAGCCAGAACAAAACGGAATACAGAGGAGTTAATTGCTGTTGAGCTTTTTTCCTTTAAGTCAATTGTAAAAATTCAACGCATCTATTCATTTTTTCCGAGGAAACAGATGGTAGATACTTAAACGTAAACAAAATTAAAAATTATAGTGCGGCAAATCATCCATTAGGATGTTTAAATTTACTGGGTACTCCGAATATATAATAAGACAAACATTCAAAGTCGCACTAAAATTACAGTAGTTAAAATTGTCACAGTAATTTTTATATTGATTAAAATCATACTTGTTTTATAACGCTTATTTTATTAAAAGTATTTTAAGTAGAATAATTCATTCTGTAATATATTTTTTACTCTTTATCACTTATTTCTACCTTATGTTACAGCTACCTCTTCTTCTATTGTAAAATATTTACCGCACGTTGTATAAATATTTTGATAATTTACTTCTATTATTTTTGTTGTTTTGTTAACTCTATAATATACATATATACGAGTATATTGGTCATTTAAACGCCTTTTTATGTTTTTACAAAAACAATGAAAGAAAAATAACGTTTGGGCACAAATCGATTTATTGTTTCTCAAAATATTCGTCTTTAATATTTATACACTTTTGCAAGCATTCAAACACAATTCTCCAAACTTTTTTCCATTCTGAAGTTGGTACCTCAAAAACATTGTTTTGTAAGGATTCAACAGCTTCTTGAGGTGATGAAAATTGCTGATCATTCATTTTTTGACAATCGGGAACAAAAAGAAGTCGTTAGGCGACAAATCAGGTGAATACGGGCAATGAGACACATTATTAATTCAATGTTTTTTACTGTCAAATAGTCAACTGTTTGAGTGTTGTGTGAGAGCTGGCATTGCCATGATGAAGAATGACGCGTCATTTTCGGTTGTTTTTTCAGATTTCATTGATGATTTCTGGCAAACCAATTCTTGTATACCACGCAGCATTAACTGTTTTTCGATCCTCTAAATCAGTGGTTGCTACGTGTCCAGTACAACCGAAAAAACAATCGATAATTTTCTTGGAAGTGCTTCGCGAACGAACAACTTTTGTAGGATTCGGTTCATCTTGGAACACCCAACAACAGTCGATTGTTGCTTAATTTCCTGCTCTTATGAAATATCCAAGTTTTGTCCCCAGTTACGATTTTGTATGCGGATTTAGTATTTCGTCGGTCGAATTTTTTGAGGATTTCATGACACCAACTGACACGAACCTGTTTTTGAGCTTCGATCAAATTATACAGAACCCATCGGGGACAGATCTTTTTCACAGCTAAATGTACATCCAAAATCGAATGTACTGTAGTCTTCAGTATACCAACGGATACCTCTATCTCACGGTACGTCATATGCCGATCTTCTTCAATCATGTTGTGCAACAACTAATTTTGGTCGGCCTTCACGAAATTCATCGCTGACGGAAGTAAGACCACGATGAAATTCTGCAAACTAATTGTAAATAGTCTTTTCTGATGGTGATTCATTACCAAACGTTGGACGAAGCAATTCGAGGTATTGATGAGTCAGATCCTTACAAAAATCGTAAAAACCTTTACGTGAAACTTCCAGTTTTTCACAAATTTTTTTTTTAATCGTTCAATGTAAACAAACTACTCAGCCAATTTCTGAGCTGCCATTGTTGTAACAATAAAAGAAGTCAACTTTTACAACAATAGCAACGTCATAACTCATTAGCGCCATCTAGAGGTTGTTCGTAAAAACTTAAAAGGCGATCTCCGTATTAATGAATTAAAAAAATTATTTGCAATTTTACAGTGGTGACAGAAATACCGGTAGTAATCCCGTAGTCCCGGTGGAGGATCCTCCCGGTGGAGGTCTCTCACTAGAGGCAAGGCGTAAATCTCTGAGGGAGGACCTCTCTTCCGGGTCCCCTAATTTGAGGCATGGCAAATAATCAAAACACCGGGTCTCGGCTACCTAGGTAGAACCTTGAGTTCACCCGAGGTAGTTTGAGGCGATGGAAACTCCCGGAGATGTAGTTATTCTTAACTGCGGAACCGGCTCTGGGGAGCGGGATAAACAAAGCGGGAAAAAACCAGTAATAATAATAAATGCCCCGGATAAATCCAATCCCACGTCCGTGCATCATATACGCACACGTCTGGGGCGGGCAACGACATGGTACTTCGGTGCCTGCACTTATGTTGGGCAACGGTCTTGCTCAGGAGCTCCCTATGGAGTACGGGATTGGCGGTCCCGAGCTGTCCGAACTGTTTGCGGTTGTGCTTCTCGGTTTCGCTGTTTGCAGCAGGGGTAGAAGGCATGACCGTGATCTGTTTGCCGATGCTGGGCAGAGTGCGGAAGGGGAATGGCCATCCCTCTTCTCGTTTATAGAGCCGGGTTGTGGGTGGGCTGCTGTGACTTCGGCCCTTGGCAGGGATTGCCAATTAACGGAGCTCTTACCGCTACATGCGAGCCCTGGGACGTCGGTATTGTGGGTCAGGCAGTACCTGACTTCCCGGTCCTGGTAAAATTTGTGGGAGGCGGCTGACTGGGGATACCCAGACAAGATTGATGATCCGGAGCACCCCCAACCGTCTCTCCGCCTGCAACTTGTGACATTATGACTGACGTAAATATAGGCTTATGTAAAAAACAACTTCCGTGGCAGAGGGTCACGTAAAATCCCCCGTCCTGAAGAACTCTTTCTTCGGAAGCGAAGAAGAGAAAGAGTGTCGAGTTTAGTGACAAAGAAGAGTTGATTAGTTCCAGAAAAGAGGAATCGAACGAAGCTTAGACCTAAGAGTGGAGGATCTATTCCAAAATTTCTAATCATCAAGAAAAAGGAACATGATTTTTCCAAGATCAGCCCCTTCGTGGCAGCTTGAAGTATCACGGAAGCAGCTGGAGAACCGGTTAAGGACACCAGAAAGACTGCGACGGGATTATTTGTTGAGACCGTCAACGACAAAGTCGTCACAATTAATGAAGGCTAAGAAGATTGGACTTATCGACGTCGAGGTTGTGCTACTCGGTACACTAAATATCTCTAAAGGAGTAGTTTTGTGCAGAGATTTTCTTAACTACACCGAAGGTGAAATTGTAGATGAGATTTATGGATAAAGAGTTAGTTACTGCATGCCGACGATTGAACACTCGACGAAACAGAGAAATCTTACCCTCCGCGTCGCATGTACTAACGTTCAATAAACTTACATATCCGGAGAAACTAAAGGCAGGATTTCATAGGCTAAATGTGCGTCCTTACATTCCAAACCATTTCGGTCCTTCGGATGTCAAAGATTCGGACACACGGCAGCGAGATGCACGAGGAAACAGATGTGCACATGCGACAACCCGTTGCACCAGGATGATCAGTGCAGGGACCCGCCGATATGTGTTAACTGTAATGGAGAACATAGTGTAAAATCAAGAAATTGTCTTAATTATAAGAAATTGCAATACAGGATGTAAAGACCGTTGAGAAGGTCAGTTATTTTTAAGCAAGAAAGATCGTGCATAGCAGAACGCCAAAGGCAACGTATTGTGCACAGACGGCTGCTGCTCTGCAGTCACCGTCAAATCAAAGGACGTGGTTACAGAACTGGCGCCAGCCATAACAATCTTAGTTGAAAACATTATTGATAAGGAATTGAAGATTTGCACATCTAGGCGTCAAGAATAAAATTGGATGTGACAAAACAAAAGTGTCTTACTCCTCCGAAGAATGAGCCTTCGATTATTTCAAAGGCGAAACAAATTGACACGAAAAGCAGAAGAAACATGAATCTATAGTTGAAATTGAAAAAATTCTAACTCCGGGATCTGCGCAACTGGAAATTCTGATCTTCTGATGGAAATTCTGAAGAGGAAAACTTAAGGAAAATCTAAATGGAGCCTCCGAAAGCACGGAGGCCTTTAGCTGAGAGGGCGAGACACTCAATCGCCTCAAATGTTTTACCCGTGAGTACTTCCAGTCTGCCCTGCGATGTACTTCTGACTGCGCCATCGGAGCCGGCGTCATCCGATGCCGGCAGCAGAAAATCCTCTGAGGCTTACGGCGGAGGAACTGAAGACTTCATCTCCCAGAACTCAGATACCATAGATATCAACATTGAAGATGGAAAAAAGAAGTAAAAAAGGATGGCCGAAAGGGAAATTAAGGCGATAGAATTGAAGAAAAGAACGATCATATGTAGCAAGGAAGAAGAATTTTATAATTAAAACATATTTTTTATTAATATGAAATTTTGATGTTTTTTTTGACATTTTATTATAAGTGTTCGCCGTTATGTTAAATGACAAGGACCCTTTACACCCTTGTCATATTTTGTATAATAGACTCTTTAATGTGCAATTTAATTTTCAACACAGAGAAGTTTTGTTTGACCAAATTCTGTAAGAGATGGCTAGAAAGATTTCAAAATAACAAAGACCTTTACACCATTGTCATGTTGTGGTTTCGATGTTTTTCAATGATGTCAATAACCATTGAAAAGTCTAACTTTAGATGCTCTTTTTAATCAGACTGGTCCTTTATCATGTCGCTTGTGTTTTTTTAGGGAAGGGAAAGTCATTTTTTCAATTTTTTTTCTTTTTTGATGTGGAAGGGGCTAATGAACATAGAAGTCGATTCTTCTATAACAAAAAAAAAGTAATAAAGAAACATTCTGGTAAGAATTATGATCGCTATTCCACCATTCGCCGTGACGCAGTGTTTGTATCAGTCTTTCATCCCGAAGTCACGAGTTTGAATCCAGGTTAGGCATAAAGTTTTTCATACGCTACAAAATTTCCAATTCACATTTCTACGGCACAAGCTTCAAGCTTGTGTGGAGAAATAACCACATAAAAAAATGAATACAAGTGGGATTGTATAGATAAAAAAGGAACAAAGATTCAGAAAGTAATAGAAGACTTTTGAAATATCATACAAAAAATCCAATTTCTGAAGGATTACCTCCCATAATTATGAGAAAAAGTATAGAAATAACCAGAATACAGGATAAGTTCAAAAAACTCCGAAGCGACGTTTAATCAGTGATTATCTAAAATTTTTTTTGTATTATTTCAATTCAATGAATTCACAAATAATTGAAATTTCACCGACTTTTCATCGTACTAAAATTATTTTCTGAATTTTTTAAAGTAATAATCAATCCAGAATTTTAATAACATTTCCATTTCGTAAATTAAAAAAAAAAAAATAATACTAACGAGTAGCTTTAAAAGAAACAATCTTTAAAGGCATCAAGTGAAATTATTCTCTACATAATTATAAAAAAATGCCTCCAATTTTATTGTGTTTATTGCGACTTCTAAGTTTTCCTACATTTCCTTTTATTTTTCCATCGGTTGAATCACTAATAAGTTTTAATAATAATTTTTATATTTGTCAACTAAGCGAAATGAATTTCATTTAGAAACAATTAGGTCATACAGACATTCTTTTATTAAGGGTATTATGATTTTTTTTATGGCTAAACTGGATCATCCAGCTAAAGATACGGTACGCTATAAAAAGGGTTGAATATGAAAAACATTTATTGATTCCAATGAATGGCCAGAGGAAAATATAACTACTAAAGCAAGCCTTTTAGTAGTATAGGTAAAGCTGATCCGATAGTGCTTTCTACAAAGGCTACATATTCATAATAGATAAGTCGCTTCTAAGATGTCCGTAACCATTTCAAACGTATTACAAAGAGTAAATTTTTAGTGTTATCTCACCGACACTTTATCTCTCTTTTTTCTCCCCACTCTTATATTTATGTAATTCTACGCATTAGCACCGTTTGAAATTTAATAATTTTCTTAAACTTTCTCTATACATTACAAAATTAAAAAACCTGAATTTATTAATGCTAGACTAATTATGGTTGTCCCTTCATTCCAATTTCGTACTTAGGCTAAAAGCTTTATAAGTATGCAATACTGCAACAGAGTAAAAGAGTATTATTAATTGCGATTGTAGGATCAACAACCATAACATTTTTCAATTAGAGTACACGTAGGAAGTAATGCTAAACAGTATAATAATAAACAATGAACCATTTTTGAATATTTTAATTTTTTAATTTAATTTTTTTTTCTTTCCCGTCTTGCGCTATAGCAGAGCTCTAAAAGCGAAAGTTTTGTAATCGACCAATTTGGACATATTTTGCAATTTCACGAGATCTTGACGGTTTGACACCTAAAGTTACCCAAAAAACCGGATGGAAATTTTCCGGATGTTAATGTTCGTATGTACCTACGTTTGGTGTTGTCTCCTAAATCACCTTATCTCTCCAGCACTATTTTGACCAAACTTGGTCAGATTAACTCTATATATGAGCCACTGATGACAATAAATTTTCAACTTAAGGGGATGAGGCTACGGAGCAAGGTTATCCTGAGTATCTTGAAATTTCGCTAATTAAGGTCACACTTTTCTTAGGCACATTTTTTAAAAATCGCACCTCCACCAAAAAATGTTGTCGTCGTCGTCTGCTTTGTTGTGACGTCACAGGGGAGCGATAGAACTAAACAAATAAAAATATTTAAAGTGTAAAACAGTAACTCAGTCTGGCTGGGTCTCGAGCTCGATCGCTCGGTTTACTCGATGTCTGATGGGTTAAGCCTCGCGGCTACATCAGTCTGTCGACCGTACAAGAGAAATTTGTTTTATGTAATTTGTGAAATTAATTAGTTTATTTGTTCCGACCGTTGTCGCTAGTACCGCCGCACCCGCGTAAAGTAAATACGGTATGTGTGCACGATTTAGGTAGAATTATTAAATTAAATAAACGAAAAAATATTATATTTTAATAAAATGATAAATATTTTAAATTAAGTTGTGTGTGTAAGTTGTGCATCAGAAACAACCCATTGTTGCAGGACTTTCCTAGAACGCGGTTTTAGCCACGTGACGAGAAAATCCTACAACTGTGTTTTTATTTATTTAATATAACTTTTTTTTATTAAATAAGGATGTTATTAACAATTGGTAATCCTAATTTTCTATTTATAAAGTTACAGTATTTGAACTTGTTTTTTTATCAGAAAAAAAAAGTAGTTTGTTAATACTATTTTATAACAAAGATTAGTAAATGCTGATAATATTCTATTGGTTTGAATACCGGTGAGTGTTTTAATTTTGGAAACTTTAATACTTCACAAGTTTCTTAGTTCCACGTACAAGCCTTAAGCTTATTTGGTAAATTAATTATCTAAAATAAATCATTCTCTTAATTCAGTTTAAGTTTATTCAGTTTATTTTCTGCTTTATTTGTTATCTTCAGTAATAAAAATCTGCTGTTACAACCTATTGGTATAAAATGAAATTACAGCTTCCACATCACATTTGAATATATTATATGAGGGCTGTACAGAAAATAACTTACTTTTTGAATTAAAAAACCAACAAAATAAAAAAAAAGAAATTTTATTATCTAAATTTGAAAGAGACAATCTTAAAATATTTTTCTACAAAATTTCCATTTAAATTGAGGCACTTATCATAACGATGCACAAGGTTTTCAATTCCTTCTCTGTAGAAATCTGCCGTCCTAGATGTTTTGCGCTAAACTTGTGATAACCAAGCTTTCCCGATAGTTTCATGCAGTAAACTTCGTGAAATTTGGGGGAAATGAAGCCAGAGTTCCGTAATCGTAATGCCGATTTTCACGAATTTTATCGTTGATTTTCATCGTCAGTTCATCAGCCACAAGGCTAGGCCGACTACTATGGTCCTGATCATGAACATTGGTGCGGCCATTTTTAAACTGAATGCACCACTGCCGCACTCCATCTTCACTCAATATTCCATCTCCGTACACCTTACAATGTTGCCGATGAATTTCAACTGGTTTGAGGTTTTTTGCCAGTAAAAACCTAATCGCTGAACGTACCTCACAACTCACAGGATTTTTTATTGAAGTACACATTTCAATAATTTACAACGAACAAAGTAGAAAAGTCACAGTCCACACGCTACAACTTGATGCGTACTGAGTGTAGAATCTTTTTGACGCCAAGATGGCGACTCTATCCCCACCCATCTCTACTATAGGCACAAACGTAAGTTACTTTCTGGACCGCCCTCGTATAAATTATACAATTTTTGAATAATCTAAATTAAATATATTATTTCCCTAATCCAACTCTTTAAAATATTTCATTAATCTAAATACAATGTTTGAATTGTTCATTAATTACGTTTTCATTGCTGTTGTTTTATTATGGTTAAATTTTTAAGAGTGACGGAATTAAGTCCGTGGCTGTTGATTTCTAATATTGATATGCTTTCTTATTAATACTTTCCTGTTAATACATATTTATTTTCCTGAATACGATCAGCGTAATAAAGTTTCTGTTTATAATTTATGCTTCTGTTAGGAAATGTTTTTAATTGCGATTTTTAAAATTTTATTCTAATAAATTAGCAGAATTTTGTACAATTTCGCTCTTTGTTAAAATATTATAATCACCTAATATATTATAAATATTATAATTCGATTTTTTTTTATTAATATTTTATTCGTATTTTTTAGTTAAAAAAATAAAAATTTTACATGATTAGAAGTAAAGTATATAATTAATTTATATGATAATTTTCTTTACAGGCTTTTTTTAAGTGCTATATGTACATCAGAGCTCATTATAAATTATTATTATTAATTAATTCAGAAATTATTAATTTATCAGAACATATTATTATAAGAATATATTTTTTATTAGTATGAAAAACGTATCATAAAGGAGAACCTAAAGGTGGAGTCAAGGATTCAAAGAGGGAGTTAAGTTTGGGAGTTTTTCTAGTACTTATTTCATTATTGAATTTTTAATACTAGAATACTTAAACAGTGATACAAATAAAATATTTGAAAAAAACATGTATTATATATATAAATTTAAATTCAAAATGAATTCAAAAATCATTTTCAATTGGGTGTGTTTGAAGGTGAAGATCTGTAAAGGGTTCACAAAATATAGAAATGTAGTAAATAATTATTATAGAATAACGTAATCATTTTAAATTCATTCCATATATGGTCGTTGTTGAATACAAGTTTTAAAATTTATACATTAATTACGATTTTATGTATTTAGTTATTAAAGAAGACAACTGATGATTTTGTTTCAAATCACTGAAGCGTTATCGTCTGGTGAAATTCATCACTTAACATTTACGATGCAGTAAGAAATAAGTAAAAAAAATTATCAGTCAAAAATTCGGCCAGCGGTTGCAATATATTTAACAAACACACACTTTATTTATTATTAAATCAAATAATAAAGTCATAGAAATAACTATTTTAACTAACAGACAAATTAATTTCCGATTCGTAAATGAAAAGTATAGTGCAATTAAACCTATTGATTTTATGCCAATAACTGAAATCCATAAACAAGCCATTCAATTTAAAAATGAATTTTATTAAAACTCATAAGCCATTCACGCAAACATGACTTACCGCGGGCGCCCTCACACACACACACACACACACACACATATAAATAAATATATATATATATATAGAGAGAGAGTGACAGTCAGAGAGAGTGCGGGGAGAAGATCGCATAGCTTTGAATTTTTTTTGTGTCACTTTGAAAAGTTAAGTCTAACAAAATAACAGTAAAACAATTTTCAAAACGATCCTTGAGATTTGAGAACGTATGAGTATATATTTATTCAAACGTACTCAAACCTACGAGGTATATTTAGAAACACAAGACAAAGGGAATAATACTTTGTAACAAAAAGGAGGAAGAAAGCAAGAAACAAATTCTATCGCAAATATTCCAGAATCCCATTCTCTACAAAATTTGAAGATCTGACCATAACTATATATTCTGTATTGCTTATTTGCAAGCTTCAGATCAGTAAGTCCAATAAGCTATTTTTCTGCTTGAATGATCTTTCTCCTTCGGTAACATATTATTCCTTCAGTCGTACTTTCTACTGTAATATGGCTCTACAAACAGTTCTATTTATATTATTTTTCTTTATATCAAAATTATACAGCTATTAGACAATATTAATCAATATAAATAGATAAAATACTGTTTTTTTATTATTTTATAAAAAATATCTACAATACTCTAATTATTGGGAAAATAATTATAAGATTATATAGCTAATGTTCTTAAGCTTTAAAGAACCCCGGTAAATTGATTAATTTTACATCTATTAGTACAGTGAGTAATATATATTAATAGCAAATGAATACTGATCAACCCAAAACATTACAAAGAAAATAAATTTAGAAATAAAAGAAAGGAAAAAACTCTGGAAAAATATTAAGGAAAACACTTTAGTATGGAGGTCTAATTTTAGTTCAGTATACTTTCTCACAATTTTTAAAACAGGCGAGAGTTTTCGTTCTGAAGTTTAAAACTATAATCTCAGTAATTAATTAGTAAATGGGGAAAAGCAATTTATTATAAAACTTTTTTTACAGGTTGAGAACAAAATCGTTGATAGTGGTGTGTGATTTTTCTACCCTGTTAGGATCTGTGCTGGATAATTACACACTGCTCCAAAAGAGCTTTGATTTAGTCCTTAGGTTGGGGTTGTATGTCACATTTCACGATCTGTAAGTTAATAGAGATCCTTCTGTCAATACCACCCTTACTAAATTCCATGCTAAGGACGTGGAAAGGTTTAGTGGTTCTACATCCTTGCTGTGTATGTGTGGGATTTGTTTAGGATGTTCTGAACAAACCACATCTTTGGAGCTGATTGCTGTTCTGAATTACAGAAATTCCATCTTAGAACTAAGGTTCTAATTGAGGAAAATTTGGTACTATTTTAAATACTTATACTCAAAGAAAGAAAAAAGTGAAAAAATAATCTTAGACTTCATGTTCTGTAAGTTTATTCCTAAAAGTAATATAAATTTAAGCTCGATTTCAAGAATCATCAATTTCAAGCTAAACTTTTAATTCCCTAGTTACAATCATCATTAAACCGTTATATTGCACTGTTTTAAAGATTTTATAGTGGATTACTAAAACATCGAACCTATCATTTTTTAATTTATTAAACGGACAATAATTTTTTTATACAATTTTTTTTATAGAATAAATTTAAGATAAAAAGACAACATATTTTAAAACCTAGCAGAAAACCTATTCAGTTCGTTAAAATATAACAAATACAAGAAAAACACATGATGGTCAATTTCAAAAATAAAACTACATCTTTTTTATGATGATTTTATTAGAAAACAGATAATCTTTTTATTGATGTAATAGTCGCTGCTGTCACCGACATTATCTTCTTGCTCATAAGTCTTATACTAGACTTGGACCTCACATTTATTCCACTGTTTCATCGAAAATCTTCTCTGCTTCAGCAGTTAGTATAACCACAACTTCAAGCCGATTGTATCCGAGATTAGAAAAACATTTTTTTTTTTTTTTTAATAATTAACTACTCATTTTAATCTTTACTCCTTCTATTTACATTGTCCTAGTCCAAAATCTAGGTCGTAAAAAGATATTTTTTTCCATCTTTCTTTAATCAATTATTTGTTTATGTATATTTAAACATTCACATTTTACGACATAGATAATTTTATTTTACTTAAGTGCTCAGACTTTTACGACCACGATCCTTTTTCAGATTTGTTTAACAGATGTAGCCACATTATATCAAGCTACTGTACGAGTTGTACCAACAGTAAATGTACCTGTAAATATTAGTAAACAAAGAAACATCCTAGCGATCTACTACTTAAAAGATTTTACTTGGATAACTGTGTAAATGAAAGCCGTAAATAACAATGATTTAAATAATTTTTATAAAAACAACTTCCTTTCCGCTTGTGTAAATAATCGAAAATAATTACTTAAAAACGTAATACCGATTAGTAAATCAGTTTGTTTAACAGGTAATACAATAAGCTATGAAAGAACTGGCTAATACAATACTTTAACTTCGAATGACAATTTTATAATAAAAATCTATTTTTAAAGCATAAATTCTGATTCTGGCACGGATGTATGCGAAATAAACTTAGCTCGCCTACTTAAAAAGGCAAAGTAAAGAAATTACAGTACATTTTTCTAAACAAATAGACGTTGTGTTTGTAGACCTTGAAATGGCATTTGGAATTAAATTCAATATTTTGATAAAAATAGAATTGATTTTAGGTGCCAAACAAAACGGTTGTTGAGGGACTAACATGAGAAATCATTAATTTAGACAACGAGGTAACCGTTCGTAAGAATAGAATCATGTACTGGATCTAATAGAGAAATTAAAGATTACAATAGTTTACCATTGCTTCTAAACTGAGCCGAACAAACTGCTGATGATAAAAATAGAAAAAACACCAAAATTCAAGCGACATTAAGCCATAAAAGTGATACTTTCACTCTGATTTCCATAGAGATTATTATCTACTAGATATTTATATAGCTAAAATTATTACTAGATATTATCTAGCTAAAATTTTTACTACAGATACTTTACATATATTTACCCAGAAATTGTAAAGACAGATAATGTAAAGACCTGGTTCAGTAGAGTTGATTAAAAAAAGAATAAAAATATTTTCACTAGAAAATAAGATGGTTATAATAAATAACAAGGAAAGAAAAACGAAAGGAAGGTGTAGGAAGAAAGGAAGTGTAAGATTCATAAGCCAAGAAGAAACAAGGAAAGTCTGATAGTATGATAGCAGACTGAGAAACTGAGGGTTATATATATAGATTTACTGATGATATTCTTTCTTTTTTAACAAAGAATAAGTTTAAAGAAATACTGAATGGTGTGAACTACTGATAGGAGAGAAATACATTTAATAGAAACAAAATAATAACTTGGCAGAAAAGAAGATAATAATATTAAGAAAAGAAAAATACCAAGAAGAATGTAATGTAAAAAATTTATTTAACTTATAGGCACAACGTTAATGAATATAATAAAAACTGCATTATTGAATACTAGCTTAGCCAAAAGAACTTTTACCGTGTTGCAAAGAAAATTACTACAATTTAATGTTGAAATTTGAAAATTCTTAAAATATTTAAATGCAATGTTATATTATATAAAAGGAAAAAATGGAAGGAAGGATTGCAATCGAAAATGAAAATCACAAGATTTTGAGGAATAATGTTACCTACTTTGTAAATTAAATAAATTTGAAGTGGTAAAATTTTAATATAAAATGAAGAAATAATCGTACACGATAAAATTTTGTCAAAAGAAGAAATATTTGTGGCCTTTATCTTAAGATTATCAAGAATACCCAATTCGATAATAGAAGAAAGAGGAAGTGGTAAAAGCCAAAATAGAAAGTAATTTCGATGATGTGAGATGCAGAAATTATATTCATTCCAAAATATAAGCATAGTATACAGAAAAAAAGGATCAATTGACAAAAAGTGTAGACTGTAAAATATTAAAATTCCTATTATAATTAATTGAATCAGTATATTTTAAAATGTGGTATCTCGCATTTACGTGTATACCACATTTATGTGGTATACAGAGTCACGTTATTTGCGTGACATAATTCATTTATTTTTTGTTTTTAAGTAAGCAATTTGAATAAGTATTCATCGAAATCAAATTACACTTTTTTTGTAGAATATTAATAAATGCATTGTGCTTACATATAACTGCTACTAAAAAAAAAGTTCTACTGTTCCATCAAATAAGCTTTATTATTACTTTGCCAAAATTCTAGAAAATTGCTTGCAAAATGCATTTTAATTTAAATACGGCCAGTTTGAATATACCATTTATTTCAGATTGTTTCACAATACTAGTTTTTCGTAGGGTTGCTCATTTTTACATAAATATTTTAATATAAACTTTTTTTTTATTTATTATTAATTTTTACCTCAATATACTTATTCTGATTAAAATACAATGACTTATTTTAAGATGTAAAAATTAATTGTAACAAATAAAAAAAGTTAATTGTTAATCAATACATTTATATAATTTGGGGTAGCATTCTAGTTTCTTAAATTCGTTTAGTCTGCTTCTAAAATAGTAATAGTCCTACAGACCAATGAACCTATCATTAATAAAAATAAATTTCTAGAAATCAATAAAATTTTAAAACAAACCCCCACTATTATTTATAAATTGGATAATCCCAATTTTGTTTTAATTGAGGATAATGGAATACTTCAGTATCCTTACGTGACTGATAATATCAGACTTAAGTGTCAGTTAACATTAGGCTACATAATACACGTAAACACTACATGTAAAAGTAAATTCTGAACAAAGATTTTATATTGTTAATGCATTATTTTACAATTAAACATAAAATTCTGTATACAATTAAATAATATGTAATTTGCAAATAAGGGCATGTATTATTAAGTATAAGTTCATTACATTCAGGAGGTAGATATTTATACAAAATAAGAACAGTAACTGTAGGGATAAGTAATATAAAATGGAGAAAACAGTATAACGAAAATAAACTTATAATCATATAAAATAATAAAACTTGAAAGACACCTTGATTTTATATCATTTAAAGTGTTCAAATTATAAAAGTTACACCTCGCCATGCAAAACACACACCATCTCTTGTATATTAATTCAGCGCAGGATTAAATCAAACACGGTTGAATGTTCGTTATTTGATGTAATAATTAAATTTTCTGTGGAATAAATGAGCCAGTTTCTCTCTAGGTTGGTTATTCAACTGCAGTGAAGCGAAGTAGACATTAAAACATATCAGGGAGCTCGCATTTGTATAACGTCTACCCGTTTGAACATTTAAAATGAAATACCATTTATAATCAATAGAAAAATATTTTTAGGACAAGCAATTTGTTGTTGTGAAAGATTGAGAGAAGTTACGCCCAGCTACTTTACTTTTACTTCTAGAGACAGATTCTCAAATGACGTCTAAAAATAGGTCGATATGAGGCAGGTGCAAACCAAAAGCTGGACGAGATTTTTGGGATAAGTAATGTAAGATAGGCTGAATTTTATACGAAGAGGGGGAGAAATCTGGTCAGACAACTCCTAAGAGCCACTACACCTACCACCTGCCGCTGTAAACCGCCGGTCGACTGCCGTCCTCTAAACCTCTTTTTACCACAACACAGATTCCAGTTAACGACAACTGGCCAGGAAATCGGGCTGCATTCCATCCTTCAATGCATAACCGATTATTTTCTGCATATTACGTACATACTATAACCTGTTGCATTACAATATAAATATTAAAAGGCTTAACTAACCTCACAGTTTTAGCTTAAACGTTTTACATTTAAAAGCTCAGCAGCTTAAACCACAATTTATCACTAAAATAAATACACGAAAATAAGCTTTCAGAGTGACTGAATTTTACAATCGCACATTAAAACAAAAATTATAAATTTCATAATTTTTTTTCATTGATGCTGTGTGGGTAAATACTACAAACGAAAAATTAAAACTAAATCATTTTAAAATAGTTTAAAATTTATGTATATGGGAGTAAAAATTGACCCACATGTAAGAAATATTTTTTTTTTAATAATAACGATACGTCATCATCAAAGACTTTCTAATGAAATTAAGCAAGGTATTGTTAGTCAGTAAATATTACAGTTGTTCAGATTCAATACCCAGTTCACTGGAGACAAAAAAATTAATATAAATTTTAATTTTGGGCAACCGAGTATACCGGATTAATTGTAAATTTATTCAAATAAATAGTTGATTTAAATAACGCATCGGAATCGCTTTACTATATACATGGTAATAAGAGTATTAAATTATCCATCTGTCATAGATGAAAAACAACGGTGAAATGTAAAACAGAATCAATTTTCATTGGCAAAATTTATCAAAGGTTTCATTAATTTTATTCTAAAATAATATTTAAGAGAAATAAAGGCATAAAAGCATTTATAACTAATGAGGTTTTGTTGCTGGCATATTTTTTTAAAAAGATTATAGAGCCTGAGTTTAAATCAGGACTAAGATCAAATGAGAATGCAAATTTCAATAATAAAGATTTTTTTAAAACAGTATTATTTAATATTGTTTTTTTTATTTCTACATTTGAAATGGGTAATTAATTGGCTGATTAATTATTTTCAATAAAAATAAGGAGATAGATTTAACAATGCTATTATTCAAAGAACAACATTTCGAACACAGGACAGGATTATCATAACCAAGATTTTTATTTTAGATCAGTGTAATTAAAATATCAAAATATGTATCTCCTTAATTAAACATCTAGCAGTAGCATCAAAATATTTTAATAACGTCCGTTCCGCAATTATATCTAATTTTTAATAGTTAAAAAAACCCCTTTGTAATATTTCTGAAATCTTAATCAGGATTTTGGAAGGACTACGGGAGGGCCATTCTGTAAACTAATACACATTAAGTGATAATACTTTGAAGTAAATTAAGCGATTTTAACAGGAAATTAAAAAAATAGAAATAGTTGATTAATCCAAAAATTTCGTGCAGAATTAAAATTTAAAGTATTACACGACATAACAAAGTAATAATATCATCTTATAATTATAAAATGTATTGTTATGTGGTATAATATATTTAAATAGCCTGATGAAAACTTATTAATACTACATAAAAATAATTACGTTATAAAATAAATATTTTGGGGAACTTTCATTTATATTACAGAGAAAGATATTTATTCTGATGTGACGAAGCAATTTATCTTTAGCATCTTAATGAGTTTTTCTTTCTAAATAAATATCAATTAATTGAGGAATTTATTGGAGTGTTGTAGTATACTATAATCTCATTATAAAAATAGCATTTTTATTTCTTTTTATCAGCTTCTTCCATTCTTAATAACGATGATAAATGTTTCTAAGAAATAAAAAAAAGTTGTAACAGACCACTAGTTTAAGTTTATGCAGAGTTATAAAATTTTGTAAGTAGAATAAAATAATAAAGAAGAATTGCATATTAAAACCAAATGAGAATGGTTATTAATTGTAAAAAATTATCGCACTTTGACATTAATAATCCGTATCTTTCGTAATGATATCAGAATTTAATAGCTGAAACTAACTGCTTTAATATATTATTATGAGAAAATCTGCCTGTAACTAAATTTAACTCGGCTCACACCTGGATAGCAACTTCTACTACTAACTTTAATTACAGCCAAACATATTATGCAGAGTATAAATTCATATACGCTTTAAAAACCCACGAACCATTAGTACTAGGAAAATCAGACAGGTATAAAAACTTATTATAAGTATTTTAAATTGCAGCGACTTAGAATTTAATTGTCTATTAAGTTAAATGTTAACATACCACAGGCTACAATTTCCACGTTTTATTTTTCCTGTTATATTAACATAACGCAAAAAACCATTGTTATTGGTCAAAAAATAACACACAAAATGATTTTGCGGTTTCAAGATCCTAATTTTAAAGAAACTTGGTAATACGTTCTTAGCTAAACAATTCTTTATAAATTCATGCAGGTGTTTGCTTCTGTTTGCTTTTGTATACCAGAATGGTTTAATTTTGATGTGAAAGAATATGTATTAAATTGCGTTAACCAGATGAGAAGTGAATTGTTACTGATTGGGTGCTGCTTATGAACGAAGAATATCTTCCTTATATTTATTAAAACAATAATAATTTATTATACAATCTTAACTATAAAACATTTTTATCGTTGATTAAATCATAATTTCAATATTTTTACTTCCTTGTGCGAAGTAAAGGAAGTATCGTAATCACGAAAAATTTCGGTTTTCAGATTTCAACGGAAATATCCATTTTGACCATTCCTGAATCCATCTTGATTAGTTTCAGCGTGATGTCTGTACGTAAGTACGTATGTATAACTCAAAAACTATTATCCGTAGGATGTTGAAATTTTGGATTTAGGACTGCTAAATTACAAGATGTGCTTAACATCTCAATCCCCACTTTTGATCCCCGTTTGACTGCAATCGACTGAACCAAAAGTGTAAAACAACCCAAAATCAAAAAAAAATGTATATTTTGGACTTTTTCTTATCTGCAGTAATAAGCTCTCATTGAGAGCTTTCAACGATATATCCATAAGTGGTACTTATTTTTACAGTTTACAAGGTTATAGCCAAATAAAATCTTAATTAATGAAATATTTGGATCCCATCCGTTGGAATCACACTTCATCTTTTTTTTAACTTTTTTTTTAATATAAATATATTGATTTATTAATAAATATTAACCTCTGATTGTAAAAAAAGTTTTTCAATAAATAATAATTCAATAATAACATTAAAAAAATGAAAAAATATCAGAAGTTATTAATGAATTAAAATTTTATGTACGTTTTATTTTAAAAAAATTATTATATATATACGTAATTTAATAGGCGTACTAGGAATAATGTAGTGTCCACATCAGATTTTTTTTTTACTGCAGCTCTAAGAAGCTATCAATCACTGAGTAGTGATAATGACCTTCACCTTTTATCTAGAATGTTCTGAGTTCAAGTCCCAATCTGCTTGGCATTATTTTATTTTCCCACACACACTATAGAATTAATTTCTCCTCTACCATAAAATTCAACAATATTCCTATAGTTGTTAAAAACTAAATAAATAAAGCATAGGTAATATAGCATAAAAATTGTAAATGTACCTCATTAAAAATAAATGTTATTTTTTAATAATATTTTACTGTTTTTTTTTTTTTTTTTGTATTGGCTGAAATTTTTTATTTCTTATTTTTCTTCAAATATTAAACAAAGTTCCCAATCCTGATCTTTAAACCAGATAATTAAATATCAGAATGGGGATGGTTTTCAAATCTAACTCGGTGATTTTAGAGTAAACCCCGTAAAAATGACACCCCTTTAAATTTTTCTAATTTTTAACATTTCAGCCTACAACTAATTTCTTATTATTTATTATTTTTTAAATGGCGATGGAAGTAGTTTTCACTCTGTATAACAGAGGTAAGAGTAAATGTCTAAATTTTTATTAGAAATTATTTATTTTTATTCATACAGTTCAAAATTTTATCATTAAAGTTGATTTTAATTAAATTTTATGCGAACGACCTTAGGACAGGTTTTCCTACCTTAGCACAGGTTTGAATTTGTGAAAAACATTCTGCTGATTTAATAATCTCTTTTTTATCTTATTATTACGGTTAATTAATCATAATATAAGATTTTACACGCAAATAAGAGTGAATCAGACAAGTGCAGGAGACTCAGACAAGTTTAAAAAATTATAAAGTATTTTAAATCGCAGCGACTAAGTATTTAATTGTCTATTAAATTAAATGTTAACGTACCACAGGCTATAATTTCCACGTTTTATTTTACCGGTTGTTTTGACATATAACGAAGAAAAAACATTATTACCGGTCAAAAAATGACACTCAACATTATTTTTGTGCTTTCAAGATCATTTTAAAGACACTTAGTAGTAACAAGTTCTTAACTAAACAATTCTTTATAAATCCAGGCAGGAAATTTTGTAGTGAACGAAGATTGCCAAGCCTAATCCGAATTTGAACTTTTTGATGAAAGGCTGGCCGATTCATTCTGATACAGACCCGTCGGAGTAGGGATTTCCTAACTTTAAACAGCATTTTTAATTTTGTTTTCTTCTTAAATAAATACCTGAGGTTGTAAATGAAAGAAAAGATTAAAAAATGTTAAGTTCTCTGCAAACGTAGAGAAAGTTCGTAACATGATTGCTAGCTTAATCTTATAATTTTTACTTCCTTGTACGAAGTAAAGGAAGTATTATATTCGCGAAAAATTTCGATTTTCAGATTTCAACGGAAATATCCATTTTGACCATCCTTGAAGCCATTTTGACTAGTTTTGGCGTGATGTCTGTATCTACGTACGTATCTCGCTCGCATAACTCAAAAACGATTAGCCGTAGGATGGTGAAATTTTGGTTTTAGAACTTTTATTGGAGTTTCTTTTTTAAGAATTTTTGGATTTAAGTCCAAAATTCAAAAAAAAAATTGGATTTCCTTAACTGTAGTAATAAGCCCTCCCTGAGACCTTTTCAAGATATATCATAAATGGTACTTATTTTCATTTGTTCTAGAATTATAGCGAAATAAAATTTTAATTTTAATGAAATATTTGGATCTTAGGAGAAGGTACGTACATGGGTGGAATCAGATTTAATCTCCTTTTTTTAACTTTTTTTTTAATTTAAATATATTGGTTTATTAATAATTATTAACCTCAGATTGTAAAAAAAAAAATTACGAAGAGTATTCAATAATTAGAATAAAAAACAAATCAGAAGCTTTTAATGAAATAAAATTTTATGTACTTTTCATTTAAAAAAAAATGTGTAAATATAATTTAATAGGCGTACAAGAAAGTCATGTATTGTCCACAACAGATTTATTTTATCTTTCAGGAATATGATTTTATTTTGTTAAACCAATTTAATAAAATAATATTGTTGAACATTCACAAGCTTGACTTTCCATTTACATTCCATTATTAGTTTCCTTTACCACGACAATAAACTGATCTCACGTGTTATTTTTACGTATGACAAACCGAAATTAGATCTTTTCTGGTAGATGACTTCCCTAGTGTCTTTTTCCGTCACCAAATAGACTATTCTAGAGTCTGGATAATGAAAAAAAAACTGCAGTTTGTTTTGCCAGTCTTTGCTACACATTTCCCCAGCAACAGGAGCTTGTAAAAGGAAAACTCAATAGAATAGGAAGCAAGGGAACTCTTTACCAACAAATAAGATTCAATACTATTCAAATTCGATATACAAACACTGTGTCGTTTGGGAGGAATAGATTATAAAAGAAAACTAATTGGTCATCTTGATTTACATTTTAAGGAACGTTTTCTGAAATTTTTTTTGAGCATAATCTTGTACACAAATTCATTTCAATAATTGACTAAATTGTTCTTTATTTTTGTTGATTGTTCAGATAATAGTTTCTGCGCATATTGCTTTCTTGATTAATTTACTTGTGAAAATGAGATTAAGTTGTTTTTAAGTTGTTATTATTAATAATAAACACGTATAGTCAGTTACTGCGTGAAAACCAACATTTTAATCTACGCGTTGTGTATTGCATACATTTTACGATTATGCGTAATTATTAATGAACAATTAGTATTTTTTACTTAGTTAGCCCAATACTATTATAGGACGTGTAAACAAACGGCTCATAATGTTATAACGGTGTAATCTACTAATGGTGTATTCTTTTTAATACATTATAAGAAAGCAATCAAAGTATTAAAAACAATGGAAACTGCATCCAACTAAGGATGATATTAAACATCCGACTGCGGAACCCTCACAATGAAGCCTACTTAAATCAAATTATACCTATGAAATAGTATTTCGTAAAACTTTTATAATCATTGAGCATGCATAATCTTTTTTACAAGGTGCATTATACCGTAATTATATATTATATTTACTATTACATTAAAAATAAAAGAAACACGAAAATTCAGCACGACACTAGTATGCAGACACTTTATATAGCGAAAACATTTTTGTAGTTATATGCTCACCAGTTTTTGATACAGTAAAGAAACAAAAAAAAACATAGGTGAAAACGTTTAGCTCTAATTGAAACAATGTTTTGGAATAAAAAAAAAATTACAAATTTTCTGTAAACAACAATTAGTAGTTAAATAAACCAGTAAGGGGATTCTGGATGAAAGGTTCATATTTCAGACGATCAGAAATCTGTGGAAGGTGAGGATTTCCTTATTAACCTTTAGCCTATTTTCAGAGGGAATTTGTATTAATAAAAGGTTTTTTGGAAGCACATATTTCGGTTGGTCAAACCAAAACCTCTGATCTGAATATACCTTAGTAATTTGGATATAATATCTCGAAGTTCCAGGAACTATAAGTCGGATGGTTGTCCACTGTTGAAGAAAACCTTAAAATGTTCCTTTGGTTGTTAATCAAGTTTTGTGGTCGTTCTATAGAATGATAGTTCATAGTTATTCCTTGATCCTTTCCGGTATTACTTTGAGTTTTGACTATATGCTCAATGGGTTCCGCTAAAAACATGATACTGTATCAGTATCTCTGAAGGTGGTCCCTTTAGAGAAACCTTGGTATTTTTACAGTTTGATGGAAATGATTTTGCCTGTAGATTCATTCAGAACTTTTGTTTCCTACTCCGTAGGTTTACATGAAAAGCTCATCATGGAGCTGAGGTGCTTACTGGGTGAAGCGTGTTCTAATAAATAGGATTCAATTATTTAACTAAATGTTCATATTACTAGTATATTCTCCTTGTACATTGATGTTACGTGAAATATTCGATAATAATAAAAACGGATAAAAATTTTGTCGATTACAGTTTTGTACATAAGCTTAAAAATCAATAAATTTCTAACTATAAAAATATTTAAAGAGTATAAAACTAGTATTACTCTACAACCATCTGAACGCACCTCACTAGTGTCATCAAAGCTTAATCAAAAAGCTGATGACCATCATCAAGTCAGCCCTACTTTATAACCAGCAATTTACATACAGAATGGAAGTAACCATTTTCCAGTAAATTTAGAAGAATTTGATAATTCCAATAAATTCAGTAAAATTCATACCAAACAATTTGTTGAATTAATGTATTTATGAATGGAAACTGATGATAATTGATTAATCGGAAGAGGTTAGCGGTATAGTTTTACAACAATCAAATATGGGTCTCTACACGTAGCAACTCAATATAAAACTATTAAAGGAAACTCGATCGGTGGCTTATTTAAAAAATATTTCAAATTAAAGACATCAAATTATTTCACATATCGTCATAATTCTTACGAAAATATATTATTGCCCTGAGGGAGGCCGGTGATAAAAATTCTACTGACATGCTACACAGCATTGTACCTTCCAATATGGTACATAAAAATTTGAAGTTTTTCCATTATACTGGTGAATTTTTCAGTAGTTCCTAAAAAAAATAGCGATTTTCCAATTTTTAAATTTGTTATACAACTGTTCAAAAATTTCTTTTCCTATATTTTTTGTAAATTTTTTTTAAAATATAGATCTTTTCCAAGAACAAAACATAGCTAATTTAATTAAATTTCTATTTACGTTGAAATTTAATATTAAACAAAATTCTAACTTAATATTATTTTAAATTGAGACAAGTAATGCTGCGTGATAAGATTAAAATTGAATAAGAAAAAATGGAAGTATGCTAACAAATTATTTTGAAACTTTTATTTAATAAAGAAGATAATTACTGAAATGAGAGAAGATAAACAAAAAGTTATTAATTTTCCTTTTAATGTGAACCTTAAGATGTTCGACATTGCAAGCATAGTTTTCTTAAGGGAATGTACGTAATTATATAGGTTTAAAAAGATACAGGTATCATTTACTAGAAGGAACCTAATTAATTCTAGTTAATTCAACTTAATTGATTTGCCAAGAGTATTTCCTGAGGTAATCAAACACTCGCTACACTTTGTACTTAGAACTTGAAACTTTTGTCACGTGTTCAAGGTAGGTAAGTATTACTAATCTAACTCAATCTAAACAAAACCAAACTAGTGTAAATACTCGCAAACGCAGACTTACATATACTGTAAAATAAATAACAATGGACATAATGCACAAAGTCATTTTACGTTTAGTATGATTTATAGATTGTTCAGGTTTATAGTGAAATTGCTTCCTACAACAAAGAAATGGAAACTAAAAAAGTGTAATAATTACTCGTTTATTTATACCAAAACCCTAAATCATTAAAGACGAATTTATGTGGCTTTCAATACGCCACCATATTACATAGAAACAGCGCACTAAATTATTTTACTGAATAAAATCTATCTCTAAATTTTTCTTAATATGCATTTCCTTACATAAAATACAAATTTTCCCGCGCGTGCGTGTGTGATAGGGATATAATCATAGCTTATTAAAAAGTAATGACCATTTAGTTTCAAACAAATAATTCTGTCCTTAAAAGAAAAAGCATCTTAAACTACTTTTCAACATCCATTTCTTATAAGTATTTCAACGTAGTTTCCACTAATACTAAAACATTTATCCCAGCTTGAAACCGTTTTTGAATACCTTATTCACAAAAATTATGAAGTCAGCCAATACTGTACTAATTTTTTGAGATCGAAAACTTTGTCGTACATTTAACCAAAAAGTAATGATATAAATGTAGGAACAAGTGAAGGTATAAACTGTAGAGTGAATAACACAATTATTTCATTTTTGTGGTTCAGTCAACTGAGAATTAATGTAAACAACAGCCTGTCACAATTTCAAAGAACAACAGTTCTTGAAATTTGCTGAAAATAACTAGAAAATGTCAAAATAATAAACTATCTAATGAATTTTTTTCGTTTATGAGCATTGCCTGCCCATCATAGACTTTATTATTCTTCGTTAAACTGTCTTAAAATTCTTTTCGCTATTCCATCCCTAACTGCATTTTCACTTAAAATTTCACTAATTTGCTGATGAAGCTCAGCTGGTTTCATATATTTACAATCAAAAAATTGATAACAGATCATGTTTCACTACCGCTGAGGCTATCAGTTGCTGTCTTACAACATTAAAAAAGTAAAACATAAATCGTAAACAAAAACTTCTTCTTCCGTTACGGCATTTATAGCAAACTATATAAATTTAGAACGCATACGGCGCGGTGGAGGGACGACTGAGACTCCACGTTTGAAAACAGCTTACTTATCAAGGTGCCTAATTTAAAAAAATAAAAAAACAATTTTAATAACTTATTAAGTGGTTATTGTACGATATAACACAGTTTTTATTAATAAAATGAGTTCGTAAATAAGATTCCGGGAAATTTCGACATTTTCTTAATTAATATGAATATTTTCTCTGTTTTAATTCACTGGCTTTGTTAAAAGCAAATTATCACGCCAATCCAAAATGGTGCAAATTAATTTAAAAAAATAACGCTACAAATGCAAATGAGATATAAATTTTTTCTTTAATTTTAAGTGTTATTACAGTAACTATTAGGAAAAAACTGTTTTTAATTATATCAATACAGCTTAGTTCTAATTTTGTTGCAGCTGCTTTTAAGAAAAATATCATATGAACACCAATTTCTACTAACTTAACTGCAATTGTCACTAATGAAAGCAACAAATAAATACAACAAGAAAAACAGAACAATAAATATCACACCTCATACATTGAATATATTAACCGGTAGAATTGACGGAGGAATATGAAAGTAAAAGGTTTATTATTAATCCTGATGAGTACATTGCATGCAATCTGTACAACTAATGAACAATAAGCAACCCTTCCCGTGGTCCAATGAGATGAGAATGATATGTATTACATATAAATGTACGGACTCAGACCGACTATTTCTGAAATGTGTAGCTAATTGAACTCCAACCAAAGTACATCGTTATTCACTATTTAGTATTCAAATCCGTATAAAAGAAACCAATTTTTACTATGATTTGAACCTCAGAACCTTCGATTCGAAAAACAGCTGTTAAGTGATTTTTGAAGAGTTTACCACTAGACCAGCTCGGTACGTTGAGTATAAAATTGAAGTCCAATATTTTACAAAAGGTTCCACTACACAGACTGCAACAGTAAGAAAGTTTGCTTATTCTTAAATTAATCTTAAAAAAGCAGATAGAAGAAAAACTAACCTATCTAATTAAAATTTCAAATCATCAGAAAAGAATTGATAATGTAAAATAGAATATTAAAACGTTAAAAATTTATGCAAAATCTATCAGAAAATAGTGAGAAATGTACTTTTTCTTTCTTTCACAATCTTTCTCTCAACCAGTCTTTAGAAATAGGACAGAAATGCGACTTAAAAATCGGTAAATTAATAATTTCTACTCTATTAATCTGTAGAACAGTAGAACACTACTTAGAAATTGTAAGAAAGGAAAACGAAGAAAAGGAAGCATTTGTAAAGAGAAAGATATGAAGCAAGTATATTCTGTTCCCATTGATTTTCCAATCTGTAAACCAAAAATCAACATACAAACTACAGAAGATGTTTAAGAATGGATTAACAATTCAACAAAAGCAAAAATGTATAGATCATAAAATTCTCTTCCGATATTTTTTTTTTTAAGAGAGAATAAAATTACAATCGAAAGTAAAGAAAATATCAGAACCAGATTATCAACAAAAAACATTTATTGCTTTAAAACTTATTTACCATCGGTTGCATTTACATAAACCTTTAGTAAATTGGATCATATCCTTAATCGCATGATAAGGAGTCCTAAGCGAAACTCCTCAAAAATTACACGCTGGTATAAAAACAACTTTTATGTCAACACATACAATTAACAATTATAATTAACACTTACTACCAACAGAAAAACAGAAACCAAAATAAGAGATAACAAGTAGCAGCATAAAAGTAATAATTAACCAATGAAAAAAAAAGAAAAGTATATGTAACAATTTGAAATTAAAAGTCGGATAGATAATGCTGCTCAATATTCACACCCAAGTTACCTACAGACATATTATAACAGTACAGGGATATTTAGGTCTGAAATGTGCAGTCAAATCAACCCCAATGTCATTACCATTGTCTAGTAGGTTTTCTTTCAAGTGATTTGTGTGATAGATAAGCCGTTGTTCGTACCTTGAACTGAAATGCTGTATTTCCTCCCCCACGGACCGTAATCCCAAATAATCCTGGATCTCATTATTCCTTGTAAACCAAGTTGCCTCTGTTATACATCTCTGTTATACTACCTTATTGTGAAACCGCTGTAAGATTTCGACATTGCTTCTGCTCACTCCATTGTTCTGCTGCCCCATAGTTCCATCCCATAGATTTCGATAAGTTTTAGAATTGTGGAGTAAACCAGAGCTTATTAGAGAAGGACAAACGAGAAAGTCTATTCAATTACCAGAACATTCGTTGAACTTTTTTTCAAGTTGCGTTCTCTTCTCTCTTATATGAAATGTTCACGTTAGTCGACAATCGAGGTGTAATTTTTTTATTTGTTCTTCAGAGGTGGAGCAATCCCATTTACGGACAAAATGTCGGGCACGCTAACATGTTCTGCAAGATGTTATTAAGTATGTATGCGTGCCTGCACCCTACCGACTCAACCTCCACCCCTGGCTGCCCACCCCTTCCTGGTACCTTTCTTATAGCATATCGTCAGGAAGGGAGATAATGCGCTTTCAGGAGCTGGGAACGAAGTGTCCCCGGCCTCACTGCTCCTAAGCCACCCGTAGTAGGTAGGCTGCATTCGGGAGATCACATTCAAATGCACGCTAATAGAGCAGCTTCCTCAGAACCTTGTCTCTAGGTGAAACTAGTTTGAAATCTTCAGAGAGGAAGCTTAGCATTCCAATCCCTGCCCGCAATAAAACACGAACCAAGAGTTGAGAAAAATCAGAAAATCAGGCAACCGTCGTCAAGTGTCGGGGAGGACAGTGTACTGCAAAAACTGTAAGCGGTCCCAGCCTAACCTGGATCTCTACTGAGCTCACTGTAATCTGGCAGCAAAGAAATTCCGATCGGTGAAACACGCGTTTCCGAAGGCAAGAAATTCCCAAGGATTCATTAATCAATAGCTTCTAGTTCTTTTCTCCGATCTCCTATTCCATTAATATCCCTTGTTGCAACTCTTAGGAGCTTGGCCATTGACAGGATTTGGTAATTACTTTCGTAATAAATCCTATTAGTTTTCCTGTTTTTTGCACGAGAAATATTGGATCTAGCTCACCTTTCTTGTCCTCAAAAATATATGAAAATTGTACCAACAGCCCCAAAATAAGATCTTGGACGAGAATAAGAAGTCGTGTCTGGATCAGACCCGTTTTCCTACCTGGAATCACCACTCGGTTACCTACGCACAAACAGCTGGAGTATTCGTATCTTTAGTGCAATCAGAATCAGCAGCCCTATGTCTTTCACCGCATTACACACATGAAAAAAGCCGCATACAATTTTTTTTATTTTACGTTTAGCCGTACTGTTGACAGAGCACGCATACACTACACCAGCTCTGGTGACCGTCTGGGCGCCTCAATGACAAGTCCACAATTGGCGATATGTTTTATCATACACCTTCTTGTTTTTATTTCTCGGCTCAAGATTTACAAAAAAATTTGATAATGGTTTTTTTGTAATTCAGTTTCCACGTTAATTTCTTCTACCGGGAAATCTTGAAAAGGATTCGACAGGGGTAAATCACCAGTTCATAAATGTGACAGATGTGTTACGTCCACGCAAACCCAACACAGTTTGTCATGGTACAGTTACATATATTGTAAGTTTCGGTTTCGGTGTCATTAGATAGAATATCGTCCCTGAAAAGTACTGCGTCGGGACTGTTTTTCTAGGATCTCCACTAGAGACTGACAAGGATTCATGTTTTCTGGACAATGTTGAATCGGAACTTCCGGTTGCCGAACAATTCTCATCGATGTGCACAGCCGAAGTTGATCGATTCTTGAAACCCTTATTGGAGGTATTGGATTAATCAAAAGATCGATATTACACTGAGAAAAATGAAATGTCTACCAAATATAAAAAAGTAATTATAAAAAAATAATATTCTTATAACTCGTGTAATTCAACAATTCACGTCCGCTAGAATAATACACATAATAACAGTCTTGTTACCATCGAAATTAATTATTCTTTACATTCAGAAAAGAAATATGATAGTATAAAATGTAAGTTTATCAATTACAAAGAAATTCTTTTTAAACAGACTATTAGTAACAGAGTGTTTGTTGCTACAACAAAACACCACCAAGGTATTTTGTTAGTGAAACAATATTATAATATTAATATTTCATAATCACTCTTAATCCAACACCTGTAACTTTATAGGTATAAACCATAAATTATTTCCGAATGAGAAAAAGATAGTAATTACACTAATTTTTATTTTTTAATTAATTAAAAATTTTCTAAGTTCTAACTGATGAATAGATAAGGGTCATATGTGTGGTTCCGACATATATAACTAATAATAATAAAGATGGACACCTACAGTTAATTTAAAAATTCATTGAAATAGCTTAGCCAATGTAATAGTGACAAAACGGCTAATTACTATTTTGAGTAAGCGTATACACGTATGCGTGAGTTCATACATTACGTGTAATATTATCTTTTGGTCCTGATAAGTCACTTAACTTCGGTTGTATATAGCCTTTAGCAGTTACACCATCTCAATAATACCTACTGTTAATGTTAAATAGTACTGTAGTTAATGTTAAAACATCTCATGATAAACATCTCTTGACTATGTAATTACAGAAATTATAAATGATACATTATCATTTAAATAAACTACGATAATGTATCACTGATAGTTTCTCACCATGATAAAGTTACAACTAATCTAAATACTTTTAAGATTTCACAGATATCTGTATTTCTATATATGTTATTGCTTACTACTTTGTAAATTACTTTTTGTTCTCGTCAATTTTATTTACTGGACGGAAAATTTAATTCAGAATTCCAAAAAAGTGGTTCCTGTATAAATTGTTTAATTTTTCATTTATTTTGGCTTACCCCAACAGAGAAGAGGTGGTTTTTTGAAAGTATAAAAATAAATAAATAAACAAAATATTTCCATTAAAACTATTTAAAATATTTGTTTAATATTTATTCATTCTCGACATGTTTCGTTATGATTCATCCTGAGGAATAAAAGTTTTTTAGTCAAGAAGGAAGTAGAGTCGATGTAAAAATTTAACAAATGTTTCAAATCAATCCTGAGAGTGTAAATCAAAGGAACGACACAAAAAAAGACTCTCAAAAAAAAGGTGGAACTATTGATTACTGAATTATGCCAATCTTATTTTTTTTAATTAAGATAATTTTTTAATATATATATTTTTTTTTGTGAAAAAAATCCTGATCAAGTAAAGGCAAAAAACAAAAAAAACTTTAAACAGAGAGCCGGCTTCCAGAAAGTAATTTATATTAAAACGTAGTAGAAATATTTCAAAGATTAGATAAAATTCATTCAGCAAGTTTCATTAAAGCTGGTTCACGGGCTCATGTGAGCGAGACACAAATAACAGAAGAGCAGCTCAACAAGACTGCAGATTGAAAAAAAATCTCTTTCGGCAAGCCGGAAGGCGGAGGTAGATTTCACCGGTGCTAAGTAGGGGATAAAAAAGATTTCCACCTTAAAGTTAAGAAAAACTTCAACCAATACGACAATGGTTGCATGTGAAAAAAGTTTCATGCTTACCATACGACAAGTCTCATCTTTTCACAATTCCAGCAATATTTTGGTCATCCCTTGCCGTAAGGGTCGGTCATATCAAAAATTGTTTCAGACAAAAGTTTTAGGCAATATTTAGAGGACTAACACCACTTTAAACCGATTCGATACTGTCCCTATTAATGGATGTATGATTTTTTTTTGTCTTCGAAACCACCTGTCTTGTCTTTTTCCCACCTCCTGGACCAGTGGATGGTGACATCAAAAAAATGTACTTTTTATAAGCTTTAGGCCCTCATCCAAAGAATAGTAAGTAGGAACTTTAAACGAATTCGATATTTTACTTAATAAGAAAGTTATACCGATATTTTATTTTTTTGAAAAAGTCCTTCTCCCGAATTTCAACCCCGAAGGTCTGAATTTTCCCATTAACGAAATTGACCGAGTAATTGGGTCGTTATATTTTATGTATCAATTTGAAAATGATTTGCGCAAAATTACAGCATTTATCATATCCACAAAAAGCAAAATACACACCCACACACACACACACACACACACACACATATATATATATATATATATATATATATATATATATATATATATATATATATATATATATATATATAAACAATGTATATATACAATTTTTGAATTGACGGTGGTTTTGGGGTCTGGGGGATGTAAAACGCGAAGATGTCGAAATTTTCCGGAAGTCAATACCCATTACATTAGGTAGCTTTCTTATGAAATCTACCTAAAATTACTACTTTTAATATTAGAAATAGCCATTATTGAGAAAAATAGCTACTACTGTAAGTGAATTTCTCAAAAACCGTTTCGTACGATTTTGAGAGCACTTATTTTAGGTTCTGCAAGAAATTTTCAAAAAATAGACTAAAACAAATTGAAGAAAAATAGATTAATAAACCTGTAATATTAAATATATTTTATATCTATGTCGTTTTGTTATTTTTATTTACATGTTTGAAATTGACATTCTGTAAAAAAAAAACTTTCTAACCCACCCTAACCAATCATTTTTTTCTTTCAATACTAGTGTAATTAAACTAAATTGAAGACGATAGAAAAAAACACATTTTATGTCCTTTAAGCAGAATTAATTTTGTATATATTC
This sequence comes from Lycorma delicatula, assembly GCF_047948215.1. Classification (NCBI taxonomy): domain Eukaryota; kingdom Metazoa; phylum Arthropoda; class Insecta; order Hemiptera; family Fulgoridae; genus Lycorma; species Lycorma delicatula. The sequence continues at coordinate 200,521,860 of NC_134456.1, forward strand.
TTCTAAATTTCGACAATATTTTCATTTTTATCAAATAATTTTTTGCAATGCAGTAATTCAAAGTACAAACGTCAATGTTGTTGTTGGATACTATAGTTAAATTAATTATTACTACATATAACGCTATTAACTTCTTGTAAACATACATTTAAATACTCTACTGTAAGTTCAAATACATTTACTTTATACATATACAGGATTAAGGATACGAATACAATAAAAACTTTTAAACACAAAGCAACCATTAAACCGATTGACACGATGATAAAAATGAAATCACACAATAATGGGTACCACTAATGTCAACACATCATTTACATTCCGTCGTACAAATGATAGTAATTCGGTGTCATTACAGACCCCTTTTTACAAAATCCAGCTGCTTTCTCGTTAGCTTACTATAATAATGATGACTTTCTTAATATTTTTCAAGGAGTGTCGGAATAACCATAAATTGGTCTTCTGCAATCCAGTCGTTCGTTCTTAATTCGTACATATTTTTTAATGTCAATAGATCAGCGTTTCCTATTTCTGCAATGGTTTTTAAACAGCAAATTTATTTACTCAGTGACCGGCACTAAACTATTAATTCAATAGTTAAATTATACAGTTAATAAATACTTTAAGCTATATATAAAAAAGGAAAACAATTTAAATTGGGTGAAAACATCCTTAAATAATAATTACGGCTGATCGGGTTTAAAAATTAAAAGTTGTTTTTTATTTATTATTCCTTTACATGTGAAGCAACTCATCTTTTAACAATCACTGAATACAAATTTTTTCCTATACTATCAAACGAAAGATTATTATTATCTTTCAATTATATTAACAATGAAACAAATTATTAATCGGTTAAATTATAATAATATAAAATAATAATCAAAGAATGAATTGTTAAATAAAGAATATTAAAAAAAATTACAATTCAAAAATACAATATTATGTAATAGGTTGTCATTAAACTAGAAAAATAAACCAACAGAAACTATAACTTACAAAAGAAAAATAATTATCTTAAAAAAATAAAATATTTCTACCAGTATGAGTAATTTTCGTCTGAAAATAAAGTGATTTTATAATCTTCCCGATTAAATGTTTAAGTTAAAAACTTCATCATAAATTTCCTTGATAAATTTTAATAATACTATTTTAACATAGATCTACTTTATATTAAATTATTATTAATATTAAATATATATATATATATATATATATATATATATATATATATACAAACTTTTCTGGAGAGAAACTATATTACATTTAAGTCCTAAAGAAAATGCAATTGTACTGGAAATGACATTTAAGCGTATTGGTTAGTAAAGTTTTACGACAATCGAATGGGGGTAACTATGCGATTCTTTTAAGGTAGGTTAGAAAATTTTCTAAGAACCTTAAAAATTATATGTAACGTGATTTCCGAATTAGTATATATTGTAGTCCCTCACAGCAATGAGCATAGCATTTTTTATTATATGAAACTGCTTGATCAGAATGTTGAAAAATCTTAAAATTTCCGCAAAAAAATCTTCTAAAAAGTACCCCACTTACCAAAGAGAAACCTTTAAAGCCAATCCAGATTTCAACTCTGGGGATACGCACCATAGAGTTGAAATTTCCGTAGGGATATTCCTAGCTAAATCTGACCAATAGTTCTCAAGATAACAAGCTATTTAAACAAAAGGAAATTTATCTAGTAGCCTACCAGAAAATATTCTAAATGTTAAATGTGTAAAAAATAACATATGCTGTGACAAAAATTGGTGAAGAAACGGTATAAGTAACGCCAACAATGAAAAATAATAAATTTAATTCATAAATATAAACAATTATTACTAACAGACCCGGCAATGCTTCGCTATTGCTAGATTTCATATATATAGATTAAATGAACACATTTGAAAGTTTGATAAAACATTAACAAAATGAATATTACGGAACTTCACAAAATTTAATTTTTTTTTTTTTTTACTTTTTACCCTTTTCCCTTTCCTTCTTTCCCTTTTCCCCCTTTTTCCTTTTCCGTTTTCCCCTTTTCCAATTTTCATTTTTACCATCTTTACTCCTTTTCCTCCCTCTTTACCTATTTATATTTTTCTTATTTCCCTTTCCCCTTCCTGTTCCCCCTTTTATTTTTATCCTCTTCCACCATTTCCTTTTCCTCGTTTTCCCTTTTTTCCTTTTCCCCTTTTTACTTTTTCGATTTTCCCATTTCTGATTTTTCCCTGTTTCCCTTTCCGGATTTTCCCTTTCTTCCTTTTTCCCCGCACGTAAATTGGCCCAGTAGTTTATTAGTCTTAGCGAACACACATATCGGAAACATTGAAATGGAATCGTAAAATATTTATTATAGCGTGTGTTGCTTTTACGTCCAACAGATAGCGTTGTTTTTTAAAAAAAAAATGTTTTTACCTGTCACCGGTGTGACATCTTAGGTATATAAATAATAGGTATATAAAAACACGCCCGTATTCGAATGCAACGTTGTGTCAAAATTTCAAAGCAATCAGTGAAGAACTTTCAGAGATTTAAGGTTTTGAACAAACGAACATTTACATTTACATTTTTATTTAAGTAGATTATACTCTACGTCTATCTTCTGGTAAAAATAATGCCTTTTAATCTTGTATCAACAAAATTAAAATTTTCTTGAAAATCGTTTTTTTAAATTTAATTAATATTAAACGACATTTTCAAATTTATATAAATTTTCACTCAAAGGCCAATACAGAATCGGACAAACATTGTGACCCAAATTAAAATGCTTTTATTGCATTTAATTCTGCATTGGACATACTAGACGAAAATCCCTCAACAAATGTTAGCAACGTATACAGACACTATGTACAACAAAATTAACTTATGTTAATTACCTCAGAAGAACAGAACACAGATAAGAAAACATTAACTACAACATAACAATTTTTCACATTTTTCACTACCGAGTTCTTCAAGGTAATGAAGGAGCTAATAATTAGTTTCAGAATGCCTTTGGAAAAAATTCCATTGATTTAAAAGGGAGTCGTTTAATATTTAATGACTTAAAAATGTTATCCCGTGTGATTATACTACCAGACAAATTAATTAAAAAGAATAAAAAAAATAGTAGGTTTGGTTGATTCAGCACTTTTCATTGGTACTCGAATGTTCGCTGTACTCGAACGTTCGTAAATGTGCGCTGATGTTAAGTGTGTATATCAAAATTATTTCAGATCTAACTTCAGATGTATTTTAAAGTATTATATGTCAGTCAAGAACTAATTTCAGGCATTTTTGGAAGTAGGTATATGGTTGCACACGTTGACCTACGTAGATCTGTTGGACGGGATACTAGGTGAAATATAATACACTAAGGATTAGGTTCCTGATAAAGACTGGAAATTTTTGTCGTCTTAAATTCTGTTTGTTTATATCTGATTACGCTTAGTTGTCTTAAAAGTTTCCCGAACATCAAGAAATTATTTTTTAATAAATCTATTGGATATATTAAATAAATTACTGTCAAATTAGGATGAAATAAAGTAAAAAGTATATTTATTGTTACAATTTTTTTTTGCAGAAATTTATCTGCTTAAACAGATAACTAACTTCACGAAAACACGACAAAATTCAAATAAACAAATAAATATATAAATCTACGCTGTAAAAATAATCTGATTGACAGCAAAGTAAATAATTTATTCATTCTTATATCATATACAGTTAGAAAAATAAAAAGATAAAAAAACTAGTTTTGCCTTCGAAAATGTAGGTTTTTTTTAAATAATTTAACAAACACTAAAGTTATTACTGTTTTGTGCATTCATTAATTTGAAATTCCAAGGTATCCTGTTCTGAGGCGCCACGAGGTAAAATAAATTGAATAATAAACCGGCACAGAAATCAGACCGGAAGCAATTATTAAGCTTAGTTTTTAAAAAGTATACAATTAAAAAATAACTTTTGGAGTATAAAGTTCATATTTATACTAAAATTATTTTATAACATCGCAAAATTACTTTATTGCTTCTGATTTTCCTAATTGGTGATGACTGGTTATAAAAGAGTCAACATACATTTTTTTATTACGTAGATTAACTTAATCATTTTTATAAATTATAAATATAAAAATATTATTTAAATACATCTCTGTTAAACTATTGACAATTAAATCTTTTAACAGTTTAATTAAAAAACCATAAAAAATCTTTAATTGTTATTTTGTTACTTAGAATAGTTCAACATCGTGATTTACCGAATTTAAATTAAAATCGAATTTTTACACACATAAGCACACACACACACACACACACACACACACACACACACATATATATATATATATATATATATATATATATATATATATATTATTGTGAGATGTATTTACCATTAATTATCCAAATAGTGTGAAAACCTTTAGGAGGGAAAGGTAATGTTTCCAAAATTACATAAACGCTACTTCATATCACGAAGAACAGGTGTAAGATTTCCAGCAGAGTGTTTCTAAAACACCGGTGTCAAATTCCGTAATCGTCAAAAGATTCATCATCATGCTTGAGACTACTCTCAAGCATTACAGCTTGAGAGCAGTCTCTGAAAACAGAAGTTACAGCTTAAGAATAAAAACGGAGTACCTTGGACTATTCCTTTATCTTGGCTAGATTTAGATCGGTTAGTCAACCTGGTCATTCAGAGTTTTCCAAGTCAAAACAATTATTTTATTTTCATTTGCCTCAGGGAACGCAAAACCGATCAATGGGCCAGACTAGTTATAATAAAATAACTAGTTATAATAAAATAACTTTGCAGTGGTTTAGATGTTTCAAAATAATTATTAGCTACCTTTAAATCCAAAATTGGTATAAGGTATCCAAAATACAGCATCTTGGTGTAGGTATAATGGATAGGCCAAACTAGAGGAGCACTTCTTATGCATTACATACAACAAAAAAAAAGTGATGATACAAGAACAATAATACGTATCGCACTTTAATAATCACCGAGTAAAAATAAATCAAATATTAATAAAAATAATGAATAAACATTGATGTAGATTAAACAGTCAATAAACGAATTACATGTTTAAAACTGTAACAGTAAATGTAACTGAACGATATCAAACAGTAAAGATACATTAAAAAAACATTACTTATTCTTAATGAAAAACATGCATTAGTCATAGACATTACTTGAATCCTTAACAATTTTTTTATATATTATTATTTTTTATTTTATTTTTATTATAAATTAAATAAACCGCCTTTTTTTCTGCAATCCAAAACTGATTACCTCCTCATAATACTAATATAAAACATATAGATTTCAATACAGTATTTGTATTGAAGACATACGAAATAATAGTACAGGATATCAATTCAAAAACATCAATGATTTTGTTGGGTAAGCCATATTAATTAAGATTCAGTTTTACTTATTTAATATAAAGTAAATTAAGTAAAGTTTGACAAAACTATTATTTTTTCTCATTATCAACAAAAGCTACTTAATAGAAAACATATTAATCTTTCTTAAACATTAAGAGGAAAATAAACAGTACTTTAAAAAGTGAAAATTAAATCGAAAATTACTAACTAGCTTTACGTACACAGACAATTTACATTAACACGGCACATAACAAAGCACATATATAGGATATCCCATCCGTACGTTGTGAATTTATTATACAGTGCATCCATCCACGGAACGGTTATATTAGAACAAAAAAATTGGAATATTTTCGATAACATTATATTTCACGTTTATACGAAATTGAACGCTGCTTTGTTAACTTTACTGAAATTTTAGATGAAGTAGATAATCATGAACTGAATTACATTAAAAAGAGAGCTTTCTTTTCTTTTTAACCGATTTATCTTTCAAAAGCACTTCTCTGTTCTGTTTGTTGTAAAAAGGATTTTATTTTCCGTTTAAAACTTTTCGATGACCATTTACAATAGTATATGTGAGCTCTCTATTTCAATTTTACAGATCTATATAAATATATGAGAAATAAAAAGTAATATGCATTGATCTTTTATAGAGATTTATAACTCAGGGTAACTCTTACATATTATTTTTTTAAAAGTGAATTAGAAGATCTTTTCCTTCTTCTATCCAGTTTGAAATGCTATTCTTTAAATTTCTTTTTTAGTTTAACTTCTTATATTTTCACGTTATTATTTAAAACAGAGATTTAAAAATTCTGTATTTTCTTCTTTTTTTTTAAAAAAAAACCTCTCGTATTTCGTTTTATAAAAATTTGATGTTAGGTCGAATTGAAATTGCAAAAAAAAAATGAAGTGTCTGTAGATGACATTTCTTTTGAATAGAAGGCTGAGAATTTCTGAATAAATTAAATCTGTTTTCCCAAGACACTCGTAAAAAAATTAATCATAAAAATTAAATACGGTATTATTAATACCGCATTATTATCATTGCTACTTTAATTCAAGAGTTTGTAAAGACATGTTACGTTGTTTATTTTTTCACTAAATAAATGTTATAAAATATTACAGATATCAAATTTTGTACAATTTTAATGATAAACAATTAGGTCAAATATTTGCTACCTATAGAAGATATTACAGCCACCCAAAAAAATATTTAATTGTAAAATTGTTAGTGAATCTCCTTATGACAAAAACCTTATGAAATCAAGATAAATATTGTGAATATTACAAATACCCAAAAAAACACTTACATGGTGAAAGATATGTAAAGTATTTACATGCATTACTATATTAAGGTATTATTGTAAATAATAAAATAAAATGCAGTACACTACATTACACTATTACGTATTTGGTATAAGTAATAACCAGAAGGTTATTCAAAATATGTATTAACATACAACAAATTTTCAATCACTAATACTGTACGTAAATAAATAGTTCTTGCAGTAGTGTATGTACTACGTAATGCATTAATAAACACTTATTAAAACTACAGTAGCTAATGAGAAAAAAGATACATAGACATTAAAAAAAAAACAATTAATTATGTATTTTACTCCATCAGATATATATATATATATATATATATATATATATAATACGTTAAATTACGTCACACACTGCATTCAATAAGCCACGAGCATTTGACATCAATATATTCCGAGAAAACTACTGTGTGCAGGAATGCAATGCAGCTGCAGTCTTTGTTTAAAATAACAAAATATTATTTAGTATTCTTCGAGATGCTCAACTATTAGCATGTATGTTAATATTTATAATATTAGCAAATACACATGATATTATTAAATTACATAATTAATTAAAATAAATAAGTTTAAATGTATATCAAACTGTAATTATTAATTGTGTAATAAATAAAAAGTTATTTTTTTAAAAAGGAAAACTACGTTGTGTTCACACATAACTTATGTGTGAAGTTACGTATATATATATATATATATATATATATATATATTGATACTTTAAATAAAACGCGATTGATTGCCGTTTTAGTAACTGAAAAACGTTTTTTTAATTCAACTTTGTAGTTTGCGTAGCATAATACTCGTAATATGAATGGACTATCGTCGCTATCATACCAACAGTTAATTATAGTACATTATCATATTCAAAACAAACAAAAATTCAAGTGATAAGTAAATAAAGGAGTAAAACCTATATTACTGAACGATGACAAAACTTTAAACTTTTAGCTTAGTTTTTAAAATTGTTTTTCCGATAGGCATCGCGGTTAAGCTCCAAACGGTTAAACCGCTCACCGGTAGTCGGGAGTTGACTGTTTATATAATTTTACAAATTTTATTTTTTATATTTAATTATATTTTTTAAATTCGTATTCCAATATATTTATATGTACAATCTATTAAACAGTTTTTTCATAATAACCTTTTCATAGAGTCTAGTATTTTCTGAATCCTGATATCTAGCGCCATCTGACGGAATATACAAGGAAAAAAGCAGGTTTCAATTTTTCTTGATTAGAAAAGCGTAAAACAAGTGATTGAAGCTTTCATCATCTGACTAAAGACGAAAATAATTTATTTTTTTACAAAGCCACCTTGCTATCAGAAAAGAATAAAAACGGTAGTTTTATTTTGCGTGATGATAAATATGCAATAAATGAATAGTGAAAGTAGCTTTTACGTAAAGAAAAATGCATAAAAAACGGTATTACAGCCACCAACCATATTTAATGTGATTTAGTGAACGAAAAGTCGCGACCTTTCATAAAATGTTATACAGTTACCGTGTATACATTCATTTGTCGTTTTCTTGAGGTTGTTTTTTCACACTTGTTTTTTTGGAGGAGATTCAGATGGGAATTTTGATAAAATGAAGCAAGAAGATTTTTCATTACTATTAAAAAAAAGTTTACTATAAATTACAATAACAGCATTATCAGTAAATGTAAAATATGTCGAGTCAACATACGAGGGGAACGAATACGAACAAATGTGAACAAAGACTTTCGAATCTTTGATGGTAAAATAAGTTTGACGAACAGTAATATCAAAATTTCAACACACCAGGTTGGTCTAGTGGTGAACGCGTCTTCGTATATTAGCTGAGTTCGAAGTCGAGAGTTCCAACGTTCAAATCCTAGTAAAGGAATTACTTTTATACGGATTTGAATATTAGATCGCGGTTACCGGTGTTCTTTGGTGGTGTTAGGTTTCAATTAACCACATCTCTCAGAAATGGTCGACCTGAGACTGTAAAACACTACACTTCACTTACACTCGTACATATCATTCTCATTCATCCTCTGAAGTAATAGCTGACGGTGATTCCCGGAGGCTAAACAGGAAACAAATCAACATTTCAGTTATTACATTTGTGGAAAATCATATTGTATACAAAACCTATGCTTGTCTACAACTAAAGCCCGTTATTCTCTACATTATTTCATTAAAAAATTTAACCAGTAAGAAGAGTTTCGTTGATCATAAGATTTGGAAAAAACAAGATTTTTACTACCTGGTCAATATAGTTTTTAAACTCCTTAAATGCACAACAACAGATAAACATAAGTAATAACAGCTTAAAAAATATACATGTGGTAAATTAAAATAGCTCACCGGGATGGTCTAGTAGTTAAATAGACCATATCGTCGAAAATCAGTTGTTCAGCAGTTGGTTTTCGAAATCGAAGGGATTACGAGGTTCAAATTTCTAGTAAAAGTTAGTTGCTTTTATACGGATTTGAATGCTTGATAATGGATATCGGTGCTCTTTGGTTGTTGAAGTTCAATTAAACACAAGTCACAGGTATAGTCGGCCTGTCCCCGACTGGACGACTACAGGACCGGGCAAGACAGGGGGCGGCAGTCAACTGCCACGACACTCCGACACAACTGTGCATTGCTTATGAGCAATGAGACAAGAGGCTGAGACAAGAGGTGTTCGGGGTGTTTAAGAAGGACTAAAAAAAAAGGTATGGTCGGCCTGAGGCTGTACAAGACTCCACCTCATTTATATGTAGTACGTATTATCCTAATCTCATTGGGCCGAGGGGGGTTGTTTATTTTTCATTAGTTGAACAGTTACAACGTATACATAAGAAAAAACAAATCAAAAAACCTCAAAAAATTAAAAATAACATATATTACAAAATTAAGTATAACATTTAGATCTTGAAATTCGAATTTTAATATAAAAAAATGTACAATTATAAGAAACTGTTTACCGAAGATTTTTCAAAAAGAGAAAATTACTGATCCATTGACAACTAAAGTAATTAAATCCTCAGATTTAGAAAATTGGAAGTAACACATTTGTTAAAATCTGTCATGTAACTCCAAAAAAATGAATCATTTCAGCCTTGTAAATTCATTGTCACTACTCCAATACTGTACTAAACGTTTAGTGCCAAATAATTTGGATGGAAATTTAATCTTTTTTTGAGTAATATTTAGTAATCGTCTAAATTTCTTGACTATTAATAATTTTATATATATATATATATGAATATTTAATGTAGCACTGTATACTTACAAAAATCCTATGATATTTTATTTTGAAATTGTCTAGTATAACAATATATATTAAGTATTACTCTATGTAGCCCAAAGTTAAACTCTACATATCCATATAGGTTCAAAATTGGCTTATATAAAGCCGATTAGACTCATCTCAGCGTTGAAATCGTCTTCCAGACAATAAGTATATACTTTTCACTGCCAAAAAATCAATTTTTTTTCTTTTTGCTTTTGTGTAATTCTTTCACGTTAATCGTCAATCCAGATGAATCCTAAATACTTGATATCCTCAGACTGAGAAAAAACCCTTTGTTATTTAGCATTACAAAGAAATACTTTTTAATTTTAAAAAATGTAATAAGTTCAATTTGTTTTTACTAATCATAATCCTCAATTTCTTCAATCATTCTTGTAAAGTTAAAATTAATCAATTACAATGATCCTTAATAACTTCCTTAAAGGATATTATTTAAGGTGATCCTTAAATAATATGAAAGTAATGCTAGTTCCTCATTCACAACCAGAGTAGCCGTATATCAGTAAAAGTTGCCAACATACTATGCTGAATGGTTGGTAAATCTCTTTAACACACAGAACATACGTATGATCTAAAACATCTGACTTCTGGAAACCTCGCTGTTTTTCAGGTACAATCTCAAAATACCAATTTCATTAAATAAATCTTATTAATTGCAGTTTAAGAAGAGATCTACTGAGATATTTTTGGTGTTTTTTAATTAGAAAAATGTAAATATTAGCATAAGTTCAAGTATTTTATCTTTGGATAACTTTCTGATCTAGTGCTTCATTGAGGTTTTAACTCGTGAAATAGCAATAACTAGTCTGGATCCGGTCCAATAGCAACATTTTGAAACAGAAAATCAGTTTTCTCATTACCTTCAACCCCTTAGTCAGTATACAACTCAGGTGACTGAGTTTTATTAAAACTCAGTCACCTGAGTTGTGTGATAAAGGATAGAAATTACATTAATTTTGAAATACTGAAAACAACACTATAGTTAGTATAAGATTTACGATTTAATAAGCAAAGATAAAAAATCATATAAACTGAATTATACTAATAAAAGAACAGCATAAAAGGTACTGGCCTAAAACCGTGAGTGTAAATAAAATTTAAAAACTCAAAATAAAGAAAATCAGACGCAAAGTTAAGTTTATTCATGTAAATTTGTTACGGAAGTCGATAAATTTGTCATCTAAAAACTTCAAATTAAAAAACAGATACAATGAAAAAGTATGCTTTAACTGAACGAAGACTACATATTAAGATAAAAATAACTTAAAATATTCGTTTAGTGCTTTAAAATAAGAGTTGGCCAATTAATTTTCAAGAGTCTATTCAAAACAATCTAGTTATAAGCTAATATCTTGCCTATAATTAATCTACAATAAAAATACGATTTAATGAGTTACCAGTTTGATACAATAAATTAAAATAAATAATATATTTTTATAAAACAATGTTTAAGGCAAAATTATATTATTATTATTATTACTAATTTGAATACCGAGAAAAAGACTAGAAGATATAAGTTAAAATGTTCTAAAATGATATCTTGGGTGGAGAACATTAACAATTTTAATTATTATTTTTTATTTATTTTATAAAAATTAAATTTTCTGCGAAATTAATGACTATATCTTGTGTAGTGCAGTATAGGAGGGAAAGGGATATGTATTATTCTCCTAACCTGTATAATTCAAAAGACCACCCAAATGGTTAAATAAAAAATACAGCTTCATCTATATTCTAAATTACTTTTATTTTTTTTCAAAGGAAAAATATATTAATTATTCATTTTAAATTATAAAAACATAAATGATTTTATTATTTAATACATTTTTAATATTTTTGCTGAATTAAATAAACGTTGAATAAATACAAAAACAAAACTAGTATACCATTTTAACAATAATCTATTTATGCAGCAATTCATGGTCCAGAACCAATTCATTCCAGAATAAATCTATATTGACTACTCTTACTGCATTAGCTTATTTAAATTCCACTCTAGTTCAAGAACATCTGTTTATAAAAGTAGGAAAGCTTCCACAGACTCACCAGTAATAAATTCTCCACTTTTTTGTAAAATTTTAAAATAAATAAAGTGAATTGAAATGCTTTTTTGCTAAAAAAAAAAAAAACATAAGTAATTTTGATTTACAACTTGTAAGGGGTTAAATTTTTAAACTTTTTAAAAAGGAATAAGAAGATCAGTGATGAAAAACTGAAACCTGATGGAAACGTTAAGTTAATAAGTTAATAAAGAAAGCAATTTTATCCACTCTCATTAGTAAGTGATTAAAACGCCCCCAAAACAAACCGTTTTTTTCAAAACTAATCGCACTAATGAAGTGTGTCCAAAACATTTACATCAAAAATATTCGCAATAAAGTGTTTAACATTTTTTCATAAAACCACTTGTTCATTCATCCAGGATTTTTAATTTAAAACACCCTACAAAGTTTGAAGGAGGATTGAATTTCATAATTATCATTAAAAATGGAAAGCTGGAATTTTTAGAGAAAATATTTTTAAATCCTAAATTGGTAAAACTAGGTAAAAATAAATTATCTAACTACTGCAACTACAACTCGTTGAGTATAAAATTAAAATTCGCATAGTTTTTAATTATGCTAAGTTTTTATTTTCTTCAAAAAATTTATTTTGAGATTCCCTTTTAAAGTATTTTTAAAAGAAGTAAAATCTGGCTTTATATATCATGTTTATATTCAACAGCACTGGAAATATTTAATAAAATCTCATCATGTTAAGTCTAAACTGTAACATGAGATAGCTATTGCAAGAATCACGCTTAAAATATCGGATTTAATGAACTACACAAATTTTATATTGATTCGTAAGTATAAAGAATATATTTTTTTTTATTTCACACTATTTTCAAAAATTAAAATTCTCTGTAACTTTATTTTTAAGCGAAATGGAAAAGTAAGTTAAATAAAAACCAACTATGGAAGGACTCTACATTGTAGTCGACCTTTACTTGTCTAAATGATTTGGCGTGGAATTTACCACTGTGCCCTTCATAATCCCAGCTTCATGAAGAGAAAATATTGGAATATATTTGTACCGTGTAAAAAATGACATAACTTACCGGAATTTTAACCTGAAATCTTTACTTGAAATATGGAGATTTCAACACTTCTCCAAGGAAACAGATGTCAACTTATTTGTTTATTTTATTTATAAGAGTTAATAAGATTAATTTATTCATAAGATGAGGAAGAAGAAATCCCATATGATTTCTGATGGTGAGATTCTACCGTAAGTGCTTAATGATTGGGCATATCTATTACAAAGTTATACGATTAATACTTGCGATACGAATTTTAAATTTGATCAGACTTTTTTCCAAATTGGCATAACCAATATTGCTCACAGGATAAATATAACTGTTTGATACATTATTCATAAATATTCAACAATTTTTTTGAAATCAATATACAAAGTTTATTTATTTATTTACTTTTATAACAAACGGAATATTTTAACTATTTTTTTTTTCTGTTCAGGACCAATTTTCAAATATTCCTATAAAAATTTGATAATGATGAAATTTACATTTTATTCTATATAAACCTCTTCACATTAATAATCTTCATAATTACTGATGTTTGAAAAATTTCTTGTTTTACTAATATGGAAAGTATGAAATATAAACTTTATTATTAATAAAAATAATTCAGCCAATTTACACAAAAATACTAATTTATAATTTATACATATCTAATTAATCAAAAATGACAATAACTCTGAAACTATATTATTTGTAACGGAAATAAACAATTAAACGAAGCATATCGTCAAAGTAATATAAAAATAATTTTTAGCCATGAAAATTGGCAAATCTAGTTCAGAATTGTAGAAAAGAATAATGCACAGATACAGCGGAACATTATGAAAGATAGTAAAACAATCTCATCAGGTAAAACAGAATGGAATAAGTTAGAAGGTGCGAGAATGGAGAGTGCACATTGTCTAAAACCAGTAGGTAACAGATGAAAAAGTATTAAATACAGATAATTTTTCTTTAGAACAGAGAAGATAATACGACGAAGAGGAAAAACAATATTATCAAAAAGTCATTAGTTCATGGCAAAAATGCATTATCTGCCTAGTATAACTTGCAGTTTTACACGAGGAGGACATATCCCATCCTCTAAAATATATTGAGAAACGTCGCATCAAAAAAGAGAAAGCCAATCAAAGAGGTTGGGTAGTGAAATAAGAGGTGGTTAAATTAACAGGAACGTCTTGGAATGTAAATACTGTATACTAAAACCTATCTATGGAAAGATGACTGCCTGCGTATACGTACTAAAACTTAGGTTTATTTCTTTATCTTAACCTGGTGTTGCCGAATGGTGTAAGGCGACAGTCGGCCGCGTGCAGGTTTATTTTTTTACCAATTGCTATTATACATAATAATTATCATAGAACGTCAATAATTTAAGAATTTCTTATAGAAAAATAATTAAAATTAATAGAAAATACAACATATATATAATAATTTACTTTTATGTAAAAGGCACTTAAAACTACATACAAAATATAAACCTCTACAATAGAAGAGAAAATAAAGTATTAAAAAAACAAAAAAGGGTGATTAGAATTATCATTCAAAGAGAAAACCAAGATTTGTTTTGTAGAATATGGAATGAAATCCAGTAACTTACAAGTACTTATTAAAGTTCCTTGTACGGTATAGTACAATTTTATTTGATAGGTTGTTGAAAACACTTATTAACGATAATAAAATATCTTTTATTACGTAAACTAATAGAAAGTCAGGAAACTTCTCTATTAGTCCTTTTCTGTAAATATGGCTAGATAAACACGTCGCCCTTATAAACAATTTATTATTGTAATAAATTTTTTTACGACATTCACTTCAATAAATACTACAAATACTGCTCAAATTTGAAATAGAACAAAGAAATTTATGCAATAGGCTCTGTAATAGAAATCCACTACATTCATCACAGCCCATTTTCTCGGTTTTCGTATTCGCTAAGATACTGTTGAATTGTTCCGAAAAACTGTACCTTACGCGCAAACATAATGTAGGATGAAAATGGGTGAAGAAAATGTAGAATACGGTTAAAGTTTTTAGATCGTATTTCGATTCCAAATTTTTAAGTAAACAGCATGCATAACTTCTTTTTAATGAAGAAAATATGACTAAATATACGAAAATCTGACGGTCTATAAAATCTGGAAGATCATAGAAGACTCCTGCGATAATATAGCTCCCATTCATGCTCATTTTGATAAATTTAAATACTGAAGCGTCTGAAATAATGAATGTATGGTCTTAAGAATATTATTGGAAAACATTAATGGTTGTAGTTTGGAATGGATGATTGATAATAATCATTAATGTCAATCAATCCTTAATGGTTGACAACAATCTGTTACGATTAGGATATCAATTTACAACTAATGGTTGTATTTGAAAAAAATTATTTAATTGATTAACGATTCACTATGATTTGGTTTTGGAAATAATTAATTCTCAATGTATTTTAACAGTATATTATCAGAAATACTATCGAATTCAGTAAACTTCTTTTTTAAAACACAATTTTAAAATACAAATAAATTAATTTTTTCAAACTGTGTTTTGATAAAAAAATGTTGTATACTCATTGTGATGAGTTATATGAGATGATAAAATCTTAAAAATAAAAACCTAATTGAAAGAAAGTCAATTTTGTGCTCTTTTTCTAATAATCGGCTGGATAGGATATTTGAATAAAATTAATATAAATTCTCAAACATAAAATCAATGGAGATTTACTTTTATATATCTTATAATGACTTTAATCTAAAAGTTCAACTCGAAATTTATAGCGTTTCTAACCAGATAATTACTATTATTATTATTATTATTTTATTATTATATGACTTTCTACAAGGTGTACACTGTTGTTTCCTTTCTAATCAGTCACAAAGACAAGACCTTTCTTTTTCCTGTTTAGTCTCCAATAATTACCGTTCAGATAATACTTCAGAGGATGAATGAGGATTATATGTATAAGTGTAAATGAAGTGTAGTCTTGTACAGTCTCGATTCCTGAGATGTGTGATTAATTGAAACCCAACCACCAAAGAACACCGGCATCCACAATCCAGTATTGAAATCCGTGTAAAAATAACTGACTTTACTAGGACCTGAACGCTGGAACTCTCGACTTGTAAATCAGCTGATTTGCGAAGACGCGTTCACCATTAGACCAACCCAGTGAGTTACAAAGGCAAGACCTAGAAATGAGAGATACTGTATCATATACCAAAATGCAATTTATATTAGTAACATTATTTTGGTCACGCAGATCATCGTGGGACATCTTCAAAGCAGTTTCAGAAAACAAGTTGTAGTTTCAGACAACGCCAAGTAATGGATATAATCTACTTCCTTACAAGTAGGTAAGTGTTAAACTTATGATTTATAGACCTCCGGTACAGCAACTGACTCTAAAGATGCACAACATGATCTCATTCATTTAGAAATTTAAATTCCACACTGCCGGCAACATTTCACAAAATCATTGCGCAGCAGTATTACCCACACTAAATATATGTATTACAATCAGGTAATGCTTTAGTTCTGTATCGCGCAGCAGTATTTACACCCGCATATTGCTGTATGACAACGCATTTACACAAGAGAGAGTCTTATCAGAATGTACTAGTTTGACATAATGAAAACAACAGACGAAGATAAGTAAAACCGCTTCTGACTTTAACATTTGTTTTGATGCTTTATCAGAATAAAATAATAAGTATATATATATATGGTTATTATTATTATTATTATTGACGCTTTTTATTATTATTATTATTATTATTATTATAATACTGACGCTTAAAAACCATCAATACATCCTTAAGTAAAGTTAATATAGTTAATTAATTGTGAAATTAAGTTTAGATAATTACTTATCAAAAAATTAACTCGCAAAAAAAGTTTTCAAAAAATCACTCCTTCCCAAAAGATTCAAATATGCGAATTTCAGTCAAAGGTGATTTTCACTAATTCTATTGTAATTTAATAGTTAATTAACGATATTAAATATTTATGAATGCTAAAGCCTTAATTTGTAAAATATTTCAAAAGAAGTGGAAAAGTTATTGAATATCAGTTATTGCTCAAGTATAAAAATCTAAAACTAGAAATGTGACTATTAAAAACCCTACAAAATATCACAATGAACCAACAAAAGTGACAATAACCGGTTGCTTGAAGGGAGGACGGTCAAAGAAAGCGTCTTAACAAACACTAAAACAGTGAGGCTATTGCAGTAAAGTAGAGCCGTTGGCAGTATGATCCAAGACAGGTGCACAAGACCGTCAACACGCAAGTAATTACCGGCCTTAATCAACATATCGGTCATACTGGAGAGCAGCTAAGAAGATATTACTAAAATTTCTAGTGACATGCATCTTACACGGTAGCAGCAAAAGATTTCCATAAAATATTGCCCGTTTAAACGCTCATTTATATTCTTCAGTCTCTATTACCGAAGAAAGTTGATAACAGCACTCTAAGACTTTGTTAAGGAGGTCGAGGAACAGATACATAGATCTTCGTGTATAGAATGTTGATCTAAAGCTGAGATGTGTAACCTTTTGAACCAGAATGCTGGCATCATACAGTAATGGTTCGATGGATTCTTTACTATGTCTATCTCGCCGTTAACGATCCAATATTACCTTAACGATTCTTTATCCGATAAACTGCAAGGTCAGAAGGCAAAACCCTCTGCCTCAGAATTTTCCCATACTTAAACCTTGAAAAAGAAGCGCAAAATAAAATTCACATCATTAATCATCTACTGAGATCATTCGTGAGTTCACTTCTTTCTACAGAGATGGAATTTCAACTCCATTTCAGGAACCACTTCTCTCTGAATACTCCTAGACATATTTCTTTTCGCAAAGTATTCACGAAGGTACAACTGCCTTTCATACAAATATATATAATGAAAATTACAGTTAGTTTTATTAATATTATTTTAGTATGATATTAAAAATAAAATTTATATTCTGCTATATGATTTTTAACTTTAAATTTATTGTTTATATAAATGACTCCCCAGGATGTAACTAACACAGTGAGTCTTGGACATTTGGGAATACGGAAAGAAGGAGTCTTGAAGCCTTTGAATTATGGTGCTTCCAAAGAATGTTGAAGATATCGTGGATAAAGAAAGCAAGCAACGAAGACGTTTTGAGAACACGAGAAAGAGAAGAAATGGATCACATGAGGAAGAGAAGAAATAACTGGATTGAACATATATATTAGGCACGACCGCTTGTTGCTAAATATCGTGGAAGATTCTTCGGAGAGTACGAATTGTAGAGGAAGACCTCGGCTGGAATATTCTGGTCAAACGATTGAAGATCTTGGTTGTCAGTCGTGTAAACAACTTAAAAGATTAGCACTAGATCGAGAACTCTGGAGAACTGCTGCAAACCAACTTGCAGGTTATTAACTAAAGAAGAGCTAAAATAATAGTCCGTTTTTATTATCTAAATAAAGATTTTTAATTACAATGCAAATGAATAAAAACACAAAAGTAATAATTACAGCAGCAAAAAAAATCCTAGTAATTTTACTTAATTTTAAATTCATCTACTTAGTAAAAAAAAAATGATTAGTAACACGTAAATAAACTTATTTTAAACAACGCTGTTAAACAGAAAGTTCGTGTGTTAGTTCCTCCTTTTTTATGTTAGAAAAAACTAAAGTAGAAATTTCTTTATGTGGTTGCATGTAGTTGTTTAATAGAGAAAAAAGAGAAGATAATATTACACAACCTGTGCGGTCATTGTAAAACTAAATAGGATACCAACGAGAATATAAGTACATAAAAAAATGAGAGAGAAAATAGTATCAGTTCTATTTAATTCACTTCGTACATGTTAACTTTAGAAGACCAATTTAAATATATATTATCGTATTTAAAAGGCGATAAAAGACGATTTCTTGTTCTCCTTAGTTCTGTATTAAACAAATAAAAAGACTTTAAATAAACTATTATTTAAATGCCTTTTTGTTACTATTAATAATACCTTCAATCTCAAAAATAAATTATTCGTTTAAAATAAAATTAAAAAAGCTATTCATTTGAATTTTGAAAATTTCAAAACTTATGTCATCTGATTTAATTTTATTTACAAATTTATTCTAGTAAAAAACACGTAACAATGATTTTAATTAAAATTAATTAAATTTAATCTTTAGAATAGATTACTGTAATTAGTTTAAATAAATATTCGTTATTTTAAAGAACAGATAATTCCCTTACCTTTCAGTACGGTAATTGAGAGTTTCTTGTAAAACTAAAATGTAAATATGTAACTAATTTAAAGCGTTTAAGTCAACTAAATTTATGTAATATTCATACTGTTTGTCGCTTACTAGATATACAAGTTTCGAAAGAATTACAAAATTATTTCCAAGAATAACTAGCATCCAATGTCAAACTGAATGAGATAAGTGAGGAGCGAAGTAGTTTGAGTTATACTTTTTCACTAAATCTGTAGTGGGATATTTAAAAGAATATAATATTTAATAAATTAAAAGTCGTACGTAATTATAAGTTTCGGTTTTTCTTTTCAACTATAAAAAGGTATAAAGATGTTACATATCACGTAGTGTTTAAAATCACTAATAATGTTGATCAAAAGAGCTTGTAAATAAATAAATATTAATGTAGTTAATCTAACACTTTATGTTTGTGACATATATATATATATTAATAAAATAATAACAGTAATATCTGCAATGAAAAAAAACTGTAACTTATTAACAGAAAACTAGCAAAAAAGGAATACATTTCTTTAACAATATTACTATGCATAAAGATTGCAGCGAAATTATGACAAACTCTTTTTTTTAAATTGTTTTTTACGTAGTAGCCTGTGTCAGACTTAGGTTTCTTTAATTTTTAAATACTCTTTAAATATTTATATTTTGTTATCGTTTAAATACTGACGCTTTAATGTATTTAATAGGATTTTTAAATTTGAATATTTTCGGCTTTGGTCGGATTCATTCGGATATTTACAATACATTCGGCTAAATAAACTGGAAATATGAGAAGATGAAATACTTTCCGGGAATCTTCTTTTCAACCTAGTTCAATACTACATCCAGACATTTTCAGAAAACATGCAAGCATTCAGGATGGCTTCTTTTTCAGAAAAATTAAAATGAAAGCTTAGTAATACTCCGATGTAATCGTTTTTATTTAAAACATTCCCAGTCTAGACAAAGCTCCAGGTCTTCTAATACGCGGGGAGTATTATGCTGGATAGAACAGGTTGCCACTCCAAACGAGTACAGCGTAGTTTACTGCTTTACTATTTTATTTTAACATATGTTGCAATTAGATTACGATCCAACAATCCAGTTCTTTTTTCCAGTTACAATTAATTTGCCTCAGTCTTGTTTTTTCTTAAAAACTTTTAAAAATACTTTCATTTAAAAATTTATCCACTAATCTTTATTCAAAGTTTGTTATATGCATCATTTTGATGTTCTTTTTTACTTTTAACTTTCTTGTTATCTAATTTTTGCTCCCATTATAATAAAAAAAACGTCTGCCTAATATAAATTTATATTTGTTACTAGCACAGTTTTATGAATCAAACCTCTAGTGCTTGGATTAATTTGCTTTTTAAGACTTTCATATTTCGGCTACTTTTTGTAATTTTATTGTCTCAATAAGGGACTTATTTAACATTTAATATATATTAGGTTATTTGAATTTATATAACATTTAATTTAACTCCTCCTAATAGCATACTTCCTGTTTTAGTTTTTCCTTAAAACCCCTATTTTATTCTAATGTATTTTTATAATACGTAATAGTTTTTAAGTAACTATAGCTCACCTTATTTAAAGGTGAGTGTTATAAACATTTTACTTGGTTCATAGCTACTTATGTTTAATTAAAAGGTCTTAAGTACTACCATGGGAGCTCTGAATGTTGTGTGTTTGGATTTGGCACCACTCTTTGAAAGATCACTGCTGTTCTTAATGTGCTCTAAGGATGCAGGATTTAAATTGTGTTATAAATTTACAATGTTGGTTTTACGTTTCTTTCTGTATATATATACTGCGTCATTTTTTTTTGTTTGTAAATAAGATAAATAGTAATGAAGCGGAAATCAACCCGATGAACGAGCCTCATACATACGTAATCAAATACCTACAATTTGAAACGTTTACACTCAATTTTACATTATAATATGAAAATTTTAAGGATTTGATTAATTCAGAATATACAAATACTAAGAGAAAAAATACAACTAAAATTATACATATACTCTTCAAAAACATCATGAACAATAAAGTTCCTTCAAATTGTATTTCAAATAGCAGTACCAGATTCGAAGGCAAAGTATTCATAGCTCCTAGCGGCAGTCTTTGAAGGCGATTGATTCTGAAAGATAGCTAGCCAAGTTTCTAAAACACACATCTTTAAGTAAATGGAACTGTAATAAATTAAAACGCGTTGATATTTTGTAAATTCGGTAAGTCATAAATACAAAATTAAAATGTGTTTTTTGTTCTCTAAATAATATTTCAATATTTCTTGTCACGCATTCACAGATTCCACCACCAAAATGAACAATTAAAAAAAAATTATAATTTTATTTAATACGTATTCAGAAATTATTAAATATACTAATCTTTAAAAAAATTTTCTTCAAATCCTTTACACTATGATCCTTTTCTCTATACAAAAGTTAAAATCAATAAGGTAAAACTATATGTAATCTATCTTTCCACTTTAGAACATTTCTTCACTCTATAACATTCTTGGTTACCTGTTCTTGAAAAACTACAAATAACCAATTTTTCTGTTTATTTAAATCATATATAAGACACAATAATTTTAAACATTTTTTTCATTCCATATTATTAATGTTTTTACGGCATTATTATTATTATTATTATCGTAGTAAAACATATAAGAGTAAAATTATATACTTAATTTTTAACCAAAGTTATGAACAAATTTACATGAATTATATATAATTAATTCGAATAAATTTGAAAATGTATAATTCAAATATTAAATCCAGTGTGCAGGTGGTCAACAAACATACAGATAAATTTTAAAACGCACTATAGTCTGTATTAAATGGATATAATGATAATATATCACTCATTATTCCGACAACTGTAGAGCTTATAATGTTAATTATAGTTGAGTTGATAACCTAAATGATGTGTAATAATAATTAAAATGGATAAATCTTTAATGAGTTTTCAATTTATTTGTATTGCTGATAGAAACCAATTGTTGGTTCACATTTGTGCATTTCATTTTATAAAATCAACATATCCTTAAAAATGCATCGCTAAAGTTCATTTCGTTAAAAATCAGCAGATCAACAGAAAAAAACTTATACTGATTTAAAAATATAATGCAAGAAACTAGTAAAAAAATTATAAACCGCGATATTAAGATTATTTAAATTTATATATAAGTTAGCGCGATTTATGTTTTGGCTAACAAATGTGTAAATAAATTCAGAAAATGTTATAAACTCAACGTTAAAATCTAAATGTAATTCATTTAAAAGTAAAAAAAAGGGGAAAAAAGTTAAAAGAGAAGTTGCTTTTTAATTAAGACCTGGAAACAAACTGGTTAATTAAGAGTTAGACTTGTCTGCGTGAATTACTTAAATAAATAAAACACAACAGTTTTTGAAAAAAAAAAATGAAAATAATATTTGGAGTCTAAATGAAAATTAACCTATCAGTAATACTGAATTGAGCCTACAAATTAGCATTTTTTGTAGGCTATATTTATGCAGTAATCGCATACAATGATAAAAGAAAAAATTTATTACATTCCCGTATTCTTAAAAAAGGACTTATTTTTGTCTAAAATCATTTAACAATTGGTAGTTTTTTCTTAAATAAATTAATTTATTTGAATATCAATAATTCAAAATTACAACCGAATTGTATTTACAAGTTTCCTTTATTGTGAATTTCCTTAAAAAACTTTCTTAAAAAATATTTAAGCTGTTTTTCCCAGTAGAAAATAATAATTTTAAAAAATTGCCGACGTATTTCTGTAGGGCATCAATATAAAATTAATTTAACCGGAAATTTTTTCACTGTTAAAGTAAAATAATAATTTATATTATTATCAAACTTGAATTTTTATCAATTTTATTATTATTTAATTTATATTATTATCAAAATTGTAGGGACGATATATTTTTTGTTCATACACGTCAACATAATCAATTTCAAAATATGAATATAAATTGTATTAAAGTACAACTTAATGACAATGTAATTTAATTTCCAGGATAAAGGAAAAATCTAAATAGTAGAAATCAGCTTATGTTTTGAAATAATAATTATTACAAGAGTGCCATTCCTATTACGATTTTGCAGTATATATTTTCCAGTATTGAGGAAAAATGATTGAAAAATGCCGTTAACCGAACTTCAACAACTAAATTAATGCAGTCATGGGCGCTCCAAATGAAAGGAAAAGTAATAATATGTTTAATTAAATCTAAACCAGGGACCTGCAACTTCATCGATTATATCAGCGTTACATCATCTCCTATATTCCTTTAGTTGTAATCACACATAATTATTAGTCATCATTTTTTCCGTAGAATACACGTATTAATAAAAATAATATTTTGTAAAATTAAAAAAAAAAATGTTTAAATGATTAATGTAATTATAAATATAAAAATATTTTCATTAAAAATCTGTTTATCACGCTGAGTGGCATAAATACTACAAGCTAAATCGGTTTAGTTATGATAGCATTAAAAAACAAATGGCATTTATACAAAAGACGTTAACATAAATGAAAATAGGAAACAACAAATAGTAAAGGCTATTACTTTTATATGGATTTGAATACAACATCGTGGATACCGGTGTTCTTTAGCGATTGGGTTTCAATTAACCACACATCTCAGAAATGGTCGAACTGTGACTGTAGAAGACTACACGACTACTCTTTATTTACACTCATACATATCATCCTCATTCATCCTCTGAAGTAATACCTGAATACCTGAATGGTAATTCCCGGAGGCTTAACAGGAAAAAGAAAGAATGGAAACAACGGCCTCCGTGGCGCGAGTAGTAGCGTCTCGGCCTTTCATCCGGAGGTCCTGGGTTCAAATCTCGGTCAAGCACGGCATTTTTCATACGCTATATTCCCATATCCCACGCGCACAAGTTTCAAGCTTATGTAGCGATATAATCAAGCAAAAAAATAAAAAATAAAAATGAAACATAATTGTAATTTCGA
Organism: Lycorma delicatula; assembly: GCF_047948215.1. Lineage (NCBI taxonomy): Eukaryota > Metazoa > Arthropoda > Insecta > Hemiptera > Fulgoridae > Lycorma > Lycorma delicatula. Next base: position 200,546,158 of record NC_134456.1, read on the forward strand.
AAAATGAATCATGTTTCATTTATTTTTTTTATATTTATTTTACATTACTATAAAGATAAAATACATACAAATTTCCATAAGAAATCGGTAATACAAGTACCATATATTACATATTTCTGTATTTTTATTAATAACAATCGTATTACAATCACGATGCTTTAATAGCTTGCAGTTTAGTCATACGTACTGCAATTTACTTTTTAAATAACAAATAAATCTCTGTCTATTTAACAGACTTTAATTCGAAACAGGTTAACTAATATTAAAAAAAAAAAAAAACAATTATTAACTGCTTAAAGGAAGTACCAGTAAAAGTGTAATTTGAAAGTCAAATAAAAAAATTTGGAGAAAAAAATAGATTCTCGAATTACAAACGTACCTGAAGAGATCGATTTATCAAACTAGATTCATTCGGTAAACAAGCATCAGTAAGATGACGAGAAAATTAATTAAATTAATTAAGAAGATCGCTTTAAATATTTATGAAATGAAGATATTTAACTTCAGTTAAATACAAAAATAAATTGAACTAAAACTGTAAGTCAAATTCAACTTACTGAGGATTTTTTATTCTTCCCTCTACTCCTCCAGGTCGGATCAAACTGGTAGGTTTGGCACCTGAAGGAGTGTCTGGTTACTCTAATGAGACTTTCCATTTACCGACTGTACATCCTGTATGGTAGGTCGGATCACCGGTCAGCTCTTTTGAGGAATCTTTTGTGTGCCTTTTTGACGTCGTGTCCGGACAATTCTGCCAAACACGGCGCCAGGTCTTTTCTCTTAGTGTTCAGCCTACTATCCCGTGGAGTCCCCAGAAGTTCATTGGTACTGTCACACCTAGGCATGCAGCCCTCGCCTCTGGGGCTGTCCTTCCTACCCTATGCTAATAGCCCAGGCGCCGCTCCTCTTGATGCTTGCTTTTTAGCACTTCCTTAGCGTATGCATCTCTTCTCCACCATTTATCTTCACTATCTAACATGAAGTCCACCAGTGGTCTGGTGTACACTGAGCAATTCCAGCCCTATTCCGCAGTGTGTCCCATCGTCGACATCTGAAGACTATGTGTTTTACAGAATCTTCCTCCTCACAAAACATACATGTCGATGACTCTCGTTTACCAATTTTATGTTGGTAATCCTGAAAATTACCGTGTCCTATTAAAATCTGTGCTGTATAATAGTTCACATCCGCAAATTTCCTTCTGTTCCACGCTTCTAAATCATGTATGTTCCTCTTGGTCCACTGTGCCATTTTGTTCTTCACCTGTTCTTCCATTCGGTGATCAATCTTAATCTGGCATCTTGCTTACTCAGGATTTGTGCTACGTCTACCCTTTCATTCACTTGCAGCTCGATTGGCGAGACCTAGGCAAGAACGCATAATGTTTCGTACAAAACAGTCCGGTAGGCAGAAACTACTCCTATCAGTGCTCTTCTGTGCACACTATCCACTTATGACAGGTTCCTTTTGACTAGTAAGGCTTCCCCACACACTGCTGCTGCTTATAAAATGGAGGAGGTCACCGTTGATACTACTAGCTTTCTTTTAGATCCATTGGAGCGCTTTTTGACGTTAATATTATTTACGTGCTTTAACCGTTATTTCTGCCTTCTTACAGCTATTGATGATGTGATCAGTAAATTTTCCACTTTTATCTAAAAAAACTCCTAAATATTTTAAGGAGTTGGTTTCATGAATTGGTTCCCCATTTACCACTAAATTTAACGGTTGGATTTTTCGTTTGCCAGTCATGATAATGTATCTACATTTCGTGGGTGCAATATTTAGTTCTCGTGCACTCATTCAATTGTTAATCATAGCCAATGAGCGATTGTCTCTGTCCTGAATTTATTCTTCACTTCTTCCACGCACCAAGATCGATAGATCGTCCGCACAAGCAATCGTCTCCACCCCTTCAGGCAAGTGTAGCGCCAGAACCCCGTCGTAAGCTAATATCCACAATAATGTCCCTAATACGGAGCCTTGTTGTACACCTCCGTGTATTCTGAATCTTACTTTCTCTTCTTGTGCGTTTACATAGCACCATCTGTCTGTTAAATATTCTTTACTTCGCCTGAGTACGTATGGACTTATTTCTTTTTCTGCCATAGCGATCATGATGACCTTCCAAGGGATAGACCCAAGCGCATTCTTCACATCAAGGGTGATGGAAAGGGGAATTCCTCTGGTTCACCAGGTCCCAGAGCTCACTTCGTCTGCCCATGCAGTAACTCTGGCAATGACCTGGATCGTTGATCGATTCTTTCAAAAGCCAAATTGATTCTGGTTTATCCCGGCTCCATTGTTCAATTCGTCCACTAGCCTATTCGCCAACAATCTTTTAACTAAATTCTCCGTAGTATTGATCAGGCTTAAAGGTCTGTACTCTATGTTGTCAATCTAATGGTTGTGCTTTGACAGGAACACCACTCTCTCCAGTACCCTGGGAACTCTTTATTCTCTATATCATAACTGGTCACATCAACCATCTCCCAAGGCATTTTGTTAACTAGTCCTTTCAGCAATGCTGCGGGGTCCGCAGGAAAAATCCGGGACCGCCGGGTCCCGGATTTTTCTTATCACATTGATATGCTGCTGCCGTTGTTATTTCTTATAAGGTGAACCTTCTTGCTTCACAGTCAATCGACTCTTCCATCACTTCCTCTGCACACGGAAACAGCACTGGCACTTGTGTCTCAACTTGTTTGATAGTATAGGTAGCCTCCTTCCAAAGCGCTTTGAGACTATCTTGTAGGCTTGACCCCAAGCGTCATTATCCAATTCTTGACACAACAGTCTCAAATATTCCATTTTTGATTTTTTTATCTCCTTGTTGAGTGTCCTCCTACATTCTACAAACCTTAAGGGTGCTACTCCGTAAGCCTCACCACCAGTACGCCTGAGTCTTTGTTTTTTCTTCTATTTGACTGTAGAAGTTGCCTCAAATTGGGTATTTCCTGAGACCACCGATATATTTTATGTTTTCTTACGTGTCGGCTTAAAACCCTACCCACCCATTTCTTGCTGAATTATATTTCGTAGTGTTTCAGGAGTGAGATTTACCACTCCGGCTAGTCTATCCGCTACCCGTCCGACTATTTCTTTAACCTGATTGGCCGTAGGTCATTTCCCTTAGGATTAAATATATTTGAGAATTAAATATATTTATACAGCATTCGTGTAGATTCTCATTCGACAGTTAAACTATTAATGCATAATAACAGATTATTCCAATGAATATGATAATAGTTTTTCAGAAAAATTATTAATACAGGTTTGTGTGAGGTCTGAAATCTGATACTACATTTTTAGCTGTTATCCGTCGACGACGCACCTGCTGAAACACTTTTAAAGATAGAATTAATTACACGAGAGAAATTCAGTGCCTGTAATCATCTCCTCCCCCGCATCAACTCCATTATCATTCTCTTCAAAATGACACATATGATGTACGATTATACGTAGTAGGCAGGAAAGTCGTGTCGGTTATGATATAATATAATCCTTCTTACGAGTACACTACAGTCATATCAAGAAGTATTTTATATTATATGAAGTTACAGCGTGCCTATACATTGACACTGCCTTCAGGATATCACGACAAGAGAGAGGTAATTTACTGATGATTTGGTGGAAGGAAAGGTAAGGGATGAGCAGTACAGGTTGAATAATATAACAGACCTCTTCAGATATTCCAGACCCCAAGCACTTCCGGAGTAGATAAAAAATACGGAGCAGAAGCCTTCTCAACGATGAGAGTGCCGGTTCGTGATGCTCCATTTCAAATGAATTCATCACCAGCATATATTAAATGTACATTCTTGATAAAATTATCAACATAAATCACAAAATTATATAATATTACGCCGTAAAGCGTTCATTATTTTCTGACGTTGTATCTTTAAAATAGTAAGTGAAAATAATTCAGGATTTTTTTTTTTAAATAACAGCATCATTCAAATAGTAAATTATATAGATTTGAAAAATAAAACTAATTTTCAATAATAATCCAACATAACTCTAATAGAAATTGGATTAAAAAAGGCAAACAAAAAGATACATTTGCAGTTATGGAGGGGATTGCTGTAGTACGTAATTTGTAAATATAACAATTTTTTTTATTACTAGCAGTTTTATGAACAACAGATCTCGCTCATGTTTCACTCAATTTTACAAAATTATTTCTACAACGAATCAAATTTATTATAATGAAAATTAAAACGAAGTATAAAAAAAGGTTAAATATAAGATCAATCGTAATTTATTATGGAAAGTTTAACCAGTGCCGGAATAATCTTACCATAGTAACAGTATTGTATCCACGGTTTCCAGTGACACCGGGTATCACTAAATTATGACTATTGAAAAGAAACATTTAACACATCCTTCCTTTGTTTGAATTTTTTTTTAAATTGTTTTCTATTAGCGTTTTTGAACTACAGTTTATACAACAAATTTAATATTTACAAAATGAAATAAACAAAGGCTATGGCGGGACGGGTGAGCGAGGTTTGTTGTACTATAGATGACATCATCCGATTGCTGATACGAGTAACATGAGACATTTGTGTATAAAATGTAAACTTATTAAGAATCTTGTTATAGTTTAATTGTAAAATAGTGCATGCCGCGTAAAATTAATCTGTTTATACTCGTCTGTATTTTGGTTTTCGTACGTTGAGTGCACTATCTTGCGTATAATATTTTTGTAGTATATTTTTTTGCATACTTTTAGTATTATCTGAACAATAATGGAGTGCTTTACGTCAAAAATTAAGAGAGGGAACACTCTCTATAGCCAAATTATCTGGAAAGTTAATCAGTTTATGGAAAGAGAAGCCCAACAGTTCCAAGAACAGACAGTTCCAAGAACAGACATTTCCAAGCGTACTATTTAATATTCTTGTAAAATAGTGAATAGAGAAAACTACTGCTGCATGTAGGGTTTCGGCCAGGACTGTTTAAGCTATTAGAAAATAAAATAATGGGATGTCGGAGGGTGAATGCTTGTTTCATACCCCCAAAAAATATATAAACTCGAAAACAGAATTACTAAATTAGACTGTTTCCAGAAATGTTTAATCAGGAGAATTGTTTACGATTATTTGCAATAAAAAGTGCTTCCTACAGCTAAACTTATTTACAGTAAATTGAAAGAGACTATTAGTTTTTAGGGTAGTGCATGGAGTAACAGGAGAATTTTGAAATCTTTATGTTTTTGATGGAGACAAACAAAAAAATAAAAAAAGATATTCTCATCAAAAATGATGAAATACGAGTACAAAGAATACGTTATTTAAAACGTATTAAATGTTACAGGGAAGAAAATAGTTCCATTGTTTACGTAGACGAAGCGTACATTTTATTTTCTCATATTTTAAACAATACGTAGTCGAACAATTCTGATAGGAGCATTTCCCCGTCCAATATCAAAAGGAGACCAAGCAATTATCGTGCATGGTGGCGGCGAGATGGGGTTCATAAACAACGCTGTGCTGATATGGAAAAGTAGCACGTCAAGTGGGGATTATCACGACACCATGAACTCCGAAAATTTCATGAAATGGGTGGAAAACACAGTCCAAATCTACTTCCGCGATCGGTTGTACTATTTGATAATGCTGCGTACCGTAACAATTAATACGACAAGGCTCTTACATAAAATTCAAGAAATCAGAAATGGTATCTTGGTTATAGGAGAAGCAAATACCGTTTCATCCTAAAATGCTTAGACCATAGCTTTACAAACTAATTAAGCTGCTCAACCAAGGCGTAAGACGCAAATTTTTTTGATCCCCTTCTGGAAGTTCACGGTCACACAGCCATTTTTCTGCCACCGTGCGACCCAGGTCTACACCCCATCGAAATGAAATGGGCAAACGTAAAAGGATATGTGGGTCTAAAAAACGTTCAAGTTAAATTCCGCGATTACATTATGTGAGGAGAAAATTTCTAATATAAAAGAGAAAGTCTGGTCACCCGTAAGTGAGAATGTAAAAAAACTAGATGATAAATATTTGGAGAAAGAACATTTAGTTGATGATGTTGAACAATTTATTATTATTAATTTACGAGAAAGTAGTGATGAAATATAAGAAAGGACAAAAATAAAATACATATAAATTAATATGAGCAGGTAACTCATGTTTTTGCATGACTAGTATCACTAAATACAGCAGTTAACGAGGGGAAAACGTTCAGCTCACGTATTGTACGGAACGTAGATTTAAAATATTAAGTAGTAAAATTTTCCGAAAATTGAAGTATTTTCCGTTTTACACGTTTTATTTTTCTTAAAAGGATAGTGTTCTTTTGAATATAACGCATTTTTTCTAAAATAATGTATTGTTTACAAACTACGATAGCAGTTATAACTATGAGTTTCAGAATATTTTCTGTTTGTTCTTGTATAATTCCTTAACATTAATTCGGATGTTTCAATTTAAATGCGATTTTTTTATCAAATTATTTGTGCTTATTTTAATTTAAAACAGTTTTTTTTTAGATACTGATATTCAACTTTCATAACATTTAAATATTTGTAATTTCCTCTATAGATATTTCCGGTTCACTGTGAGAAATGCCATGATTATTATTTTAATAAGATAGTTTATTAATTTTTTTTAAAGAAAATAAAGGCAACACAGGCAAAAGCATTTTATGAATATGTTTAGCTTTCCTGAAAATATTGTTTAGTTTATATTATGGGAATGTAACGTGGGCTTTTTCAGTTTTTATATTTACACTAGTTTAGAACATTAAATATAAAAACAACTTGATACTAAAAATTGCCAACTACCACCAGGTGATAAGGTCCTTTATCACATCGTGTTATGAATACCCATCAAGCTGATATAATTAAATGTTATACGATCTGTTTTACATCTGTCTTATTATTATTGAGGTTATTACAATACTTTCAGGAAACAGTTAACTGTTTTAGGAAACAGATAGTGACAAGTATAAGTAGTTCTCAATCATACGAAAAGAGTAAACAGGTTATTCGTATTGTGGATTTCATTAAACGACCAAATTACGCAGTATATAAAGTTGACTGCCCATAAAACAGTTTAAAAAAGTAAATACATATATAAATTTGATTTAAAAGTAAATGGAAACCGGTTATTAGCATGTTTTCGGTTAATAGCTTGAGAATAAAAAATCTGTACATCGGATGGATTCACCTCTTGATAATAATGCATATAGACCTACAATCAATTCTCACGTTAACAGCTAAAATTAATCCAGCACACTAAAATTATAATAATAAATAAATAAAACGATCACAATAATAAATCTTAATTAAAATTTTTGGCAAGATAAACTTTAAATAGACTAATTATTCTAATGCAAGGTATTCGTTTGTATAAACGATTTATGTTTCTAAGATTTTATTCGATTCACATTTTTACACCACACCACACCGATCATTGATATGTTTACAGATAAAAATTCAACAGATGAATTACTACTGTAATATCAAGTAATAATTGACAATAATTCACGAAGTATCCACAATCGCAAGATGTAGAGACTCAGGTTATTACCGAAAAGTGATACTCGATACTAAAGTAGATATTGAACAAACCTTGTAGAAGTGTATACGTAGTGAACACGTAGAAGTGTATATAATCAATTACCCCAATTTACCTTAGTGTTTATAATCAATTACCTTTCCATCTTTACAATTTGTAAAAAGGGGTTCAAATTATAACTATATCATACATTTATGATCATTCCATTGTAAGCGAGGATCCATATCATTGATAAAACGTACTTACAATAAAAGGATGATAAACAATGTGATATAAGTAATATACGCAGACAAGAATTGAGGTACAGTACTTTTTCTTCCTGTTTAGCTTCCGGGAATCTCCGTCAGGTATTAGTTCAGAGGATGAATGAGGATGATATGTATGAGAGTAAATGAAGTGTGGTCTTGTACAGTCTTAGATCGACCACTTCTGAGATGTGTGGTTAATTGAAGCTCAACCACCAAAGAACACCGGTATCCACGATCTAGTATTCAAATCCGTATAAAAATGATTGCCTTTACTAAGATTTGAAGCTGGAACTTTCGACTTCGAAATCAGCTGATTTTCAAAGACGCGTTCACCGTTAGATCAACCCGGTTTTGATGTACAGTACTAATCTCATTTAATATCCCAAGAAGATGTGAACTTAAAATGGAAAACCGTAAACCATTTTTATATTTACAAACAAATAAATAGAACCGTAATTTATCGTTCTAATAATCTTAAAAGAGAATTAGGCTTTATTCGTAAATATATCCCTAACGTTTGAAATTTATTCATAGAATAATGACTTGTTTATGCCGTCTTACTATTAAGGTTTTACGGATTAGATTATATTGCATTAGTGCTATTATTCTTAAAAAGGTGTAATTTATATTTTAAATTGTATTACATTAATTAATATTTTTAACAGAATCTTTAATCGTATACTTTTATTTTTGAAAGAAGAGAATATATGGAAAAAATAAATATTTAGTTTTAAGCATATCTTTTTTCCAGAAAGAATGAAAAAAAAAACACGAATAAAAAAATAATAATGTAAATACGATATTAACCAGCTCATTCCTTTTTCTTTTCTGATTCAAATCCAGGTTCGCTATAATTGCTGAATATGTAGAAAATAATAAGAGGTGTAAAAAAATAATCTAGTAAATGGGACCGTTCTTATATTGTTAATTAAATATTCAAATAGTCGGGGTATAATAAAATGAAGTCGTAGAAAATGGAGAGAAACTGTTGTATTAATATTTCGAGTAGCCATACGGGATTTAAAGTTCATTTTGTACCCTGTCGTAACTGACCGTCGGGTCACTAGCGGATTGCAGCTCGTTTTATACACGTGCACATTTGCCGATTCAGGAATTTAGAATGTGTGACAGTAGGTCAGCTTACCGCTTACTGGTCGCCTGTAAAGTTAGAAATGCTAATATTTTATTAAATTCTGAATTATTAGTTCCGATTATTAAATCTTTAATTAATTTTAAACAAAGTGCTGTTGAATATGAAAATTAAGTTACTACTACTTAGTTATATTTGTAATTACTGGAAAACTGGCCAAACTAATTTCACTAATCTGATTCTTAAGTATCCTTTTTTAACATCGCTTTTTTATTTTACCTAACAACTTTAGAGCTATCCAAGGATACTTTGAACGTTATAAACATTCCGACAGAAAAAAAATTATGATAAAGCAAAGATAAAACAGGCTACATTAAAAACAACTATATACACCTATATTAAAAATAATTGTAAAATACCTGAACACTAAATTACATCCACTTATATATAATAGGTAGCCAATTAAATGGGCTTATTTTTAAACATATTAACAATTTTTATTTTTGTGCTGAATAAGGAAGATTTACTGCAAATTGGCATTTTAGATAATAGCATATAACTATGTCTGAAAACATTTTAGTTTTGAACCCTATATCCTGAAGACTATCACCATTTCAATTCATACATTTTTCAGTTGAGTTTCTTTAAGTTTTCCATCACATTCTGTAACATATACACAGGAATTACAACAAATTTGTGACGAATTATTTTTCTGAGTTCTTTCGTGTAGGATAGGCTACATGATTGAATCCGGAACTTCTCAAATAGCCCCACTGTGAAATCCGACGGCCTTGACGGTTAAACAATATCGCCCTGTCCGGAGATTGCGTATATGATTGGATATACGCAATCTCTGAAAATATTGACTCGTTTGTCAGTTTTCCAATAAATATATTTCTCAAGTAACAATTTGTTTTATAGCAAACGAAAGCAAAACAATTAATTCATTATCTCGATTAGTATTTATTTATTTGGAAATTACGAAAAAACTACCCAACCGTTTTTATGAAACACAGAATTAACTTATCTTGATCCACATTGAAAACTTACATTTATTTTAGATTAAAATAAATCTGATGTGGACACCACATTACTTCCTTGTACGCCTATTAAATTACATATATTTTTTATTACATATTTTTATCTTTTTTTTTTTTTGTTATTATTTAATTATTATTTATTGAAAGCCTTTTTTTACAATAAGAAGTTAATAAATAAAATATATTTAAATTTAAAAAAAAGGTAAAAAAAGGAAATGAAGTCGGATTCTCCTCGATGTGCCTTCCTCTTTGTAAGATCCAAATATTTCGTTAATTAAAATTTTATTGGGCTATAACTCTGGAACCAAGAAAATAAGTACCACTTGTGATATATCGTTAAAAATCTCTCAATGAGGGTTTACTACTGCAGTTAATAAAAAGTCTAAAATCCAAATTGTTTTGGATTTTGAGCTTTTTTGGACACTTTTGGTCCAGTCAATTACAATCAAAAGAGAAAGTGCACAACTAAATGTTACAACAGTCCTAAATCCTAAATTTCAATATTCTACGGCTAATCGTCTTTGAGTTTTGCGAGATACATACATACGTACGTACGGACAGACGACACGCCGAAACTAATCAAAATGGATTCAGGAATGGTCGAAATGGATATTTCAGTTGAAATCTGAAAACCGAAATTTTTCGCGATTACAATTCTTCCTTGTACTTTCTACAATGAAGTAATAAACAGAGCGCCGCCCTCCTTTTATCAAGAAATAAATTTTGGCAATACTAGCTCAGGTAACACTTAAAAGTTTAAGAAAGATCCCAGTGACAAAAATTAAGCCTAAAACATTCATAAGTTTTTTAAAATAAATATGTATGTGTATAATTTTTGTTTAATTATGACTAATATCCCGGCTCCCTTCATACGGAAAATTAATTTGTAATTGCTTGCTAATAATATTGTATAGAATTCGACTTAAAGAGAAAAAATTAAAGAATGCAAACTATCTAACAAATATTAAAGAAATAGTTTATATTACTTTAAAAAAAAATGTTTTGAAAACGTTTTTGTGATTTACATGTTAATATGCATTTAAAAAGATAATTTCAAAGAAAAAATAATAATTTACAAAAAATGTTAAACATTTATTTTTATAATTTCAAGTAAAGAGAAAAACTTTAATAATGAAATTTATATAAACAAAACTTTAACAATTTACACGTTTTTAATCTCAGTCTGATGCTTTAGTTTTACTTTCCTAGATGGAATTATTTTTTTTTATCTTACTTTTATAATTTAAATGCCATCTAATAGATTAAATGGAACAGAATGGAATAGAATCACAAATATTGTTTTTGGACTTAAAAGGTTTTATTTCTCTTTGAGAAGGAGAAACTTTTTCTGGTGATTTACTCGGTAAGAATAAATTTTAGAATAATATTTCAGCAGACAAGCAAGTAAAGATTGAAACATTTCTTTTCAGATACCTTACTGGAAAATAAGCTTAAAAAACTGGATATCAAACGAACTGGAGTAATCTAGGTAATTTAAAATCACCGTAGACTATATAACAAAGATAAAAATGTATTTAAAAAAAGCTTGCGCAGTTCTGCGCAAAAAGACAGACTTTTTGTTTCAGACGCCCTTACTATTTCCCAGTCAGAAACGCTCTGATTTTCAGAGTACAACGCACTAAATACGTTCGATTAAGCAGTAGACCTTACACACAAATATCAAGTTTCAACTCACTCATCACTGTGACTCACTGCATAAGTGCGTATGAAAAATAGACCACTACAGAGATAACATAACCTCAAATATTTTCGATCTTAAATTGAGCTTAAATTAAGAACGGCTCAACTTATCTTCATCGAATTGTCACATGCATAACTTTCCATGTACTCTACTGGAACATATCTAAATTTCAATGAATTAGATTTAGTAGTTCTGGAGATTTTACAGCCACAAAATTTTATATATAGACCTATAAATATATAAAGAAACCCGATGTTAAATAAATGGTGTTTTGGTACTTCTCATACCTCAAAACTTAATGAAAATTCACCCTGCCTACTTTCACCATAAAACCGAAAGTAATAGGCGTAGTCTATTAGTTATTATTATTATTTTTTGAACATTATTATTATTATCTTTGAAAATTCGGTAAAAACTTCGTGAACGACGTTAATACACAAAATCTTAAATTTTTTTAACAAATTTAAAAGAAAATTGTCTGATTTTTATTTTATTTTATTTTAAGCCTTAAAATATTGAGTGTTATAATTCAAATAATATTTTTGAAAACAATATTCGAAAGAAAAAACGTAAATGAAAAACTTATGTCATTTTTATAAACAGTAACACTATCAATTATTAGATTGTAATGTGTTAAAGAATTGTGTTTAAACAGCCTGCCCTTAGTTTAAGGTAGATATATCCTCGCTTTTAACAATTTTTCTATTAAACTTATCGTACCAGTCTGTAGAATCTAAAATAAAAATCATGCACCAATAAAAAAAGAGAAAAAATATACTTGCATATACTAAAAAGAACTGCTGAACCAACCACATATCAGTTTATTCTTTCCCCCGTAATTATAGGTCTACCCCAATTACTGTTACCCAATTTTTTTATGATGTGAAGTTAATTAAATAAAATAATTAATAGTCGTAGTTACATTTAAAAATAATTAAAGCTAAAGAATAAAAATGAGTAAGGTCAGTGGAGATTAGTTATTATCTTTGTACATAATAAATATTTTGACATCTATATGAAATACAAGTATACAACATAATCGCTGTTGTTATGAATACTTTAGTGGACAAGACTGTACACATGCTCATGCACAGCTCAGTAAACAGAGGCGTGACAATATTTGAATAGCACTTGTGTGATGTGGAAGAGTTCATATATATATATGTATGTGTGTGTTTTGTGTGTGAACGCACGCGCACACATATTTATGTGTGTATGTCCATAAATGTATCTGTAAATATCGTAAATATGCTAATAGTTTATTGGATTCAAAACAAAAAATTAAAAGGTATTGCAAACACTACAGACGTTTTCCTATCAAACAATATTTAACTTATTCAGAATTAAACGACTACGCACATTCTCAACCGATATCATTCTTATAAAACTACATAGAAATCACTTTCTTTTAACTAGAAAATTCAGTCATTAGAAAATATTTTTCTATTCCAAATAATTTTTCTACTTTAAACAAATAAAAAAACGAGGAAAAAATTAAATGACCAATTTAAAAATCATTGCACAACTGCTTAAAATAATTAATATAAATAATTAATTTAACTGAAAAGATAACATTTTTCTACACGAAACAGATAAGCGTATTAAAAATAATGTGAAACTATCAATTTTTATATGTTATTTACGACCAAAACTTCTTAAAAATCATAATAATGTGAGCATATTTATATAAATTAACATGGTAGTTTGCAGACTCTAAAGAATCGTTATACTTAATGGTTATAGTTGTTTTAGAATAGACAGGAAGGCTAAAATAGGATATTTTGTTAGACATCTGTTTCAATTTTATACCAAGTAATTTCTTTACGGATGTCAGTTGTTTTTATTATTATTCCGGTTATAACACAAAAAAAATAATAATCAGTTCATGAATGTTTATTGTTTGTTCGTACCACATGTGCATGTTGCTTATAATTACTATCAGCATTTCTGGTGATCCATTTTAATGTATAAACGAGCGCGTGCTTGTACATGTATTTGTGTGTAAAGTTACATTCATTTCGACTAACCTAAGGGTATATTTGACTGAACTGAATTATCAGACAATGTTTCTTGCAAATAACAAACAGGATGTTAGATGTTACTAATCCACAATCAAGAGAGATAGTCCGGATCTGTCAGTTCGTTCTAATGCCAATAACACAAACACATTTGAAATTATGTCCGTTAATCAATTGTATTTGTATCTCACAAATGTCTCTTGACGCATCATTGAATTTTAACATCATTAAGTCTAGATCCTTTTCTATGTTAAATAAAAAAATCGTTTTTAATGTTATACAAAATAAAAATTTCTAAGATTAATAAACAATAATTTTTTTTGAAAAAGAATCTTAATAAAGATAATTATATAAATTAAATTTAATATAGTAAATAACAAAACATAGAATAACAGTAATTTAAAATACTTTTAAGTGAATAAGTAAAAAATAATTAAAAAAGTAATTTCAATGCAGTACTGAAAATTTTATTATAAACTGACCCATGTAATAAATGAATAATTATTATATAAGATTTAAATATTAATTTTACTAAAAAAAAAGAAAAATTTTCATAGTAAACACTTTATCACTTTTCAGTGACGTAAATATTAATTACAAAATCATTAGGATATTATTTAGTACTTTCAAAACCTTACAATTTATTTCCTAGGTCCCCAAAAATCGTATAGGTTTTCCCCTTCTTTCAAAAAAGATATTTATTCTTATAACTATTTTGTGAAAAGAAACTTAAAACAAAGTTTCACTTTCGACTAATCAACCGGACAACAAGTCTATATTTACAGGAGAAGGCACTTTTCTGGTTACTTGAAAAACTCTAACTCACACGTACAAACGTCGCATGGCCTCCAAGGTAGCATCAGCATTTGCCTCGGTGTCGACAGAGTCGGTGCTGATGATTACGGAGCAGCCACCTCTTCAGCAGCTGGCAGTGGCTCTAGTGTTGGGCCACCGGGGAGTTCCCAAGGGGGTCATACATGAACCCCTGTTCCAAGATTGGCAAACTAGGTGGGATGCCTCTACCAAGGGCAGGTGGACGCACCGCCTTATCGCGGGTATAAAGCCGCGGGCCGGTCGGAGATTTGGTGAGCTGAACTACTGACTCACGCAATTCCTGACCGGCCATGGGATCTTCCGCGCATACCTGAGTGTAGGAGGAGGGTGAATGATCCCTACTGCTCTTACTGCGGCGACCAGGATACCCCAGATCACGTGGCGTTCTAGTCCCCGTAGTGGGATGAATTCCGCCTAGCTTGCTCGGCGATTACGGGACCGTTCAGCGTGGAGAACATCTTCGCCACCATGTTACGGAGCCCCAAGAGTTTTGATACCATTGCAAGGTTTATGGCGAGGGTTTTTTAGGAGAAGGATTGGGAAGCTCTGGGATGAAGGATAGTCCTCTGTGGAGCTGCGTTTGCACGTGCTTGCACGAATGAGAGGTAGTGATAAGGCTCGGGGACTCTCGCACCCCCGAGCGAAAAAGACCGAGTACCGACTTGGATGCCTTACTCGGGGGTATCCCCGTCCCACGGACGATATAGCCGGGCTGGTGGATCCTACTCTGGAGGTTTGAGGCGGGCGCAAAGGGAGATCCGGCCCGGAGGAAAAGGAGGTAAAAAAAGACTCACACTTACAATTTGCAATGCACGACTGAGTAAGCCTGAATGATGATAAAGGAAGTAAATCAAACTCCTGATAATACAGGAGTTCGTAATTAATACAGTAAATTAATGTACAGATTATGTAAGTATAATCTACACTATTCAAAAAATTAATCATTAAGAAAAACTGGAAACGAGCCTAAAGAAAAACATATAATAAAAACTCGATTATGACAAATTTTGATTTTTGAATTTTTTTAAATAAGTTAATTTAATTTTTATCAGCTGAAATCACATAAGTACAGTAAAATATTATTTAAAGCAGGTTAAAGAATTAAATTAAACGTTAAAATTATGTTAATGAATTTTGGAAATCCTTAAATAACTTTTTAACAGTTAAGATAGAAAAAGTAAATTTAGCTAATGGAAGGGCAGACTTGTGAAAAAATCGTTTTACATAGCAATAAAAATAAAAAATTTTGATGTAAAATCCTTTTGCTTACAGCAGTTCTAACAAAAATTGACCGCAATTAAAACCACTAAATCAAACTAATCCTTTAAACGTTTGAATGATCGTTTTTTATTTCTCTGTTTATTTGATGCGTCTTTAAAATGCTCGAGTTGACAACCATAGGTCTCATACCAAAAAGTAAATTGTTTTATGACTTATGAACATTTGCTAAATTTAATTTTTATACGTTTAACTGTTGGATCTTTATTTGAAGGTTCCCTTACTTTATTGTTAATAAAGTTTTTATTTATATAACAGATAAGGAGGATCTAATTACATTCATAATATAAAATTCTACAGCCTTTATATAACTTCCTGTGAAAGAAAGAAAGAATTTCCTAAATAATGAAATGAGGAAAATACGATGTTTTAAATCAAAATTTAGACAAGTCAAAGTTTATTACTAACGTTTGTTATTAAATCTTATGTAATGATATAACTGTAGGCTGAACCAGAAGGGAGAAAGAACTACAAGTAAAAAAACACGCTTTTTCTCTACAGTGACCTGCTGTTGGTAGTAAGTAGATTTAGTAAAGTGGTGGTGATAGAGGCAGGTGCGAGAAAACCTGATTTCGAACCTCCTCACTTCTTTTATATCTCCCTACCTTTTTTTTAACTCGACCAAACCTCCTGCACTTCAGGGTAAAAACAACACGGCATCTTTAACTTAAATATTTTAAGGTGAAAGTCGATAGGGCTATTTACAGATCTAAATTATTCAGAACAAGGTATTCGTATCAAAGAACGAAAACAGATAAATAAAAATCAAACAAATGACCTGCTGTGAAATTTGTTAACAGTAAAACAGAAATCGCGTTTAAACGTAATTCTGTAAAGAACGAAGAATATAAAAATGAATATATTTAGTATCGTATATTTACAAGGTAACTAATTTATTATATGTATATGAAGCATAGTATTATTAAAATATTACAAATATATTAGAATGTAAAAAAAATCTTCATTACCATACATTTTATATAGTTCATCATTCAAATTAATTAAAATCAGTAAACTAATTAAATTTATAAATACTTTTTTGGGAAGTAAAAAAACCTTTTATTTTTTACCATTATTACAGGCAAATCGAAATATTAAGCTTTAAACTCATCGGTAAACTATATTATATTGATATCACTACTAACGAATTCATGTGTTAATTTCGGGCAAATAGTATTAATTTATTCAATTTTAATTTTAATTTTTTTTTAGCTATATCTAATGCGTATGCTATTAAAAATCTACATAAAAATGTATTTGACTACATTAATTCGTAGAATTGTTTGGCTATTTTATATGCTATTTTTGTATCTTATATGGAAATTCGTTGGCACTAATATATAAAAAGGCACACAGTGCTGATTGGTCGTTAGAGGTTAAGTTATTATAATATTTAAACAAGATACACTTAGATGTAGTTTTATTGAAATAGAATTTAAATGAACCTATTTTGAATAACAATGTCTCAATTAATTATCCTGTTAACTTTTATCGATTTCAGAGTATAATTTTTAAAACAAGGATCGCTTAATGAATTGACAAAATCGTTTTAAAGTGAGTGTTATTAATCCTTTAAAACTGTATGTATATTTTAGTTTATATAAACATAGTTTAAAAATACAATCAAATTACGGTTGCAAAATAGTTTACTGCAATAAATTTGAAGGGTTATTGTGTACCTGATACTTAAAATTTAACTCACGTTTCTGTAATATATCAGATATTTGAATTAAAAGTCCTCTATTAAGTCTCCATGATCTTAATTTAAATATTATAATCGATACTGGACTAACAAAATCTACTTAAGGCAATTCGATTTATGAAGGAATTTTATGGTTCAGAAATCTATTGAACAGGAATATTAATTTTTAATAAAATTGAAATACAAAACGAAGAGGAATAACTTCTGGGTTTTAGCCAAAGTATGTGAATTTTTTTCAGGTCAATAATTTTATGAATTACATTACGCATTTTAAAATTTCATGCAGCTGACATCTGAAAATCATTAAAACAAGTTCATTTTCTTTCTTCATTTTAACTACAATATAAATTTATGATTAGAAAATAATGAATTAATAAATCGGTATATCATAAACGTTATGTTGAATTTAGTATAACCGTTATTTTTATTACTTAACGTATTATTAGATTATTGTAAATTTTTTTAAGGTACGAAAACTAATCTAAAACTTACCCATTTTTAGGAAATTATATAACTCAAGCTACAACAACTAAATACTTGTTTGTAACACATTTAGCACTTACAGATAAAATTCTTGAGCAATTGTAACTTGGATAAATCTTCTTTTTGTGAAATTAGTTTATTGTGAATAACTTAAGTTCTGGGAACAACTTATTCACAGTTTCATACTCTTTCTTGCAAGCATTTTAATACTGTCACTCATTTTTACTTCACAAAAAACTAATGTTTGGTTTCTCAAATAAACTCATTAAATAATTTCACTCGTATCTATTAAAAAGAAAACCTTATCTTTTTTATATAAAGAATTTTAGTTTTGCAAATTTGCTGTTTAATCAGAAATTTCTTATTATACATTATTGTTTCAAATGGTGATGATTTTAAACTGTTTAGGACAGTTAGAACTGAAATATTTTTATCATCAGGATGATAACAATTTACAAATAAAATGAACCAAAGTGAATAAACAGTTTATTTTCAAAATGTAACGTCATGATTTTTCAAAACATCTACACATTCTAATTTTTAGTTACTGTATGTGTAGTATTCATTTTTTAAAAGAACTGATATTAGGAAAGATCTTAAAAGAACTTTTGATTTTAAATTACCTACGACTTGTTTTTTTTATTTGATTAAAAACGCTTTCTTTATTCTGAGCTTTATTTCGTTGCAAATCTGTAATATCATAAGCATTATAATTTCATTAAGTTTCTTTGTATGATCCAGACTTAAATTTTTCTTAGGTATATATTTCTTTTGTTTTTTTCATGTATATTTCATTAGAGATAATTTACAGAAAATATTCGCAAGATTTCAAATTAACCAAAATGCGATTTATATCTTAAGTCCACGCGATTTAGCCAACAAACAGATGCTTATCAAACCTTCAATAAATAACTGGTTTTTCAATAATAGTTATACATTTAAAAAAATATATTTAATTTAATTGTACGTCTTGTTTCATTTAACGGTATGAACACGTGTGTACGTTTACGGGCATGCATTCATGTGTTCATCTGACATTTATTTTTTTTTGTTATAAATGTATTTGAAT
This sequence comes from Lycorma delicatula, assembly GCF_047948215.1. NCBI lineage: Eukaryota > Metazoa > Arthropoda > Insecta > Hemiptera > Fulgoridae > Lycorma > Lycorma delicatula. The sequence goes on from NC_134456.1 coordinate 200,565,157, forward strand.
TTGCATATCTTTCGCTATTATTGGGCTTTTAAGAGTTTGATGTAACAAGTAAAGTAAATAAAAAACCATCACGTACACATAGATAATAAAATAGAAGCGCCTGTGATATAAATGAATCCAACAAGGATTGAAATAGATTTTTAAAAAAATACTTAAATTGTAACTACGGGATAGTGTGATGATGATATCTTCTAAATTTGTTCTGATTTTTATTACTAAAAAGGATTTGGTATTTTTCCAGCAATTACACCCGTCACCAATATATAAACTTGAAAAATGCTGATTTAAGCTTTCATATGAAGGAAATAAATAAATAAATGGTTGTCTACATAATATACGGACTTGAATTTAAGCATAATGACAATACTCCACAGGCCCAAGATGCTAATTAATATGTATAGAAAAGAAAAGGGAACAGTAAAAGTAATGATAACAACAATAATAATATTAACCAATATAATCAATATTAACCAATCATACTAATATCGTAAAATTTGATACCCAAAATTAATTACGTAAAGAAATATATTGCACTATTTGATTAAGCATTGATAGAAATTTTATCTGTTAAATAATAGAATATTAAAAAAAGGGATTTTAATCTAAACGCAATATTATTAAATAAATTTAAAAACAGTAATTATTTTTAATTTATATTCACGCAAAAATATTTTCATTAGAACCCACTTTTAAACATACCTACCTAAAGAAAATACCTTCAACACATAGATTAGACCAACGCACATTCATCTGAAAGATTTATTACAAAGTGAATGAAGAGGAATGCTTTGTCCAATTTAGGTTAAAAGATGGAACAGTATCTACGGTGGAAGCAATTTATTATCATTATCAGTCTTTATCATTTATTATTTTTATTATCATTTGTGGATTTTACGATAGTTGGACGTACTTGACTGAAACTAAGTTTCCAATTAATAATCTAAATCTATATGTTCAGACAAATAAAGCAGTACTAATTATAAAACGACAAACATTTTTTTCAATCAAAATTAACTTCAAAGATATAAAACTAAACGAAAAAATGAATTGTTATTACAGTATTTGTAAATTTTGTGACATGGTAATGTAAAAAAACACTAATGAAAGGTAGTAATTAATATTTCAGTTCTGCTGTTTTTAGTGGTTTTGTGACTATTATTTAAGCATATATATATATATATATATATATATACATTAATATTTATATGTAATGTACGTACATATGGTGGTCTCTATTTTTTCATACAAACTCTGTCTTTATATGAAATCACATCATACAAAAGAATGATTATATGCGTTCTTTCTATATTTTTGGTTATTCATTAATACGCGTATAACCTAAAATAGACCTTCTTTTACAAATTTTAAAATCTACTACTAAATTAACTAATTTTGTGTCCTTTAAAAAAACAAAATTACTTATAAATTTAAAATAAAAGTTCTCTCAACTCTAATCCGTAACCATAAACTCCTAACCTTATATATTTAGTCAAAACCTTATTAGTCAAAATTAAAATCTCATGAATTATCAAATTCCTATTTTTCACTGTTTTCAAATAAAATGCTGAAATACTGGTACATTTCAGGTTCTCAGTGAAAAGGATTGCAGTGAGTCGTAACATAATATTTGCAACGAACGTTTGAATTGGCAATGTTTTATTAAAGTTGTATCTGTAGTTCAGGAGCAGCTGCTACTGGCCAAACCAAATTAACTAATTTTATCTGGCTAGCGAGGTAACAACGGAAAAGAACAGCTGTGAATATCAAAAGTTAACCAAAAGTTAAACAATATTAACCAATTTCTGTATTAGTAGTTCTATAGTGTTGGTTCATTACGTACTAGTACTTCGTCATCATCTACAAACTTTAAATGCAAAGAGGTTTGATTAATGCGGTAATTTAAACGTTATATCCTTAACGTTATAGAAAAACGTTTACCGCCTGTGTTTTAAGTCCGTTATAAATAGTTACACTACCTGAAAGAAAGATTTCTTCTTCTTTGCCCTGAGGTAGATAATCCCCACGTCCGGAACACAACATCTATGTTCCACGTCCAGGGCGGCAACAGCTGTACCTTTGTACATCACATATAGCTGGCTAACGGGATTCCGAGTAAATTCCTCGGTTATGCTTTGTTAAGTTTGACCTGGTTCCAACTTCAGGTCACTAAACGGACTGGATTTTTGGCTACCTGCAGGAAATGGAATAACAAACGATTTTGGAAATGGATTCATACCACTCTTAGAGCTGGCGATGTGGCGGCCAGGGTCAATGTTATTGCAGGTGTAACGGAGACCATTCCGTTGTCCACATGCCCCCTGCGATGGCAAGCATGTAGCAATGGTGCCCATGTATGTCGGTCCATGGGAGCTCTGAAAGCTTCGGTGAGTAGGAGCCTGGAGTCAGTGCAGAGACTGCGCATCCGCTCTCTGCCAGGACATATGCCGGTTCCACCGGAGTACCGGATCGGACCTCCAAGGTTAGTAGCCCTGGAGTGGGGGTGTACCCCGGCGGCTAGCCTTGCTACAGAAGGGATCAATGTTCATGAATTTTCCTGAACAAACTAACGTGGCAGAGGGTGCACGTAAACACCCTCGTTTAGAAACCGCCGATTCGCCACAAGCGAAGAGGAAAAAAGTAAGGAGAGTGATAAGATTAGAAAAGATGCTGATAAAATCAGTAAAGATTTAAGAAAAGCTTTGTTTGGAAATAATGTTCCCAAACCAAGATTTTTGGTCATTACAAAAGAGAATGGTAACTTCCAAAAGGTAAGTCCATTCTTAATTGCTAGAGAGATTACAAATTGTGCTGGTGGTCCTGTCAAGGAAATCCGTAAGACGTTTAACGGATTACATGTCGAAACTATAAACGACATGCAAAGCCAGAAAGTCCAGGCGTTGAAGAAGATCGGTGAATTTGCGGTTACTGTCCAACCGCATAGTACACTTAATTCATCTAGAGGAGTTGTTTGCCGTGATCTTCTTAACTGTACTGAAGAAGAAATAGTGCAGGAAATGTCTAGTCAGGGAGTGACACATTGTCGCAGACTTTTTATGAGACGAAATGGTGAGATTCTTCCTTCGGCCTCTCGTGTTTTGACATTCAATAGGCCAAATCTTCCTGAAAAGGTACGAGCTGGCATCCATCGGGTTGATGTACGGGCATTTATTCCGCAGCCGATGAGTTGTTTTAGGTGTCAACGTTTCGGACACACTGCAGCTAGATGTGAAGCGCAGGAAATTTGTATATGCGGAATGAAGATACATGAGGGTGATCCATGTAAAGACCCTCCAGTCTGCATTAATTGTAAAGGGCACCATAACTGTCGATCCAGGAACTGCCCAGTATAAAAATCAGAAACAGCCATTCAGGAGGTTAAAACGCTTCAAAAAGTCAGCTACCCTGAAGCGAAGAAGATTGTAAACCTACGTACACCTAGACCATCGACTACGTACGCAGAAGCAGCTGCTGCTCCCTCCACACCTAAAATCAACGTGGAGCAGTTGCTTAATACGATGGCACCAAGTCTCGCGACAATGATAGAAAGAATCATTGATTCCAACATCGAGTCGACTCATCAGATACAACAAAGTAAACATGAGAAGGCTCATTCCCGGACTGACGTCGCCGACAGAAGACCCGTGCCAGCGCAGTTTAAAAAACCGGCAAAATCTTCGATTATAACTCCAGCAATAGACGTAATGAAGAAAAATCTTGATTTATCCGACAAAGATCTAAAGATCACCCCGACGACGAGTCATATAGCTAAGGATACTGTGACAAGAGTACAGGAAAAATCTGCGTCAACCAAAATGGAGGTGCAAGTAACTATCGAAAAAGCACCGGACACAGACGATATTAAAACTGTACCTACAGAGGCCCCAAAAGCTCAGAGAACAACTGTAGCGAGAGCATCTGTGTCAGCCGGCCCAAGCACAGCCTTAGACATTGAATCAAGTTCATCAGCCGCCGAAAGTGCATCGGTTGCAAGTTTAGACTCAATTGCAACGATGCTCACAGCACCATTGAAGCTTTCATCACCTGATGTAAGCCGGCGAACGTCATTGCCGTCAGAAAGAGAAGACGATGCCATGTCCGAAGCCTCAGACACTCTGTCGTCGGAAGTTGAGGCCGTTCGCAGAATGGAAAAACGGTGTAAAAAAGGATGGCCGAAAGGAAAGCCTAGAAAGTAATTTAATTGGATCAGAAATTATAAGAAAAAGATAAATTTTGATCTTTTTTTTGACACATGAAAATGTGAAATATTGAACCCTTTTTTATTTTTTTTTTGAAGTGTGATGGGGCTAATGACCAAAGTAGTCGATGCCCCTAAAAACCTCAAAAAAAAAAAAAAAGATTTCTTCTAATCCCAGACTAAATTATAAAATTGTGAAAAATAGAATGAATCAACCTGACTCAATTTTCTTCGTTAACTTAAAGGATTGTAAAACGGCAAAGATAAGATTACTTAAATTCAGTAGTAAAAAATAGATTTATTTTGTGAGGGAAAACTTAACCGGAAGTAAATTCACAATCAAAATATTTTCCAGCACATGTTAATGTCAATCTTACAGAAAATTACAAACCACGATAATTTATTACCCTAGCTTTTGCCCTCGACTTCGCTCACGTGTATTTTGGATTTTTACCTAAAATAAGTTAAAAAAATATTAGCTTTTTGTTAAAATTCTATCATAATATAAATGATATGTTTTATAGAGCATATTGGCAAATTTTTCTACTTAAATTTAGATTGGTCTAAATCTTAGTTCAGTGACAAGGTAACAAACAATATTTCGCATAGAAATAGATCGACAAAAATATGAAGAAAGTGAACCTGAGTCGTAGAATACCTCGTTATTTCCGAATATAATACATATGGCGATTTAGAATTTTCACACAGAATTTTGGTCCCTTTTTTTGCCATTTCACAAATTAGGTTTTTGAAAAACGGTGGACCATGTACTATTTTATTTTCGAAGAAAATTCAAAATATCAATTTTCACGACTATAACATTAACGGCTTCAAACTTTGTCCCCACTTTGCCATCACCAAACTGGATTTCTAGATACGTATTTCAGATACGTATAATTTTATTTTCAGTGGAATATCTAAATGCCAGTTTTCACGACTGCAGCACCTTCTGTTCCTGAAATAAAGAATTTTCATTAGAAATTTGTGTCCTCTCTTTTCACCCCCTTAGTGAAGAAGGTTTCAAAGATCCTTCCTTAGTGGTTGCCTACGTTATAAAACAAATTCCCTTCAAATTCGCCTACCTAGATTCAGCGCATTGAGCTCTGCATATATGAGACAGTAAGTCACTCAGTTAGGATAGTGTTTTTTATATGTATAGATTAGAAGGGAATCGGGAACAAGTTTTTACCCAGTGTAATTAAAAATGAAGCCTACACCCTTACTGCTTGTCCAGGCAGCTTATCTCAAAAGATAACAAGAAAATGGTACTGTTTATACATTCTTTGTACTTAGTTCAAATTAATTAACAACTATCTCATTCTTCTTCCTCTGCTTCTTTTCCAATTATCTTTTATTTATTTGTAACAATTCTCTTTTAAGTATTATACTTTTACACCTACAGAAAAAGGGAATAAGGAATACAAAAAAAAGGTCTAAAAAATGTGTGTATAGTGAGAAATGATCGACCCGCAAAGGAGCCGCAGAATAAGACAAAAAATCCCACTCAATGGAGGTGTATGCTTCCTAAGGCATACAACTGCTTTAAGAAGGAGTTATAAATGATAGGGATTGCATATAGCACTTTCCCGTAAACAATCCCTGGGGTAATCGGGGCATTTTTACCCAGATGAAAGCAGCACATTATTGAATAATGATTTTAAGTTAACCATTTTAAATAAACGGTGTCGGTTAAATTACTTTTCTTCTAGTATCTAAATCTTCATATGAGTTATGTACTATGAGTACAAAGAATTATAAGTACACGGCTCTTCCATCTCTTTAAAAACGAGTTTGTTCTTAAAGAACAAACTCGTCCATCCCTTTAATTCTGTGGAATATGAAGGTATATAACTTAACTATAATAAAACATTCAAAGAGAATTGTACTGAGATGGAATGATGACTTAGGTCTAATTGTATATCGCTGGATGCATCGCCTTATCGCGGATATAGAGCCGTGGGCCGGTCGGGGATTTGGTGAGCTGAACTACTAGCTCACGCAATTCCTGACCGGCTATGAGGCCATGGCCGGTCAGGAATTCCGCGCCTACCTGTGTAGTCTGAGAAGGGCGGATGGCCCCTACTGCCGTTACTGTGGCAGCCCGGATACCCTGGAACACGAGTTATTCTGGTGCCCGCAGTGGGAAGAATACCGTATAGCTTACTCGGCGATTTCCGGACCGCTCAGCGCGAAGAACATCATCATCGCACCGTGTTGCGGAGCTCCAAGAATTTTGATACCACCGCAGGATTCGTGACGAGGGTTCTTCAGGAGAATGATCGAGGGGCTCGGGAATGAGAGATAGCCCCCTGCGGAGCTGCCGTTTGCTCGTGCTTGCACAGGTGGGCGATAGCGACGAGGCACGAGGACTCTCGAACATCCGAGCAAAGAAGAGCAAGTCCCGGACGGGATGCCCACTCCGGGTGTCCCCGTTAGAGGCTTTGGCTTAAAAGCCGAGCCTCGGATCCCGGAGTGGGGACCCAAGGACAGCGTAGCCGGGCCTGGTGGATCCTACTTCTGGGGGTTTGAAGTGGGCGCAAAGTAAGATCCGACCGGCAGGCCAACCTGTCGTGCCGAATGTTAAGCCGGTAGACGGGGAGGCTCTTTAGAGTACAGAACACTCCCCTGGGCTGCGTTATACTTAACGTTAGGTGCGGCCCAGGGAAGAAGGAAAAAGAAAGTCTAGTTGTATATCAATTATTGTCTTAGAATATTTCTTTTACATTCTGAAATACCATACGAAAGGACTCACACAATGAAAAGCATGCAAGTTCTCTAGAACATATTTTTTTGAAATTTTTCTTTTTTCTGGCTAACCATTAATTTTTCTTTTTTATAAGTATAGATAACAAGAAAAAATCTTATCCTCAGTAAATTTTGTCAATCGGTCTTGAGAGTCTTTCGCACTATTAATTATGTTCTGAAATTCTCCAGCAGGTACCTGATTCAAACCCGATTACATGTTCACTAACTTTTAATTGAATTTCAATTTTCTGGAATAAATAGTCATTGGAGTTCAATTACAGACACTATCTTAGAAGTAACTGACCTGACATTATTGAGCAATGCCAATGTGGAATTGTAACTGTGCTCAGAGCCAGTCCTAAAAGAACGTGTCCTCAGGCAAACAAAAAGAAAACTAAATTTCATGTTTCACTCGTTGAGACAACAATAAGCCGTAATCTTATTTAAATATATTTTATGTTTCTAACTGTTATTATTATTATTTTATATCATTTAATTCGTATGCAAGTAAATGTTTGGAGTTAGCAAACATATGTGGAATATTTCGGTTGACACGTAGTGGTCACTCCACCGTGGAGACCAAACAGATTATTTTCATAATTTTTTAACAATATTTATTTACTAACCACATTTTTTTTTTTTAAATGATATGAAATATGAGAAATTACACATTTTAATACAATATATTCGTGGACGATTTGAATGGTTTTTTTCTTTTCTTTGTAAGAAATCACCTCATTTGCAAGAGATACTTATTATTAAGCCGATGTAACGTGTTAATAATTCACTGAAATATACGAGTATCTATCTTACACAAGTTAATAAAGCTATAATATTTATGTAAAAAAAGAAACAGTTTTACGTCAAAAATCCCCCACTAATCTACGATTCTTATAAAGTAACGGACACTGGTTTTTCAGATATAATATTTTACGAAAAATGTAAAAATTATTCGACTTGATAAGTTAAGCGCATTCGTAAATTTTCCGCAATGAAAAGAAACAACAAATAACGTAAAATACCTGTTTTACTAGAAGACTTCAGTTATATCTTTTTCTTTTTGCGTAAAATAAATCATTGCCAAAGCCTTCTTTATGTGTAAGCTATATAATATTTTATAGTCAATCTTTCTGCTTCGTACTCTTAAGCAATTAGTCAAATATAAATTAACACCATACTCGCCACGACTCCATTAATTAAGCAAATAACACTCATCATCTGAACGTATAATATTATAATATATTTTACTATAGGAATTATAATTTATATAAAGTTTATACTGGAATAAAATAATTTTTAATCTGCATTTCTATTAAATGGACTAAAATTATATTAATTTAAATTATTTTATTTTACTATTAAAAACCCGTATTATTATTATTCCGTTTATTTATTTCAGCTTTGAATAAATATTACTTCTGCAATCTAACAGAATAACAACACAGAAATTATTGTAATACGTTTAAATAAATAATATTTTTAATAAAATAATGTATTAAAAATAATTTTAATATGCGCATGTACAGAATATCTCACGAAGTTTATGCGTTTTTATTTGTTGTTAATAGATTTTGTTACCATATATTTTCCACCGTTGAAATGATTCTTGTTTTAATTTAAAATTATAATATAGTAAGTATTTTTCTACCACGATTTATTTTTAATAAAACTCAAGTTTCTGGAATTTTTCTTCATACTCAGTTATAAAAGTCAGATAAAATTAAGTTCTTACTAACATAAAACTTCTAAGAATTAAATTTTCTAAGAATTTTGTTGCAAAATGTTATTTTTTAAAACTTAACGAAGTTATTGTACATCAAATCTAAAGGCTTGTGTTTTGTGACATCAATTTTTCTATTTTATAAGTCTTTCAAAGATTACGAGATGTACAGATGGAACCTATTTTTTCAGTTTTCCCAGAAAAAAACAAATAAACCATAAAATTTACCCTTTTAATTAAGTTCCATGAATTTCAGTATGGCTGCATTTTATTCTTAGAGCGGAAATCACACACTTGAAGCAGAAATTTTTCGCAAATTATAACTAGAAAACGAAGACTTCCAAGCCCATATTTATATGAAAAGTAGATGTGCTGAGATTTATAACATATCTTGAAAGGATCATGAAATTTATTTATTTATTAATATATATTTATATATAATAAATATATTTATTAAGAATATCATATTTTTTAATATATTTATATATATTTATTTATTAATTTACTTATTTCATATCTATGAGGATATTAAAATAATTAAACAAATTAACTATTAAACAATTATTCTATTCAAAGATTTTCCCATTCACATTTATTAAAAATAATTAAATACTCTGTAATTTACAATTTAAAATTCTAAAAGAGCGAGCGAAAACCTATGAATAAACATAAAAGACTTTTTGCAGTTCTGTTCAATTACGTATTGTTAAAGTATTTAAAAGAATCTGAGCTAATAAAGCAGAATTTTTGCCGGGAATATAAGACTGGCAGAAAATTATTTTTTTACTTCCTTGTACGAAGTACAGTAAGTGGTACCTATTTTAATTGGTTCCAGAGTTATAGCCAAATGAAATTTTAATTAATGAAATATTTGGACAAATAAGGGGAAGGCACATCATCAGTTGTAATCAGAGTTTCCTTTATTTTTAACTTTTTTTTCAGTTTAAATATATTCATTTATTAATAATTATTAACCTCTGATTGTAAAAAATGTTTACAATAAATAATAATTCAATAATAATAATAAAAAAAATATGAAAAAATATCAGAAGTTATTAAAGAAATAAAACTTTATGTACTTTTCATTTAAAAAAATTGTGTATATGTATTTAATAGGCGTACAGGTAAGTCATGTGGTGTCCACATCAGATTTGGTGAAACGTCTGATTATTCGTTTTTGCTTTCATTTCTTAATGGTTTAATCATAATAATTTTAAAAACATAGTATTAGATAGATGTAAGACATACATTTACTTAAAAAGTAATAAAAGGACTTTTACTCTATCCTAATATTTCAGATAAGATTATTGAATTAATGATTGTATAAATATTTGATGTTAATAACTAATACTTTAGAAATTGTCTAACTGTCTACTTTATTAAAGAATTGGACGACCGTATCAACTTTAAAATAAAACAAGTTTAAATGAAGAGCAGCAAAAAATTTGTGTATATAATTTAATAGGCGTACCAAAAAGTAATGTAGTGTCCACATCAGATTTTCTATTTTGAAGCGTTTTACATTTCTCTAGTAAATTATAAAGTTCAATGTATATGATTAAGATAAATTAAAAAATAAAAATTTTAATTTTTACTTCAATTTAAAAATTTTAACCTACGGAGTTCATGAAGGTTGAAAATAATTTTTATTCCTAAATCTCACCAATCAATTTTAAAAATGATCAATCGATTGATTGAAACAGTAAAAAATTCAAGAAAGAAAACTGAATGTAACTCCTGCTTTTTAGAAGTATGTGAAAATAAATTATATGAAACCCCCTTCAACAATGACTGTAAATTGTTACCACTCTGACAATCCCTTGTTTGTCGAGAAAGAGTAATAACAATTTTCAGTTGATGGACTAGAATTGATGTTAAAGAATTGTGGTGTGTATATTAAATTCCATAACGTAATGGTTAAAATCAACTTGACACCATGGCATCAAAAGTCTCAAAAAGACTTCCCTATTCCTAAGAATACCAGGGTTTCTAGTCAAAGCATAATCAGAAAAATGAGGAGTGAAGTGGTTTACTGTTGCTTTTTCCCTCAGCCAAATACTCTGTTACCGATCAGCATGCCGTTCCCTCCGAAATGCTGAGGCTCAACTACACAAGTGATATCTTTATTCCGTTCACCACTGACTAGCTGGATAATGAAATCACTACTCTTAGCGAAAACAACTCTGCTAGATGTATGTACGTATGACACAGCTGTAGCATCACTGAGAAAGATAATGAAAAGCAGTAAAATAATTCAGTAATGCAATGCAATAATAACTCATTACCTTATTTGGATGAAGTAATTGTAAATGCCTTTGCTTAAAAGAGGAAAAAATGGATAAACTTTTATGTTTTAGTCTACTACTCTTTTCTAGGGATCAGGATGCTTTGAAGTTTGAAGTTTTGAAGATAAAATACTTTAAAGGTCATAAAACACGAATATGTGAAATTTCAAATGTCAATCCCACTTTAGGATACACTAGCGCCAAAATCTCTCTCCTAGGATGATTTTGAAATATTTATTAGAATCAATTGCCGAATTACACTAGCTATCAAAATTGAATGACGGATATAAAACTAAACTGAATCAACACAGACAGTCCCATTACAGTGACTAAAATAATTCTGTCTTTTTTGGACCGACATCACAAAAAAAAAAATTAGAAATAAAAATATTTTTATTTTTCGGAGAATAAATTTTATGAAAAAATACTTGTCCTGTATAATACACAACAACAAAGAAATAAAAAAATAAACCAAAAAAAAAAAATAATATAGCTCATGTAGATTAATTTGATCTAATATAATTATAAAGTTATTTAAGTTAAATATTACACTTCATAAAATGTCAGTTAAACTTCTATTAAAAACAGTTATTAAATTAAAAAATTTAAATAGCCTTAGCAAAAAAAAAAAAAATTAAAAGAATAAACAAATGTTTTTAACCTTAATTGGTGCAGGGTTATATTGATTGTTGCAATTGGTGCGTATTTTACACAATTATAAAAATATTAGTCTTCAAGATAATATATTCAATACAACTTAAGAAACTGTTCAACAGTTGTATAAAAATATTTTTATAATTTCGATAAGATGAAAGATTAGATAATACAATAACAAATTATACTATGATCTAAATATTATTCAAGTTAATTAGATCCCATACACTTCACAATTTTGTGGCAGAGTGGTAACGTCTTTGATTATAAAGTTGAAGGCTCTGAGTTCAAGATTCAATCAGGCTTTGCTTTTCTCACACTAAAATCTTCTTCCGTTATTATCGTTACTGCAATTGAATGACATATAGAAACTTTAATAATAAATAAATAAAATCCTTTTTTTTACTAAGTTACAAACACAAAGAGAGAGAGAAAGATATCGAAGAGAGTTTCTTCACCAGTTTTTCTAGTTCAAACTAGTTTGTATGCCGCAAGTGCTGTGTAGTATATATAGAACGACAGTTTTAATAGATTGAATAGTGTGAACCAAGTGCTTTGTAAGAATAATGAATCGAAAAGTTATTTACTGAACAACGTGTGCTTTTTCTTATATTCAAGGAGGAAATGTAATAACATTTCACGTTAATTTAATTTAATCAGGTTAGATAAATGATTTTAACGAAGTGATTCAATTGTTAATTTATATCATCCTGGAGGACATTAAACATCCGTAAATATAAACCATTTTAAGCTTGTAACTCATCTATAGTAAAAAATGCAAATAAACGATTAAAAAGTTTTACAGGTCTAAATCAATGCTACGAATTATGGAAAAATTCTGAAGTGTAAAGATAAGACCATGTAAATTATAGCTTCTGCCGACTTCCGTGGCGCGAGTGGTAGCGTCTCGGCCTTTCATCCGGAGGTCCCGGGTTCAAATCTCGGTCAAGGATAACATTTTCTTACACGCTACTAATAATTCACCTCATCCTGTGTAATATGTAAGGTTACTCCATGAAAAGGATACAGTGAGCAGATGTAACTGATGTGCTAAATTTGAAATATACAGGTGAGCTGTAAGTTGTATTTGAATAAAATGGGCGTGTAAACCCCGTTTATCTGGTGTTAAATTATAGAATGGGGTTTGAAACCGTGAATTTAAACTTTACTGTTTTCATATCTGGCCTGAAATGGAGCCCTAGCGTTGAAAATCCTCATCCATCCTCTGAAGTAATACCTTAACAGAAGGCAAGAATGGCGGGAGTTTCATTACTTCTCCCTACAGATCGCAGAGCCTGGACAATGTCCCTTGCTGCTGTTAATACCTTACGGTGGTTCCGGAGGCTAACGGAAAAAGAAACAAGAGTGTTGAAAATAAAATTTTAATTGTCAACAAGAAGCATCATCACATTTTTTTTTAATGTAAGAAATTTTCTTTACGTAATTCCCAAGTTCGATTGCTAATCGATCCTCTATAAAATAACGATACAGATTTTACACACGATACACATACACAGGCTATACACACGATTCTCCCTTATGGAAACCGTAAAAAAACGAATTGCACAAAAATTATTGTTTAATAAAAATTATTATTTTGATTTTTTAGTTTAACAGGAAAAGCTTACAAAAATACTGATTTAGATAAGTATGTGGATTTACAGTTTATTCTAAAACGATGTAAAAAGTGCATTCATAAATTAGGTTTACCTTTTGAATATTAAAATATTTGGTTTCGATCGAAAAAAAATTTGCAACCGGTAAATTGTTTTATTTAATAAAAGGAAATGCTTCTTTTCTGCGGAAATTTTTATTTAGCATCGTGATTTTATTCTCATATACATAACGTTTGATCGCATAAAGGTTAATGTGACCGAGAGGAAGATCATCTTCACACTGCTATCAGCACTAAAAGTCAATAAAAAATAAAAAGGTAAACGTTCTAACATGTATACATCGTTTGTCCACTTATTACTTTACTAATATGAGGCTACTTCAGCCTTTATACAAGTCTAATAGTATCAAAGCTCTTACCAGGCTTTCAACTACTCTCTTCATCCGAAGCAATCTCGTCCAATTTTATTTCGCTACTTTATCCTATCATTGTTGATATCGCCTTCTTCTATTTATATTCTTATCTTCTAGTCGCCTCTTTATGATATTCTTAGTCCATCTATTGTCTATATACTTTTTTCTAACCGGTTCACCCTCTTCCCTTTCAGTTATTATCCTTTTATTTTATCCATTACTTTGATTTCCCTTCAAATTTAGCGGTAAGTTTTCCGGTCACGTTTAAAGATATCTCGCTCTAATCTCAATAGTCGATGTTGCGTCGCAGATATCTCTTTTGTTTTTGTAAAGAACGTGTGTATATTTTCATGAGTATATTGGTTGAGTATAATCTTTATTGTACGTTAGTTACAACATAGATCGCTACAGTAAACTGAGAGTTTATACAATAAAAATAATAATAACTTTTTATTATAATATAAATAAAGCTTCAATTTATAAAAAAAAAAAGAATATAGCTTATTTGAAACAATGTAATAGCTTTAATTTTAAATCGGTTCAAAAATGATTAATAAGCGGCTTAAAATAAATGTAATTGACGTACATCTAAACAGAAAAATAAAACAAAAAATCAAGAATCTATCTTGATGAGAAAGTAGCCTATTACTTTAATTTTTATCAAATAAACAGTAAGTGCAAACTAATTTGTAAATTAAAACTTTTACTTTAGTAATCACAATATTGTACAGAAATAATTATACTGTAATAAAATTTAAAAAAATGTAAATTATACTTATCAAAATAAAATATTCATTAAGTGTGACAAGCAGATAATTTGCCATTCAAAACCGAATACAAACATAATTCAGAAAATTGCAGGAATTCTTGCATGAGAAAATTTCGTTTACCCGTGTCATCAGATTTCTAAACTGACCGCCAATATAAGTTATAATATCAAACCTTCAGAAGCGTGAGGGCATATAAATCAGATCAGGGGTTATAAAAGACTGTACAATTCAAATTACTATAGAATATTTCAGAATAACATAGCGATTTCAACTAAATAAATTTGAGAGAGAAGGAAATCCCTTTCGAATGACTTTACGCAACAAATGTAATAAACTTTACATAAGTAATCAAACAAGCCGGCCAACAGACATCAGCTTGATCTGTCAACCAGTAAATTTAAATAGGATGTAACTCAAGAAAAAAGGAATTTAAATAATACAAAAACACTTAAAAAATTCTAATAAAAGTATATGAAGTACGGTAACACATTAAATTGATTCTACAGGGTAATTACTGAAAATAAAATCTACGTTATTTCCTTTAATGATAATGCCGAAAAATAGCATAGACAAAAGAGAAATAAAATATTAAAAATTTATTTCATTTCACCATTACAATGTAATATACTCTATTGTGGGAAATTAGAAAACTGAGATTTATTTTTTCGTATCTTAACACTAGGTTTGATTACTTTACAACCGCCGTTTAGGAAACAACAGGAATTTATTGGCAGGTTCGTAGGCAGATCTACCCCTCCCCCACACAAAAAAAAAAATATTTTTAACCTTCCTAAATCCTTGCCGAGGATCTATCAGATGACAAGCCACTAAACACCACCGGGGAATATGAAATTAAAGATAATGCGGACGATCTACCCGCAAGGGACTATGAAATGAGAGAAACCACCCAAAGGAGAGTATTTTGACTCCCTAAGTAAAAGTCATCCATCTCGTCTGAAATTTCTCAGGAGAACAGAACAACTTTATGACACTGACAGCAGTATATTACGGTTGAAAGATATTACCTCGAATTCATAAGCAAAAGTTCCATCAGAAACAGGTTCTGGCTTCCCTAAAATACACCCCTACCTATTCCCAAATTCGTGTAGCTTTTAGAACTATTAAGTGGACAATAGACTGTTCAAAAGACCCTGCTAGAAAGACAGTTGCACAAATATTTTTCCAAATTTATTGTAAACTTTGCCTAATGACTAAGTAAAATAAATAGTAACACTTATGCACTCGTGATATCGTTGAAATTCAGACAAGTAGTGATGTACCCTCAGAAATAATATTTGTTTTTACAGATTTTTGCTGCACATCTAGATCACTTCAAGTATAACTTGTAGTTTTATCTATCGAAGAATGAACTGAATTAAAAATTCAGTATTGGATATAACGTACGATTACATAATAAAATCTACTGGTTGATTTCTTCCAATGGATTAGATCATCATTTTTTTTCTCAAACTGAACGCTTGACCGTCCTTTGTAACTACTTTATTGTATTTCAGAAGAGAAGAAAAAGAGAAAAGACTTTTCTCCGAAAATTTAGGCTAAGTATTTAATAACAGGATAGTGATTAAAGACTAAACCTACAGATTGTTATCGTAGAATGCAGGCCTAACTCGTGATAAAAATCGGTCGTCATCTAATTCGCTATCAACTGAACAAGATATTGTCTTAACCGATCACACGGAAACTTTCAATAATAAATACTAGACTAATCCAGTTTATTCACTCAAAAATACATGCCACTTTTTCAATGTTGTAACTTGAATTAGTGAAGTATTTATGATGACAGTACAAGTCAACAAATTTAATTATTTGTCCTTCAGTTAAAAATATACATATTTGAAAAAAATTTAAACGCTTTCTTTACGATCAAATTTATTATTTTCTGCGTCTAGTATAAATTTTTTGGATACTCAGATAATGAAAATATTACACTAGACTAGCCTAATTATCTTGCCATATTATATTAGGTATCTCAAAAACAATCTGAATAACAGTAGATTCATAAGAAGCATTAACATCTATCAAAAAGCATAATATTGAATAAAACCACTTTTCATACGAAAATTTAAGTCTAATAGCAAAGTGTAGTAAATTTCTGAATCGGTTTTATACAGCTTCATTTTTAATTTTTGCTCAAAATAGTAGTTATACCTTTATGAAAGAATAGATTTCCTGAGGCTTGGTATCGAACATCA
This sequence comes from Lycorma delicatula, assembly GCF_047948215.1. Classification (NCBI taxonomy): domain Eukaryota; kingdom Metazoa; phylum Arthropoda; class Insecta; order Hemiptera; family Fulgoridae; genus Lycorma; species Lycorma delicatula. The sequence continues at coordinate 200,581,767 of NC_134456.1, forward strand.
TCACTCTCCTCCATTTTTATTCATCTTAATTATTTTTAAAAAGTCTCATAAAATGGACTAAATAAAGTCTTTAATAATTTTATATAATAAGAGTATATTACGTGAATGAATTCTAAATCTTTATTTTAATAAGTAATTTTTTGGTGTTTGAAAATAATTTGTAGTTTTATTCTGATACAACTTCAAAACTAGTACTCAAGAAATAAAACTTAATTACATACAACACTTTCTTTCTGCACACCGTAATGATGCGCGGCATACCTTAAAAACAAATTCAACGAAGGAATGCAGTAAATCTGTTCAACATTATAATTCTTTTTCCACATAGATTCTACTATAAAGAGGCTAAAATGAAACAGCCTAATAAACAAAGATGTATAGAAAAAGAAAAAGAAATAAAATGAGAAAGGAATAGAACTACATTTGTCGGTAGTTGCAATACAACTAGGCAGTTATTACAGTAATTAGGGAACCAGGTGAGGCCTAATTATCATCACTGACTATGAGAATAGATTCCGCTACTTTTTCATCAACTATAACCTTAACGTTATGCTTTAATAATAATTCTACGTCGAAATCAGAATAATTGTTATATTTTGGTCCAGAAGATGGTATCGAACTATAATATAGGTCGACTTGAATTAGAGATCGATTGTTATAGTGCACACACATATATATATATATATATATATAATACAAAGCGCGCGCACTCACACACACACGCGCGCACGAACGCGCGAGCGCACACACAGACACAACACACTTAAAAGTATAAATAAAAAAAAGGTTATCAATTATAATAAAGACCAGGTACATCTCTACACAGAAGGGCTTTTTATCCTTGTCTCGTTGGGTCTATTTCTATTTCAGTATCTCTCATTTTCCGAAGATATATTTGACCTTCCTGCTCCATTTGAGTTATTACGTTTCCCCCCTCCTAACCTACCAACAAGTCTTTCCCTCTTACCCTTTTTCACAACTACTCATAACAAACATTCATTCCTCTGTATAATATTTACAGAACATTGTTCCTTCCTTCGATCTATACACTCTACACTCTTACCATCTCTATTATAATAATTATTATATATCTAACTTCTTTCTCTTTTTGAGACGAGGCAGGTACTCTTCATAACTAAAAAAAAGGAAGTGGGTGACATAACAATCGTTCTTTAATTCTAATCATTTCCGGTTGAATTGTAAAATAAAACGGCCACAATCATAGCCACAGATGGAATAGAAGTAAAAAAAAAACCTTAAACCTATATATAACCTACTTAATTTATCCTTGAATAAGGTTTCTTCAGTATTCCTAGTCGTTTTTATAATTCTGTAATAGTTTTAATGGTATGAGCATTAATAATAATATTTTATATATATATTGTTGTAATCTGCAAATAAAAGAGAACAATATGAAATCCACGAATATGTGCTTTCTGTGAGCTATAAGATTTGACTAGACTAGACTTTTTAAGAAATGATGAATTTCAAACAAGATTTTGATATTTTGATACTTTTTCCAGCTATGAGATCATCGATAGATACAGAAACAGTTAGGTGAACATGTAGCAGTCGAATGAATTCTAGAATACTCGGTTTGGGAAAGAAGTAAAAAAAAAAGATTAATAAAGAGATGTAGACATTGAAAGATGTCATTTAAGCTCATTTTTAGAAGAATGGGCTTTTTAGCTGTAGTGACAACATACACCTTAGCAGAGGAAACTGATATCTATTTCTAAACTTAGTATGAATAGATTAAAGAAACGAATCCAGATACGTAAAGCTACACATCTAGATTTACGTAGTTCTCAGATTTTTTGTAGTCCTTTTTCTACTTGCAGATTACAATACTATAAATATTAATATTTTAACATACTAGATAATATATATGGTATTTTCATTAATAATATATAAATATATATATATATATATATATATATATTATTAATGAAAATACCATTACAAATATTACAGAATTCTAAAAAAGAGTAAGGGTACTGAAGAAGTGTTATTCAAGGATAAATTAAATAGTATAATATGTCAGCCTCTGTGGCGTGAGTGGTAGCGTCTCGGAGATCCTGGGTTCGAATCCCGGTCAGACATGACATTTTTACACACGCTTCAAAAAATTTATCTCATTCTGAAGCAATATTTTAACAGTGGTCCCGGTGATTAAACAAAAAAATATTAATAATAAAAAATAACAAGATGTTTCTGGAATACATGATTTTCTTGTAAAATTTAACAAAAAAAATGAGAGTGAAATCCGTACTTCGATAATTAATCCTGTTTTTGAGACTATCAGCAACCAAAATTAAAAAAAAATGCAAATAACAAAACAAGGGAAAACGTTCTGCCGGAACGTTTTTATTACTTTCACCTGCAATAACATACTAGTTAAATATGCTATTGTAAAATAATTTTAAATTTGAGTAAATAGGTCAGCAAGAGTGAATATAATTACAAAAACTTTGTAATGTTAATATATAATTAAATGACTTGAATGCGTAGACTAACTTATACTGTTTATTTGAAACAACAATAGGAATAATAAAACGGTAATACTAACATTTTTTATTTATCTTAATTCAGCCATTACATACCGTAAATATACGTAGTAAAAACTTTAAATACCATAAATTAAATGCTTTATAAGAACTACGTAGGAGAGGCTAAAAACTTAATGGTTTAGTGGTATAATGTCAAATCTTATTTATTTCTAAGTCTATTTTCTTATTAATATTCACTTTGTATAAAAAAAAATTAGACTGCTTGCAGTTCAAACTTTTTTTCTTATTTTACATACATTAACAGATTGAATAAAAAAATTGCGAGTATTAATATAAGTATTATGAGGTATTATAAGGCTAATTAGAAACACTGTTTATGATACATTCTTTATCAAACGGAAGGGTTACATTTAATTCTTCATTAAAATTATGTTTCCCCTAAACAGCTGTGATGGATGTAAATCATCAGTGTACCAGAGGTAGCAGTCAGGCTTACTTTTTCGGAGAAACTGATATCTACTGCACATGTAATACTAGTGGTGAACAGCATGAACCCGGAGGTCCCGGGTTCGAATCCCGGTCAGGCATGGCATTTTCACACGCTACAAAAATTGTCATTCGTCTCATTCTCTGAAGTAATACCTAACGCTGATCCCGGAGGTTAAAAAAACAAAAAAAAAAAAACATCTTCCGCTCATAGGACTTTATTTCACTGGTCTTGTATGATGGTGCCCAGTAATACTCACAGCAACTAGAAACTACTTCACGCTTTACCTCGTAAATTTCTCACATTCTCCTTACTCTCAACCGTAAATGCGATGTTTGTAGGATTTGCTGTTATTTCATGTCATCAAACTTTATAATTAAGGTTTGGCATAAAATAAAAATAATTTCATAACATAAAACATGGGTACTTGTTTTGTATTACTGTCGATTACGACAGTATAAAACAATATCCATAAAATAATAGGAAACGACTAACTCAGAATTTCAGAATTACAAGTGGCTATTAATCATATCGGATTCATAATTAGTATTTACATTTATATAAGCGACGTGATTTCTATAAGCGATGTTTAAACTAATACACTAACACTGTACACCAGTACTGATGCACAAAGCAATTAAGCCTGCTAGGGATCTTGAACGTGAAATTCAAGTATTCGTTTAAGTTCACACATACATAATCGGACGTACTACATATTCATTCATATGAAACAAAAATAAGGGATAAAGTAGAAAATACAAATAGGAGGTATATTTATTCTGTAAATAAAGAATATGCTTTTAAAAACATTGAAATGTAATAAAAATCGTATGTTACGTTCAATAATTTTTTAATCCAGTTGGCTTAGATGAAATAAATGGTTTTACACCCTTACGGCTACGATAATAAATCTAACATTTTGGTGCGAAAAATTAAAATCCATTTACAATTAGCACATCCATTAGCAGAGCCCAGAACTGTTAACCCCTTCATCAACAACCCTTTCAACACCTCTCCATACCGATAACTTCGTAACCCCATACGTTTGAACGACCAATACCGGAGAGTAATTGAAGTCGCTAAACGGTCGCAATAAGAGTTGAGACTACGTGATTAAAATTTGAGTAATCTAAGGGTTATCGTTATACGAATATCTAATAAATACCAATCGTATGTTTCAATATAGATCATTAATTTATAAACTAAAATTAATGCCGTTTAGGTAACGTAAACTTATTTATTCTGTTTCTAATAGTTATAGTTTTGGTATAATATACTTTGCCGCATTACAGTAAGCTTAAATAATAAGCCTCATATTAAAATGACGATTTTTTACATCGTTTTATATATATATATATATATATATATACACACATAATTTACACTGTATTAAATACGATATAATTAGTGATATATATCACTAATTATATCGTATTTAGGATTATATCGTAATTGTGATGTATATCACTAATTATATCATTTTTAATTCCATATTTTAATGTTAAAAGTAAAATATAAATTCGTTAGAAAAAATTACACTTTATAAAAGTGAACTCGCAAATTATTCTAAACTAAGAGATTAGGTATAAGGTAAACATCACTCTGTTATTAAATTAATTAAAGTTTGCCGGCGTGACCAACCAATCTAGTTTTCTTTACAAGACTCTCAATCAAAGTAAGTAGTTTATTAAGACTTTATGCCATTATCTTCTCTCCTCTTCTATTCTTCTCTTCTTGTTTATTCACCTTCACTTCTCACATATTATTAATCCAAATAATTTCCAATATCCTTCTGTAATATTAATTTCAATACCTATATTTTTGTTTTTCTGTTTTGCCTCCTCCCTTCTGTTTAAAATAGTAAGGGTTTTTAAATAAGGAAATCCAATCCTTTGCTGACGTACATAGCCTTAAGATAAAAAGCGCTATTATTATAAAAATATTAATTTTAAAACGAAATTTGCTCTAAAGATTTACACGGGTAAAAAATTATTACTACTCTGATAAAACCACATTTAGAAAAAATACAAAATTTTAAACAGTTAGAGAGAAGAAATAGTGAAACATATAAAATTTTTAAAGCGTGGGAGAGTAGCTAGTCTTAACTATTAGCTTCTGATAGGGTATAGAAAATTGATCCTATCCGAAATAAAATGTTTTTTATAAAAAAATAGTTAAAAAATGTCTTTTTGTTATGCTGAAAGTTTAAAAATTAGATTAAAATAATCTGTTTTAGTTTTACGGGCTTTTATAAAGATTTTTCCAAAACCTTTTAATATTATTACTACTAATATGTTTTTGATAATATTACTTTTTGGTAAGCTAATAACTGAATACAGTTTTCATACGTCTATTTCAGATACTGAAAGCTATCAACCGATTTTTTCTTCCGGCTTAAATAGAATCAATCTCTGCAATTAAACCGTAATAAATTTCACGATTGTAAATTAAACTGTTCCTGAAATAAAAAGTAGAAGTCAACACGCATATCAACACTTTTATTACCTCAATTTAAAGAACTCAAAAGTGGAGAAATAGAAATATTATGGGTAATTATCTTTTACCGATTGTTTTTAACATCATTCTTATTTTGTAAAAGCCGAGAGCAAAACCGACTAGTTTTTTAAAGACTTCGAGTTGTTTCATTCGTCTTATATTTTTAGGTTCATTTACGCATTATTGATGAAAATAATTTTTAATTTAAATTGGGAATATTTTCAATTTGTTCAACGATTTAAATCGTTACATAGATTAAAAATACGAGTAATATTAGTGTGAATTCTACTGTTACGTTAATGTAAATAAATATTATTTTAACTAAACGTTCTGTTAGCGTAACACAAAGTTGATACATAATCAACAAAACAGTTACCAATTATTTTCTATTAAATTTAAAAAAATTATAATTTTTAAGAAAATAAAATATATGTAATCGGAATAAAAATCCCATAATGTAAAAAAAAAACAAATTTAGAACCAACAACTTAAAAAATCTGTACTTCTCGCTTGGTGTTTGCGTTTTTTATATTATTTTATTACATATTTTTTTTGTTTTATTTTTTCTCTTAAGTGTGTGGGTGGAGCTAAAGAAACTGCCGTCTGTATGAACAGAAACTATTCGTTTTGTAAATAGGCAAAATACGAGAGGCCTTCGTTTTAATAAGAGAAAGAAAGGGAATGCAATAATCGACGTTAACATTGTGCATGAACCAAGGCTATCTGAACGCGATAACTTCTACTAATTTTTAACGTCTACTTTTCCATTTAAATCTTTTAATGTTTTGAGAAGCAATTTATTGAATACAGAAATAACTACAGCCTATTATTACAACATTGATGTTGGATTTATAACTATCCAATAGTAAGTAGTATTAGTGTTAGTAGAATTGTTTTATTGGTAGTTTCAACGGTAAATAAAATCGATGACAAAGAAATTACAAATTTAATCAAATCTCTATATGACCATAAAATTATATTTTAAAAATTTCCCCCGATATTTTCTAATGGACCACCAATCAAAGTATTAGTGTTAGTAGAATTGTTTTATTGGTAGTTTCAACGGTAAATAAAATCGATGACAAAGAAATTACAAATTTAATCAAATCTCTATATGACCATAAAATTATATTTTAAAAATTTCCCCCGATATTTTCTAATGGACCACCAATCAAATTTAACAAAATAAAATAAAAATAGTCGAGTAAAATTTGGAAAAGTGCAATCTTCAATAAACTTAAAAAAACAACTAACAAATGAGTCAAGATGAGAACACTTACATTTTTAGTCCTAAGAACACCAGATATAGTTAATGAATTGGAGTGAGTACGAAAAATAAAACTGCTCTGAATGCTATGAGAAACCCTTGCATTATCTTATTCTAAATCAGACACTGATCGTGCCAAATTGACAATTATTTTGCATCATTATGAGACTGAATGTACTTCTGTTGACGCACACTCGTTTGCAATCCACTTATTCATTCAGACACAAGAATATACATGTTTGAATAGGTCACGTCTTCTAATGGAATTGATGGAGTAATTGAAATGGGAAGAAATATCAAGTTTATTAAGGGTTGATAGAAATGATAGCTGAGAATTGTACGAGAAGTCACATTTTACTATGTTAAATACGTGTATAATTCCTGTCTCTTAATCCTCTATCCGTGACAAAACGGGCTGTTTTTTTTGTTTTATTTATAGAGTTAAAATTTGATAGACATATTTTAATTAAAAAAATAGGTACCACAATAATGTACTTGAGATTATTAACCGGGGAGTCCAATTGAGTTCTATCAAATATATAATTCTTTAAAATACAATTAGTTATTTGTAATCTAATTTAAATATTTGTGAGATATAAATATAATTTATTCTGTATAAAATTGAAATCATAATTCAAATAAAAATAAATATGTGATAAAAAGTGAAAGAGGATTGAACAATTTGGTTACGTAAAATTAATTTTATATTAAAAGATCTGACATCACAACTGCAGGACCTTGGCGTCACGCGGTTAAAGCCGCGTACCGGGAAAGTCTTATAACTGGGTTGTTTCTGATGCTCGGCTTACACATTATACACATACAACTTAATCTAAAATATTTATAATTTTATTTAAATATAGTATTTTTTAGTTTATTTAAAGTTCAGTGATTCTAACTAAACCGCATGCGCGCATACCGTATTTAATTCGCGCGGGTGTGGCGGTACTAGCGGCGACGGTCGGCACTTACTATGCTAATGTAATTTCAAGACTTATGTGGAACAAATTTCGCTTGTACAGTCGGCAGACTGGTGAAGCCGCAAGGCTTAACGCACTACGTACCGAGTCAACCGGGCGATCGAGTTCGAGACCCCACCAGACCAATTTACTTTTTTACACTTAAAATATTATTCATTTATTTAGTTCAACCGCTCACCTGTAACATCACAACATAGCAGACAACTACAACAGCATTTTTTGGGGTGGGGGTGCGGATTTGCGAAACGGTTATTTTTGTAAATATTGTTATATTTTAATTGTTAACAAATGTGCCTAAGAAAAATATGACTTATTAGGTGAAATTTCGACATACTGAGGTTTTTTTCATTTTTCTTCTTCCCCGGGCCGGATCCTGCAGTTTAGTATTACACAGCCCAGGGGAGTGTCTTTACTCTAACGGACCTCTACGTCTCGGCCCGCCGGTCGGATCTCACTTTGCGCCTGCCTCAAACCCCCAGAATAGGATCCACCAGGCCCGGCTATGCCGTCCCTGGGTCCCCACTCCGGGAGCCAGGACTCCGTCTTTATGCCAATGCCTCTAACGGGGACACCCCGAGCGGGGCATCCCCGCCGGGACGCGGTCTTTTTCGCTCGGGGGTGCGAGAGTCCCCGTGCATCATCGCTACCTCCCACTCGTGCAAGCACGTGCGAACGGTAGCTCCGCAGAGGGCTGTCTCTCATCCATGAGCCTCCCGATCCTTCTCTTGAAGAATCCTCGCCACGAACCCTCCGTAACATAGTAGCGATGATGTTCTCCACGCTGAGCGGTCCGGAAATCGCCGAGCAAGCTAGGCGGTAATCATCCCACTGCGGGTACCAGAACACCAAGTGTTCTGGGGTATCCGGGTCGCCGCAGTAAGGGCAGTAGGGGTCATCCGCCGTGCTCCTACCACACTCGTAGGCACGGAAGACCCCATGGCCGGTCAATAATAGTGTGAGCCAGTAGTTAAGCTCACCAAACCTCCGACTGGCCCACGGCTTTATATCCGCGATAAGGCGATGCGTCCACCGACATATTGACGTTGACTGCCTTACGCCTCACCCCCTTGACCTTTTAAGTTAAAAATTTAATGGCATCAATGCTCCATATATAGAAGTTTGACAAAAATATGGATCCTTCTTCGAATCGTATTGATTATAATTACGTTAATAATTCCTACTTTTTAGAAAAAATAGAGTTTTAAAACCAGCTTAAAATGAAATTATTTCAGTCTTTAACCAATGAAACGACAGTAAGAAGGTACAAAATCGATATCATAAAACAAAAAACGAAAAAATATACAAGTCCAACTATCACTAAATTTCTATTTTCTGAATTAAACAAAAAAAAAACTTTTGAATCCTTGATATGGCACCGATTAAAAAATATTCGAAATTTAAAAAAATATTAAAAACAATGTATATTACTTTTCAGACTAAGAAGTCTCATTTCAAAAAAAACAAAAAAACTTCAAGATCCTAAAAACTTGGAGCTGAAATAAATAATAAACATTCCGACATTTCAGGACCTTAACTTACATTCGGAAGTCACGTAAAGTTTCTTTGCATTTCGATTCTCTTTTTTCTTAAGACAGTAATTTTTCGCTTTTTATTTTTATTTTTTTCAGATCAAATTCCTTCAAAAATGTAGTGTTTTTTGTTTTCTTTAATTCTATTTATTTTTAAATAAAATAATTACAAGCAAACTAAAAATAAGCTTTAATTAAAATAAATCCGACTTCAAAAATGCCATATTTATTAAAAAATAACATTTCAATTCTTATTTAAATTTCAACCTTTAGATTTTGCCAAATTAAGGGCGATTAAGTTATTGGTTATTAATTTAGAAAAGAGAAATTTAAATAAATCTTAAAACATTTAGTAGTAAAAAACTTATAGCATTTCTGAGGTCGCATTTTATTTATTATTTTTTTATGTAACAATAAGTAAATTTACTATTAAACGGATAATAGATTTTATTTAATCGAATTATGAATGGATTGATTTTAATACAGGTATAAAAAGAAGATCAGTTAACTGACCATTATTTTATTATTTTCTACAACATATAAATACTATAATGCATGACAAACAAGTAGACTTCCTTCATGTTATTTTATTTTTTTTAATATAAAACAGTGGATGTTTTGCAGTTGAATACCGCCAGCGTTTAACACAATCAATCATATAACTTCTTCCGTTACTTTAACCGCCGTACACTGCTGTCGTAGCAAGGTGCATAACAGCACACAATATTTATTATCTTTCATAGCAGAAAACATGTGAATTAAATTCCTGTTCGTACGTTCAAATAACGATTTATAAATCACATCGATTCATGAGTGGAATATTACTAAGTTTATATTTTATCAAAACATAATTTCAGAAAGTATTCGATTTTCGCGTAACTTTATTTATTTATACATAGTTATTTTATAACAAATTTAAACGTAGCAGATTTTTACATTGTTGTTTAACATTCAATTCTAGGTTTTATTAAAATAAAATATCTTTAAGAGTTCCGATTTCTCCGGTGAGGAAGTAACTACTAGATACTGATGTAACAAAAATGATATTTCTCATTTATATTAATTTTCTGTATAGACAAAATCTATAAAAAAGTTGTAAATTAAATATTAATTTTAATATGTTTATAAGTATACGTATATATTTATACTTTAAGCCTTAAAACGTCTTTGAACTCTTTATGATTGGCAAGTTAATTAGAAACTATTCGTATGAATGAGCCTATTCTCGCGTAGAAGTAGAGAAAAGTTTTGGCCATTCAATTCAATAGAAAAACAATTTTTTTTTTAACAGCCTTCAGAGTAATATGGAAAATTGAAATTATATAAAATAATGATGTAACTATAAAAATAAAGATTTATCATTAATATCATAAAAATGACATATTTATTTCAATCGCTAATCATCAACGATTTGTATACACCTACAGCTACTACAGTTCGGTCTAAATATTTAATTGTAATTCTGTTTTTTCACAAAAAAATATTTAAGATCCATATTCAAAATAAATGTATATGTAATAAAAAGTAGATAAATATTATTTCTAAAGTATTTTATTAACTGATGACATGAGTTAATTTTGTCAAAAAATAATAGAATCGATAATAAACCTAATCAAATATGCTTGAAGTTTAATTTGTTTAATGTTGATTCATTTTGTTATTAATACAGTAAAACAAATACTTTGTTAATGATTTATTATTATTATTGGTTTTTTACCAGCTTTAATAGAAAAGTTATTAATTAGATTCGTTTATATTACAAACATATTTATGATCGAAATTTACATCTTACAAAGAATCTTATTGATAACTTTTCATAATTCTTTTTTTCCATTTTGTAGAGGAGTTCCTTCTTCCGGTGATACTATACTGAGTCTTCTCAATATTTTAAGAGGAAGACAATTTTTAAATTAACTAATCGAATGCATATCTGTTATCGCCATCTTAATTGTATTGCATTAGAGTGGCGCAATGATCTGGTGGAAGATATTCTGTTAATATTAAAATAGATTTAATAAAACCGATTTGAAAAAATTATTTGACTTAATATTTTTATGCCATAGTACATAAATAAAATTAATGTTAAAAACAGGAAAATTACATTATCCCTTTATTTACAAAGAAAATAATATGAGGTAGTGAATTTTTATAAAAACACTTTTTCATACAGATTTTTTGTTGCTGTTCTATTTTATAATTTATTATTATTATTCCTAATTGTGTACGTCGCAATCTGTTCAACTAGTGAACAATAAGCAACCCCCTTCCCAAGACCCAATGTGATGAGGATGATATTTTTATGACATGTAAATGAAGTGTATTCTTATAAAGGCCGACCATCCATACCTGAGATGGGTGGTTAATTGAACTCTAACCATCAAAGCGCATCGGTATCCATGTCTAGTATTCAAATTCGTATTCAAGTAACTAAACTTTACTAGATTTTGAACCAGAGAACCATCAACTTCGAAAATCAGCTACTAAAAAAGGAATTTTCGACGACGAGTTAACCACTAGAACAGCTCGGTGGGCTACTTTATAAAAGAGTAGAACTAAAGTTTAAGTAACATAACCTTATAAAACCACTAAAACCTAAACAAAACAAATATAATAAAATTAGATAATATTTTTTATTTCGATTGATCATTTTGAATTATAAGGACGGCACGTTATAATAATACTCGATTTAAGTTTGGTACATACGTCAACTCCAAAAAGCTGAAATTAATAGAATTGCGCTTTAGTTCCTGTTTTAAAGTAATTTTCTTGCTTGTTTTTTTTTTTTTTAATAAATCATTTTGTATCATTAAGTTTGAAATTATATTAATAGTCAGATGTAATTATTATTTAACAATTCATAAATTAATTGTTTAAATTGTTTTCTAATTAATTATGAAATAAAATCTTTTAATTTGTTGATTTTTTAAATAATTATTATTTTTATAAGCGGATAGTTAAGATTAATAGAAGGAAATGTGTCCGTATCACGTAATACAATAAAAAAAATATATATATATTTTTGGATGATTTATTCACTACATAAATAGAAAAAGATATGGGAATATGAAATGTAAATTTGTAGCGTATAAACAATACCATGTCTGACCGGGAATCGAACCCGGGACCTCCGGATGAAAGGTAAAGACGCTATCACTCCGCCATGCAGACTGGCGGAATGTGCGTGTGATATTTTAAACACAGTTATACAGATGAGCAAAATAAAATGGACCCATAATGAAACCGCTACCCGACACTATTTATGAAAGCCTCTCACACAACTAACGCGACTAGTGGTTGTATGTTACTACTGATTGTTGCTGCCGTTTGTCAAGTGGTTACATGTCAGTGTTGTATACGTTTTGTTGTAGTGCGGTATTGTAAGTGCAATTGTATTTATGTAAAATGCTTTATTTAATCCAGGAGAGAATAATTAAGTTGGGGCCTATGTTCGTTCTGGATCGATCGTTTGAAGAAACACGTCAACTATTCGTAGAAAAATTTTCGAATGCCCGTATCCCAGCGAAGAATAGCATTCACGATTTAGTTAAAAAAATGGCGTACAACAAGTCGGTTTCAAATGTAAAACAAAATATGCAACCTTCTGTTAGGTCAACACGGCCATTGCCGATTTTGAAAGGAGAATTTCTGCCAGTCAAAAATAATCACTACGCAAGTTATCACAACAATCTACTGTTAAATACACATCTTGTAAAATTCTTCACGAACAAAAATTGAAACCATAACGTGTTACAACTGTGCAACTGAAGGAGACAGACAAACCGAAACGACTTTATTGCAACTGGCAACTCAAAAACTTTGTTGGTGAACAGATAGACCCGATGTCGTATTTCATGTCAGACGAGACCGGATTTCATTTATCCAGCCATGCTAATTCGCGGAACACCAGGTATTGGACGGCGAGGAATCCTCACGAGATATTAGAATTCACGACCAGTTACGACGAGATAACCACGATGAGAAAACTGGTGTTTCATGAGCCGTTTACGGTAATCGTATAATGAGACCAATATTTTTTGACCAGACTGTCAATACACAAAAGTTTACCTCACAATTTTCGAAGAACTCTATGCACAATTAACTGATAATGAAAAAGATTACGGTTTCTTCCAACAAGACGGAGCAACGTGTCACACATCAAAAGTTCCGCTGAATCGCATTCATGCAGCTTTCACAAATGAACGAGCTCTCAACAGAGGACGGTAGCCTCCACGTTCCCCATAATTGCTTACTTACGACTTTTTCCTTTGAGGCTACTTAAAGGAGAGAGTCTGTGCATCTAATCCCCCCCACTGTACTGATGAACTGAAGGTGAACATTCAACGAGAAATCAACACAACGACAACAATATTTTGCATCAGGGGACTCTCAATATGATCCAGCACAAAAGTGCATCGATGCCCTGGGTGGTCATTTTCAACCTCTTTTGTAAGATAAATAAATGCATCAAATAAATAAGGCAAATAAATTACGTATAAGTTTTTTTAATTTAATTTATCGGTACCATTCATAAAATTTTATTCCAACATGTAATAGTAAACTGATATATTTATTTATAATAGTTTTATTAGCACCATTTTTATGCAAATGAATAACACATGTATTGATTTGTTACATCCAAATGTAAACCATAGTTTAGAGTAAAAAAAAACTATTCTTTCAATATTTACTCTTTAATATCATTGTTACTTAAATGATTAACTATTTATTAATCTTATTCCAAAAGCGAGGTAGAATATACAACTGGTTTTTATTTATTCACCAAATTTTCAGCTAAGTATATATCACTTTGACTGGAGACATATTTTTTAAGCATAAATGGAAAAATAATTTGAAAAAATGGTAAAATGGAAAATGGGTTTTCTTTAGTAAACTCTTAAATGTAATGAAATATTTTTTTTTGTTTTTTGGTACTTTAACGTCCGATTATCCGTAGAAAAATAAAATTATAAAACTTTAAGAGCCAGATATGTCAATTATTTTTTATACGAAGTCACTGTTAACAGAATCAAACATTTCCTGTAGTGAAAAATATACAGTAGTTAATTGATAAATAAAGAAAATAATAGTTCATTGAGAATGGTCTGCATAAAGGATAATTTAGTAATTGTATTTTCGTGGGATAAATGAAAAATGATGGTAAAAAAAATGCAGAAAGATCAATTTAAAGTTTAAGTTAAAGTTAAACAGAAAGGTTAATCTCCTCCTAAAGCAAAATTCACTGAATACTTTACTTTCATAAAAAAAAATTTTTTTTTTTGTTTTCTATAATTTTGTAAGTAAATTTTACTTGAATTTAATATTGCAGTAAAATATTTATTAATTCGGAGTAGTTAGTAGAAACATTTCATATCACAAAAAAAAAACTATATACTCGTATAAGTATAAAACTCATACGAGTAGAACTACTTCACATCTGTGAAACTACATAAAAAATAAATTCATATAAATTGTATTTGATTAAAACAAAAAGACGTAAACAAAACAAACGCGTACTTTTTTTTAATTTTCATTCGCAGTTCGTGCGTAAAACAAAACTAACGTTTTCTGCAATTTCTGTTTCGTTTCGTTGTATCGATTCAGAGTAATAATTATTGGCCAGACTGCCTGAAGCATTCACAAACAAACAAACCAAATCACATACACATTAAAATAACCCTCTTTCATCCTCTATAGAAAGTTTTTCAATTGAGAAGAATGCTACAGGTGTTGTTTGTATTTATACCTCTGAATTTCCCATAAAAACATAGCCAAATAATTTATCTATTTCCAAATATTTCCGTCGTATTCGGTTTATGATTTTATTTTATTTTTGAAACAAAAATAAATTCTTAACAAATAAACTATAACTTCATTTTTGTTGGCGACTATCCCCTACAATAATAATTCAGTATATCAATCCAATAAATAAAATATAATAATCGAATAATATTCACGTAAATAAAAATAAAAACAGAACTTTTTTTAATGGCATAAAAAGAACAAACATTTTTTATAATAATATTCTACGAAGAAGAAAAGAAAATTTTTAAATTAGTATGTACTCGGAAGACTGTTAAATATAACAGTAAAGATTACACCATAATACATTGTTATAATTTCTCTAGTAAACTGAACAAAGAAATGAAAAAGAGAGAAGGAATGAATTGTGTGGGCGCACGCGTGCGTGTATGTGTGATGAAAAAACAAACTAAGAGGGTGGTTGGATTGCTGGGCGTTCCTCACTAGTTTTTGCCTGATGTAACGATCATCATGTATTTTTTTGTCCTGTTGCTTGTGGCGTCTGGTGAGAATTGTAGTGTAACTGCCGACCGACTGACTACCTTTACAACGCAGTTTCTGGCCTCTTGTGGAGAAACTTTATCATGGAAGCGTAGAAAGTAGAAAAAAAGAACAATCAACAACAACGGTAATACGTCTAAGTTCACGTCAGTTGATCATTCTGAACAACCTCTCTTGAGTGAACATTGAAAATACGTATACAAATTTTAAGATCAGATTACGATTAAGTAATGCACCCGTAAAAATTCTAGTCGCACAACATAAGAAGTCATTCCATATATCACACAGGAGTACACGTAAATTTAACGTATAAAAAACGCAAATGTAGGTTTAGTCTACTTGCTTTGTTCCACCCTTACATAATAATAATTAATTAAGCGAAAGGATTCGATTTCCAAAATAAACAATCGAGAATACGAGTATGGCTTTTTAATTGTATAAAAACATTGAGGAGAGTTTTTTTGTATGATCTATTAAACCAAATTTTTTTTATATGCATACAAACCATGTTGTTTATTCATTCTTTTCATTTTTCCTAACTACAGTTTAAAAAGATGCGTTATACGTGTATTATGATGAATAAAAAGTGGATTTTACATGGAAATCATAAATACTGGAATTACATATGTCCTGCAGCAATAGTTATTACTTAATAACTAACACTAGGAAAACATGATTATATTACGCATTGAAGTATTTATAGTGTGTTTTTTAATGGTTTTATTTATTTTATTATTATTTTTTTTTTTTTACGCGCTTAACGATCATACTGTATTCCTCGTACTGGTTACGTTATAAATTAGAAATAAAATATTATCCAATTTACATATTCCTGCCTTTAAGTATTCTTATGAAATATATTTACTGATTGTTATAGAAACATTTATTAACAACTTTAAAAAAGTAATTACACGTATTGTTGGATATATTATACAGAGTATATACATATATATCTTAACTGAATATTTAATTAATCTAATTAATATTTTATTTAATTATAATTAATACTTACCGTAGAAATTAGTTTTAAAATATTATTCTCTACTACAAAAAAAAAAAAAAATAAAATTAAATTACAAATAAAAGTAGTAGTGTATGTAGATTTCTTTTTTATATAACTGGAAGAAAAATTTAAAAAATCCAATTATTTTATTTAAATAGATCATTCTTTTAATTTTTCATTAATGATATCAACGATAAGCTATGCGGGAACGTGATTAATTTATCCTACTAAGAAAAACTGAGCACTAGAGACAAGATATAAATAAAAAAACTCGAGTCAATTTTAATTAAAATAAAAGAAAGTGTGATTCGAATTCTTGGAAAAACAAAAAGATAACGATTTAACTCGGTGATCAAATTTAAAGTATTACAATTAAACACCAGTCTCTTTGAAAAATAATCAAACTGCTAAAATCAAATTCTTATCGCTTATTTAAGATATCAGATGTATTAAATTTTATATGAACGTTATTAGTTTTACATGATAAAGAATAAAATACCTGACTTTAACGGTCATATAGGATCCAAAATTGATAATATATATTTTATCATCAAATTATGAAGTGAAGACACAAAAAAGAGTCAAGGAATACAGAGCAAAGTTATGAAAATCCACAATTAAAATTTGGAAAATTAATTGAATTTGTACAGAAGAAAAATTACTAAAGATATATTATAGAAATTCGGCCTCACAATCAACTTAGAGAATGTACTTCTTTAGGGCGGTATTGTACTGTATGGAGGGAGAATAAATCTCTGCTTTCCCTCACAGGCAATGTAGTCATTTGGTTACTGCGCAAATACTCCGCAGAAAGTTAATTTCACGGGCGCCCATACAAGGATTTAACGGCTGTACAGAGGTACAGCAGGTTAAATCCTTGAAGAAGAGCAAGAATGCGTTACGAATAAAAACCGCGAAAAAGAGGTAAGTATAAGAAAAAGGTATGGTTTGTGATTAAGAGGATCTATCTACCCAAAGAAAAAACTGCAGTGCAAGACAAACGACCACACTCTGAGGATACAATCGAGGTCCCGCCAGGCATTGAGTGCCCATCCCATCCCAACTTCTATGGAGACGGACGGATAAGAATTTTTTTTTATCCAAGATGGGCACTTTAAATAAATTATTAATCAAAAACTTTATAATGATCGGTTGAAGCAAATTTCGCTTTTCCTTCAGGAATTATCCAACAAAGAGCAACCTCAGACTTCTAAAAGAAATCATCTTTTTACCGAATGTTTGATAAAAAATGTAAAATCTTCCCTATATTTACTGGCTAAGCACTTTTTAAAGGCTCATATAATGCATTCAATAAATAAATGTAAACTAATTAAAAGAATAAGACTATAAATTTTAGCGAGAAAAAAAATGACGTGATCTTGGTAAATTAAACATAAAAAATCATTAAAATATCAGAATTGTTAATTATAAAAATTAATAAATTACTTTATTAATTTGATGACAAAACAGTCGTGAAATAACATACGTTCAAAAACATAAGCGTGACTGCGTCAGAACTTAGCCTTAAATAAAATTAATTCTTCAGTCACAGAATAATGTTACCGAACATAGTGAGCACACATCTTTTGCCATTTTGAATCTTTACATTATTCCAGCTTTTGCGATTACTTTGAAATTTTCTTGCAACTTTTGTATTTTGTTCTCTTAAATATTTTACCCAGAAAGTTTAGCAAATAAAATAAACCATTTTTTGAAAGAATATTAATTATCATTTAGTATGAACGCAGCGGCAAAATATTCATTGATAAACGACACATACCATGGAAAACTAATAAAGTATGAAAAAATACCAAGCTGACAGGGATTCGGACTCAAGATAATCCGGATAAAAGGCTGAGATGCTAGCATTCCGCCATAGAGATTGGTGAAAATAATATCGAAAACCTAAACAAATATGAGATTCAATAGAATAATATTTTTCGACGATAAATTGTTCAAAAGAAGAATTTTTAGTGTCAATCAATACGTTTTTACTATACTTACCGCCTGCTTCTCAATATTTTTAAGATTGTACAAGCTGACAGAGTATGCCTGTGCCAGTTAGAGAGACAAAAATGATGACAATAATTCTAAAAGACAAAGCAGCTATTTAAAAGAGGAGAAAATAAGTTTACTTTACTCACACCGTGAAAACTAAGAGGAAAGTATTGGTGCTTTTGTTTTAAGAAAGTCAGTTATTAATAAACTTATAGTCTTTTGTGGCTAATTGTAAATGAAATTTGTTTCATAATGTGAAATCACATAACGTTGAATGCTTTTTTATGGCATTCATTAGATATCTGAAATATCTTAAAACTATATTTTTTATGTAAAATATATAAATATTACTTAATTATACAATATTAACAAGTAAAATTAAAAGAAAATCTTCGCATAAATCATTATTTTCTTTATTACATAGAATTACAGCCAATAACAATTAATTAAATGAAAACAATGTGTACCTTATAATTTGAAATATATTATTTTCTTAGTAATAAATCAAATGTGATAAAGAAGTATTCGACAAGATTCTCTTACATTTACGCAAATAAAAGGGAAGATGAAAACTGTTGTTTATTTTGAACAAAATTTGCCGAACAAAAAACTTCACCAATTAAAAACGTTGCCGTGTTAACTTTTTTTAAAAAGAAAGGAACAGTTAAATCTAAAAGAATAACCAAAAATAATAGGTTTGTAAATATTGAGGTGATTTATAACAACAAAATTTTATCTAATAAACAGTTTATTATCGATTAATTAAAGATCAATCTCTGAACAATCGATACAAATTAAAAATTTGTAATAGGAAAAATTCATTAAAAACAGAAAGACAGCTGCACACACACACACACACACACACATATATATATATATATATATATATATATATACATATTAGCAACAGCATTCAAAATTGAAAATATTCTTTGCCGAAAACGAGCAAAAAACCCTATTTTTTAATAAAAAAAAAGGTATTTTTAAATTAAGAAGAAGGGCAGAAGAGCTACCCCTCCCTTTACATTCAGTTCCACCTGACAAACCTTAGGTTCCTTTCTTATTTTTTTTTCATTTAATGTTACACAAACACAACTTCATACTCATTTGTATTCGAGGTTAGTTGACGGCTACCGACCTGTATTGTTGGTCAACATCATTCGTTATTTTCTACACGAACAAATATTGTAAAATTCATCGACATTTTCTGATCAATTCCTGTTTACAAGCACAAATATTTTATTGTTTTCTGTTTTTAACTTAAAACATAAACGTAAATGTAATAATTATTTATAATAAAACAAACAGTAATAATGTTAAAAATATTTAAATAAATTCTCTTTGCCACTTAATCTTTGTAAAAATCTGGTGTCAAAAACAAATAATTGATCATTTATAATCATAAATAATCAGAATTCAACTTGTGTAACATGATACTTAGTAAAGCATTTTCAATTCAAAATGTAAATTAAACTTTTCATAACTGATTTCATTAAGAAATA
Organism: Lycorma delicatula; assembly: GCF_047948215.1. Classification (NCBI taxonomy): domain Eukaryota; kingdom Metazoa; phylum Arthropoda; class Insecta; order Hemiptera; family Fulgoridae; genus Lycorma; species Lycorma delicatula. The sequence continues at coordinate 200,601,839 of NC_134456.1, forward strand.
ACAGTTAAGAAATTTGATACTTAAATCGAAAATAGGCTAACTCTGTACATAATTACATAATTTCTTTACCAATCAATTAATTCTAAACAAAGTAAAAGTTATTTGAGAGAGGGAAAAAAACGATATCGCGAATAAGGTTATTATAAATGAAGATAAATTTAGATTTGGAAAGGGTCTTGCGAAGAGCGTATTTCTTGTGGATTTTAACCACGATCACTACGGAAAAGAGATGAAGAAAGGTTGATGCATTTTCCAAAATTTAGGCATGGAGAAGATTTGAAAAATTTACATGAAAGATCTAACAGAAGGGAAAATGAGAATAGTTGCTTAACCTGAACAATCCTTTTCTTTCTTTCTTTTTCTTTTTATCTTCCGGAACCACCGTAAGGTATTACTAGAGGATGATATGTATGAATGTAAATGAAGTGTAGCCTTACACAGTGCCAGGCCGACCATTCCTGAGATGTATGATTAATTGAAACTCCACCACCAAAGAAGATTAGAAAGTTCAGAGAATTGGTCTGGTATAAAAGAAAACTGAGATGGAGACGGTGCATGGAATGTACCTCAGAGTAAATCCCATATTACAACTATTTCCATTAATATATTTAAAGAATGACTGGAGTAACAAAACGTTTTTAATTTTTATATTTGCTGATTCATTAAATTATTTATTTAAACGTTAATAAAGAATTACTGTACATTTAAGAATAAACATCCTTCAGGCTAAAAAAATAATACAAACATAAACAATGTGTACTATTATTCCCAATCTATTATTATTTTTTAATAATAACTTAATGAAAACTATTTTATCTGTTTACGGAATGATTGGAATTTTTGCCTACTAAAAATAATTACACTTTAGATAATATTACGAATTAAAGAAATCTAACGTACGTGAATAATTTGTTAAAATATACGATTACAATAATATGTTTGCATTCTTCAGATCAAAATAATAGAAGTAAAGATAGGGTACCCTACCTCTATCTCCAAGAATAAAAGATGAAAACCTAAAGAAACCGGTTCACATTATACACTGAATTTTAAATTCAACACCATTCATTAAAAAATAAAAAAAAGATTATTCATGAAGGTATAATAATATTATAATCGAAAGTGAGAGTGATCATGAGTGATCTCATTAAATACACATAACTAATTTAATTTATTAAGCCTAAAGGTTAAGCCGATTAAATATAAAAATATATTGAAATATTTAAAATTATGGTTAACATAAAAAAATAAACTTCACTATTTTATTTATTTCGGACGTTGTTCGTACAGCTTTTTATAAAAAAATAAAACAAAATTAATTTACGCTGTAGCTTTTATGCCTCATAATGACCTTTTTCTTCTACAAATTAGAAACGATATTTGTAAGATACTGAGACAGGATTTAATGACTGTTTTTATTCCATACTCGTATTATCATTCCCTATCTTTTACGTCTAGGATTAATGCAGATCAACTAAGTCACAAAAACTATCGATCAAAATAGCTTTCTCCAAGAGTAATGATATTTCCTATGCAACTATTTCTTTGAAAAGGTGAGTAAAGGTTCAGACACATGACTGATTGATAACTATATTTTTATGAGCTTAGTATGTGAATATTCACTATTGTTCTTTGCTAAGTGAGAAGCAAACTGTTAAACATTCATGTTCACGACTCTCACTGGAATGGTAACTCGGAATATTTTCTTCACTATCGTCTTATTATTTTATGATGAGATTAGTGTCTTACACGAGATTATTTCCCACCCTCACGGTAGAGTGCAGAAAGATAGATAGACAAATAGTTTTCAATAATTATGTTAGAGTAGTTCACTATTTACAAAATAGTGTTTATAAGATTGCTTTTAGTATTAATTTATTCCTCATAACAGATCAACTACCACCATTTTACGGCAGCTGCTAAACATAGTACGCGAATTTTGAATTCAAATTACTATAACGCATTTATGTGATAAAATCAAATAGGATATAATAGAACAAAATTCCAAAGTAGCAAATTTTATGTACAACAGTTTACTTCATACTTTTTGACTTAATTTTCTTTTTAAATATATTGAAAGATAAATCAGAAAATAACTCATGAGCAAAAACAACGGTTCCTTGATCAATTCCCAAATAAGACGTGTTATTTTTCGAATATAAATCAATTCTAATTACATTTCTAAGGATTACAAAACCTTAATAAATCATCGGTTAAAACTATAAACACAACAGTTAAAAACTCTTAGCGATTCAAATTTTCTGTCAAAATTAAGATAAATATCAAGTCAAACTTCCTTTTAAATTGCTTTTATAGATCAATTCCAGTAGAGAAATGTGTGAATTCATTATTACCTAGCAGTTACTGCCAACTATTTCTCTATTAAGACTGTCGGTAAAACTGAGTAATTTGCATTCTGAATTAGATGACTAAGTAATTAAGTACAAAACGAATGATTAGTGTAATTTAATGAGAAAAATGTGTGGGAGTGTAGGTATACATCTCCACGCGCGCACATATATTAATATGGGTAGAAAGCATATTGGCGAATGACCATAATAAAATCCTATTACTTAAACTGATATATAAGAATTAATACTAAACATTCACCAAAATACCTTAATGTAATAAAGGTATGTTTATTTGATAAAATGTATGTAAAAATAAATTAATGAATAGTAAAACGCTTTTCTTCTACAAATATATTCTAGTTTTTTTTTTTTTTTTTTTTTTTTTTTTTTTTTTTTTTTTTGTTTAAATTAGACGTGTTTTAAAAGATGTTTTGTGTACACGATAATTAGTAATTCTGTCTTGCAAAATACATCTTCCGCAATAGTTAAAAAAATTATTATTAAATCAGTCGATTTGCATGCTATTATTTTTTTTTTCTTCTGAATTTTTACGGGCATCGACTGCTAGGGTCATTAGCCCTCGTCACATCCTTTAAAAGAAATTAGTATCACCATCAGGATCGTCATATGTAAGGGTGTAAAGGGCCCTTACATTTTATTTAAAAGCACAACCAACATAAAAAACATTAAGATACAACAACAAGACAAAACAACACTTACGGGGTGTAAAGGGCCCCGATATTAAAATTTGAGACAAGGTTCTCAAAAAGACCATGAAATTAAAAATACAACTTATGAATACCATTTCTTCTTCTACCTGTCTCGTTTATAGTTTGTTTAAGCACCCACGGGGCGACAAGAACCGCCGTGAAGCAGTATATTAGTCGCGCCAGGATGCCGTGGCAGTTGGCTCCTTATAAACAGGCTACAAGCATCCATTGCGCTTAACCATAGCCTCGCGCCCTCAGTTTACCCTTGAGGGTCCCCCATGCCATCATTGGACACACCCCGACTCACTGCTCTTGAATGCGTGCTATTATTATTATTAGTAGTATTCTTTAACTAACTTATAAGTGTTTAAATACACATAATTCAATCAGAAATGAAAGAAATCAATGGAGTGATATTTCGAACTAATTAGAAATTGACCTAAGCTCAGATTTGTGTGCAGTAATGCTTCTTTTTTTCCCAATAATTTTCTGGTGTATAATATTGTTCACTTTCAGAATTTATTTAAAAATAATTTTTATTTTATAATGATTTTCATTTTCTATTATTATTAAAAGAAACATAAAAAGCTTTAATGTTTGTTCGTATAAGTATTATTAAAACGCATATTTTATGCGTTTTTAACAGTACATAGAGATGGCAATTTAGTCTTGCATTTTATTTGATGTTAGTTTGAAGCTTAATTATTCGCTTCAGGAGAGTCATATCACCCTATCTCTGTAATGTTAAATTAGAAGATTTTATGTTCCCTTTTCTCAGCATCCTGTAATTCAATTGATTTGAAATTTGTATAGTTTATAAAACATAGTTTTTTTACCAATTTGGGGAAATAGATTTTTTTTTTAATTTTGTATTAGTCAAGTTATATTTTTTTTTTTAGAAAAGGCTAAAAACATTTATAAAAAAAAACATGATTTTCAATTTAATTTTTTTTTTACAAGATTACCTCCCCCCCAAAAAAAAAACAAATTACTCCTGTATCTTTCTTAGAAGTTCAGAAAAAGGTTTATAAGCGACAAAAATTAATTTTTCGGAAAACAAAACTTAAAGTTTTAAATACACAGTTTTTTACCTGTTAATACATTTCTGAAGTGTACGATGGGCCTGCAGCTTGATCCTGTTCTTCTAAGACATCTTCTAACACTCTCTTAGCCTTTTTTTTCTTTTGAAACTTTTTTTGTTAGTCCATTCAGTTCCCGATCAGCTCTAGCGATCCTTCCTCTGACAAGTGATTTCATTACATGGCACAATTGACACGGGGAGTGATTCCTAGTCTTTTCAAAACTAAGCATTTGATAATATTCCCTTAATTAAAAGTACTTATGGAATGGCTTCATATACACCAAGCTGAAATATTTGAAACCCAACGGTGGTTGTTCTTGGCATTCGTACCCAAATTACGCTGTTGAGTGATTCATAAGGGTTCTGTGTTTTGCTTTTTACACACGTCACCAAAAGATCTTTAGCTGACTTTCTTTAAAAATTTATTTTATTTCGCTCATGACAACAGCAGATAAATGAAAATTCTTTGAATGATTGTATGGTTTACCTTCTGCTTTGCTTTTTGAAACAAACCAACTCAAATGGAAAAACTCGGCTCGCACAGCTATATACATTGAATATCAACTTTCAGTATTTCTCCTAATGGCTAAGCCAAAATGATTTTGAATATCAATTATAGCTATGTCTATCAGCCTATTACGTCCACTCAGAGAACTGCTATCACTTAATTTCATCCCGCTGTACCTTAATTTTAGATTTCGAAGACACTTTCCCATTCTTTTTTGCACATGGCTCATGCATTCCAACTTCTTTATTTTGCAATCAACTCCACACAATTTCATTTTCTCTACACATGAAAAAGCTTTTGAATCCCCATCTACTAGAAAGTTCACGTATCGCACATTTCGGGTAAGTGATTGCTCATAAAACTCCTTCGCTCGATGGAGCGAAGGAGATTAGTGTGAGTGAAGGGATGGGGACCACTTGGTCACCCTCCCCACAAGATCACTCCGCTGTAGTTCGCCTGACAAGAAATCGTGTGTTCATTGGTCAGTTTATTTTTACACCTACAATGTTTGGTCATGATGGCGACACCAATCACTTTACCTGTGGCCATGCGTGTTTTGTGACGATACCACTGAGCGACGTGAAACCATGTTTCTGCCATGTACCGTCAAACGCTATACTTAAATCTGTACTGTCTTCATTCCTTGAACTGCTTCATCTACAGATGTAGTGATGTGCTTCATCACTACATCTTCACAAACATACTGAACAGCGTGTTTAATAAATTTAATCTAACTATTAAATTGAGGGGGTTTAGGAAGATTTAAAATCTCACTCAATATAAGAGCAGAAGTCTATCCTCTGCCTATTGCACGAAGTCCATAAAAAAGCTTCACATTTACATCATAATAAAGTATGTTCTTTATCATCACAATTTATTTTAATACAGGATGAGAAGAATAAGTTTTTATCAGCATCATAGTTATCATAGGAAACACTTATCAATGACGCAAGACCAATTCTTTTGGATAAATTTACTTTTAAATTACCGTTACAACCCAGACATGACCCTACCTATGATAACATATTTTGAAGTAATGAGAATGAAATAATTATGTTTTCATCATCTACGTTCATGAATTCATTACATTTGTGCACAGATTCTGAATTTTTTTTAAAATTGTTTCTACTGAAACGTTTTCTGAAATCAAATTGAAGAGGAGTTATTGATATATTTCCCTTTTCACTAGTCGAGGTTGTGTTTTGATTATTTTTTTGTACTGAAATTATGTTGTGTTTTACGTATTTTAAAAACCTTTTGTGACCTAGGCATGTTTGTAATTATTATCGAAACATTAACACAAAGTAAATACAAGGCGCGCATGCACTACAAAAACAGCAAACAACTGACTAAATTATCACAACACACAATAAAATTACAACAAAACAGCTCTTTTCTCTACAAGACCAGCTGTAGATCATACTGCCAACCCAAAACTATGTCAAACATAAATTATGAAGCACATATATTTTCAAAACTTTTAAATATTGAAATGTGCAACACGAATAATTTTTTATATAACATTAAACGTATTTATAATTATCGTACAAGAATTTTATTATAACAAATTAATCAGAAAAATATGAATAACATAAATGCGCAAAAGAAAAAAAAAATTAACAAAAACGTGTTTTTTTGGGTACGAAGGAAGTCCCTTTCATAACAAGGGTAAAAACTGGAGATTGTTTTATATATTCTACTATTCATTTCACGTAAATATCCACTTCATTACAAAAATTGTTATCTTTAAACAACTACAGGAATAATGCCCTTTAGGCTTTTGTTTAAATTTACTTGATTTAACATCTATATACAGGAATATGTATACGAAAAAGGCAGGAATAATATGAATGTTGGAGGTACGACCAAAAAGACTGGAAAAATGAAAAAGATCAACTTAATAGGAAGAAAAATTAATAGAAATATATAATACTCATATTAATAATATAGCTATAATATTAATTATGTAATAACACAATAATATATAATATTAATTATGTAAATGTGTTAGTTGGTGATGGCCGAAAATGAGTCACAAGTCGCTCTCGATAATTAATTAATAGAATAAAATAAGCTTCCTATTCGAGGCTTACCAACAAAAGGTAATAAAGAAGAGGCTTCCAACTTCATCTTCTTGACTGTCCTATATGTTGTTCCGTTGCATATTAGCACACCAAGCCGACCGAACAGCAGATAATATTCAGCTCTACAAGTGGCACGATCCTCAGTCTCTTTACCAAAGGTACTGGGCATGTAGGGGGATCATTACACTCAAAGAAAGCAAATCAGACAAGAACCTCAAATATCTCAAGCGCTTCACATGCATCTTATCCTTAAGAAAGACTAGGATATAAAGTGTAATGATCTGATTTATCGATTCATTAATTTGTTAGTTCGGTCAAATTACTTTTTTTTATGTAAATTCTGAATTACGTTTGAAAATGATACCTTACTTACATCAATAAATAACCCAAAATTGGCAAATCGTTACAACGTACAAAACTCCAATTCCAAAACAAGGTAAAAAAGAACTGAAGTTTGAAGTCATATTCGTATGCTCCTGTTCGAAATAGAAAATAACGTTTATTCTAAAAACCTCTGAGATTTTAGTTTTGACATACGAGTACATTAATTTAAAGGTTTTCAAGACTTCTTCACGTCTCGGTATGAAAGTATTATTTTAACATCGTAGAATAAAACGTAATTAAAAATGTGTTGCGATAAACATAAAACGATTAAATAATTACCTATACTTTAAAGAAACACAATAAATAAATTGAAGGTTTGATAATAAATAAAATATACTGTTAAATAAACACTTCAATTTTGCACGATACCGTAACCGTTATTCCGAGTTTATGACTGTTAACAAAACTACCATGATACAAGAAAATATCGATAACAGATTGAATTATACTAAGACAAGAAAAGTATAGCCTGTTACGTTCAATTAGATATTACAATATAGTAATCGCAATTCAGGTGGCAGCAAGCTGTAATAACTAAAGCTGGAACTGCGAGCTTTAATACTACTAAAGAGGCCGAGATGGAAGCAAATATGTGGTCTGTTATTAGCTTGAGGTAATGGACCTGCTCAACTGCTACCCAGAAGGAAATATAATAGGCGCAAGACGCAAACTACATTAACTCAACCCATTTCTACATAATTTAAACCGCAGCCGCTAATATCAATATTGTATTTTAAATTCCGTTTAATATACTGTTCGACTAAATACAGTAAAACATAATCTGCGGTAAATCCCTTTGATCTTATGCTATATATGTAAGTACTCGCATATAAGTACTACATTCAAGTCTGTGTATTACGCTTACCTTAAGTATGATTACAGATTTAGAATATACACAAAACATTTTAAAACTATCCAAAAACCTTAGTAACATTGCATGCTATTTTAAATATTTTTTTATTATTATTTTTTTTTATTTATTTATTTTTTTTTTTAATAACATTTTCATATTAAAATAAAAATGAATCGACAGAAGAACATAGCTGAAAATAAGTAATTTAATTAATGATTACTATTAAAACGATAAATTTATAAATGGTAAAGACAATTTAAAATCTGCTTAAAATAAAAATCAAATCTTTATTGGAAGGAGAGTATAGTTGCCCCAGCGAATCTAGGAGCTTGTGATGTCATCTTATTTATTAGATTATTGTTTTCCAAAACATTATTTTTACGCGTAATTTTTATTTCATTAGTCGACTTACGAACAATACGGGCGCCGAAGCAATACGTTTATGTTGTGTGTTCAATTCTTTCCACTTGAGTCGATTACATGTATAAAAATACTTAATACTCAATCTTGTAAACAATAATTCCTTAACCAATTACTAATGCTCTGATTGGTATTATGTAAAGGCCTACAAAAATTTATTCATGTAGTTAGAAATGATATCTTCTGTCACGATTATATTTAGATCCGTCATTCGTAGTACACAATGTGTGTATAAAGAAAGAAACTTTAATCCAATTTATATCGTGTTCAGTGAAGTATTCGGATACCGTTTCTGTGCGGTAAAATTATTTTATAGTTAGTTACTCATTGCTTTTCGAAAATTTTTTGTTATATATTGTTTTTTGTTTTATATTTGTTCGTGTGATATTAATGCAGTTTGTTATGACAGAATATAAATCCGTAGCTTAGAAAAAACTCAGGAGTCAAGCACGTAAGCCACCGGGTTGGTCTAGTAGTGAACGCGTCTTCCCAAATCAGCTGATTTGGAAGTCGAGAGTTCCAGCGTTCAAGTCGTAGTAAAGCCAGTTATTTTTACACGGATTTGAATAGTAAATCGTGGATACCGGTGTTCTTTGGTGGTTGGATTTCAATTAATCACACATCTCAGGTATGGTCGAACTGAGAATGTACAAGACTACACTTCATTCACACTCATACATATCATCATCATTCATCCTCTGAAGTATTATCTAAACGGTAGTTACCGGAGGCTAAACAGGAAAAAGAAAGAAAGTAGTCAAGTACGTGAAATTATCAATAAGGTTATGATTTTATGAAAAAAGAAGCTCTAAAAGGTGGGTAAATTAACTGACGACAAACATATAATTGTCATTCAAAAATGCGAAGAAAGAACTACTGCTGCTTGTGGGATATCAAGAACACAGGTTCAAAAACTCAGAAGTGAAAAAAAGGCATGATTCTTCAATCAACATCCCAATCTTGTTATTTCAGCCTGTCGAAAAAGTAAACAACGTTCGAAACCAGTCAGTAGACTAGAAAGTTCTGATTTAAGTTTAATTAAAAGAACAGTTAATGAATACAATTCAAAGAAGAATGAATTACCTACTTTAAAAAAAATTAGGCAAGAAGTTCAGTCATTTATTGATTTTTAAAGGCAGTGAATCAACTTTTAGCTGTTATTTTGAAAGAGTCAGGTTTCAAATGGCGTAAAATTGAAAATAACAGAAAACTTTCGGACAAATCCAATATCAGGTAAAAGAGAAATGAATATTTGCATGCAATGACTAAGTACAGTCAAAACAATGCTAAAATTGTTTAGTTGATGGAGCGTACGTTTTAAGTTCGCATTGTTCGACAAATTCGTGGTCTGATGGTATTTTTGAGGGACTTCATGTGCCGATTTATAAAGGTGACAGTTTAATAGTAATTCATGCTGGAGAAGAAATTGGTTTTATTTCGAACGCATTACTAACTTGGAAAGCCAGTTCGAAAAGTGGAAACTATTATGTCAACATGAATACAGACAATTTCATGAAATGTACGCGTGAAAAACTGATTCCAAATCTTCCATCAGTGTCAGCAATAGTTGTTAATAACGCTCCGTATCACAATACAGGTATTAAGAAAACGCTAAATTCTAACTCCAGAAGAAAAGATATGACCGATTGGCTGAAGAAAATCCATATTCCGTATAGTTCAAAAATGCTGAAACCACAGTTACATGAATTACTAAACTTACATAAAACTAAAGTTCAAAAATATCACTCGGATGAACTTTTCAAAAAAAACATAAGCATCGTGTTCTTGGACTCCCACATTACCATTTTTATTTGAATCCGATTGAGATAGCAGGTGAGCCGTAAAAAGACATTTGGCGAGTCATAACAAAACATTTTCTTTCACAAATTTTATAAAATTAACTACGGAGAAAATTAATTTCATGAATGAAGATGACTGGAAACTTTATGGTGAAAAAGTAAAAATATTGAAAAAGAGTATGAAAAACTGGAATCACTGATAGATGAAATAACAGAACGTTATATAATACGTGTAGACTCTGATAGTGAAAGTGAAAATGAAAGTGACGGTGATAGTGATTCGTTTAACAAGGATGTGTGAACTTGCTAGAATTTGAATTAGATGCATGAAGAAAATTCAAGTAAGCTTTTGTTTATTATTAAAAATGAATAATTTTGTACAAAAAAGGTTATAGAAGAAATAATTACGTATTGTTTATAATTAGTAAATGTAAATATGATAGTTATTACCGCGTACAGTATGATAATAAATAATACTTCGATTTGATACTCGAAGTTGATGTTTTCAGGCGAGTAGTAATACACTGCCTGCTAGTGACGTCACAAGCTTGTACACTGGCTGGGCCTAGTATACAGTTGACCATTATGCAACTGCTTTCTGAAAAATCTTGCATTTTTAAAAAATATTTTAGAAACACGAGTCTAGTTTTTAAGATCGCATTAAGTAATAATTAACCGCATCCTCTGACAGTAAATTTCAAAAGAGATTGTTATTTTATCCAGAAACCTACTGCATTATTTTGATTTTATATTACATGAAAACACACTCAGCCCAGAAAATGTGTTTACGGTTTGTTAATGTAGCATTTTCATAAACTGAATGCAAAAGACTAGCGCTGATTTTTTAAACGCCTAGCAGATTCTGATTTATATTTCAAGTCTATTTGAAAATTCAAAGAAGTGGAATATAGTTGCTGGCCTCTTTAGGTTTCTAGCCCTGCAGAGGGGTCTAAAGGGATTTGATGCTCTCATAGATAGAGTAGCAACCCGGGTGGCTAAAGGGATGTTTGGGCGCATACTTCAACAAGATAAGCGTTTTGACATCGAGCCCCGGTTAGTGAGCTATTCATTTAGTTGATTGCGTTAAGAACTCTGTGATGGAGCTGCGGTGTGGGAGAGTGAAGGCATTGACCTCACTCCCGAAATCGGACCAAATCAGTGAGAATTAGTATTAGCTACTTATTACAATTTCATAATTGAATTTGTTAATTGTCTTAAATTAAGAGGTGGATTTGTGTATCTGTAGGACCAAATTGTCGTTACGACCAACACTTAATTAAAATGTATTTGACCAGAATTTAGAAGTTTTTAGTAGACTCAAGAAATAAATATTTAATAGTACAGTGTAGTTAAATTTAGTTATTTGAGATAGCTATTTTCTGTCATTTGGTGATCACGCTTCCGTGAAACGGTTAATCAGTTAGTTGAGGGCTAAAAATTATAGTAGATGAGCGAAATTTTTTTTAAAGAAGCCTAATACGAAGGCGACAGTAAAATTGAGTAAACACGCTGATTGAAATGTCTGACGTTCCTAGTCCTGAAGGGACTAGGAATGAAGGAGTGGCGTGGACACCGATACAAGACAGGTGTCTTTACCTATTAGGGTCGGGATCTCAAACTACTGAGCTTTTATGAGTAAATATTCGGCTAGGAAATCCGTATTAAAGCTGTCAAAATGTTCTGGTTATATTACATCACAAAAATTTCTAAGAGTAAGATTGCAATTGTACTCTTTAATAATTATTATAGAGTGCAAGATTAACAGCTTTGCATTATTATATAAGTAAATTAAAAACACTTTTATTGATCAAATATTATAGCTAATAGAATTAGAAAAAAACAATGCTAATGGGATATCTGAAACTTCTGCGAAAATATGTACGTATCTTATTATACTTGTAAGGAGAAGATAGTATGAAACTTTCTAATAAAGAACACAGAACGAACACTCCAGAGAATTATGAAAGGTAGACAGACAAGCAGAGAAAAGTCACAATGGCAGGAATAAGGTCCGGTGGGAGTCATATGTCTCACAGCTGGCGGTGGCTTGAAAGCGTCAAGCAGGACATTAAGGATGGACAAAACGCGTAACTCCCTTAATACTACCTGCATTTTAACGCATCAACAACGTTCGTTACAGAGTTTCCCTCATTCTCTTTCACCGCGAGACTCCCTCAGGCTCTGCCAACTTCCCTCACTCACTATTTAACCCAACGATCTCCTAAACTAACTCCCTCCTAAATTAAACTCGACTTGAAGTAGTTAAGTTCAAGAAGCACACCGCTGCGGTTTACAAAATAAAACTCTACCTTTAAAATAAAATAACATTAAATAAAAACAAAAGAAAAAGTAACACCTCAAACAAGTTACAGCACTACTGATAATTTGATTTGGTGAACGGATTCTTTCAACAATTTCGTCCCACGAAATCATATAACGAGCAACTTTATTACTGTCCAACAACAACCGAATTACAAATCCTTTTGAAAAAATCATAACGAACACAAATAAAAGAAACTACCCATAATATATATTACACAGTTTAAAAACTAAGTCACTTATTCCAACAAAAAAAAAAAATATAAAAAATAAAATAAAATAATACTCTGTCTTTCATGCGACAATAAAAAAAACCGCTTAACATAACCCAATCCTTCTGTGCACTAAAAAAAGCCTTATTATTAAATTTCCTTTGATAAAATAATAAATAACTAATAAATAAAAAAATAAATAAATAAAAATAACATTTAGTTTTAAAGATCTAATCGGCAATTTATTAAAAATTAAAATATTTCCTTCTGCAGATATAATCAAACTTTGATATGATTTTTAAATCATACTATTTAAAAAAAAAAGTCCTGGATCTTTATTTAATAAGTATGAACTTGCATGTACTTAACACACTAAGACCTTCACTATATATATTTTTTTTTACTTATTTTCTTTAATTAGTATTCTCACATGTTTGCTTTACTATATCATTCATTAATTATTTTTTAATATTAATAAAGAATTTAACCATATTCTATTTTTTGTTGTATTTTTTATTATTAAATTATTATTATTATTACGCAAGGATTAGTTTTCATTGCTTCAATCGGCCAACGTGGCAAGTCTTGAAACTATACTATTGCATCTATATTATAAAAACATGAGACGATAACTAGTCGTTTGCAAAGAGTTGTTAGTTACTTTGGACTTTAAACCAGGATCAGATGTTATATATCTTCTGACACGTTTCCACGAAGACAGCATTTTCCAGAAATGCTGTTTTCTCGTACACTTTTATACAAACAAAAAACGACAAAGAAACAATCAATAATGAAAAACCAATAACATCGGCTTATATTTATAATTGAAGGTTCCTCCTACCTTTCGGTAGGATCTAAGTACCTTCAGATCCAGATTTATATGTTAACGCACTATCTTGGCTACTTTGCTGTGACTATTTGTGTATTCTTTCGGGGCTAAAACCGATAATTATATATTCAACTGATTCATTTATTTTACCAAAGACGGTATACATTTGATTCAACTATATTATATTTCACTACATGCTTCCTGTAACTAAGGGTGCTAGTGACCCTATCCTGCATGGCAAAAACAAGGCACTCAGTTTCAACAAACAGGCCTGCACTCTCCAGCCATCAAAAGGAAACATTGTAGACTACCTCCCTCCCATCCATAAAGAATACAGTGAATCTACCGTAATAATCTTTTCCTTTTTATCAACAGAAGGGGCTTCAGCCCCTTCAACCTCAGGGGAGGGTGTGAAATCCTCCTCATTTAGCAGTAATGGAGTTAAGTAAATATCACTCCCACAACCTCACCGTGGAGTAAGCTAAGGATGCTCTTTTCTCTAAATAAATCTCTAAGGTTCTGCAGCTATTTTATAAGCAGCTGAAGGAAATCACCGACACTCTCCCGCATTTCTTCCTGAGTAAATGGAACCGCTCAACCGAGCTCCTTGGGTAGTACACGCGGAACTTCGTGTTCATCACTCGCATGATGATATTTAGCCCCTTGAGATCCGTTTTGTCCATTTAACGTCACCGAAACTATACGAAACAAGCGAAATTGCAAATATGTATTGCCTTTATTTTATTGAGACTGCTCAACTGGAAATTCATGACAGCCTTAACTCGACCTTTGAAGCCAGATGATAAAGCCTCTGTCGCATGGCCGCGATTAAATCCCACATTCTGCAAGAGACCTAGGTATTTGAAGGTTTTGCCACACTCATAGCGACCATGAAATCAGCAGCATCAGGCACTTCACATCCCCCAATCTGCAGCTACTGACCCGTCATTTGCCAAAACCGTCCACACTGAATCGTTCAACCAGCTTAACGAGCTGTCTTAAACCTCCTTCAGAGCCGGAAAACTTATCATCCATATAAATGACATACCCGAAACTATATCATCCCATCTGGACCACTACATATCTGAACAGATTTTTACAGTGTGGATAACGGTTCGATGTCAAAATGTTAAATTGTGAAGTTCTATTACTAGTTTCCTCCAATCATGTAAAATTGGAAGAAATAATAAATTGACACGTGGTAGGGAAGTTCAATTAAATAGTAAATTACTGCCGATAATTGACTTTTCTTCACACACCGAGTAAGAGGGTAAAATGGAATGCAAAGTGATTTTTATGGACCAATTATTTCATTAGATTTGCGATGCAACACTGAAACATTTTAGTAATATTTACAAAAATGTTAAGAATTACTCTATCTAACCCTAATATGTAGAATGGAATAAAATTATCACTGCCTAATCTTACCTGCACATCTTCTGAACCGAGTGTGATGAATGCTTGAAATTCGGTACAGATAACTTTCACACTATGAAGATACGTTTCGTTTTTACTTTTATTTTAAATTACCCCTAAATGAATCTACTACATTAAGGGTATACTTAATAGTTCCTACATATTTTTTAATGGGTTTTGGTTGTGAAAGTAACATCAGCAGTAATTTTTTTTTTTAATTGAGCTTTTCTAGTAACCATCTCCCCCCAAAAACTGAAAACTTCTCTGCTGCAATAACACATCGTTGATACAAATCAACCATTGATACAAATTAAAAATTCATCACCGATACCAAACTGAACAGTTTATGAAAATATATTTGGAATGCTGTTTTATTCTGCCCTTAAAAAGATGAAACTTGTTATACTGATTCCCTTACTTTAAGTGGAAATTTCAGTTTCATTCTGAAAGAATGAAATAATTAGAAAAGCATGATGTGAAGGACAAAACTTTAGATAACTATTCTCACATTCTGTTAACAAAGTTCCGTCAACCGTTTTTTGGTGATCGATCCCCAAAATTTTGTTTAACAGTCAAATATGCAAATGTTTGAGTCATTCAGACAATTGCTTATTAATTTCAAAGTTCAAGGTGTTTTCTTACGCCGAAACAACAGCATACACGTGAGGAAGTTAAAAAATTTAGTATTTAATATACATATACTTCTGCTAATTTAACTAAGCATTAACATAAACTATAAATGAATCATCATAGTAGAACTATTATCAGACAAAATTCCTGAATTCAACAAAAATAATTAATTATTGGTTGTTATTAATACTGACACTGTAATATTATTTGATTTATAAATAATTGAATTCTACTCATCTAAAAGTTTAAAAGCAGTAACTTAAAAGTAATAAAGGTATGAACTTGCGCTAATTGCAATCATCAGTATAGATCTAGCTATTACTTCAACCGCAAACACGTGAGTGACATCATCAATATTATTAATAGTAAACACCTCACTTGTATTGTCTCGTGGAGATCTGCTATACCTGCTATACTTGCTTTTAAATTATTTTTAAATGGTTTCTGGGAAGACATATTATTATTTTTGAAACGAGTAAATTGGAACAGAGAAATGTTGGATCGGTACGTAGATTAATTACCAGGCAGTCAATCTACTATTCCATTTGTTCGTATTTGCAAGCATAAAGAATGAATTTAAGTGAGAACAGCTATAGGTAGCAATAATGAACAGTGGACGATAAATTTTAAAGCAGATATCCAGTTTCTTCTATGTAATTGAGTATAATAAAAATCCAAACTAGTTAGAATTAAATTTATCAACAAATATTTATGGTAACTACTTCTTTACAATCATATATTTTGTACGTGTATATCCTTTACTGAAAATTAATGTTAGCGAGTCAAAAAAGTCAATAAAAAAATATTATTATGCCTTCTTGGGGCCCAGGAACGACAGTGTCTGACCTGGTTACCTTTCTCCACCGGCTTCAGGCAGGCAAGAAGATAAGATCCAACCGGCGGACCGAACTGTCATGCCGGACGTAATGCCGATAGACGGGAAGGCCCGTTAGTTTGAAGGATATTCTTCTGGGCTGAGTTATACTTGATTGTAGGTCCGGCGCAGGGGAGTAGAGATAAAAAAATTATAAAATTAAAAAAATAAAGCTAACTTTTACTTCCAACACTTCTTTACTAATCGATTTAGAGCTCTATCAATGTGTTCTAAGATTAAAAAAAGGTACAGAATCGAGAGAAGTCTGATTTTGTTCCAAAAGTTTTATTAACCTATACAATTCCAAAAAAAAAAAACTAAAGAAAATTAAGCTATCCTTAATCTAACTCGAATTAATTCTCAAGTAAAACGCGCAAAAATTTGTAAATTCGGCCGATTAAATGTCTAATAAATAGTCTTTTTTAACTGACTTTACTCAATTAGATAGTGTTTTTAATGGTTTTGGAAAAGTAAAAGCCACTATTTTTCAAGTAATAACTATTTCATTTGGAATTGTTATTTTTTTAAACTAAAAATTCGTTAGTTCTTTTTGAACGGGGACTATGCCCCAAGCTAATGATTCACCATCACCGTTATCCACAATAGACTACACAAATACGATGGACATAGTACCTTTATAAGTCCTCTAGCATGGATCTGAGAGTTCAAATAAAAAACAACTCGAACACCACAAGGGAAAAATAAATCTAACATAAAGAAAAAATTGGATAGCAGAGAGTCAATCAACTCAAAAACGGCATGCGATATAAATTTCCACAATAAACCCCCGTATTTCGAAATGACTTTAGACTTTTTTTAATGCTGTAGGCCTCCTTTCCACCGACAGTCCTTCAGTAATCGTGGAATAATTATACAGAATGGGTGCGTTGTGATCAAAGATTTTTCAATTCAATTCAAATATTTGCTGTACTGAGGTAAGGAATTACAAGTTTGGCTTCATTCGACAGGTACTTCAGCCATTAACTAGTTGTGCACCCAGCAGACACAGAAACAGAGTCCACGAATCATTTTAAGCTACAAAATATCCAGGGTGCATTAGTTCTTTAGGTTGTGACATAATCAGCATGCAGAACTTATAAGAACAGAACTTAATAACCTTATTTTTTATTACCTTTCTTCCAGACACTGACGACCAACTTGAGAACAGGTAGGACTATCTTAAGGAAAATCCTTCTTTTAGCACTTCCTGAAAAATGAGAAGCATTTATGTTATTAATTATAATTAAGTATTAATTATGAAGCTATTTATTATTTTTCATAATTGAGTGGAATCCGCTCAGCTAGATCTTCACTGCCGGTTTTCATAATTGGTAACTGACTACAGGGTTTTGAAATATTATTTTATTAAGCTAACAGAAAATAGTTTTTTTTTTTTTTTTTTTTAATAACTTGACAGTATAAAATTAAACGTAAACACACATATAAACAATCAAAGACATACCCAAAAACAAATACACACACAAACACAAACAAAAGCACAAAAATCAATACACATGTGCAATGCAATAAAAATGGAAACAGAACGGTTTACCGTTAAAAATAAATAGTATACTATGATATACGACTATTAAAAAAAAGGCTTTTTTATTTATTTTTTCCTAACAGATAAACATGTCATGAACAGATATTTACCTTTAGGGTATGCGATTCCAAACCGAATATGGCAAAAAATGTGACTTTACTTTTCCTTTGTATTTAAATATATTTTTCCATTCACATAATATTCTGCCTCAGGATGGTGTAGTTGAACGGTAGGTGAACAATAATACTTTTTTAATTTTACTTGTTTTGAACTCATCTTGCACATGTATTTTAATAAGTAAATATAACATTCAAAATATAACATAAAATAAGAAATTGTATGTTATTGTACGAATATATAAAATATCTCTCTGTCATCGTACAGGTTAATTAACCGACCGCTCAAAATGAACGTTTGCAATAACAATAATAATTGAAAAATAACAAATTCTATTCTGAATGTAGATAGTTTGAAACTACATACAGATTACAATATTAGTAACTGTATGTCAGCAACACAAGTTAATAAGCCCCTAGTTAAATTAGTAAAAAAAAAAAAAAAAAAAAAAAAAAAAATGAGAAGAATCATTTTTAATATTACTGCAATTTTAATATCTGTTAAGTTTAATTTTATTTATCGAGCCAGAACCAGCATCAGAAATCAATTCCATAAAACTATAGTTAAATGTTGTTAATTCAATCATGAAAAATTACTATTTTTATTTATTAATTTTTTTCGCAGATAAATATCGGAATATAATTTTATCGACCTAGCCATAATGAGTAAATATAATATGACAAAACTAATAAGTAGCAAGTACTGTCAGTTAATATTATAAACATGGATATAACAGAAATTAGTATCCAAATCTGACATAATGTGTACGTTTGAAAGCTACGTCAACACATTACTAAGTTCTGGTCAAAAGATTCGACTAACGAAGTTAAACTGTTTTCCAGTTACGGGCTGATAAAGATAAAAAAAAAAATAATAATCAAATTATTCTAAAAACCTGTATAGTAAACATTTTACGAAATTAAGACCGATGGTTCTGATTTTTTTTAAACGATCAGAAAAAATTTTGAAATAAACAGTTAAAACACACAGAATAGTTAATTTAATCACTTATTTCTGGTTTTTATTTCTAATTCTATATCACTAGATTCATTATTGAAAAAAAAATTAAATTAGTTAAGAGAATATAGAAAATTGAGAATCGTCCTATTTCCCAACAGAACGACTATAAGTTCTTCTAAGTCACAGTAGTTACACGGTGTTTATTATTATAATTAGCGTTATTAGTGTTTTAAAACGCAGTTCCTGGTTATATAATAGACGGGATGACTGTATTATATAATACATTCACCTCCTGTAAATTATATTTTACCGTAATGAATTTTTTCCTTCCAACTATTTTAATTAAATAAAGAAGAAAGAAAATGAACTTACAATTAAAATTACTTAATTGATGTTTATTCCATCAAGCTTGAAATCCTGAGATAAGACAAAATGCTACCATAAATGAACAAAAACGGTAAATATAGTTTACATATTTTAATGTTTATTAGACATAACGTTTCTTCCTAATTAGGTCGTATGATTTATCATAGTAAAATTATTTTTATTTGGTGCATTTTTTTTTTGTTAGGCAGTTTTTTTTGGCTATCGTTCATTTATATTATTATTTATCAGCACAATCGGTTGTAATTAATAATACTTTTTTTAATCTCTTGCTTAACTTTATTCTATTATTTCAACAAAAAAAAAAAAGAAATACAAATACAGTATATGAATATTCTATTCATCAAAATACAAAAAAAAAGTTGAACTCTTATATAATCTAATGTTTTTAATGATAGAGGTAAAATAATAATTTATCTCCGTCGTTTGCTAGGTTCCAAGAATCACTGATCCGTATCAAGCCAATCACTTATAAAATTACTCCCCACTCGTGTTTACCATCACGTAAAGTTTTGGTCGGCTGGTTGCCTCAATCTATTACAGTTCATTATAATTTAAAATGGAACTAAAATTCCTAATTTACTTTTAATGCAAAGAAAGAATCGAATGTTGTTTATTTACTGACATGTAATAGATTTTTTTTTATTAATATCTACAAACTGTTCCCTCGGAAAAACGAGTAAATGTGTTGAATAACTGACTTGTTGAAGGAGAGAAGCCCAACAACATTTAACTCGGATCAACAGCGTTTATTCTGATCAGCACACTCTAACAGCAGGCGATGAATGATAATGTCATAAATTTTTTGTACCGTTTGAAAAATGCTACGCCTGACCGGGACTCGAATTCAGAACCAACGGCGAGAGACAGAGACGCTACCAATCCGCTACGAAGATCGGCGTGCAGTAGTTAATATTAATTTCTTAACCGATTATAAAACAGCAGATACATTAAATGTTTGTATTTTTTAGTTAACGTTTCATCCATGTAAGTCATCCAAAGGAAATTGTCACTTAATTATTAACAATAACATTAGACAAATTTTCTTTCAGCAAATCTAAGCTGCATAAATCTATCTGTTTCTCGATTTTATCCTCCGGATATCAATGTCGGTTTTAATTAAAATTATATCATTTTCTGAGGATCTAGAACTCATTCTGGAGAATTTAAAACACAGCTACTTGTAAGTTGTCACTTCACGAGTAAGGGATGTAGTATGAAGGATTCCGATTAAATAAAGTTGAATCAGAAATTCCGGGTTTTAGTCGATTAATAGTTTATTTTTAATTAAAAAATAATTTATTATTAATATTTATTGCCCTGAAATTATAATAACGAATCTTTGGATAAGTTTACTTACGTTACCGACTTATTAGTTTTATTCCAATTTTTATCAGATATTCCTGAATCGTACTTAAAAAAATAAAATGAGTAAAAGAGAAGATAATAACAAAGATGAATTCTGATCACGCCAGTCGACGAAAAGAATGTAAATGAACAAGCTTTACCAGATTTACCAAACAACTCATTCAAAAACTGACTTCAAAAGAAGCAAGGTAAGAGCTATGTAGTAATTAGATTCCAAATTCAAGAAAAGATGAAAGACGTGAAAATAGTGAACCGCTAAGGTGTAAGTTGTAATATTACAAGATATTACATTAAAAAGTAGGTTTAAAACAAAATAGCAGACATAAGAAAACAAAAACAAAAAACAGAAACGTATACACCAATCCCCTTCACATTCCAGGCATAGTTAGTAGAAAATTCTCCGATTAAGCACAATATTGTCTTGATGGAATGGAATAAAAGCCTTTGCTTCAGAGGATTTATTTGGAAAGACGGAAAAGTTGGGTGTGTATGTAAATATATCTGATAATTTCAGGTAATAAAACACAAGTATTTAAAATCAGTAAACTATTGTCCTAGTAACTGATTAATACTTGCCTTTGTTTACAAGTGAATTTATTACTACATTAATTATACTATATCCAAGAAAAGTTCATAGGTTACTCAAACCAGTTTAATTTATATTGTACTTGAAAAAGCTAAATAAATAAGAAGTAACTTACTTTCTAGCTAGAATGAAAACACAGGGAAATACCGCTGCCGTTCATATAATGACCTCACCAGATTTTTTTTTTATTCCTCGAACCCCTCCTGATTTTAAACCAGAAATATCGGTAAAATATCCATAAAATTAAGATGTATTTCTCTGTTGTATGTCTGTTGTTCTTTACTATTTTGTGCGTCACTGAAGCAAAAACTTTATTGCATTAATCGCAAAAATATCAATTTATTTTACAAAAATCTGTAGAAGTTATGGTAGATCACGATTATAAATAAAGATTTAATCTATTCCTCCTAATAAAGCGCAACGTTCATAAAATCATACGTGGATTACATAAAAAAAAATATAAAAAAAAAATAATAAAGTGTTTAAATATAAGAACAGATTTCTGTCGTTTATTATTTCTTTATGCTTGGTTTTAACACGGAAGCTTAAAAAAACGATATTTTCCGGTCTTAAAAATAAACGTAAGACGTTAACCTGACTATTACTATACACATATAATTTTATAACCATCTGTGATATCTATCTGTGATAACTATCTGTAAATATCTTGTAATTTTTATTGACAGTGGGATAGAGTAAGAGTTATGAAGGAAAGAATAAATTTCA
Organism: Lycorma delicatula; assembly: GCF_047948215.1. Lineage (NCBI taxonomy): Eukaryota > Metazoa > Arthropoda > Insecta > Hemiptera > Fulgoridae > Lycorma > Lycorma delicatula. The sequence continues at coordinate 200,623,993 of NC_134456.1, forward strand.
TAAAACTGGAGTTGATCTCGCCTTCCATCAGAAAAAAAAATACAGATGGTTCATATAAGTGTACTTGTAGTACAGACTATTGTAGTTGTCAGTACATCTGTTTCAATATGCAGCGCTTTTATAACACCAGCTTAATACGAAATAAATTTTCTACTTTTACAGTGAGCCGAAATATTATTGTTATTATTTTTTTAAATAAGTTTATAAAGAACTTCATAATACCAAACAATAGCTTTTTTAAGTTATTAAATAGACAAACTTGTGAGCTTAAATGTACTTGAACATTAATAGTTTACGTAATTTCTTAACATCGTTAGTTAATGTTGAAGTAACACTGTGGAAATGAAGTGCGTTCTTATATTGTTATTTACCACACATTTTTACAAGTTTTCTTCAAATAATTTGAAACTTTAAAGTATAACGTAGAAAAGAACACGGTTTAATAAGGAACAAAATCCAATGTTTCAGTCGCTGCAAGAACATTTTTCATTTCGTACAAGGAAGTACTGTAATCGCAAAAATTTCGGTTTTCATATATGAACGGAAATATCTATTTTGATTAGTTTCGGCGTGACGTTTGGGACCTACGTAGTACGTACGTATCTCGCATAACTCAAAAACGATTAACCGTAGGATGTTGAAATTTTGGATTTAGGACAGTTGTAACATATAGTTGTGCACCTCCCCTTTTGATTACAATCAACTGGACCAAAAGTATTTAAAAAAGCCCAAAATCCAAAAAACTTAATTTTGTTTTTTTTTTAACTGCAATAATAAGCCCTCATTGAGAGCCTTGCAACGATATATCGTAAGTGGTACCTACTTTCATTGGATCCAGAGTTATAGCCAAATGAAACCTTAATTAATGAAATATTTGGATCTTAAAAGGGTAAGGCACATCAGTTCGAATTAGATCTCCTTTTTTTAATTTAAATAAATTGATTTAATAATAATTATTGTTAATCTCCGATTGTAAAAAATTGTTGCAATAAATAATGTAATAATAATATAATTATTAGGCGTTCAAGGAAGTCAAGGCCAGCCTCCGTGGCGCGCAACGGTGTCTCGGGCTTTCATCCGGAGGTCCTGGGTTCGAATCCCGGTCAGGCATGGCATTTTCACACACGCTACAGATCGTTAATCTCATTCTTTGAAGCAATACCTAATGGTGGTCCCGGAAGTTAAACAAAAAGAAAGAAGAAAACGAAGTTTGGTGTCCACACCAAATTTTTTAATTTCAAAAACAAGATTTTTCTTTCTTTAAATTTCTTTAATAATTAAACATGCTCACGTTATTTGTTTAGATCACCAAATTATATGCTCATAATAAAAATAATATAACCAAAAATATTTCTATTAATGACAATAAAAGAGAAACTAAAATATTAATAAAAATAGTAAGCTGAAAAAAAATCAACTGAATCTACAACTAAAGTTATAAAGTTAAAATCAGTTCAACATATTAGAGTTCCAGTAAATGTGTTTTAGGAAGGACAAAACCTTTTTGTAAATGTGAGCAGACATAAACATTCATATCCAAAACTATAATTAGTAAAAACGAAAAATTACAAGAAAACTTTGATTATTCAATGTGAAAACTCTACCCTTCGTATTTTATAATCCCTTTCTTCAAGAGGGTATTTGGAAAAAAAAACAAAATGGAATGATCTCACACGAATGCACACAACCCTAAGTGGTGAAATAGAGATTTTCTGAGTGGTGAGGGATTGAGTTTTTTTAATCATAATGATTTGGAGGGGATATACATACGTCTTGAAGACACGCTTCAGAACCGAAGTCCGTGCTATGAGATCAGTTATAGAAAAGGAACCCTTCTCATTACGGATATCCTTGCAACTTGAACAGTGAACATTTCAATTACACAGCCGTACTCGATCTTATATTAGGGCAGCTTGTTTGTTAAACTTGTACTTTTATATCATAAAACCTCGACAGACGTATAGAAAGGTTATTGGGGGACCGAATATAAACCATAAGTACACTAGCATGACACGATCTTTTCTTTGTGATTTCTTAACAAGCAATACGCAGTCATTCATTTTCAATTTTGTATTACAGTCAAGCGAATAATTACTGCAAAAAATATACGTATACTATAAAAATCATTTACTTAGAAGTTTGTTTAGGTTTCGCTCTAAAATCAGAAAAGATAAAAACTCCTCATATTCGTTATTACATATAAGATGGCTTTATCTTTATCATATTTTTGCTCGATCAATCAATAAACCACTTGCGGATTCTAGACCGAGATAAATCATTAACGTGAGTAATTTTACGAATAATTATTATTTAAAAATTCTTTTCTGTAATTTATGGAAAATATCATTCGTAGTTTTGAAGAAAAACAAACAATTTCTATACTTATTTACTTATAAGAAGCAGTAAACGGCCATTTTATATTTTCTTACCTATTAACACGTAATATAACACTTTTTTAAGTTTTCTGGAAAAAAGTATTTTAGTTTTATTTAAACTAAAAATTAGTTATTATAATCATCATAATTTAAATGTAGTAAACATCTCACAGACAACATATATAAATGTAATAATTATAATATTCAACTGGATATTACTGCTATTTTACGTTATACAGCGTGTGTTTATCACCCAACTGGCACTTTTTTCTATCTATGTTGTATGTAAATTTTTCTGCTAAATACAGATTAAGCAGCCCACAACACTTTTATGTTCAGAACTACAGAATCGTATATTTAAACTTCGATAAGGTTTACAATAAGTTAGATTTCCAACAATCTATAAAATCTTACGTCGTATTTCTACCCGCAACATTCATGCTAATCTAAAAGTAAATATGATCAGGTAATTAATTTCAAATGTCTGTTTAAAGAATATAGAAAAGAACCTCTGCATATCATACCAATAGATTTGCGTATCTAATTCAAGGGATTCGAATCCTGAGAAAACACTCTGATAGGATCATAACATGTTAACAGGAGTACTATTCTCGTAGAAGTAGAACCTATGAACAATATCTAGAATATCAAAAGGAGTATGAAGAAAAGTAAAGAAATACTCAAAAGATCTGAGAGACTGTAAAAAGCTCAGAATTAAAAAAATAGAGTTTGACCGGCTACGTCCGTGAAATTTCCAAAAATACTACTTAAAATGTTTCTTTTATTGATAATTTTTCGTCTTGATCTAGTTTGAGTAGGGACACGATGATAGGTAATCAATTTTACTATGCAGAATGCCTTCATGTAGCACAAATATGAAGCAATCAGCATAGTAATCAGTCAGTTGAAGGCAACTTTTGAAGATTGCATCTTCGACGAATTTACTAGTTTTTAAAGACGAATTGACTTAGTTTTTTACTAGTTTTTAAATAAAACTAGTAACTCATCAACTATTTCAATGATTAGCATTATCAATAGTAGTTATTCTACGGTGCTTCAAGGATTAAGCTTAGTTAAAGGCTTCTAATTTCATTCGAATATTCCGATATATTCTATCCGACCGGTTCAATTGACCGAAACTGTATCTTGAACGGTCAGTTTGAATCTAGACAAAGCCAACAGCCGAACAGCAGCTCAACACAGTTAAAGCCTGGAGAAAGGAAGTAATCTCAAAAGAAATCTGTTTTATACAACTTAAATCTACATGAGAATTATTAAGAATAAATAGATCCTTTATTCCGAAGGTACTTAATAATACATTTTATAGATCACATCATTAAATATATATGTATATATTTTAGGTGCCATAACCTTAATGGTTGTAGGCGACTTGATATGACTGACAAGTCTTTACCTAAAATAACAAACTCATCTTCAAAAAAACAAAGCATTCAGATGACAGACTTACTGGGAAAAGTAAAGGTTGGTACGGTTTCCCGTTGGCTTTTACACCTAGCAAAATATATGTGGTAGCATATCGTCACGTGTTTGAGGCTCGATTAGGATACCGACTGATTGACAAGTGGAAATGTTTATATAATTACAATTTATTATTTAAAGAACATAAATAAAACAAGACATCAATTATAATAATGACAATAGTAATGATAATAATAATTGACAATAATAAACAACTCACAATAATAATAAAAACAATAATCATAACCACAATAATAATAATAATAATAAATGTCAATAATAATAATAATAAACAACAATGATTACATGCAAAACAGAATTTAAAGCAATCGTCAGGGTTTATTCACAGGTCGATAAACAATAAAAAGCAGAATTCAGTTCCACCGACAGAAGACCTTAACATGATTACTAGTCTTGAATTAACAATAATAGTACAATAGATAAGACAAGTATGAAGTTCTTTTACTGCAAATACGTTTACTGTTCACAAATAAAACTACCCTAACAATTTACGAATGAAATTTAGTACGTTATTTCTTTCACTTATAATCTTACACTAACTCACCCAACCATTTCTTGTTTTCGTGTTCAGGAATTACTTGTAACATCACTCTAATCGCGCCGGCTCAGTTCAGTAGAAGTTTGCTCCTTCACTGACCAAAATACTCTCGCTAACTGACATCTCGCAGACTGACGTCGTAACGTCTCGCTTAGACTGATTTCGCAGATCTTATTTTTAACTTGTCTTCCCCAGAGAATTTATACTTCTATCCTCTTTACTTGCCGGACCGGACCCAACTCGAAGCGTGAGAATGATCGTCCGTCCTCACGTTTTTCCATGAAATTCCAAACCTTGGTCCGGTAACTCTTCTCACGGAACGAACATCTGTTCAGGAGTATCAGTTGACAGTATTACAAAGGACCATTGATAAACGCACCTTTTTTACCTTTACTAATAGAGTTTCTTTTAGCCTCTTTCTGGATTCCTCCCATTATTATATTTTCTACTACTTCCTTCTTAATTGGCTAGAATCCGTTACCCAGGTTCGCTTTACCAGTCTTGTTACAATACGTAGCGTCAAGCCAACCGAAATGCCAGTGGTATATTCAGCCCACTTTACTTTGTTCACTCAGGGCTTTTATATATTTTGAACATCATTACTTTCAGAGAAAGCAACCGACTGGTGGTATCTTGTTCAGTTGAAAATCTTTATATGTGTCATAGCTGTAAGAAAGACATCGATATATAGTGCAAACCATTGAAGAGTAGACCTTTTTGTAATGAAACAGTGAATCATAAACACCGATTCAACTTGGCAGGATATATGAAAATGTTAACAATTATTTTTATTTATTTATTTAGACTCTATTAAAAAAAAACTTTATAATTCAATAGTTTAACTTTTATTAACAATAAGAACAGGAAATAAAATATAAGTTTTTAAAAATATAGCGTATGCCGTATTTATGATCTTAAAATGAGTAACCCTCATTTAATAAAATAGTTTAAAATGAGGCATGTGATAGTAATTTTCTCACTTTGAAAAATTATTATTTTTCTTAAAATGATTTAAAAGAAAATTAGCTTTGTTTGAAATGTATTAAGTTTGACTTATTATTCTTATTTATATCTACGTGTTATTTTAAGAGATGTCCGCTTCGTCAGCTTTTAAGATGAAAAACATAACTTGCCTTTTATTAAAAATGACTAAAACATTGGAATCAGTATTTCATTATACTCGCACACTATTTCAAAGTTACCTTCACTGATCGTAAAAGGTTTGTTTGTTTGAGTTTGAATCTCGCCAATTTACACTTTTTATCTTAATCCCAACCGTTAATTTATTTCAATTACTCATTCTTTTAAACGAACGTGTTTGTAATCGTTAAATTATAATAATTTTCAGAAAACTATAAAATAACTCTTTAATCATTCGCCGTTTGTTTTTATTACATGCATTTCGCTTTTATTCCTAAAATGAAAATCATATTTTATCAACAAATATAAACCGCAAAACTATTTCCTAGATAATTTTATTCATATCAATTTAATAGATTTTTATTATTTGCTAACACTCCTATTTCTTTGTCAATTATGTCTAGTTCTTTGGCATCTATATGAAAACTTTATAATTTCTGAATCTTTATACATTAAATTACAAGTAGATGAAAATAAAAAAATATGTTGACAAATAGTATGAAAATAACAAAATAAAATATAATGTGTCTTATCAATCGGTGAAGTTTAACTCTGTTGACAGTTGTCGATCATGAAATGTAATAATAAAATTCCATAACTACTTAAGGATTACAGTTTGACTGGTTCACACGAAACAAACTATTGCTTCTTATCATCTAATTTCCAAGTTTGATGCAGTAATCGTCTTTTTTTAAATAAAGATACACCAGCTATAAAGTTGCTACATTTTAAATTAAGCAAGCAATGATGAGTTGTAGGTATTTTAAATTTCCAACAGCGGCGGATGTTTTTTTATCCGGTTCTGGTAGGCTACCTCAGATGTCTTAAGGAGGGTTTTAAGAAGCTTAAAGAACTAAACATCATTGTCAAAGAACTATGATTGTTAGCAACCGATAAAAGTTATTTAAACATTATTAATTTAGACTGATAGTTGTTACGGGCTTTAGTTATTAGCTCTTCAGAGCCAAGTAAGCTTTTTTTTTTCCTCTCAGCTCCCCTGGGCTGGACCGACTTGTTGGTATTACGCCATCCAGGGGAGTGTCTTTATACTCAAATAGGCCTTCCCGCCTACCAGCTATATACTGGCATGGCAGGTCGGCCTACCGGTAGCTCTTTTTGAAAGTAATTTTTTATTTTATATGCCCTTCAGACACCACGCCATACCTGGAGTGTCGTGGCGTGGTGTCGAGGTCTTTTCTCTATATCTTGTGTTTTATTATTCTATTATTCCCTAAACTATATCCCCAGGAATCCCCAGCGGCTCATTTGAACCGACACACCTCGGCATGACGGCCCTCCCCGCTGAGGCTGTCCTCCCTTCCCGAACCTAAAACAAAAACCCAGTCTCCTTTCGTCGATGTTTTTCTACGATATGATCTGTCTGGTGTAACACGCTATTTTCTTCCAGTTGGATTCCCGAGTAGTCATAAAAGGTACTATAGCTTCGGAAGTCATCCCGTCGATCGCCATGTCAAATCTGAGGGCGGCCCATCTTTCACATATGAATAAAGTATGTTCTGCATCGTCGATCTCTTCGCAATACATGCAGATTGCCTCTGTTCTCCTTCCTACTTTATTTAAGTAATTATTAAATGAGCCATGCTCGGTGAAAAATTGCGTTAAAAAGTGATCCATCTCGCCAAAACCTCTTATCCACGGTTCAATCTCCGGGATGAGTTGTCTTGTCCAGCGACCCACACCGCTATTAGTCCACCTCTCCTGCCAGGTAGTATTGACTTCATCTTTGGCCTCTTGATCTGCTCTGCCCGTCGATCTTTCGACTCTATATCTCGCGATGAGGTCTATCGGCAGTACTCCGGCGAGAACACAAAGGGCTTCATAGGACACTGTCCTATACGTGGCCACCACACCTAGGAGCCCTCTCCTATGCACCCTCGCTAACTTCTCCTTGTTACGCCTGATATCTATAGCGTGACTCCATGCGGGAGCCAAGTAAGCTGCATGAACTTAACATAAATTAGCTTGTGGTACTGGCTATCGAAAAAGAATCTGAAATGATAAAACTCCCTTTCGTGTAATTTATTAATTGTTGAAATAGTAAAAACAATTATTTAAGTACAAAATTTATATGTATATCTACAGGATCAACAAAATTTTTATACTAATTGTTGAAAATTTACATCAAGAGAAAAACGAGTGTTTTAATGTACGTACGCGAAGGAAAACATCGAATAGATTTAAATAATTTTGTAGTTGAGGTAATTTGATAAATCATATTCATTTGAGCAGAAACAAAAGTTCAAAGCAAATTAACGAGTCTGAAATTTAGGTCGTAACGATTTTAGCAATGCTAATGTTAGTGTTAAATTCATCAAGAGAATTTTTAATCCAATTTACGAATCAGATTACAATTCCACTGCAAACATTAACAAAAGATTAATGAAGTATGAAAAAGTAATTTCTCTCACATACTCACACCCGCGCTCAAAAATGATGGGGTGATAAACCTCAGTAAAATAATTACTGAAAATTAAGTAAATAATTAATTAGATATTTAATTAGTAAATATTTAATTAATTAGACATTAAGAATCGATAACAAAAATATCATATCTTATGAAAAGTTTCATGAAAATTACAGTAACCTCAACTACTTTATCTCCCGCAGTGAGTACGTTGAAAGGCGTTTCTATAAATTAATAGCTGAAATTTGTAAGGATGTAATAACTAATGATATCCTATCTAATTAGTTCAATCCTTCGTTCGATTAACTATTTTAAAATTAATTCAGAACGCTTTAAATCTGTATTACTCTCTGTTTTCTATTGTATAGGAGTACGAAAATAAATAACAAATATAAAATACCAACTTAAAAAACAAAAAAATTCGAAAAAAAAATATTTTAGAAGAAAAATGTTAATAAATTATTATTATCTTTTAACTATTTATAATTGTTATATACTATTATTTTTTCAATATTTGAAATTATTATTGCGGTTTGCTTATCAAAACATTGTTCATGGGTATGTCATTTTACGATCTCTGTTTTCAAAATTTTATAAAAACCAATAATAATAATATAAAGAATAAACACTTTTTTAAGCTTATATATGTATGTTTATTTATGTGTATATATGTACTGTATAAGTACCATATTTATGTTGTTGCGGCATAAGTAGCGACTACGAAACTTAAACATCCATAAAAATTAATGCAAACCTATCGGTTAAAACTGGATCGATAAGTACAAGAATCTGTAAGCAATTAAGTGAATTAAAAACAAGTTTTGTTTCTTATATTGCGTGTTACAATTATCTAAGTACTACCACCAATACCATCTTTTAAAATTGTTACGAAAATATCTTAAAAGGGAAAGAAGATTTATTCTATTAAAGTATTACTGTGATAAACATATGAAATCAAACCGGTTATCTCCCTTGAATTCAACTTTACCGGATAAGCGCCTTACACTAAGGGTTAAGGCTTTAATGTGTTATTACATGGTTATTGTTACCATTAGATGAAAAACCGATTCCCTGAATCCCCAGAGTCAAACAAAAAAAATTAAACGCTGAGGATTTATATCCCTAAAAGACTAAACATCCTTAGCGTGGATCTAATGAACAAAACGTTCGTAACATAACCGGAAAGAAATAAACGAAGGATAAAGAAAATTATAAAGCTAATTTGAGCTAATTTTAGATGGTAATTAATTATGATTAATTAGGGAGGACCAATTTAGATATGTACAATTTTATTCAAATTAGTGTTTCTAGATTCTCTTCAGGCGGTGGGCATCAATCCCGATCATAATCCCTCGGGAGGTAAGGTATTTTTACCCAGGATGCGCGTGAACAGCAAATACTTGATCAACAACTTCGCTTTGACACATTCAAATGCACAGCGAGAAACATTTCTTTTCAGGAAAATGCTACATACCCACCTTTTAATAGGAAAAGATTTTCTTAGAGTAAACGTTCGCTAATCCCCAGTATTGTATGACAGAAGGAAGTATTTAAACGACACATCGATATATAAATGGTATAGTCATAAGGAGAACATAGATAGCAACAGACACGTTTATTCGTACAATAACCAGCAGAATATACAACAAAACTTGGAAGATACTCAATAAAAAAAAAAAAATACTGAATAACTACTTTCTCAATCTGTTAATAAGAAGTATTAGAGTACAGTCGCTTTGAAAGTAAGTTTTATTAGTTAGGAAGTAGTTAATTAGAATAAGTAGTTAAAAAATTCAAATTATTAATAAAATAATACTTTATAAACTAACAAATACAACCACTAAATTTAAATTAATGGAAAAACTTTCAAAATGATATCTGGTGTTAGACAAGGAGTGGACTGCCCCCACTTCTTTTTGACTGCGATTTAGAGAAGGTTAACAGAGAATGGACAGAATCTACAGATTGTTTAGCTTTAGCAGATGATGAAGATATAATAGATCTAGACTTACAAAATGCAAAAAATAAGATTAAAACTTCTTAAGGAAACAGCAAAAAAGTAAATATAAAGATTTCATTTGAAAAATAATATATGTGCAATGATAAAAATGCACCAGAACTAAAAAAAAAACCGAAACATTAAGAAAACTAATAATTTTAAATATCGTGGAGAAAACAGCAAAAATAAAACAGAGAGAGTTATTAAAAGTAGAAAAAATTATTAAAGCTTTTACGAAAGTTAGTTGTTTATATAACATACCGTTATATTTAAAAATGTATTAAAAACACTGCAGTAATATAGCCAGAGGTGTTTTGTGGCTCAGAAATATTTCTTTTAATAGGACATAAAGGTACCATAGAAGATTTAGAAAAGAAAGAATTATTATACGGAAGATATCAGATCCAATCATTAAAATTGATAAGAATTATTGGATAAGATCAAACACTGAACTGTAGGATTTTGTCCAAAAATAACAGCTGAAATTTGGTAAAGCAGAATTACTTTATACTGCCACCTTTAGAGAATGGATGAAGAAAGATTTTAACAAAAAATATTTTTTGAAAATAAGAAAATTGCTTAATATAAAGATTGAAAAGGAGAAACTAGAATAGATATTGAAAAAAAAAATAGAAATTGAACACAAGCCTTAAATATTTCAACAACCTCAGAAGAAAATTAAATAATTTAAAGGTTTCTAGGTAGAAACCCTCAAAAACACAAGGATAAATGGTCAGCAGAAAGGAAATTGCCTTTTCCGAATGTAAAGAATACTGGGAAACAGAAAGAAAAAGAAACAGTTATCTTTTCATGTTCATCGCTGGCCGGCAACGGAAAAAGATTGTGTATAAATCTACTGGAGCACATTTGCACGTAAAAAACATTTTAACTAATACGATAAAAAAGGTTAATATGGTTTTATAAAATAAAATTATACGTAGGAATAGAAACGTATAATACATACGAACCAATTATCCATACGTACGGATAATAAGAAAAAAGAAAAAAGGAATTTACAGTAATTTAATATACGGTACTTTAAATATAAGTATATTTTGCACTAAAATATATTTTTCTACATTTTATTACTGAAATAATATTACCAGATTGCTTGTGATATTAACATACATAAACTAATACCGCAATCCTGTATCGACTTATCTCATAAAAACTAGCGGTGAAATGTATATCAGATAAGCATAACAACCGTAACAATTTTTATTAATATATTAATATATACATGCATTTAAACACAGAAGTTATGATATTACCGTAAACTGAGATAGGTGTGCCTCTGTAACAGTTTCGAAGATGTTTACCTTGAAAAATATTACGTTCAAGAGATAAGACAATACTTTCCAGGCTACAAAAAATAATATACAATGTATTGTAAACAGACAACATTCTTTGCATTTGTACTCTTTCATTGAAGATTAAAAACAATAATAAAACTTTACCGCATAGCAAGAAAATGCTTTCTAAGACATACTGAACGTTATTTTATAAATTTATTTGATAACAAAAACTGAAATTTTCAATAGAAATTTATTTTATAAATTTCAATTTATTTTCGCCAGTCGTTATTATGTACATTTAATACTAATTATGAAAGTAATTACGCACGATTGCTTGGGTAATTACACTCTATTTTCACAAACGCACTGAGCGACGCATTAAGCTTTATTAAAATTTTAATTTCCAAACATTTACCATGAAAAAATTCTATTCTAAAGCAGAATGTAGATAAATTAAAACAAGATATTAGTGAAATTTTCTTCTTATTATGAACTATTATTTCCGAAAACGTTTTACCTGCGCTACAGACAAAATACAGCTTAGCTAAATTAAATTCATTATTTAGTAATATAAATAACATTTTAACAAAACAGTTACAAAATAAATAATTTTGTTTTATATACAATAAAGACTATAAAAAAAGACAAAATTCCAGAAAATAACTAGAAACTGAATTCAATTCAATGTTAAATAAGAAGTAAAAATTTTGGTACATTTAGCCCAAAAACGTTGGCAGCCAAAAGATTCATAGTTTTTAAATAGTAAAAAGTATTTAAAGTATTTAAATATTTTTTTTCATTCCTGATATAATCTTTTACATCTTTCTGGTATTACGTGTTAATCCCCAATGAGAAATTGTGCATTAATATAAACTTGGCCTTTACGATTAAATGAACTTTGAAAGTTCATCCTATTACAAGACGGTTTTCAGCGAATAACTAATATTTCCCTGAAAAATAAACACTGTGTTTATAATATATTGTTTCTCGACAAAACGGAATACATTGTATTTTCTTCCTTTTCACAAAGCGATTGCTGCAATCTTTTTTACGGTTGTGACGAACGTAAAACACTTAAGTTACAATAGGCAGAAGTAATCTCTCCGAATCCCTGGGGCATGTCTTACAGAATAATTACCAAAAGGTTCGGTAGGTGTCTCCCTGTAATTACAAAGGAAGAAACAGAAAGGATAATCTGCCTATTCCCGCATTTCACGCCCGATGAGAGAAGACACACTGAATGTGAGAGTAGACGTTTTGCAATGAGTGAGCTCTTATGCGCTGGACATATGTTAGTTATAAAGAAAAGTCCTGGTCCAGATTATATCCCAGCGGCAATTATCAAGAAACTTATCAATCAAGCTCCATGGGAGATGCTAGAGGTGGTCAGTCATGGAGTCACTAGTAAACAAGACTTTCCCGGAGTGTTGGAAGGAGGCGAGAGTTGTGTTATTACCGAAGAGCACAGATGAAAGAGGAAATATGACGTATAGACCATTGAGCCTCCTGAACACAGCGGGAAAGCTTGTGGAAAAGATGCTGGCTGGCCGCATAGTGAGCTAGGTTGAGGAAGGCTTGGGCATAAGCCCAAATCAATATGGCTTCTGGAAGGGGAGATCCACCGTTCAGGCCATCAGTAAGGTGATTAATTGGGCCGAGGAGTCTAGAAGAAGTATTTGGCGAACTAGACAGACTCCATTAATGGTATCACTTGACGTGAAGAATGCATTCTGTACAATAGCATGGAGACATAAATATGGCCATGGAAGAGAAGAGAATCAGCTCATACCTGCGGAGACAAATTGAGGAATATCTCAATGAAAGAAAGTGCAAATAGTACACAAGAAGATGAAGTACACGTCAATATGTCAGGTGGTGTGCCACAAGGTTCAGTTCTGGGCCCATTACTATGGGTCCTGGTCTTTGATGGCATACTTAGTTTAAGGTATCCAGAAGGGGTACAGCTTATTGCTTATGCTGATGATTTAGCTGTGCTCGTAGAAGCTAAAACAATGGAAGAAGTTAAAGATAAGACAAACCTGTCACTAGAAATAGTAGCTAGATGGTTGCGTACAAGAGGGTTACAATTATCTGTGAATAAGTGTAAATATGTCAAGTTCACCGGACGTAGGGTACAAGAATCGGTTGATATACACATTGATGGTCACAGAATAGAGGAAGTACAGATGCTAAAATATTTGGGAGTCACATTGCAGAAGAACTGTCGTTTTACAGAACACGTTTTAAAAATATGTGATAGTGCAGAAAGAATGATGAGAAGTTTGAATGCGTTAATGTCCAAGAAGAGAGCACCAAGGGCTTCGAAGAGAAGACTTCTTGCGTCGACAGTGACTTCTGCAATGTTGTATGCCGTTCCGGCATGGTGGTCAGCATTCAATATTAGAAGGAATAGAGGTAGAATGAAGAAGATACACAGAGGGGTACTCTTAGGAGTTGTATCAGCCTACAGAACGGTTTCTTATGAGGCCCTCTGTGTCCTTTCTGGAGTTTTCCCTATAGATCTTATCGCTAAATACAGAGTTGAGAAATACTTAGGCAGAACAGATAATGAAGTAAAAGAAGAGATATATAATTTATGGCAGCAAAGATGGCTGGATGCAGGGGTAGCTAATTGGACTAGATTATTAATACCTGATATATTAATATGGACAAGTAGGCGTCACGGTGAAATGGATTATTATGTTACACAATTTTTAACAGGGCATGGTTGTTTCAATGCATATCTTCATAAAATTACCAAAAGAGATCAGCCTATGTGTATGTACTGTGTAGAACAAGATGATGTTGAGCATACCATTTTGAGGTGCCACAAATGGCAGGAGTTTAAGGCAGTATGCAGGTATTAGAGGGAAGAAGGAAACAGTTGATTATATGCTTGATAGTGAGGTAAAATGGAAAAAGGTTGCTGATTACATAAGAACAGTTTTAAAGCAAAAGAGCATAGATGAAAGAAATATGGGGTACTAGTTTGTTAGGTGGGGTGGACAGCCCCAACAGTGAGAGCCAACATGCTGAGGTGTGCTGGTGTCAATGATTTGCTGAGGACTCCTTGGGTGTGTTTGGTAGGAATAAAAAATATCAAAAGATCCATGGGCCACACCACGGCATTGAGGTATGGTGTGGTGCCATAAAGGACAAAAATGAAAGAAACCTCAAAAGAGCCACCGGTTAGCCCGACCTGCCATGCCGGTATATTGCCGGTAGGTGGGGAGGGATAATTAGAGTAACGGACACACCCCTGGGTGGCGTAATACCATCAAGTCGGTCCGGCCCAGGGGAATAGAGGAGAAAAAAAAAATGTCTCCGAGAGTTATAAACTACACCTGGTTTCTGAAAGGAACAGAATGAGTATGAATATATCACTTGCATTTTGATAAGTTTGGCATACGAGCGATAAAAAGTATATTTTGCTCAAAAAGAAGATAAAGGGAAAACATTTGATTTCTCAGTTTCCCACGTAAATCTGTCATTGGATGCTTTTTTTCGTAAAATAACTATCCTACTAGTGGCAGTAACTCTCTTAATAAGTAAGAGAGCCTACAAATATTTAGTTCCAATACTTAAGAGCTAACAGATAGACAATTCACTAACACATTTATTTTTAGCTGCTTCATTATAATTATAAAATGAAAAAAAAACAGGTTTTCTGGGAAACTCATTTTTCCGGAGAACGTTAATATTAATAAATTTTATAAATAATAATTTTATCTCAAACTAACTCAGTGTTCTCTCCTTTTTTTTTTTTTGCTTGCTTTAAAATTTGTACTATAATATTTTATCCATCCTTTAAAGCATTATTTTTCCGTTTGTTGAAGAGTAGACAATTCGAAACTTATTAAATATGTATTGAATATAACTTAGTTATCCGTATAAAGTACATATAATTTAGGTATATAAATAAAATTTAATATTAAAGAAAAAGAAATAGCCCTCCTCTTTTACCCGTATTTAATTAAAACTTTTATAATTATCTATTTTAAAATAAAAATAAAAAATGATGCATGTTGATTTAGGTAAATCGCTTTATGAAAACAAAAGCTGCAAGTAAAAGAGTGGCAGGACATCCATGTGGAATCAGCTGCAAGAACGTGATTTACAGGTATTCGAAAGTGAGGTGTTCGGTTCATTGAATCTATTGAGCATAAAGAGAGCCGACCCACCCACGTACAATAAAAGCAGGAAGGAGTTTCACAAAAAAAAATGTATTCTATCTTTAATATATTTTTGAAGAAGTTGACCTATTGTAAACTTAACATTAAAGCAATGTTACAATGTAATTTTTTTAAAGGAAAAATAAAGAATACTTCATTCATAAATATGTGATCATAACTAACAGTCTATTAAGCATTTCAGAGGCATTATTATATTAAAAAGAACGAACGAATCAACTATTAATATTGAAATATTTAAAATGTATTGTACAATGATTTAATATCACCTACAGTTGAGAAAGTTTAGCATCGGAACAATAAAAAATAAAATACTCCAATTAAAATGTAAAAAGGAAAAAATCGAAAGATAATTTTTTTCTCTTTATTGTTATCTTGATAAGTACAATACTAAAATAATTTATTCATTCCTTTTTTATTCTTATTCTTTAAAATGACATCCTGTAAGAGATTATTAAAAACAAATGATTTTGACAATTCATTTAAGTTATTTTTAACTAAGAAATCAATTCTGAAACGATACAGTTTGTTCACGCTGCCCTAATAAACTGGTGTCGTTTACAGATGTAACGATAAATCAATCAATTTCAACCTCTGCCTTGAAAGCTTGCAATTAATAACGATTATTTCACGATACTAAAATTATATAATACACTGTTATTAGCCACCCTACAGTTAATTAATTTAAAAATATTGTTTTTTTTTTATACATATATGGAAAACTATAAATTAATTATGATTTTTAATTATAAATCTATCGATTAACCAATATTATATTCCGATTGATTATTACAGTTTTTATTTTACAATGTACTGTATAATATATTCATACCTTTTAGGGTAATGAAAATAATTTTAAAACCGCAGCATATTAGGTTTTCTGTAGAACCCATTAGAAATTGAAACTTACCATATAACAAAAGCACTAGAAGGATACTCTACATAGTAAAGGATGTCTTTAGGATCGACACGCTTAGATTGTTGGCATTTATCTTTGATGTTATACACGTATCGGAACTTTCAAAGACAACCGAGCTTTTCAACAGAGAATACATTATCGGAGATTTGGATTATATAGAACCACTTACATTAAAGATTTTAACTGTATTATCTTTTGAATATGTAATTACATACGATTACTTTGTAGTAAAACGTATATTTTTAATTAATGGCATATTACGAAAAAAAAAAAAATTTCAAACTATGAATTATAATTTCAAAACGGTTTGGAGAAAAACGACAGTATATTCGTTTTTAAAATCAATTTAAATAAATATTTCAAGAGAGTAATGGAAAATATCATGTTATAAAGCAATAACATAAATATATAAGAAAAAAATATATAAAAACGAGAGATTAAATAAAAAAAAACCAAATGTCTTAATTCTCTAATCGGAATCAATTATAAAAATCTAACAGAAATAAACTGAAAGTAAAGCAGTAAAAAAAAAAAAAAAAAAACACTAAAAGTAGGTAAATGAAAGTAAAAATTAATAATAGTTGTGGTAAAATGTCTAAAATTATTCATGATATGTTTCAAAACCAAGAAACTACAAGAAATTCTAATGCAAAAGATAATAAATTCAGTAAAGGATTATCCAAGAAAAAGTTGTATTAGATTATAAGCACCCATTCCAAAAAGTTAGCATAGTTTCTCATAATTTTATCCCCAAATATCTTCAGCAGGGTTTCCTAACGTAATAAATTTGATATTTTGGTTTTCTCTTACTTTATGAAAGTTTAATTTTTAGAGTTACGACATGCAAAAATGTGCCCAAACTTAAAATAATATCTTCCAAACATATAAATTTACTTTAAAAAAAAATTTCTTACGACTTAACTTCTATATAAAGAGAGAAGAAGAAAAGTTGTTTTTATCTCTGGGTAAACTGGGAAAATCTCAGTAAATACAGAAGTTTATTAATCTTTTTAAAATTTACTTCATTCCGAATTAAAGACATTAATTAAATGATTGTTACACTACCCCGACCATTCAATTCACTCCTAATTCCACCTTACGGCATTCTTTCGTTGTAATTAATTATTGATACATTAAAAACAATGTTGCTAGAAGACTTATTGCTGGAAAATCACTTAACATAGATCCACAAAGTTCTGGGATCTCATTCAATGAGATCGGAAGATATTAATAAAAAAATCGAAGAACAAACTTACTAAAAAAAGGTAGTAAGTTAGTTTTAGTAACTTATTTAGTTTTAAAACTCTGTTGGTTTAATAAGCGTCATCGAATATTTGTAAGCCAATCAGAATTCCATCATTTAACGTACGGAAAAATTGAAACTTAAACATTTGAATCAGTTTTTTTTTAACTATTCTAATTCTTGAAAAAAAAATTAGTCGAAGGGTTCAGGGCTTCTTATTCAAAACATGCTCAATACACAAAAAAAAAATAATATACTTTGTTTTTCAACAAGACAGTTTTTCAAAATGTGCTTTATAACCAATAAAAACGCACCAGTGTCGCAGTATACGAGCTTACTTATTTCTCGCCGCCACTAGTCAATTAAAATTTTTTACGTAATAAAAATGTACTAACGTAGTACTCTTAACCGTTCTCTTTCGATACACCTTCTCTTACACCAACAGAAATTCAAATTAAATTGTACTAAACATGTTCTTTTCGAAAAATGATTTTCTTCCAGTACAAAAATTTATTGTATCATAAAGCTGAAATTCCCTTGCTGCTCTAGACCATCCTCGGTCATCTCCTCCAATTAACAACAACTAAAATATTCTGCAGAGTTTAACAGTCGCATCATGTAAATACTTGAATAGGTAAATACTTGAAAAGGATTTAATTACTACTACACTCGGAAATAATTACTAAACGTCTAATATAAATTTCACATCAATTGAGAAGTTCCTGGGTTTTCCCTTCCACCTTACCCCCTCATAACCACTCCCTCTCTCCCGCTACCTCTTTCTCTCTTTCTCTCTCTTTGTGTGTGTGCGCGCGTGCGCACACACTCACTAATTAATTATGACCTGCATACATAATTAAAATACTATAGATTTTTATTTTCAATTTCAAAATAGCTATCATGTTAATTTTTAACTTACTAATACAAAGAATTATTAGTAAATATTAGTTTTGCTTAAGTAGTTAATATTTGATCAATTTTTTTAAATTCCATTCCCAGACAATACATTTTTCATACATATTAAAGAATTGACTTATAGCAGAAATTTTAAGAAACAACATTTTTGCGGTTTTCTAAGAAAAAAACGTATTATTACGTCTTATTTCAATAATAGTTACACTTCTACGCGTACCAAGAGAGAAGATAACTAATCTGTCATCAACATTAAAAACCCATTTATGGAGATATATGTATTATTTAGGTTGTAATATTTTAATTTTGTTCACAAGAGTCCTACTTTTCAGAATGGATTTGATCTGTGGGCGGAAAACATTGAAAAATATTAAGGAAACGAAAAGATGTCACGTTGAATTAAATTATCTCTTTTTTATTACTAAATTACTAGTTCACTTTTACCATTTTTCATCGAAATTCCAGTCAAAAAACAGTAGTAAAAGAATTAACTTGTAACTGTTATAGCAAAAGCGGATCAGACAAGCAAAAAACCGTAGTTGTCACTTGACAAATATATAATGCCACAGCATGATATTAAATAGCGGCTGAAAGGGCTCAAACGTATATGTTGATGTAAGATTTTTTTTTATAACTGGTAATAATGAAAATTATTATTTACTGTAACCTACATTTTTAACAAGTATTGTGAACGCGTATTTTTTCCACGTAATTTTAATTTCGAAGTTAGATACTATAATTTTACCTCGGTGTTACTGTAGAATATAAATAGTTTTGGCGCATCAATTAATCACTGAACTTTTATTTACTCAATCCTAATTAGCTGCAGTAATACTATCGGCAACAAATAAATTACAAAACAAAACGCTGGGTTAATTTATATCTTTGCAGTCCTTATTACGGTTAAAATATCTTTTGTGGAGCACGTAAAAAATGTAACGGTGTAAAATTCATCACGATTTTCGTTAATCATAGACAGACAACATCTGTACAATACGGTAATATCTATTCAGGTTACTGTAGCAATGTGTTTATCTTTAATGATACAAAATAATTTATTCACAATTAAACTTCGATTCAATGATATATTTACCGATATACTCAAGAATCCAACAAATTTGGAGGTCCTCAAAATTAATCGTTTTTATAGGCAATTACCGAACAGAATCTGGCATGGCATACGTAATAGTATTTTTGAGCTTAGTAATAAAATTAAAATATCTAAAAATAATGATAACTTCAGAAACTAGCTTCTGTATTTATATAAGAAAACATTAAACAGTTTCATATTTAAATGAATGATACCACTTCATCAATAAAACTTAATTCATTAGTTAAAAACGTACAAACTAGCTTTCTATCTAAAGAGTTTTTCCTTCTGTTTCTAAGAAAGAAAATTTCCATTTATTCAAGTAAATTTGCATTGTTTTATTAAGTAAATTAAAAGGATGAGAAATTATATTTCTTGACAAATATATCTGTCAAAGCTATACATAGCTAACATCAAATATAGGTACATTCTATATACCTAGGATAAATACTAGGTCAATCAATAGGATATTTCAAATAATAATTAAAAGGAAATTAACCAATAATTGCTACGTCGGCAATATTTAATTCATAAAAAGTAAGTGCAATTCTTTTATGCTTTTCTAAACAATTTTATCGATAGTTTATGAATCAGGTAATAAAATAAAATCAAGTTAACTTTAAAAATACCAAGTTAACTGTAAAAATTATTTTTGCTGCTCATCTATAATTTTGTTGGGAAAGAGGATAAATGTAGTAACCAAAAGGACTGAAAACAGGGAATGTGGTATGAACAATGAGCCTGATGGGTGCGCCAACAGTGACTGATCTACCCACCGTCCGGCCATATGGGACTGACATGGTATGGCATGGCATAGCTCGGTTATGGAGCGCGGCGCACCACTTTGCACAACGTGACACACTGGGGATCACTATAAATTGTCTATGATTACAATAATCATCCCAAACCGACACTCTGCCGCTTTGCTCTACTGCGTAGTGGACGTGTAATGATGATATACCACTAACCTGAGCCAAAATACAACCCGTAATTGTCTGTTTTACTCTCCATTTTACTTAAAAATCCGTAACTAAAACGTTACCAACTATCATAAATACATTCAAATCCTCATATTTAAAATAAAATTTCATCTTATTTCGTAACAATAAAGTAATTAAACTTCTACATAATGTTATAATTTAATCACTTCAAATAACAACATTACTTACGCACGTAGAGAAAACTCGAATGATTAATAGAATATAAAACGGTTACCAGACTATTCACAAACCGAAGAAATCTTTTGTTCTCCTAAAACCAACTGTTATGAAAATTTAGTTACCGAATATTAAAAATAATATTTAACCAAATTTAAACAATAAAAAATAAATAAAACCTAAATAAACTGTAGTCATTTCTTTAAAATTTGATAAGAAAATAAAATCTGTAGTATGTCTTTGTTTCTTCACAACAGTTTGCGTTAGTTTTTTTTTTTTTTTTTTTTTTTTGAGGGAAGGTAAACGTCTCTTTTTTTAGGTTAATGTTATTGTTTTGAGAAAAGGCGCATTTGCAAATTTACTTCGTATCTAATCAGCTCATTTAACACGTTCATACATTTTAATTATTCACATCATACAAAAATATAAGTTGCACAACATCAATACTCAAGAAAGAGAAGTAAAATAAAAAATTATTTTCACAATTTAAAAAAAAAATTTAACATTTTAAGAAGAAATAACTAATTATAAAATATAAATAAGGACGATAATAAACTAACTTCCAGACTTTTAAGATGTCTATAGTACACTTATTTAGGAATAATCTTCCTGTTGCTACTTATATAAGTAACAATCAAAAATTTGATTTATTTACCTAATTACTAGATTTCCTATTTTTATTTATTTATTTTTTATGAAAGAGCGGACATCATCAGCTATGTCATTAGCTCGGTGAAAACTGGTAGCATATCCCTAACCAGGATTCGAACCCAGGACTTCCATGTGAAATGCCGAGACGCTACTTATTTTTATTTTATTTTCTCAATTTGAAAGTTTTAGAATCGTTGAATTTTTTTTAATTTTAATGTTTATTTTTATAAGTTGATTAAGTACTGCGTATTATTATAATAATTGTTATCAGAAATGTATTGGAGAAAGCTTTTGAAAATAAAAGTGTAATTAGATATATTCAATAATATTAGGAATCACGGATCATTTTCTGTATAGCCGTATATAACTCCGTAAATATGACCATTGAGAATATGATTTAGTATTTTCCATTTGCTGATGCAGATACAGGTCACGCAATAGCGTAGACAGACTGGGTAAAAAAAAACTCTTTTTGAAGCTATTTAGAAAAATGAGTTTTGGTTTTTTGTTATTTCATATAAATTTTAATATAAAAACAAATTACGCTGATCTATAACTAAATATTTCTCGTCAGTACAGAGATATACTGCTAACTTTCAAAAGAACAAAAATAAATAATAATCCCCTGGAATGCTTCTGAGCAGCAACCTATTTTGCATTATGTTATTAATAACATATTTCTTATTTTCTATCGTTAGTTTACAAAGATATTTACAAGTTTTTTTTAATTATCAAACATATTTCATAGATTCTACAGTTCAAAAGCTACGCCCGGATATTCAATTAAATATACTCGTAGCTGTTTATTGAAATATTTCCAGTTGCTTTTTATGAACTAAACAACAAAAAATTTAATTAAGCTCCCGGATTATAAACGTCATCTTTAAATTTTCCTTGAATAAAGAACGATAAAACAGCAAAAAGATTTTATTTCTCTTTCTGTCTGTAAAAATCTGATAAAAAGATAACATTAAATTATGTTAATTGAATGAAAATAAAGAACTAAATAACCTTTCTCAAAACTAATTTTTATCTGAGTTAAAATAAAATATCCAAAATTTTAAACTCATTTGATAGTCCATAAAATGTACGGTTACATTACATATTAAAAGTTGTTTAACGTTCTTCTGTAAAATAATAAAAATGAAACTATGATTTTTTTAATGTAATAATTAAACGAATATTTTCAACTTGTATTTAAAATAACTTTTATTAGATGTTTCTCACTTTTACGATGCATAAAAAATAAAACCAATGGATATGACTTTCATTCGTATTAAACCTTATTCAAGAACAAGAGTTTGTACTTAACTTAAATGTAACTTCAAATATAAAGTCAAGGTAGGAGGTATAAATCTTCATAAGTGTAAGAAAGTTCTAAACAAGCTTTCTTAAGTGAAAGTAAGCATATATAATTCAAACAGGATGTTTTACAGCCTTTAAATGAGTTGTAAGAATCTTAGTAATTTATTTTTCCGTTTTATACGGATAATTTATTTCATAAATCTAATTAAGTTAATAATATTTATTTCAATTAATATAATAGATCGTTTTAAAAACTGAAAATAAAAAAGTTAGTATTTCGATTTCACACGATGATTTACTTTCATTAGAAAATCTATTAACACAACATAGATTCACAAAATATATCAGCTTAACGTACACACTAAGTATAGGATTTAACTGAAACAGCGTTTTGAGTTCAGCCCTAAAACACGTGCTGCGCCATAACTCATGCACACCAGATTTTATCGTACATTAATAGGAAATTGTTTTTCGAAATTTTTACCCAGACCTAATATCTATATATAATATATAATACATAGCCAAACAATAACTGCTGAAAATAAATTGATGAAAATTTTGTATACATGTTTTTCTTATGTGTAAGTGAATACTATGAAATAATTTCTTGAAATTTAAAGGAATAAAATGGAGTAACAATGAAATTTCATATTTTTTTAATTTCTCAGTAAGAAATGAAGATACCAACTTAATTTTTAATTTGTGTGTAATCTTTATGTAAATACCCAAAAAAAATTTTTTTTATAAATTCTGAATTTAAAGGGTTAAAATAGAGTTTTGAATTTTTCTGAAACTCATCTATTTTTTTTAATTTCTCGGTAACAAATGAAGATATCAACTTGATTTTTGGTCTGTGTAATATTCATTAGAATATCTAAAAACCAATTTCTAGATTTTCTGAAATTCGACTTTGAAAGGGGCGAAGAAAAGTAAAAAAAAATTTTTTTTAAATGTTTGCATATTTTCCCCATTTCGGCTGAAGTAAACGATATATTCACTAGATTTGGGCTTGCAAATACTCTTCCAATAAATATCTAAAAACCATTTTGAGGGTTTTTGGATTCTAATATTAAGGCGTAAAATAACCTAAATTTTTTTTAAAACTTTTGCCAGTTTAAGCTATCGTTATTGAATCAATATTATTATTATTATTTAATCAATAATAATTGTTCTATAAATTCTCATTATTTATGAAATTTGACAACATTATAACCGTATTTTATGTTTTTAATCGTGATTATGTATTTTTCGAGCAAAGCAGCATCAGGGAATTTAAAATCCAATTAGTGGATCTTAACTGACTAAATTTCTGCTCTGAAGAAATTATAATACACTGATAGTTTATATAAATTGAACAGGCTTACTTATCACTAGCAGACCCGGCAATGCTTCGCTATGGCTAAATTTGAATATATATATATATATATATATATATATATATATATATATATATGTACTGTATAAAAAATACAATTGAAAGTTTGATAAAACATTAAAAAACTGATCATTACGGAACTTCACAAAATTTAACCTTTCACTATATAAAAGTCAGCATGTAAATAAATTCAACTGTCAAAACAGCCCTACGTATCGGATTTAATTCAAAATATTCTCCAAACAGAATAGTTAAAAGACTTTCTTTCTACTGGTCAGAGGATTTCAGTAGCTGTAAACCTTCTTCCGACAACGCGGTCCAATTTACAAAAATCTGCGCGTAAATCGGTCCAGTAGATTTTAGTTTATAGCTGACATGCATAAAAACATTGCCTATTACGCATAGAAGAAGAAAGTCTGTTTGTGTATTTGTTTGTTTCGTAAATATCTCGACACTGGCGCCACCTGCAGGTAGAGTTTTTGCAAAAGCTTTTCTTTTCATGTAACTAATATATATTCTGAATACGAGTCAAATCGGACCATACATAAAATTCTTCGAAATATCTCGACCCCAGCGCCACCTAGCGGGTCCAAACTAATTCAGAAACATTTGCGGGAGTGCGCGCAACAATTCACGAAAGTTTCATCGCAATCGGATGAACGGTATAGGAAGACGTACAAAAAATATGCGTTCCTATACCTATTCAAAAATTATTGCTATAGGGACAAACAAACATTCATTTTTATATTTATTTAGAAGGTTATTACTCTCACAAGCATGAGTTTAATGAACACAGGGATCCAAGACGGGAAATACAAGTAACCATTAAGCGCGAGCGAAGCCGCGACGAGGATACTTGTGTGTGTGTGTGCGTGCGTGCGTGCGTGCGTGCGTGTGTGTGTGTGTGTGTGTGTGTGTGTGTGTGTGTGTGTGTGTGTGTGTGTGTGTGTGTGTGTGTGTGTGTGTGTGTGTGTGTGTGTGTGTATATAATATTTTATAATCTTATGAAAGTTTAATATGATGGAAATCGATTGTACGTTTTGTATAATATTCTATATAAAATTTAATAACAGAAATATAAATTTATTTCTAAGTTAAATGAAATAATTACGGTTAGGACTCATATTTCTAAAATACTTTATTCTTGAAAAAATCCAGAAATAAATGAAACCGGGAAATAACGTAGAAAAATTAAAAGTTAAATGATAAATTAACATGTAGATCAAATTTACCTCGCTACTTAATGATTATGTAACAGATAACAATGATTAAGTAATTTCCCAACAACAGAAAAAAACCGTTCCTGAAGACATATCCACAATTATTTAAATTCTCATCTTTAAGAACTCGAACAATTTTTTTATACATAGTAATTGTGAATTAGTAGAATAATAATAAAATACAAAAAAAAAATTGTTATAGAATCATATGTAATACACTTACTGACCCCTATACAAAATATTTAAACATTAAAACAAAAAGAAAGACAACCAAGCCTTATAAAAAATAAAAATGTATTAAAGAAAATCTAGCTTTCAAACAAAACCCAAACCAAAATAAATAAATCATTATACACAGAAAAAATCCTCACTTCAATTTCTTCAGGAAATTATTAATAATACCTTTTTGACTACAAAATGTTTTACATCAGGCAAACGACAGCAGCTTCAAAGTTAAAATGAATACACAAAACCATTTCATTGTAATGCCAACAGAATATTATTGGCCCGCAATTTCTTAAAAAAAAATTACAAATATAAAAAAATTAATAACAATCTAGTTGTCTAAGTATACAAGAAAAAGTATTACGACATCTTAAATTAGAAAATTTTAAACATTTAACAACAACAAAAATTATAAATAACACAGGTTATCTAAATGAAGTTTAAATCTAATAAACTTTTTTGTTTTACTACACTATAGTGTCTTTAGAACAAAAAAAAACAAAAAAACTGCTAGCCAAATCGGGACCGCGATGAACAACAGGTCCAATTATATTGACTAATATAATAAAATTATATTGACAAATATCAGGAAATTTTCATGTATAAAAGTTTCCGATAAATTTAAAACTGAATTCATATGATACCGGAAAAGATTTAAAATTTTTTTAAAGAAAATGTAAACCTATCATCAGAAAGATAACATTTCGAGTCGATTAAATATATTCAGAAGTTTTGGAGAATACAAATGTCTGCTACGAAGGTTTCTAATATTAAAAACGATAAAACAAGTAGTATATAATACTTTCACCAATCTATTTACATATTTTAATAATAACCTCCTGATTAATACCTCAATTATATGAATAGATATATCGAGGATATAATCTTTCTATTACATCTTCTTCCGTCTTGGGGGATGGTGTTTGAAGTTACAAATGTTTTTTTTGTAAAGATATGTAGGATTCTATTATCTTTACTTCTGATCGCTCAGATTTATGTTAAATATCACCAGGAAGTAGATTAAAAAACGTTTTATCCCGTAAGAGAAATGGGGTTTAATTTTTTATCCTTTTTATTTATTTATTTTTTTTTAATGAATTCGGCGTTTACATTTCGTTCGTTCTTGTGTTTAGTCTCAAGGATGTAAATATTACTACACAAAAAATTAGCTGTAAATTACAATACGTTCTTTGTCTAAATTTTACAGCTCACCAACAATGAAACCAAATTATGTTTTAAATTACCCTGAAGTTCAATAAAAATATTCGTGAAAGAATTATAAGGTCGGCGTGATGATTTCTGTATTTTTAATGAACGTCCGTAAAAATATATAAATTTAAATAGGATACTCTGATTTATAAATAAAGATTACAGGATAAAAATACCAAGAAAAGTAACCGAAAGATAAGAAATAGAATAGTTTCTAATAAAAACTAGTTTATGCGATATCTAATTACTTTTACGATAACTGCTTTAAAAGAAAAATAACAAAACTGTCAAAATAAATAATTACTTAATAAAAGTTCACGGTTAAAGACTTAATTAAACAATATTATAAAAAAAGCTATGAAAGTTTTTTTTTATTTAAAATGCTAAACGTGTTTCAAAATAATTATTCTTTAAAGCGAGTTTATCGAGATAATCCGATGAAGTAATTTATTAAGAAGCCATAACTAATTATCAGTATCGATGGAGAACCCTTTTCATTCACCATTTAAAGGTTTTAATAAATATAAAGGTAATATTTATGAGCCTGGAATTAATTATTCTAAATTCATTAAGAGAGAGAGTATTACAGGATTCTTGTAAGTATTGTGTAATTAGTGGAGCAAATGAGTTTTCCCCGTAACGGTCGGAATGTTCTATGTTCCATGCGGTAGAGAGGCACCCTTTTGGTCTTAATGGGACCGAATTAGGCACAAAATGACTGCAATTAAAATAACCGGTATTTTGGCGCGTGGCACAATTGTCAGCCGCTTCGTCTAATGAAGTCAAACCTGACCAGGATTTGTCATTGCCGTTCGTTAAAACTATCTACTAAAACGTCCCTCTTTATCCTTTTTGTCTACTCATAATCAAATAAATGTCACTTATTCCTTCTTTATTCAAAAATTACCGAAATATCTCCTTTATTTCATTAAATTATCAGTAACATAAAGCATAATTTTATAAATTAATCGACTCTAATCTGGAATTTTTCTCGGTAAGAAGTAATCCACAATAAAGAAAATTTTTAAGCGCATAGATTATAAATCGTTAGCAGAAACGTAATTGAAAGAACAAAAGATGAAATGAAACATTCTGCCCAAATTGATCATTTTAAAGTCGCCATTTTTAATTAATAAATTTTGCAGCATGGAACAAAATTTTTTTTTTTCGTTAGTTCTACAAATATCATTTATAAAAAAATAATTTTGAAGTTCGTTTATAAAGGTGTATCAATTGTTTTTTTTCTGGGTTATTCACAATTATTTCTAATGTCAAATGAAAATAACAACGAGATTACAAAATTTCACACAAAGAAGTTGTTTTTCGTGTTGTTTTTTAAATGCAATAGTTATCTTTTATTAAAGTACTTCTAAAAGTAAGTTATTTTCACAAATAATTTGCTTAAGTAGGAAATTAGATAATTTGAATATGTGTATTACTTTCGTTTAGATGAATTATCTTTGAGGATGCGAAGCAACCAATGAAGTAGCTGCTCTGCATTGTTAATATAAATCATTTATAATTTAATAAAACAAAACTAACATTTTATAAAAAAAAACTTGCCTCTGAATATTGTTCATTACCAACTTTTCAAAGAAAGATTACGATATTACTTTCAATCGCATGGTGGAAATGGGAGACTGCAAAAGAATTTTCTTTACGTTTTCAGTACGAAAATATCACTCATTTAAACTGGGGTTTCGTTATATATTTATAGGCCTATGTATAAACTTTTGTGGCTAAAAAATCTCCAAAACTATTAAATCAATTACATTGAAATTTATATATGCTCTAGCAGATTATAGATTATAGATTAATTGGATTAATGTTTGACCCTGCACTGCTGTGCAATCTCACGAACCGACGGGAGCTCCAGATAATCGTGAATCGCATCATTCCGTGTGAACCATGGCGCTTCGGCAATCACCCTCGCTACTTTGTTCTGAAATCGTATACTTTCCATATCACTAGTACTAGCTGTTCCCCAAAATTCTACACCGTATATCCAGATTGGGCGCAGAATAGCCTCATAAGTTAATATGTTGTTGGATAACGTGAGACCTGAGGTCCTTCGTAGTAGCCAATGAAGTTCTCTTTACCTTGCGTTCAGCTGTTTCCTCTGCATCCTCACGTGATACTTCCAGGTCAAACGCCGATCCAGGTGAAGTCCCAGGTTCCGCACAGTCTCCGTTTGCGGGAAAACGACACCATCGAAGTACACACTAGGCAGTCACCCCTCCGCATGGTGGATGTGACGTACCTCGACTTACCTTGATTAACCTTAGCCCTTCACTTTTTCTTCCACGCGCAGACACGGTCTAGCGCCACTTGTAGCTTCTGTGAGGTTAGGTCAGTGTCTTCCTTAACGGTCAGGATAGTATTGTCATCGGCGAACATGGCGACGATGCAATCATCCAGAGCCGGAATGTCAGCAGCGAATATGGAATATAACACAGTGCCAGCACAGAACCGTTGGGTGTTGAGATTGGGTTGGGTGTCCCTAGGGACACCCAACCCAACCCAACCCTTGACAACCCAACCCAAAACATCTTGAAAAGTCGTTATTACATTTTACCTGAGCAAAACGCCCCTCAAGATACATCTGCAAGACTAGAAAGTAGAGTTGAGGAAGTTGTAGCTTTAACTTGTAGAGCAAGCCTTCAAGTTATCCATACCTTATCAAAGGCCTGTTGGATGTCTAAGAACGCCGCCAAGCAGAATTTCCTTTCCTCCAGACACCCATTGATGAATCTATGGGATAGTTCGATTATGGAATGGCCATACCTGAACCCAAACTGGTGGACCGGAATTATCCCCTTACTCTTTAACACTTGCCGAAGCCTGTGCAGCAGTAGCTTCTCAAACAATTTAGATAAGACGGGCAGTAGGCTAACTGGTCTGTAAATTTGATTTGCATGGCATTTCTCCCGCCACCACCCCATTCGGTCGCCCGGAAGAAATGCCATGCAAATCAAATTTACAGACCAATTAGCCTATTACCGGTCTTATCTATTGGTGTAATTGATCTGTAAAAAGAAACTTCCTGTGTGAGCTTCTCTGGTTTCAAGATCACCTGCGACATCCTCCATTCCGCTGGAAATTAAGACGTCCGCAGAACAGCATTAAACAGATTCCTAATGTACTCAATGCCTTTAAGGGATGCATTTTGCACCCCTTCAGCATGACATGCATTTTGTGCGTCACTAAGTCAAAACCCGGAGCATTTCTTAGTCGCCTTCCTTGAGTGACTAGTTTCAGTATCTCCCTTGCAAAGATCGGTTTACTCGGGAAGTTGACTGGCATCGGGCTCTCAAGGAAGTCGTCAACATCGACATCATCAGAGTCCTTTTCATCGTGGGGTCGGAACCTTACCTGTAAGTGTGAAACAAACAGATCGGCCTTTTCCTTCTCAGTCCTCGCCCATGATCCAGTACGCCTCTGTAGGGCGGGGAGTGTTCCTGCGGATCGTGTCGCTGTCCCTTCGTAACATTCCATAACAAGCATCCATCCCCATTTAGGTGAGAAAGATTCTCTATGTACACCTTGAATGTCTCGTACCTGATAGTCCTCAACAACCTCCACAGCCACCACGCCGTCCTGTTAAGAAGAGTCCTGTCTTCCGGCCTTCTGAAACGCTTACAATTCCGCCGAAGACGCCGCTTTGAGACAATTAGTTCTGTCACTTTCCTCGGATTGGTATTGTCTTTAACCGAGTGCAAATCCTCAGGTGTAGACAACCTTGCTCCCTCCTATATGACCGACGTCAAAAGGTACGTCGTGTAATCAATATCCCCAGGGGCACCGAGTGGGTACGGGTCAGTCAGTTTCTAGTCGATTCAGTCCCGGTAAGAAACCCAATCCGTTTGTCTCGTATGAAGAATAGGTCTCTTTTCCTCCTCAGCACCATCGTGCACAATGTAAGTAGAACGGGCGACTCGTCCGATGATGAATCATAGTTGTTTTCCACCAGAGTGTATGCAGATGCTATACCCAAGGTGCCAAAAAAAGTCAAGCAAATTCGGGATTTCTTCAAGTCCGTAGGCGAGTATGTCGACTGGAATCCCGATACCACGTCCAGGCACAGATTCTGGACACATTTCTTCAGCATTCTACTCCTGCTGGTTGTCAACCGGGAACCCCACAATAACTCCTTCGCGTTCCGGTCTCCTCCAGCAATAAATCTAGAACCCAGAGTCGCAAAATAATCGGTAAACAACTAGTCAGTTACAGTATAGCGCAAAGGGCAGTACCCTGCGGACAACCTAATAGGCCCCAACCAGTCTGTAATTTCAATCGTGGATGCCAGAATCTGATCAATGCAAAAGCCCGGAAGTTGGTGATGTCGCAGAGAATTTCGAACCTGAACCGCGGTTCCTCCATGGTCCCTCCCATCTGGCTGATTCGTAACATTCACAGAATAACCTTGGAGCCTGAGCTAGTTCCGGTCAGTAAAGTGCGTTCCCGACATCAATATTACCTCCAGGGAATTAGAAACTCTCATAAACCCTAGCTCCTCACGCCTAAAAAGTAGGCCGTTAATGTTCTATGAAGCGATTGCTAAAAATTTGGACATCAACAGGTTTTGGATAGCACCTGAATGAGCAAGGGTATCCCTGGTTCAACAGATTGGAAGTCTGATAGCCTTGCTCATTGTCAATGCGAAGCCTTAATCTCTCCATAAGACTTATGTTGCGACAGGCGCAGCTGGGCGTGCTAGTGAGGGCAGTGTGGACAATTTGGACAGGCTTCCATCAAATATAGACTTCCTGGTTCAACAGATTGGAAGTCTGTCTATATTTGATGGAAGCCTGTCCAAATTGTCCACACTGCCCTCACTAGCACGCCCAGCTGCGCCTGTCGCAACATAAGTCTTATGGAGAGATTAAGGCTTCGCATTGACTGTTCTCAGCACTCCACTACCCAACGAAGTAAAGCTTTTATCATCAAGCGCGGGGCCGGCCACCCTGCGGCTAGCGGGTTCTACTCTCGAAGCAAGATGCGAGTTCCAATTCGCCTTCCGCTTTCGCTTCCTCGCCAATATCTTTTGATATACTCTGCAGCCTCGGCAGTTTTCCGGATGGTCCGATTGATACAGATGGTCAGATTGATGTTCAGATTGGTGAAGTGTTCCTGTCCTTCCTCGAACAGTCAGCTGTCCGATCGCCCTCTCCACATTTCACGCAGCGGTAAGGCCTCATGCAATTGTTCTTAGTGTGCCCATATTGCCGACACCTCATGCACTGCACGAGGCCTGTAGGCTTCCGTGGCTTCTCGAACGACACTCTGCAACTGGCAATGTATTCTAATTTAAAGATGATCTTATTGTTCTCCTGTGGCTTCAGGTTTACGAAGAATTTCAATGTGGACTCCTTAGTTAGTTACCCTGTGGCATACATTTATCAAGTCCTTGACTCGATGTCCGTGGCCTTCGATTTCGTCCTTTATCATTCCCAGTGGATTCGAGTGGTGCAGATTTCAGATTACAACATGAAAGTCTCGTTGATCCTTCCTTGTGAAAGTATTATCTGTGAGACCATGCTCCCGAACAACATGTATAATCTTCTTGTATGCTTCGATGTCCCTAGAAATTATTTTCAGCTGTTTACCCCCTGAACGAGTCGTAATCACTCTTGCCCACGGCCGCTTCCAGTAGTTGCTACAGCTTCCGAACGTCGTTTATCCCGTAAAATACAATCGAAGGAAGCTTGATTGGGTCAGGTTGGTTCACAACATCCGTACCTTCTCGTGGAAAGCCACTAAACCTATTTGCTACTGGTAAGTTGCCATTTCTAGGACTACGTTTCACTGCTTGCCTCCTCGACATAGGTATCGTCCTCCACTGACTAGTAGTAGACTGGGACTCCATGGTTGTACTCTATTCATCACTCGAAGCACCTGACACATTGTTCGCCCAGCCGTCTCTAATAAGCTTCCTGCGCGCAGCCCTCCTCAGGTCCCTATCCAGCGACGGCAGCGGACCACGTTTCCTGGGTGATACATTACAACCTCCAATATTAGATGGCCTCTCGTCTACTACATCTGTCGAAAGCAGCTGATCCATATCGTGCAAGAACTAAACGTACATAAACATAAATGAAACTAGAAACCATAAAAAGAAAAAGAAAGAAGTAAGAAAAAAGTAAACAAACAAAGACACTCCTTAGGAACGGAGCGGTGGAAAGAAAAGATCCTCCAAAATTATAATTGAAAAGAAAAAATATTAAAACCTAATACCTAATGATAATTAACTTCTAAAACGCAACCGCAGATAAAAAACAGAACGAAATATAATGCAGTATAACACAAAAATAATTTTAGGTAGAATACACAAACAACCAACAAGGTTGGTTGTTTGAGGTAGTATCTACTTCAAACAACACCTATGTGATCTGAAATTAAAAAAATAAATAAAATATTGAAACCGAATTAAATTAACCAAAAGTCCGCCTTCTTGTGCAGAACTATGCAAGAACTTTTTTTATTTCAAGAAAAATATTTGAAAAAAATTTCTACATTGCCCGGAACTCTTTTTTTCTTTTTATTCCTTGTAAACATATCCACAAAATCCTTCAAATGATAAATTCTGACACCGTAATGATCACTATGTATCATTTTATTGTTTAAATGTAAATAAAAAATGAAGATGAAAGGAATTTTGAGAATTTTTTGATGATGAAACGAATTTATTTACGTTATTTTATAAATTGTCTTTTAATACAGAAAATTCTCTATTAAACTTGAAATAAACTTTTATTTTTAAAGTTTTTATAAAAAATGAATACGTATAACACAATATTTAAAAAAAGTGTAAGTAAAGTCATGTAGAAAGTTCACTTTCTCGTAAAAATATATAAGTTTTTAAATTACCAAGAGTCAGTATAGTCTTTTAAAAAACAGATTTATAATAACTTAAATTAAAAATGAAGTATTAAAAAGGAAAGGTGAATTCCCATATATTTCAGGTTATTATAATAGAATTCAACCTAGGTATTCAGATATTTAAGAAGCAGGTGTTAAATTTCTATAAAAGTTTTCTTTCCTGGTGGATCTCAAACATTTTTATTCTATTCACGAGTCACACGCCCACGTTCCATACCGTATCTGTGTGCGCCCTTCATGTTTTATCGTTTGTTTGTGCAAGACTAAAGTAATATTATTTTAGAGAAAAGCATTGTTTTAATATAAAAGCCGCGTCACAAATTATTATTTATGAATACAAGGTTTTTATTTTAAAATACGTTTAATATTGTCTAATATTTTATTTGAAGTGTTTTAGTCAACCACGATACTAAACCTAATACGTTTTACAAGTAGTACTGAAAAGAGAATATTTTCATTCATAATCTTTTATCTGAGATTTTGCTACACAGCATCAACCTCAACAAGTAGACACAATTACAAGTATAAATCCTAAGTTCTTGCAGCTTTCCTATTTTACAATTAATCGAGTGTAGTAAGAAATATGATCATTAATCATTTTAAACAGTATAAATTATTAACGACTGTTTTTATTAAATACGTATACGCTTACTTTTCTTCTTTCCCTTCCTGAAATTAAAACAAAATTACAGAAATAGTTTTTCAATGATCTTATGCAAACTTTATGCAAAAGCTAATACACGAGGCTTCCTGATTTATGACAAATATTTACAAAAACAAAAAAGGTGTTTAAAAATAAAAAAGGTTTGTTTAATAAATTCAATTTTTTTTCAATTAAAAATTGCCTTTAGCTTTTCATCATACTTTCAATCCCTTTACTGCATTCTCTCCTAAAATATTTTAATTAATGAATGCTAAATTTACCTTTTCTTCCTGAATCAGCTCAACCTTTTCTTCATATTTAACGTTTTTTTCCCAGTTATAACTGCATTAGTCCTGAAAAAAAGAAGCCGTTCAGAAAATTTTTCCAACCAACTAACCAACTATTGAAATTTTTTTATATTAATCATATGCAAAAAAGATACACTTATTTGCACAAAATTTTGTCGGTTTAAGATTTTTTGATATTTTAGGGGAAATTTTATTTGAGGTCCCGAATGATACAAGTAATAACAAATCATACATAATTTAGGTGATTAATATTTTACTTGATAAATTAATTCTAAACAAACATTTCAAACTCTTATTAATTATTGCACTCAAAAGTACAACATTTCTTCAGACTGCATACTTAATAAAATTATTTTATAAAATTCTTTGAACTTTTTATTAAAAAAAAGAAATGTTTCTATGTTCTTTAAGAATGGTACTTTTATTAGAAATTAATATTTTTATAAAATGATGAAGTAATCAAATTGATTTATTAAGAAACTAGCAGTCCCGGCAATGCTTCGTTATTGCTATATATATATATATATATATATATATATATATAAAGAGAGAGAGAGAGAGAGAAAGAAAGAGAGAGAAAGGGAGAGAGAGTTTAAATGAACACAATTGAAAATTTGATAAAAAAAATTAAAATCTAAACTTCGAAAATTTTATCTTTCACTTATTCTCCTTCCCCTTTCCCTTTCCAACTTCTCCCTTTTACCCTTCTCCTACGCCACTCTTCCAGTTTCCTTTTTACCCTTTCCCTTCCTCTTTTCTCTTTCCACCTTTTTCCATTTTCCCCGTGTTCGATTTTCCCCTTTTTTCCTTTTGCCTGCGCGTAAATCGGTCCAGTAGGTTTTTGGTCTTTAGTGGACACACATACGAACATGCATTTTATATATATAGAACAAAAAAGTCTGTTTGTATATTTGTTTGTTTGTTTGTTTCGTAAATATATCAACACCGGCTCCACCTAGCGGGTATAGTTTTTGCAAAAAATATTTATATTCACGTAACTAATATTCATATTCTGAATATGTACCAAATCGGTCCATAAATATAATTTTTCTAAATAACTCTACGCCAGCGCCACCTAGCGGGTTAAAACTAATTCAGAAATCTTCCCTGGCATTCATCCAATCATTCCCCAAAGTTTAATCCCTATCGAATGAACAGTTTAGGAAGGCATAAGAGAAATACAGACAGACAAACATTCATTATATATATATAGACAAAGAAAATTACCTTGGCGACACGCAAACGACTACGACATCTAGAAAGATATTTTTTAGTTAATAACTGTAATTAGTAAAATTAAAATGGGAATACGTAAAATTTCACAACTTTACGTACAGTTATTTCAATCATAATAAATGATTTCCTTTACAAAACATGCATTACAATAGGGAAATTTCATTCAAAGTTATTATAAATTTAATTTATTAAACTGAAATTATGAACGTCAAAATCTTTACTAACCGGTTTTAGTATCACTGTTCTTAGGAAGAGAAATAAAATGAGATTTTATTGATTTTATGAAGGTTCTTATGATTCTTCTTTCAACCAAACAGATTATTCAAACATAAAAATTCATTATTAAATTTAGCCACAAAATAAAGATTGCCTGTAAGAAGCCTTGAAATTCCTAACAGTTAACCTAATATTTAAGCTGCCAGCATCCTATCATTTACTTGTATTAATAAAAAGGTTTCAATAAAGAACATCACTGTACGGTCATGTATAAATTACAACAAATAGATTTAATTAAAATTGCAGTATATATTTCTATTAATACAGTTCTAAGGTATGAGGTCAATAATCTGTTTCTGCACTCATCAAAATATGTAAGTTATTACAAATTAAAAAATAAAAACTTTTATGTTTTAGATTTTTTATACCATTTGCTGAAATTTAGTTAATAAGAGTTACCAATAATTAAAATAATTAACAGGATAATTTAGCTCAGCCGAAAATAAATAATCTAATGTATATTTTAGTAACAACTTTACACTTGCAACATCCAAGATTTCCCACAACTTGCTTTCTTAGAAGAAATTATAAGTACAAATCATATACTACGATTATTAAAAGTAAAATAATGATACACACATAATAACACCGACAAAAATTAAAAGAATAATTACCTTTTTGATAAAAAATACAAACACGCGAACACACACACACACACATACATACAACAAAATAATTTTAATGAGACGAAAGAAATTAACAAAGGACTTAGTGAGACCAGAAAATTTACAAAATTATAAAATAATACATAATAATGGATACTGTAAATGAATGAATACAAACCGAAATTATCAATGTTTAATTAAAAATTGAAACACAAACATCTATTTATGTAATCAAAATATATTGTCAAAATAATCAAGTTGATTACAATAAATATTATTAAGACTCTAGTAATCAATACAAATGAAAGTAATTTCAACCGACTGTAAGTAACCTTGTAATAAAAAAATGTGTGCTTCCTTCTAGTCAAAAAAAGAACAGAGACGTTAGATCCGCACAAAAGTTCAAGGAATCAGATTGTAATCATGCACCAAAAAAGTGAAGTTAAATCCCGCTTTAAAAATAAAATATTAAATAGGATTCTCAGATCTTTAAGAGGAACGTTCACAAGACAGGTGTGATCAAATCTTTTTTAGTATATGAATCGCAGAAACTAATACTGAATTACCTCTAAGCTAGAAAACGTAACTGTTAATATAACGATTCCAAACTGGAGTCGTATTCCAGCAGGGTAGAAATAAGTACATTATATAACACAGTACGCGTCTATTAATGAATTGTAAGCACTATATCAAAATGAAACTTAATATTTGATTGGTCCTGCTTAATAAATATGATTATGGTAAAATATACTCAAACATGGATCAAATATGACACCTAAACCCTTGGAGGTAAACTTGCTAGATTTTACAGGAGTTCGTCTACCGACTTTTTTCAAAATATGTATAATATATGAGAAAATCCCAAA
The DNA here is from genome assembly GCF_047948215.1 of Lycorma delicatula. Lineage (NCBI taxonomy): Eukaryota > Metazoa > Arthropoda > Insecta > Hemiptera > Fulgoridae > Lycorma > Lycorma delicatula. The sequence continues at coordinate 200,661,574 of NC_134456.1, forward strand.
CCTAATTATGAGAATTAACTGTTCTCATTTATAATTACATATAAGTGAAGCGTATAAATATATCTTACGATATTTTTAAGAAAACCTTTTTCCATTAAAACTTTATTATTCTGTTGGTGACCGTAGTTTTCCTGCATTTTTTTAATTTACAGCGCATTTTATCAGTAAGATTAAGAGAGGATTATATTAAACCACTAACAAACTGCACCCTTTCGAGAGCTGGTCTACAGCCGAGATCAAGAAAAAAAGTTCATACACATATAGCTCAGAAAATGGTTCGCTAAGAAGTTTCGGTTCCTGAAACTTTTAAATTTCTACTCCCCCTGTAAAATTAAACAGTCTAAAATTCTTGGGGTACAAAGAGAGAGGTAAATTTGGTACTTCCTTATCGATTTTTATCTAAGAAATTTGTCCCAAAAGTGGTCCCAGACTTCTACCTCACTTTTTTAAGAAAAACGGAGTAAAACAGGAAAACATTTTGTCTAAATATTCACCGTTTTTAGGTTCAGAATAAAATAACTTTGTTAATTTACAATAAATAAAAATTTCTGGTTAATATTTTTAGAGAACTTAATTTTGAGAAAAGTGATTTAAATAACGTCTATTAAAATTAAACACAAATTTGAGAAGTTAAACTATAATTAGAAACAATTAGAAAAAATTCTATTTTAAACACAACAATTTACATGCAAATGCTAAACATTATAAAAAATAACAAAAATAATTGCATTATGTTGTTCAAACATTGATAGAAATTATTTTGTCTAAAATCGTATCACTTTTCCGATTCAGTTTGTGCATTTTGTTAATAAAAAATTGAACTTCTCAGATTTATGTTTAATTTTAATACGCTTATTTACATAGATTTTCTCAAAATTAAATTATCTACGAAGTTAACATTTTTATTTGTTTTTTTGGAAAATTAACAAAGTTATTTTACTTTATACATGTACATATTAATTTTTCAAACATGTTGCCCTGTGTGCTAAATTATAATAAATTATTTATAATTTACAAATCACCAGATACATATATTTAAGATTGATGTAAGATTGACCTTATCTTAAATTCAAGTGTTAAAAATCCTTTCCGACTTAATAAGGCCTTTCCGGATCTCTTAGATCCATCATCACTTACTAAGACACTATAATCAACAAGACATTGAGGTATTTGGTCACCAAGGCTAACACTAATTAAAATTGTTAATCAGATGTTAAAACCAACTTAAATAAATCATCCTGTTCAAAATCTATTTGATGGTTCACTAAATTCAAATTTTTATATTTATAAATGTAATATTTTCCAAATATTTCAGTTTTTTCTTGATATTACAAATTTACAATATTTCGAGATTATTCACTAAATTTGTAATTGTACTCGTATGTCTATTTGAAATCAAGTGATCCGCCATATTCGAGAAACATTTCTTATTATTCTTAAATTCTCTCAGATATTTAAATAAGAAATATAATAACAAGGACACTACCCTTATTCCAATGAATCACTCTAAAAATTACGATACGAATTTTATTTTGCGCAGTTATATAAACGACAACGCATACAGGATAGTGAACGTTTATAATAAAGAGAAATGTACGATTGCATATACTCGTAAACCAGTGAATAACATTTCAAGAAAATTCTTTAATTACGACACGAACTACCATCTTTGGTAAATTCAACTTAAGCGGCATATACAAGATTAAATGCACAGACTGTGATGACATATATATGGGTTCACCGATAGATCATTCAAAGTCAGATTCTCGGAACATCTGAGAGCATTTATGTATAATAAGAAATTTTTTTTCGAATATGGCGGATCACTTGATTTCAAATAGACATACAAGTACAATTACAAATTTAGTGAATAATCTCGAAATATTGGAAATATTTTTAACATTAAGAACAAATTGAAACATTTGGAAAAATATTATATTTATAAATATAAAAATTTCAGTTTAATGAATCACCAAATAATTTTTAACAGGATGATCTATCTATTTAAGTTGGTTTTAATATCTGCATATTAACATCTCATTAACAATTCTAACTAGTCTCAGCCATGATGACCAAATACCTCAATTTTTTATTGATTATAGTCTTAGTAAATGACGATGGATCTGAAAGTTCCGAAAAGACCTTATTGAGTGGGAAAGGATTTTTAACACTTGAATTAAAGGAAAGGTTAATCTTACTTTGTATATTGTGTATCTGCTGGTTAGTAAATTATAAATAATTCATTATACACGCGCGCGCGCGCGCGCGCACACACACACACACATACATATTAAAGAGATAGTATAATACTTTTGTAAAAATAAAATTAAATTAATTCACAAAATTTTCGAGTCATCATTTTTGTCTTTAGATAAAAATTTTAAATTTTTGTAATAAATGATGAATTTTTACAAAAGATAAGTTTTAATACATATTTGTACTGTGGTACAATTTTATTTAAAACTTTGTTTTTGTGAAAACAAAGTCTTTTTTTTATCGTAATTCTTTTTTACCTCGAAGTGCTTTCTTAATTCTAAGAAAGAAGTTCGTTTTCCCCAGTGGCGATTTAATTTCGCTGTGGCTAATGTTATAAATAATAACACTTGTGGTGCCTTTTGTCAAAAACTCAAAGATCACATAAATACACAATTCAACGTGAAATTCATTGTATAAATTTAATACTATATTGTACTGTATGTGTATATATATATATATATATATATTAATGAAAAAGTACAATGCTAAAAAAAATTAAACCATCCACAATTCAAAGATTTGCGAGTTCATTGCTTTTGTTTTTACGATAAAATGTTACTTTTTTGGCATAAGTAATGATTATTTTACAAAAGGTAAGTTTTGAAATAAAATGTTTTTTTAATCAGTAAGGTATTAATTATATATATTACATATATATATATTTCTTATATATATTTATATTTATATTATATATATTTCTTATATATATCACGGAATTTTAATCAGAAGTTCTAAATATTCATTGAGTAACGATACACAGATATCCCGTTTTGATACTTTGACTAGCTTGATACTAATAAAGAAAAATAAAGAAACTTAGGCCACTTTGTAGAAAGTACAGTTCTTAAGCAGGTGTTTTAATGATAAACTGCGTCGTTTTACCTAGCACATATGAAATAGTCAATGATTATAAACATATGAAAATTAATTAACAATAACTCTGGGTATATGTATTAGTAAAATACATTCTTGGCTTCGCCTCTTACTTAGGGTGTAACAAAGACTGCGTCCCACAGATTATATTAAAAATGTTCTGACACCATAATCACTATAATTTTTTAATATTAACATGTATTTAAAATACAGTTTAAGTATTATCATAATCAGAGGAAAATAATAATACCACATAACTAGACAGCCCACTATTATTCACGTAAAACAACACCCGGTGTTGCAGGTGTCAAATAGTCAACAGTATTTATTTAAATTTTGAATCCCTAGGACAACAATAATTACAAATTGGTCTAATCATAGCTAAATATTATTCAGATTAATTTCATACCGAACATTTAATTTTATATAGAATATTAAAATAACAATAAAAATTAGCATTTTAGCTTAAATTAACTATTCTTACGTTAACATTCTAACAATTATAAAGAATACGAGTTTAAATCACAGAGAGTATTCATGGCTTTCATAAATAAATATTAACGCCGAAAGATAATTTTTTCACTGCCACAGGCTTTTTTTCTAAATAACTTCCGCTGTAAAAATCCTGAAGAATACATTTTAACTGCTGTCCTTACAGATATAAACGATGCTGGAATTCGAATAGACGGGTCTAAGAGAAATATTTACAGTGGTAGCTCAAGAAAGCTTGAATTTAAGAACTTCCATCTCTTTTTGGATGAAAACCGAGATCATCCATTCGCGCAGAGTTTGAATTCAAGCTTTAATTCGGACTTAAACAATCATTGTTGTTTAAATCTATGGACCAGTAAGAATACTGGTGACCATAATCCTGATTTTTTAATACTGCAATAAAATATTTACAGAGATTAACAATAGCGGATTAGAATTAGTTAGAGTTAGTTACCGTATATAAATAGAGTGATCTTACTCGTGAGCGTACAGCTGAATTTTACCTAATGTATGTTGTGTTTCTGTAGGTACTTACTACTTAATTTTTTTTGTTTAAAAAAATCTTTAATAACCTTTTCTCTCCGGTAATACACCAGACATACTTCGTTTACTACTAATAATAGAATATTACTTATCACATACAGAAATGAATTTATAAATCATCTACTATGTAGCTTAATAATGTAATTTATAGATTACATTTTATTTACGTAACGAATTTTTTTACCAGTATTATATGATAATAATGAATAATGTAGAATAATGAAATACGTTTCGGGGTTCTGTAACAAAATATCTATTTTAAACCTAAAATACCCTAACTATAATATTTTTGAAATCTACATTATCACCCTCGTTGCTATGGCAACTGATACCGTTCTTAACTGGCAGTTAAAAATTGCCCAAATTCTCTAAAGACATAACGCGCTAAAATAACGTAGTGATACCTAATGCGCAATCTGATTCAAAGGAAAACACAATATGAAAGTGCGGATGTATTAAGAATGTAAGGCATTTAATCTTATAATCTTATAATCTTAATAATTTTACATTGTACAGTTTTCAATCGGATCTCCTAAATTTTGTTCAAGGTCGGGGATGTCTGTGTGATTGGTTCAAGGTGATGTGATTTTTCTCTTACTTGAGATAAATTTTGTTTATCTCCGTAGTGGAGTGGTAGCGTTTCAACCTTTCATCCCGAGATCCCGGGTTCGAATCCCAGTCAGGCATGGCATTTTTTGAACGCTAAAAAACTCAATTTCCAAGTCCCATCCACAAGCCCTAAGCTTACGAGGTGATATCAAAAAAAGTAATAAATAAGTAAAATAGAAATCTATATAAGAGGTGTGTATTAAGTCGTGGCAGGCAATCTGAATTGAAGATTAAGTGGTTTTATAATTCATGCCGGCCTCCGTGGCGCGAGTGGTAGGATTTCGGCCTTTCATCCGGAGGTCCCGGGTTCGAATCCCGGTCAGGCATGGCATTTTCACATACGCTACAGATCAGTCATCTCATCCTCTTAAGTAACACCTAACGGTGGTCCCGGAGGTTAAAAAAAAAGGTAATTCGTGTTTTCTATCGGGATTGCCAATAGAAGTTTGCATAATTGCACAACAGTAGTTAGAATATTTTTTTACTCTTGTTCTAAAATAAATCTCGGCTTAAATTAAACATTCTACAGGACTTCGTACCTACTTTTTATTTGCCAAGTATTGTTTAATAAAAATTATTTATTTTTTCTTTTATTTATGGCGTAAATATTATTTATGTTGTTTAATTTTTAAACGGTTTTTGAGCGTAATCTTGTTTTCCAAATAATAATATAGCTGCTTATTATTAAATGACTTCATCATGATTGTTCAGATTTATTAAACTGTAAGTAATAATAAAGTACAATTTGTTTTTGGTTAGCCCTTAACCCCTTGCAAACAACTTCCAGGACAATAACTCAGAGACTAATCTCAGAACTGCAACACCTGCTTTACGACAACTTCAATGCTATGCGATTCTTCGTTAGCCTTAAAAATTTTGAGAAGCAGACTGGTGCTTATTTAAATTCTAAATACTGAAGAACTTAATGATCTATTTCTCTGCAAAAACTAAAGTTAAAAGTAAATTTCATTCTGTAACATGACGGCATTAAAAAAGTAATTGTTTTTAACCCGTTGTTATTGCCGAGATTTCTTTTTAATTTATTCTTGTTTTGTAATAAAAACATTTTAAAAATACATTACATCAAATTTGTTTAAACACCGTTTAACACAGACTTGTTTATATTTGGATATATAATAAAATGTACAAGTTTTATAAAATACATATAGACGTACAGTAATAAAGTCTACATTTACTAATTTGCATAATTTTTATAATTATTTTGTATTATTGTTATTAAAAATATCCAAAAAATAATCATTTTATTATACTGTAACGTATTGTATTTTATCAAATGTTTAACGCTTGCATTTCTGATATTAAAGACATTTTTATTGACAGTTTAATCGAGCTTGTCTTTTATAACATAGAAAGCACTACTGCTACTAAAAAAAAAGCTAAACGTAAACATAGCAATACAAAAAGATCTTTTTTTTAATTTTTTTTTTTTTTTTTGAGGGGAAATATTATTTATTTAAAGGCAGATAAATTTTATACCGTAAAAATGGTTTTTAATAATTTTATTATATAAAATGCTCTATTTGTATTAATTATAATAAGAAAATAAAATTGTATTTTAAGCGTGAGAGATTTATCGTATAAATTTTGTACTACAAAAAAGATGCAATTTTATAATGAAAATTTGTATGATAAGTTTTTTAGAAGATGTTGAAGGGTAGGACAGTCTGGATAAAATACAAGAGTATGTGACCTTTAGCCGCCAATTATTTTAAAGTAGATTACCACTTTTAAAACGTAATATAACTAATTAAATAAAAATATTCATTGATATACTTAATGTTGAATTAATCTAATTTTCATCTTCAAAATAGCAAGGATTTTGATCAACAAACAAAAAAAATATGATTCACTATGGGAACACGATTAAATTATAAAAGCCTGATAGATCAATAATTAAGTAACAGTCCAGCTGAATGACTACAGTTAATATATAAATCTAAATATAACAAAAAGGATTCATACAAGTAAACCAAAAGCGTATTAAACCGTGAACAGGTAGCAATCACCAGTTGGTGGTAGTATCTGTATATTAATCAGTTTATTAATGCATATTAAACTAAAGGAAATAAAATTATTATTTTATCTGTTTAAATTATTTTGGTTATTTTTTGTAATCATAATAATATTTTAATATAAAATTATACACAAACAATTCTTATTACTCCAATTTCATAAATACTTGTTTTACTCGTAATTTTTATGTTTCATTTTCCGATGAAAAATGTTTAGTTAGAATAGAATTTTTTTCCTTTTTTAGCGTAGATTAGAGAGCCTGTGAACGAAACATTTTAAACTCTTGAAAATACAAAAATTGATATGGTCGAACTCGTCTCAAAAATGATTTCACCAGTAATAAATAATAAAACCTTAAAGAACTATGTAATTAAAGGTTTTAATTCGAAAAACTATATTATTTGTTTACAATGAAACGTCACTTATCGTAATAAATGTAGTATGACAATTCTGTATTGCTAATCTTTTCGACTAACTGATCATTTTGTTCGTCATTAACATAATATTTCGAGACAGATATTTAACGGGAAGAGCCGATACAGTTATTTAACGGGAATATGATTATATTCAGCAATTTAAAATATGAAAGTATTACGATACTGAAAGTATTCTTATCAATGCACTGAAATTTTGTGAGTTCACTCACAACATTGCACCATATTGCATAGTGTCCTGATCTTTCAAACCGTAGCAACTGATTCTCGTTTACTTTCTAAAAAACGTAGAGCATATATTTAAAAAATAATGCTATTTTTAAGATTTACATCAAATCAAATTTTATCATTCTGTCAAATGAAATATGCTTCCGTTGTACTGTTGTATTAAAGTTTAAATAATTATACATCTTAATTCGTAAGACATATAATGATAAAGAACAATAAAAGAAACATAAAGAAAATAAAAGAAATAATGATAAGATTAGATATAACAAAATCTGACACCACCATTGTAAATTTTCTCCGACGTCTAATATGTATATATATATATATATATACCTAAAATGACTATATATATACCTATATATAACCTAAAAATGATTAATTCTTCCAAGAATCTACTATCCAATCAGGAAGAACGCATTTTTGAAGTTACTTTGTATTTGTTAAGATCACTTTCTTGTTCAAATCAGATAATCAAAATCGTTTATATACAGCAGTATGCAGATTGCATAATACTGTATATACAAGATACATATAATATAAATTATAAAGAATGAATAAATTATAAAGAAGTGTATATAAAAATATACCAATGACTATAGAAGACTATATTTTCAATTTTCCCAACATAAATATTTAAATGTATCTCTTCTACTTATAGAAGAGCAATTGTACTTTTTCCTAAATATCTATTTGTAAATTCGGCATATTGTAAATGGTATGTCTTTTTAAAAAGTTTCTAGTTGCTTTTCTCGAGAAGTACACAATGGTTAAAAACTTTTAAACAAAATATGTAATGTGAAAAAGAAAACAGTATTGTTTATCTTTAGTTTCAACATGAATTTAATGATCATTCCATTATCAACTTTTTTATTTTAATTAGTAACGTGTAAAATTTATTGCAGAATTTATTTTTGGATTAAAAAAACTTGTGTGAGAGTTTTTTTTATATGATTTTTAACTTTCCAAGCTGTTTAAAAAAATATGTATCAAAACAAAAAGAATACAAAAGTTTTTGATCTAGAAAAATGTTTTTGTTCCAGTTTCTACTCCCTCCAATATCACTATAGGAATATAAATGTAGCAAGTAAAAGTTATAATTTTTATTATTTATTAAAAAATATTACTTACCGTAATAAATTATCGTAAGAGTTTTTAATAGCAATATTAAATCCTTAAATATTATTGTTGTATTATTGACACGATTGTACGTTGCTGCGAGACTGAGAGTACTTGATTAGTACTTTGATAATATACAAAATGAGATAATATAAAAAGATAATCAACAAGGAAAATTTAAAAGAGCTTTATACTGATGTACAGTTTACAGGAAAGGGTAAAAATTCTATTTATCTACAACGTGTCAATTCAAGGTACGCAGCTTGCTGGCTCGAGTTGTATTCAGTTAAAGAATGTTATGTAGGCATCTAACCGACGCTTACGTTTGCAATTTAATTGGAAAATTCATATAAATGGATGAGTTGTTTATAACAAAAGAAACTAATCTCGACTCTTTAATGAAGTTTCTAAAATTGAAGTTTTAGACCATTTTAATCTTGTTCCGATAACTTGGTTACGAAAAGTATCCTCTGCTATAGATATTTCTAAAAAATAAGAAGACAAGGTATCCGATGAACTCAATTTTAGCCATATAAAATGCAGATTCATTAGAAATTGAAAATTATGGAAATCGGAATGTTGAATTTTGCGAGGTTATATAAAACATATCGCTCAACTATATTAACAGCGCCTATAAAAATTAATGTTTGGGCAGGTTTCTCGAAAATAAAATAAATTTTTTTTTGGAGTAAATTCTCAATGAGCAGTTTATCTCGAAATGATAGAAGAAGTTATTGGTCCCCTTATCATTTGCAAACTGGAAGACCAGGTAGATGGATGAAAATGGTGTGATTATTTTGGATTAAAACCTTGTTCACTTCCGGCATTGAAGCAGTTACTCATTACACATTAATGAAAAGAGCAAAATAATAAATGTCCAAATCAGTGTATCAGTAGAAGAGGTCTATTGAATAGCCCCTTAGATTTCTGTTACGTTTTTCTCTCTAAGGCTACCTAAAATCTGTTGTATACTCAACTGTGTATTGTTGAAGAATTTCTTTAAAGGGTTACCGTATTTCATGTAGAATTGTATACAGTATTTTATAATGTGAGATATATATAATGTGAGAATTGAAAAAGACTGTAAATTATTGCACTAACGTAACGGAGAACATGTTTCGAAGTTAAAAATTTTACATCAAACAATTTTTTTTTTCGTTGCGCTGTTATTGATATTTATTTTTGCTAATATTTACATTTATTAACTGTAGCGACTAACATCAAACTATATTGTAATTTCTAATAAAAATAAATATAAAATATAAAAAAATAATTCTTATTACAATTATAATTTATTATTTGTTTCGTTTATTATTCTGTAGCGATTTTGGAAAGAGTGAAAATTCGTACATAAATCACATTTTTTTAGATTAAAAACTGTAGCTATCTTGGACGATAAAACATTGTATAAATACATTTCAAACAAAATGAGTGTTTTTTAGCACAGAATAAGATTCTGCAATAAAGGTTATATGTTTCCATTGAGAATAAAACACTTTAGAATGATCTTTAAATTGACCTTAAAACTAAAAATAAATAATCTTATTTTCTTTTTTCCTTAAAACCGTAAAGCTTTTTTAGATATTGCATACTTCTCGAGAAAAGCAACTGGAAAATTTTTAATACAACTTCTGCATTTATCTTCGGTAAAATATTCTTCAAGATACTCTATTACCTTACTATTATTATTTATTTATTTATTCTGGTATTTACGTATTATTTTATGTTTTGGTTAATAATTATGTTTATTTTTTATAGAATGTTCAGCGTAATGGAAGATATGATGATTTCATTTTTGTGTGCTATTTGCATGTCTTGGATATATAAACAAATATATATATATATATAAAATAGGTTAATGACCACGTTTTAGCCTTTTACCCGGAAGATGTTAAATTCCAACCCACAAAATGCAATTTTATCTACTCCATACCCGCAAAACGTTCAAGCTTATATAATAAATTTATATTACGTTTTAGCTACAAAATTTAACAATAATAATTACTGTATTTGAATGTTTTATTTAAATAATAAAAATTAAAAAAAAATAATTTAGAGTTAACTGCATATTTAAATGCAGTAACAGTATAATAGTTAATTATAAGCAATTATACTAGCAGTTACTTGTTTATAAATATTAAATTTATTCTTAATATACATTATTTAGTTGCAATTAATAAAATCGCAACAGGTAATCATCAAGAAGAATTTTATTTCAATATAAATAACTTCAGCATACTTTGCGATTTTACTTCAACAACTGTTTAGCGTATCTCTTTCTTTTTATTATAACCAATTCGTAATAAAATATTTTTTTTTATGTAAACAAGTAACTAATTAACACCTGCACAGCATTATGTAATTGTACCTTGATAGTTTTCATAATAATATAACATTAACATACTGAATAAGTAATCTAGATTAATCATAATATTAAAAACTAATTGAAATAAAATAATTACGTAATTATAATTATTAAAAATTATTTTAGAACACACGAATAATTTAATAATTACCTAAATGTCAACAAATAATTCGTTTGTTGATGTAAGTACATGTTATCAGAATATTAATGGTGTTGACCACACCCTAAATGTAATTTTTTTTAAAAATCCAATTAGTATATAAGAATGTTTTTTTTTTCAAGAGTATAACAACAGTACCCCATTATTAAACTTTATAATGAAGCCTACCGGACACAATTGATGAACGAAACTTTTTACAAATTGTCAGTTTAGATAAATAAAATAAATTTAGGGTTTATTTTAATTACAGAATAAATTCATGAGGAAAGAACGAAGAATTAAATTTCCTTTAAGCGATTCTTTAACAATGTATCTATTTTTTTTTTTAATAGGAAGAAAAATGTATCAGGAAATAATATGAGACAGAAAAGGACTAATGTGTAATAAAGTAGGGTTGCACTAAGTAGGGCTAATTTCAAACCCTTTTAGAGCGGGTGGTCTGGGTAAATTGAAGCAGCAACCGAGTCTGAACAAGTTAATGGAGATGAGAGAATCACTGATGGTCAGTTGTTCTTGTGTTCTAAAATACGACGAGGGTTGAAGCGGTTAACGGCAGAAAATAAAGACTTGTTTAAGTACTTTTGTTACTCTGCAAGCTACGCAACAACTTGAAAATTTTGATTGAGTATCGCATTGATGATGGTAGTAGAGCCTACTTGCGCAACGTATGGCGATGTCATGTAAGATTGATGGATGGCCGGATGAATGTGTTGAAATTATGGAATGAACAAATTGTTACCGACTACATTATTCCGGTAACAGACAATTTTTGTTCATTAATCCTTCATGAAAAAAAATTCAACTACACAGTTTAGAAGCAGACAGAAAACTCTATTATGACAGAAAGACGAAAATTATTATTCAAAAAATTAAAATGAGTCCTAGTAAACTTTAACTCGAAACAAAACGAAACTAAAGGTATAAATGAAGGCTCCTGATAATTAGTTAGAAACCAAAGTTATATGTTAATTAGCCGAAAAAAAAAAAAAAATATTAAATACAAATTTCTAGACATTGAAACTAGTAATTAGTTATATATTATTCTTACATTAATAAAAACACTTTCAAAAATAAAACGCCAGTGTTAAAAATAAAAAAAAGGATAACTGCCCAGCATCCCGTTTTATTTTATTTTTTAACCATTCCTTTTTCCCATCATTTTCTACTTTTACATATTAAAGAAAAAAGAGGAAAAATATCTTCAAGGCAACTATTAATTTTTATTAAATCGTGTAAGATTTTTAATACCACTCAAAATTTTACCCAATTTTAAAATCCCTATTAACATAATTACATTCATATTTAATTCTACACAGCCAAATTGTGGAGAACTATTTTTTCAATTTTGAAATAAATAAATTTATTATCACCATCGTGAATCATGATTATTATTATTATTATTATTATTATTATTATTATTATTATTATTATTATTATTATTATTATTATTATTATTATTATTGCCTTATCTTATGTAAATTTAAAATAATTGGCAAAAAACTTGACCCTATCACCCAGCCACAACCACTGGACTAATTTCGCCAATTGTTTTTAAATGTAAGGTTATGACATTTAGAAATGTTATTAATTATTTCCGGCCTCACCTCCGCCAATATTTTGGAGATATCGCAAAAACACTATTTCATTGTAAATTTGTTACAGTAAAATCAATATAAAACCTTGACAGATTCCCCCAGCCCCAATCGCTAGACCGATTTCGCCAAATCATTTTTTTAATGAAAGATACAACAGATGGTCAAAGTAAAGAAGATATAAAAACCAGAAATATATAAATAAAAAAAAAAAAATGTTTATTGTTTCAAAGCTTATTTACAATTATTTACTACATTTACAAAAACCTTTAGTAGATTGGTTCATATCCCAAATCATATAATAAGGAATCCTCATCAAAACTCCTAAAGCTACACTCTAGTATAGTAAAAACTTTTATGCCATGCACAAACAATTAGCAATTATGAATGACACTAAGCACCACTAGAACAATAAAAAGTAAAATAATATGTCAAAGTAGAACTAAAAAAAAAACTATGAAAAAATATAAAGAAAAAACGAAAAGTATATGTAAAAGATTTGAAATTGAGAGTCCAAATTAAATGTAAAATTAAATAGATAATGCACAATACTCACATCCGAAGTTACTGTAGAAACATTTAGACACTATAGGGACACTTAAGTATAGAATGTTCAAACTGTTCAACCTTCTAATAACACTCCCATTATTTAGTAGGTTCACTGCCAAGTGATTTGTGTAGAGTTAAGTCGCAGTTCATATTTTGAACTGAAACGTTTGTATTCTGAAATCGCTGTAAGATGTCCACATTTCTTCTACTCGCGGTGACCCATAGTTCAGTCTCATAGAAAATCGACAGATTTTAGAATTGTTGAGCATTATTAGAAAGGACATTATTAATATATGTTTAATTATTAGAAACAATTAGAAAAATTGTTGAGCAACTTCTTAGAAAGGACAAACGAAAACGTCTGCCCAACAATAAGAACATTTCCTTGAATTTTCAAGTTGCCGTCTCTTCTCTCTTATATTAACTTTCCAAATTAGTCGACAATCGAGTTATAGACCTAGGATCTTCACCCTTTTAGTTTACAGAATTACAACGCCATCAAGATGGAGGCCCAGAGACATTCACCTCTCCACATAGTGAAAGTTATATGGTTTGATTTTGTTTGGTGTATTCTACGTGTACACAACCATCTGTCGATTAAATCCAGTTGTTACTGTAAGCTATTTGATGTTATAGTAAGGCTGGCATCAACTGCGAGAACAGCCGTATCAGCCCCGCAAATGAAGCGATACTAACCTCGTTTGTTGTCGGAAGGTCTGCAGGGAAAAGGTGGAGTATTGCACAGACACCGAGACAAAGCTCTTGATTTGATTACCGATCTAGATAATCTCGCGATCAAAACTCATACGGTTTTTGTCCAAATTGAATTCGAAGAACGTGGGCGATTCCTGGTTATACTTCACCAGAGGGAAACGTCCTTCTAGGTAGCCGCGTAGAATAAGATAATAAGGTTGAGGAAGGCTCATCTTTAATCTGTACAAAAAGCTAACGTGCCAGACCTTGTTAAAGGTCTGATGAATGTCTTAAAAGGCTGCCAAACAGTACTTTTTCTTTTCAAAGTTTCCGCTGATCGTTAAGCCTGTACGTTTGCTCTATTGCGGAATGCCCACAACGGAAACCAAACCGATGGTCAGGAATTACACGACCATGCTCCAAAACAGGCCTCCGAAGAAGCTATCTTTCAAATAATTTCGATAGAATAGGTATAGATATTATCTTATAGCTAATATAGATATTCGATAGATAGAAATAGACTTACACTATTAAATGGAAACGAAAATTTAACTTTTTGAGCATCACTCTTTAACAACAAATAAATAAGAGGTATATAATCGAATGCCTAAGTTAATTATAATTTCATTTGTTAAACACAAAAAATAAAGCATTTAAAAATTATTAACAGGGCAAAACGTTTTTTTTTTTTTTTAGTCAGGAACTGATTTGTGTTTTTTGACTGTTATTTTATAAAATATTACGATAAAAAGTATATAAATTAATTTTCATAAAATTTTTATCGATTTGAGTAAAAATATTGTTAATATTTTTATCAAACATGGCCCGTTGCACGATTAAACAATAAATAATTAAAATATAAAACCCCCTTACCTACAATCGTTTAATACGTCCTAGCGCTTTCGGAAACGAATTCCATCTTCAGGAACTTAACATTTTTTTATTAACTAAAACTTTATGGTCATGAGTAGAATTGCTATGTAAAGTGTGTAAAATATATAAAGGTGGTCATCATGCGTTAAAATTGCGTCGACTTAACGTCGTGTCATCATAATGAATGTCTCCACCTATGTGGTAAAATGGGAGGGGAACAGTATGGTCAACTCACTCTGTTATTGTTTAGTACTTGTTTATATAATGTATCATTTTCAAATCTTGTTTGCTCATTTACAAACAAAAAATTTAATTTACTAAAATTCTCATTAATCTTTAAATTATTATTATTATTATATTTAATTTTTCTAATTTATCATTATTAAGATATATATGGTACTTTTCTAAATTATTGATAATGTGTATATTATTTGAAAAATCATGAATGTCAATAAAATTATCTGAGTTATAATTACGGTTGTTATTTATAATATGCTTAACGAAATTAAATTTTTCTATCAGTACTTTTTTTATACTATGATACGTTCTCTTATTCTAATTGAGAATGACCGACTGGTATTACCAATGTATTTTAATTCACAACATGCGCATTTTAAGCTATATACGCCTTGTCTATCTAAATTATTACCATTTTTTATTGTTTTAGATGGATCTGCATTGTTTATATGTTTTGTTATTTTATTATTAGTTATATATCCAGTTTGTAAACCAAACAATTTAAATATTCTGTTGAAATTTCTATAATTTATGTTATACTTGATTTTAGTATAGGTATTATTGCCATTGCTATTGTTTGATTTTATGTTATCTTTTATGAAAATTTTGTATTTTATTCTATTATGTAATTTATCTATTAAATGTTTATTATATCCGTTCGTTACAGCGATGTACTTAATATTATTTATTTCGGTTTTTAATTTTATATAATTTTTTATATCATTATATTTTAAATATTTTTAAGGCTATATATATCAAGGTATTATTAAATGTGGCCATTTTTTTGTTCCAAGGATTCTTAATGTATTATTGTATTTTGCTTGGTGGGTTTCCTAAAAATGACAACATTTGTTTGTTATTTTATAATCTTTGCTAATTTTCATATTAAAAAAATCTGTACTATTATTATTTTCTTAGTTAATGTAAATTTGGTATTATTATTTAAAAAATGCTTTTCATTTAGTATTTTACTTTCATCATCGTTTCATTGTTGGTTATATAAAAAGGCTGTTTACCCTTTATTAGTTGTTGGTATTCTGATTAAGAGTACATAGACTTGCATGCAATATTAGCATCCTCATAATTACTACTATTAATATATCTATAAAAAGAGCAAATTAAATATTTTTTTATTAACTAGTAGGAAATAGAACAACCGCGTGATTTCTGATGGCGAGATTCTCTAGACCGGTAAGTCTTGTACCTTGCGTATAGAAATTATAAAAAAACATGTATTTTTGTAAAAATCAGTTTTTTTAAGTACTTCTTCATATCAATTTGTAGAAAATTGATAATTTTCATAATATTGTAATGAGTATTTAAAAAAAAATTACTTAAACTTTTGAAATCGTTTTTCAAGCATAAATGATACAGAACCCATTTAAAAATATATATGACTGAAATCCGCTTTTCAAACAGCTTTATTTGTACTCTTCTTGATAAGTTTCAAACAATTTTGATCTTCCAGCTCTAAAAAAAAAATGATGTATACAGTTAATAATTTTTTTTCTCTCTCAAATAGTTATGTACCTATGCCTAATACCCGTATGTTCGAGACCATTTGTTATTAAATACTTCCTGAAAATCAGTTCAAGAGTACTGGATTTACCGATGCACTCATAAAGAAATCAGTAAAAGTACAAGCTAAAATATTTCCCTTTCATCAGGTAAACGATTAGAAAAATTTATACTCCTGTTTAGGACTGAATTATTATTTTTATCCCTTAATTCTCTTATTAGAAGTGAAAACTGTTCTAATTTTTGTAGTACTCATTTATGAAAATATTAATAAAAAAAAAAACATAGATGCCTTCGTATTAAAATAATACAGTTAAAAATACTTTTTAACAAACGTTAAAGCTATGAAGCGCATTTTTACAATTTTTTAAAGTCGTAATTTTTTTATAAATTAATATTAAAATATCTGATGTGGGCACCACATTACTTCCTTTTACGCCTATTAAATTAAATATACACATTTTATTAAGATGAAAATTGCATAAAATTTTATTTCATTAATAACTACTGATATTTTTTCATATTTTATTTTTGTTATTGTTGAATTATTATTTATAGTAAAAGTTTTTTTCCAAATCACAGATTAATAATTATTAATAAATCAATTTCTTTAAATTAAAAAGTAAAAAAAGGAAATGAAGTCCGATTCGAACCGATGTGCCTTACCGTTGCAAGATCCAAATATTTCATTGATTAAAATTTTATTTCGCTATAACTCTGGAACCAGTGAAAATAGTACTATGCATATTGTTGAAAAGCTCTAAAGAAGGCTTATTAGTGCAATTAAGAAAAAGTCCAAAATCCAAATTGTTTGGAATTTCGGCTTTTTTGGACACTTTTGGTTCAGTTAATTAATTACAGCACATGTTATAGCACAACTAAATGTTACAACAGTTCTAAATCCAATATTTCAACATCCTATGCCTAATCATTTTTGAGTGATGCGAGATACATACGCACATACGTACGTACGTACAGACGTCACGCCGAAACTAGTCAAAATGGATTCAGGGATGTTCAAAATGTATATTTCCGTTGAAATCTGAAAACGGAAATTTTTCGCGATCACAATACTTCCTTTACTTCGTACAAGAAAGTAAAAAGTCGACACAATTTTCAAAATAGCAGCTTTTTCAAGGCTATAGTAAAAACTACAAAGAACAAAATAATAGTTGCTATACCAAAAAAATAAAACGTTTTGGGTATATATTTTACCCATCAATAAATAATATAACTTGCTATAAAAAAAATTAACAAATGAACAAATTTTGCTAAGATAGATACAGAATTTTTTTTTTTTATTGAAACGGAACTTTTTTCGAATATTGATTTATAAATAACATAATTCTTAGAAAACAGCAGGTAATAAAATAAACTCAATTGACAGAATAGACCATTGAAGATTACTTTTTATAAAATTTTTAAAATGCATATTAAATTTACAAAATGCCTAGATAAAAACGATATGAGCTGAGTAGAAATAGTTTCTCGCTACGCTGTAGAAAACTTTATGAAAATAAAATGGACATTAAACTAGACGAAAATCTGGCAAAAAAAAAATTGTTTTATTACGGATCGAATAATAATTCAATTCAATTATTCATTTACTGATGAAGTGCTACCTGTACGAAAAATCCAGCCGGATGGATCTTTATGGAGTTAGAATTTAGTAGACTAAACAACATAAAACAATTATAACTAAACTTAAATAAATAATTAATTAAATAAATTATAACTATAATTTATAACTAGATATAAAACCTAAACAGTTATAAAACTAAATTTTTCCGTGTATTTTTGCTAAATTCTGTTGACGCACACACCCGATGGATGCGTTGATCAATATCGTTGAATAATAGAAAATTCTGGAGGAGGTAGTTCTTAACCGACATTTATGCTTTTTCATTCGTTTATTACTTACTATAACTCTGTGAGAGTAAAAATACTGACTCATCCATCGTAGAAATACTCCTGTTTGATAAATCAAAGAAGGTAAAACATAAACTTAGTCTCTTTTAAAAAGGAAGAGTTATACGCAAGATGAAAAGAATAAAGAGTATATTATTCGGAAATAATAAGAAAGGGTAGTTTTTATGACGTCATAAAGAGAGTTGTTAACAGTACAAAGTACAGTCCGCGCAGCGGGCACGGCGATGTAGCAGACTACTGCGCGGATAAAATCAAAAGGGGAGAACTTAGTGTACAATTCCTTCACCCTCACCCATTCGTTTTCTTCTCTGCGGCTTACCGCTTTTCGGCATTTTCTTCAGTGTTCAAAAGCTAAATATTATTAGGCCACTTAAAGGGAAACCCGAGTAAAACTAAAACAACCAGTGCGTTTATGTAACGGATGGTTTTAATTAAACGACTGCATAAAATGCTAATAGGGATAACAGTTTCCTCAATGTGTTTATAAAACAAGAAGAATAAACAGAACGCTTTTTATGTTTTAAAAAATGTAATACTGAATGCAAATTATTACTATCATTGTTATTGTAATAAAACATTTTTTTTACATCGGCGTTAGAAGAAAGTGAATATGAATATACCATTGATAAAATTTCAAATTAAAAAACTTTTTCTCAGATTTATAACGTATCACCCTTAAAACATAAAAATTATGCTGTTGCAGTATAACATCTGTATTTCCGTGAATAACAATAAGGTCTATGAAATGCTATACGTTTTAACAGACTATAAATTTCTTTATGGACCTCTTTGAATATTATCAAGCTTATTAAGTGCTAAAATTTACAGATTCGTGTGCTTTTTGCACCGAACTTTCGTAAATCAATAATTTTAGTAAATTCATATTTTATTTTGCCGGCGAAAGATGTTAGACTAATCCTATAAAAATTTTAAAAAGTAAGCTACGATGATTAAGAAAAATAAGTGTTTAAGTGGTTAATTAAGACCAGATTGAAGATTAACGTGTTTCAATTGTTCCTGTAAAAACAAACCGTGAAATGAAAAAGAACACAGAATTAATAAAAGAAGTAAAATGTTTCTTTAAAAGTTATCTTATTCGTTACTTTCTGTAACTTTTCTCTATAAATATCTTTTGCCAGATGAATTCGCACCGAGTAAATAATAAAATAAAAAATTGTATCGAATCCCATTTCTTTTTAACATAAAATATCCCATGAATTTTGTTTGATTTCATTCTTGAGAATTTCCTAGTGTGTGTTACACACACACCCACAAATACAGTTGGCTGTGAGCCAATGCACAAATGGATATAACAGCACAGTCATTGACTACACAATAAAATTATTTTTATTTGATAGTCGGATAGATAAGATATAAAAGTGTCAAACTAACGTTCTTACACAAATAATCGGCCATATTCAAAACAGCTGGATACAATAAAACCAGAACAAGATTCAAAACAAGACAATTAGAAAGCGCAGTCACGGAATAAATACAATACAATACTTATATATATATATATATATATATATATATATATAACTGAACCAAGCCGTGTGCACTATGTTCTAGACTGGACAACCGCGACGCAGAATCAAAGATATAATGAACACTTTAAAGCATTCCATAATAATCAACGTTTTCCGACCGCATAAAGTGTAAACCACAAATCTCAAAATTTAACAATCCAATTTTCCATGTACAATGATTGTTACATGGAGTAATCATTAGTAAGGATAAAAATTTACACATAGTATTTTAGTAAATATATCAACATTCAAAACCTGTAACAACGATTTACTTAAAAATCAGAGAATATTTGGCACCTTTCGGAATTTACCCCCAAAATATTTCTATTTTTTTTTTAATGATATATACTTTAATATTTAACAATATCTAATTCGTTAAAAACTCATGTATTTTAATAATTAGATAACACTATTTTGGAGAAACGAGAGTATAATTAATAATTAATGTAAACATATTTTTAAATATAACTTGTGTTTGGTTAGGTTATATTGATAAACACGTACGATATATCATACATCGTTAGAAAAAATACAAAAATTTTGAGGGGAAATTCCGAAAGAGTACCGAAAATTCAAATCCAGACATTTTTCCACCAAGTTCGTCTGAATTCAAGAAAATCAAAAATAAGGTCAGCCAATAACAGGGAAAGAAAAAGTAGCACTTATCACCGATAACTGCACTGTGAATTGCCCTTATAACTGCGTGCGATTCAATAGAAACGTTGTGACTTTGTGGAACATAATAAAATATTTTTCAATAAATTTAAGTACGTCGAAAAAAAAAATTACATAACTTTCATCTCTAGTCATCATGAAATAAGAATTCCAAATTAAAAGTATATTTGATAGAGAAGAATGGAGCCTCGCTAGAAATTTAAAAAACTTTATTTTTAATATATTTCCAACCTTTTTTTATTAATATTTTACCGTTAAAATAATAAAATTATTTATTAAAACGTATTGAGCCTGTACATAAAAAAAGAAATTTTACCAACAGGTGAGGATAATACTGGCCTCTCTTTGAAATCCTGTATCTGAAATTTCAAACACTATTACAAAGGTTATTGTAAATTTATTCTGTTATTCACTGTTTAGTGCTACAAGAGTAAAGCACAGATCACGTTTCAATCAAAAGCGGTATGCAGAGTCAAAATTAGAAAAAAATGTTTTATACAAATTTGCAGTTAATTCGAATGGTTTTTAATTTACTTTCTATTTTTTTTAAATTAATTAGCGACTGAATACCGCCTGCCCTAGTCTTTCTTATGACTGTGATATATATTTAAAGCACCTTAGGTACAAGAGGCATCATTAGAGAAGCTTACAATGATGTCATAATGATGTCATCACTATACAGCCAGTCTCTACTGGACAGAAGAATGACGGTGACACTTGTAAGGGTGAATACGACCTGCGTTTAGGTGGGATCAACATATTAATATGCAAATAGTTACGCCTCACTTTCCCTATTCCTCTCTGGGATAGAATGCCTGTTATTCTTGGCTATCGTTTTTGGCGTAACTTGTGTAGATAAGTCAATAACAAATTAATAGTATAAATTTGTGATTTATTAGAGAAGTAAAAATTTAAGTAAAAAAAAAATGTTGTATTACTAAATAAAACAGGTAGGCTAGTTTCTTCTATTTAAATTTGTATGCTAATTTAACCGGTGTAATTTGTTTTTACATAACAGCACTGAGAACCAGTTGATCTGAGCCTGAATAATTGCAGAAATACAGAATTTGAACTAACAGATGTTTTAGAAAAGAATATTATTTATAAATTAAAAGTCGTGGAATTGTACCGCTGTATGGAATTAAAAAAAAAAATTATAAATGTATTAAAGTATACGTTACATAAGATATTCACAAACCCTGTAGATATTTTATCATATATATGACATTGCATAATATTATTGCAAAATTAAAATTTTTTTATTTTATTTTCAAAGAGTAATTTATTTTCTATTAGATAAATGATACTGAGTGTCAGTTATACGAATGAGAAACGTTTAGTATAAGATCGATAAAATTATTTCACCGGAACGTTATACCTTGTAATAGGAGAAATGAGTAAAACCAAGAAGAAAAGCGAGTAGCGTTATAGAAACGGTCATTTTTCCAAGAGGGATCAACCAAATGAAACAAGAGCCTCACCTCTGACCGGGGTCAGCAGGGATAAACTGAGATTAGATGTCGAGTGTCTGAAGGAGAGATTGGCCAAAACCAACGCTCGTCTCGGCTCACCTGAGCTCCTCTCTACTAATCTATCCTCTATTGCACATTGGCTTTCTCTCTTTCTTATCCCGTTAACTCGTCCTCATCCGCTTTTACCCTAACATTTTCCTCTTCCTCACCTCAATCCCCTCTTTTAAGCTATTCTCATTCAGTTGTAATATATCGCTCCATATTGTGAAGACGATACCTTATTAGCTACAAAGCATGAAATTTAATAACATTAAATGAAAATGAAATTACAGATTGCTACACTGCAAGATTAATTTGTAATTTATAGCTCAAATTCGTATATTAAGCTAAACCAGCAATGAATCTTTACAAATATTTCAAAAATATGTATTTCGTACCGTTAATAATTCGCAGTAAAATTTTATATAATAAAAAATATTACGTAGATATTATTTAAATTAGTTATAATAAAAAATGTTAACTTTATGTTCTCGCTAGCTTTCTGACTTGTTATTTGGAATTTAATGTTTTAAATCAGGATACACACTAATTTAATTCGAGAACTTATGAATATTAAATGTATGAAAAAAAATACAAATAAAACATTTAATTATTTTAATTTAATTGTATTTTGATAGACTGCTTGTTATCCGGATATACAATATGATCTATAGTCTATAGTCTATCTATAGTCTACCAAATCAGTAAATTTTAATTTGATAAATTTTAATAAAAATACCTTCAAATGGTCTAGACTAGTAATTACGAATAGCAAAATTGCACTTAGTTAATTCAACGATTCAGTTCGAGTAGCTGTTAATTAAACTAGTTAACTGTTACAATTCCACAACCTGACAAACCCTTCTTTAGTTGTTGAGCAACTAAAACAAGCAGATTTCATGTTATAAAATAATTGTTAATTAATAAGGAATATGTACAATATGTTTTACTACAATAGAAATAATAATATCGTTTCTACGTCTAAACTTAAATTAAAATATATATGTATATGTATATATATATATATATAGAATCTAAAAACATATTTAATTCTAATAAGAATTATTATTTATTAAAATTTTAACCGATGAATGTCATTTTTAATAAAACTGTTAAAGTTAAAAAAATAAATGAATGTCAAATTAACTCAAAGTGGGCCGAAAATTCGAATAATTTTCACCCTACATTTAAAATATTTGGGAAAATATCTAGCAAAAAAGAATTTGATTTTAAAATTTTCAATTGAATACTCCAATAATTTTTTTGGCAAATAAAAATCGATAAGTTAAATAATACAAGAGTCGATGCAAATCGATCAAGGATCCTGCTATTCAAAAATAAACGCATTAAAATTTAGTTTATTATTATCGAGACTGTGAATGTCACTTTACAGTTATACATTTAATTTTTTTTATTTGACAATATAATTTTATATATATCAAAGATTTTTAATGTAAATCCTTCGGCAATATACGTAATAACGTATATTGCCTAAGGATTTAGCTATAACAATTTTGTCTAAGTATATTTATATTTTTAACTAATTAATTTTTATTTCCTTTATTAATCTATATAAAGATTTTAAGTTATATTTGAACGAGTACCTGAAAATTACTGGTAAAAAGTAACTAAAACTAAGTAAGTAAAACTGTAAAAAAACACGAGCATTTTTAGAAAATCTGAATCCAACTGTCCAAGTTGCACAATTTATTTCACTCTATAACGTAAATACACTACTGCCATGAATATTGAGCTTGATTTGATCAGCGTAAAACAGATCGAATATCAAACCCGATAGATTAAAGTATCATTAAAATAGAACCAAGGAAATAAAAATTGCATCTCAAGAAGTACGTATAAGGTGCAGGAACGTTTACAACAGACTCTACTACAACGATCTTCTTTTTTATTTTTGCTTAACGATATCGCCACAAGCTTGTGCGAAGCTTGTGCGTGGGATATGGAAAAGTAGCGTATGAAAAATGATGCTGACCAAGATTCGAACCCAGGACCGGCGGATGAAAGCCGATACGCTACCACTCGCGCCACGGAAGCCGGCAAATTTCAAATCAAATATCTGTAATGTGTCATTTCTTTATTTAAAATAAATTAATTTTATTTAATTATTTTAATTAATTAAAAAACTCATCAGAATTGTACTGATCCTGGCCTTTATTTAAACTTTAGGATGAATAAAAGTCCTGATATAGTCGCATTTTGAGAATGATTTGCGTGATATCCGACCGTATCATTTATCGCTATGAACAAGAGCCTTTCAAATGATGTAGACAATAATTCGTTATTCTTTAATACTCGTTAGTTATAAGTCCTACAGAAGTTTTATTCTTAAAATTAATTTCTAAATAAAATAACCTATCACCGTAGAAAGAGCTGTGAAACTAATGGTATTAATATTAATCTTAACGTTATTTACCGAAAAAAGGATAAAATCATTAAATCATATTAAAGTTAACAAGTTTGTAAGTATTTGTACATGATAAAATTATTCAAGCATGTGCGTTAAAGGTACTTGATACAACCAAAATCACTATATACTCGTATAATAGAAGAGCAATAACTATAAAAATGCTTCCATCCTTCTGCCAGGCTTCATAATTATTAGCATTTATTCCTTAAATTAAAGGAATGCAAGATTCTAATTCAATAAAAATTGCCTAAAGTCATTAATCGGGAACAAAAACATTTTCGATATGTTAAAGAGTAAATCCCCTCCCCGGATAGTAAAATTAAATACATAGAACCAAAATCAAATTGAAAATAAAGGTTAAAATTATAAAAAAAACTGTCCTTACAGAAAAACATATATGAGCATATTAAATCCTTTGCAGTAACCCGGTACTATGCAAAAAGAAAAACACCCGTTCCAAAATCCCGCTATCGTCTAACAAGATATCACGGATGTTTCGGGGTATATTAAACTGACGACGCAAAGCCGCATAACATATGCGGTCCACGATAATGTGGCACACAGTCATGCGGCAGATGCATCATGTGCACAGGGGTGGGTCTTCTCCTGACATTAGGTATTAGAGTGTGATCCTCGTATGTCCCAACCGTAACCGGCATAGGACCACTTCCTCACGACGAGAGTTTCTGCAAGAGGAGCCCCATGGCAACACTGAATCCTTAATCCTTCGGAGTTTATTGTCGATGGTAACCGTCCAGCCACGTTGCCACCTTGCTCACAGTGATTGTTTTACATGATTGATAAAATCAAAGGTACTAACTCGGGTGGTGAAAGGAGGCTGAATACACGCTTCCTTGGCAGCAGAATTTGCTCTTTCGTTACCTAGAATTCCAACGTGGCTAGGGATCCAGCAAAAACCTACCTCCCTGTTGCGTTTATCAAACTCAGCGAGTTTATCATAAATGTCAATGACGACAGGATGTTTGGAATAAAGGTTTTTCAACGCCTGGAGAGCACTGTACGAGTCACTGCAAATAAGAATGCTCCTATATTTAGGGCCAACGATACTTAGAGCCCTATCCACAGCGAGTAGTTCCGCGGTGAACACACTCGTAACACCGGGTAGGCCAAACATATAGGTCTGTTGATTGATAACAAAAGCACAACCAACGTTACCGTCATGCTTCGACCCAACAGTACATATCACCACGCCTGGGTTCGACTTGGCGAGCAGAAACTGAAACGTCTGCCGTAAAACAATAGGTGGCGTGGTACGTTTATCGTACGTTGTAAGATCAAACGTAAAATTTACATGGTTTATTCTCCACGGGTGGTTCGAGCACGGACATGATGGGAAGAACGAGGGAGAGTCACTCATACGCTCATACACTCATACGCTGCAGCAGACGTCGTGTTCGGGCACCCACAGGCGCAGTACAACGTGGACGGTCCTAATACTTCCTCAAATTAGGATTCATAAGAACTGGGTCAAAAGCTGGGTGATTCGGCTGTCCGCTGAGACGGGCAAAATACGACAACAAAAGCTAGTCTCGTCTATCCCAAAGTGATGGCTCGCACTGTCTACAAGTATGCTTGCGATAGGGCTCGATCTAAACGCAACTGTTGCAAGCCGAAGAAAAGCATGATGCACACCGTCCAACATTTTAAGTGCGGTTTGACGAGCTGAAGAATAGGAGATACAACCATAATCCAAACGGGAACGAACAAGGGAGTAGTAAAAACGTAACATACATGACCGATCGGCGCCCCAGTTGGTGTTACTAAGGACCCGCATCGTATCTAAAAGTTTGAAACATTTTGTCCTCAATTCCCTTATATGTTTGACTCAGGTAAGACGGTTATCAAAAAGCAAACCTAGAAACTTAACGTAAGGAGAGACAGCAATAAGCTCTCTGCCCAGAAAAACCCGCGGATTAGAAGGGTTATTTTTAAAGAAGAAAATTTAAAAAAATTCAGGCACAATAATTTTTTCCATTTTGAATAAGGGTCCTTTCTAAAGGTTACGGGAAGAGTAAAATTTGATAGAGCACAAGACTATAATAGTAAAGAAATCTCCTTACCATGTGAGTTACTCATGAGTAACATCGACTAAAAGTGGGAAAAATAAGAAATCAAATGTTGTGATTTTACCCTAGGAAACGAAACTCTTACAAACTATATTTAATTAAAATATTTTAACCAAAATACTGCAATCGGCAGCTCTTACAGGCTTATAATTAATTAATTAACAAAATATTGCAATTAAAGATGGATTTCACTTTTTCTTTTTTCGATAATATATCACGGTTTTGGCTGAGTTTTCGCCTGAAGGACATAAAAATAATTTACTTCTTTTACATTATTCTTAAATACTTGTTAATTTCGCGTATACAAGCTGTGACATGAATTTTCATTAAAAAAATGTCAAAATTGGATGTACATCCAATTCTTCTTCTGTCAATTGTTCTTCTTTACTTGACTCATATCGTTATGTTCCATTCACATATCGCCGTTATGTTCCATGCTATACCAAAGTCTTTTTATAGATTGTTGTCTATACACTTAAAAATCACATAATATGCTTTAAAAAAAAAATTAATTAATAAAAACAGATACTAGTTAAAGGTAGCTTTATTTGTAGTGGTCACAACTTTATGCCATCGTTTATTGGATTACATGAAATAGCCTAAAGAAGATGTTGCCGCAAGGTGTACACTTTAAATATTTTACTACATGTGTAAGAAATGTTAAAGATAATTTGTAACACATGGGAACCAATCTGTTTACAAAGTAATAGCTTACTTTAGCACAAAAACCTCTGAAAATCTCTTTTTTTAAACCGTAATAAAAAGCCTACCTGATTATTAGTAAATATTAGTAAAACAGATTATTTATAGTCTCTGTTATCACTTTTACTAAATCGACGGACAATTGTAAAACAAAACGCAAATATTATTCAAAATTGTTGAATTTATAAAATTTTGAAATTTAATAACCTAAATGCGTCAGATTTATTTCTGACGTTATGCGTCAATTATTTTTAAATATAAAATTAAAAAAACAGTTTTGTAATTTGGGAAATAAGCAAATTTGAAGATTATATTTGTAGTATCCGGTTACTTTTATTTTTTAAATATTTCCGTATGGTTTTAGTCAAACCTTGCTGTTTTATAAATGGCTACGTTTATACCTTTTTTAATTGATAAAAAATCTGGTTTTATGATAGAATGGAATCTGATATGTTAACCTTCAGTATTGCAATCGGTAGTTACCTTTCATCTACTTTGTTCATCTGCATTCGATGCGTTTCGATCGGTCCGATATATTCATTCATATCATTTGTCAAAAAAATTAGGTGTCAAGATTGGTTGGAATTTAATGCATTCTGATTAATGATAATTAATGAAACATTAATTGCTGTAATTGTTTTAAATATGGGATGTTCAGATTCTTCTTCGAAAAAACGCCAGTATTATTGTGATTTAGATAGATTTTATTTTATTATAGCGATTATTTGGAATAGTTTCATATTGAGGCATTGGGGGAATTGCGTGATACGCCGGAATAATTGTACATTATGATTAGCTAACGTATGCAGGATTCTCTTTACGACGAGTAATAGAATCAATTGTTAAAGGCAGATGAGGAGTAATATTTATTTTTTTTTATAAGCTAATATCGATAATCTTTAATCGTTTTTGCGTGACAAAGATAATAATTGTTATGTTAATTAGTTTATTTATCTATATTTTTTCATCTGCATGGTCAATATACGTATATGTATTCCTGTGTATTTAAGAATAATATTAATATCATTTTAATTGTAATTGTTATTTGTGACCTATTTGAACTATTATAGTTCCATAACAATTACTTACGATTTCCGGTTTAAATATAAATTCACCCCCAAATAAATGATATAAAAGCAGAATGTCTAGTATTTGAAGAAGTATTCTATTCTAAGCGATGTAATATAACATAATAATTATTTTTATAACTTATTACTTCAATTTAAAACTAAATATTCGTCAACATATTCCGAACTAGCTACACTGCTATTTCATTTGAAATTTTATTCATTCTTTTCTGTTTAGATCCCACGATAAGTAAAAAAATTATGCTCCTGGAATTTATTTAATAAGGAAGAATAACTTCCACATTTTATATGATTCTTTATTTGTGCGTGACCATTTATTATTTGTAAATGTCTATTATTGTAAATTTATTGTCTATTATTTGTAAATGGCAATATCTAATCTTATTTGTTATTTAACATAAGATGTCAACTGATTGTAATTAAACAGGATTAAACGTCAGTGAATATTAATGAGTTCCGAATGGGCTACATCATAATGTCCGTTTGTATCTGTTTTGTATTTAAGTAACGATGTTCGCTAACCTCAAGTAATCTTGGGCCAATTTGAAAGATTCTTTAACTGAGAATTGAGGAATGCAAATTTATCCAGTTTACACCAGTAAGTGAGAAGCAGAAATATTTAAATTAGATCTTTTTTTAAATTTTAAAACGTCATATTTCATGTACTAACATTCGGAGAAGGCGAATTAATCACTATAAATAAGAGATACCAAAAAGATTAACAGAGTGATATGTTTAAAAAAAAATCCAATTTTAATTACTATTCAATTTTTTAATTTGATTCTCAAGCTCTACTAATTAACAGAAGATTTTATTGCAGTACGAAGTAATTTTTCATACCGATTCCTTCCTAAGTAGTGATTATGTACACAAAGATACGAATGTAAATATCAGACAAAGAGTGTTTTATTTTCATGTTATCCTAAGTTTTATACAAAAAACTAATAAAAATGGTCATTCGGTACAATGGATGTAGTTTAATTTGATACCCCACCATCATTTATTTCATTAATTTAACGATTTGACAGTTTAAACTGCAAATTATTTATTTGTAACAAAAAATTCCAATAATATATCAAATAACAATTAATCAGATATAGTCGTGGTTACGCGGATACCAAAACAGAAACTGGTTAAGCATCACGACATATATAATGACACCACATATATATATATATATATATATATATATATATATATATATATATATATATATATATATGTATGTATATATGGACCAGTATTAGTTTTCGCCAACATGACAATGAAAATATCAGTTAATTGTAAATGATCTGTAAAATCACTTTTTGGTGTTTTATTAATTTACTAGCCGAACACTAAACTGTCCGCCATTGGAACTCCGTGGTCCAGGTCGGCGCAGGCTAGCACCGAACCGACCCAATGGCTCTCCAGAGCGGCCCTAGAGCTTCTGAGGTTCTCTTGAAGACCTCCCGGGACCACGGGCCGACCAAAGGGCCTCAGAACTCGCATCGTTCGCCACTCCCGTCTAGCCAGCACTCATGGACTGTTCGTTACCCTCATGGTTGTGAGAATAATATTGATTAATAACAATCCAAGTATTCAGGTTTTATAGAAACCTGAAATTGAAACCAAATTACAAAAGAGAGTAGTAACTACGGTAACTAAAGTACACAGAACTTTGACGAGGAAACTTCACAACTTATTTATGTTGCCATGATGACAGAAATTAATTTAATTTTTAATTAAAAATTATTTTTTTATTATGTAATGAATATTTTAATACATAAATTCACCCCCCCCCCCCCAAGAGGGCTATGGGCTCGTCTATTGGCTTAAAACCCTTTCCTGGGATAACACGAATGTATCCTGCAAATTTGCAACTTTTATTGCCCCTTCATGCTGAACTGGGACTATTAAAAAATTTTGAAAAAGCTAGAAGAAGGACAGTCACGGATTCTTGTACATAAGATAAAAATTCCCAAAAGTAAGTGAAAAAAATATTAAAGTAGGGATTTTTGTTGGACTACAAATAAGGGTCAGAGTTGAAATATTTAATTCTATGTTGACAGATTTAGAAATCACTACTTGGACAGCGTTCAAAAAGACAGTTGGAAAATTTTTTGGGTGTCCATAAATCAAAAATTACCAGGATTTGTAGATAATCTGATAGATTCATAGAGAATTATAGGATGTAATACGACACTAAAAGTCAATTTCCTGCATTCACTTCTGTATTTCTTCCCGGCACACCTTCGAGCAGTAAGTGATGAACATGGTGAAAATTTCCACTAAGATATTTCAGTGTAAACCATTACAAAGGAAAATGAAGTTTTAATATGCGAGATGATTACCGTTAGACTTTAACTCGAGGTGTAACTAAGGTTATCCGCAAAAGGAGAGCATTTCTATGCGCTATTTCTATTAAAGAGAGAATGGTAGAAAGATTCTATCTGCAGATCTGCGATCTAAGCAAAGAAAAAAAAACAAGCAGAAAAAGCTATCACATTCGGAGAAACATTAAAAAAAAAATTATTTTGTATATCATTATTATTTATTACTCTGTATATCTGGAATATAATCAATAAGGTGCCTTAAAATGTTTTCTAAATACAGAAATGAACTGCCATTAATGCTCATAATTATGATTCATTTAGATCAATATTTAGTAAATTAAAGATTTTGGCTCATACGTGTGTACCTTCGCTAAAACAGAAATCACTTAATGAGCAATATGAATCTCCAACAAACAGTTACCATGACTATTAATCGCGATATCCAATACAATACTTCGGCGTATGATAAAGGAGGACCTATTATGCTTCCATTGCCATTTTTAACAAATTATTGTCATAATTAAAAGACCGTATCACCTATTTTTCACAAACTAAAATATTTTCTTTCATAATATAGATAAATTTTTAAATGGTTCTATTCAAACAATATTAAATAACAATTTATGTTGTTAAGAGTTTATTTCATTTATTTATTTCATTAGAAACACTAATGTTTAGTTTTTCTTGTACTGTATAAATTTGCATTTCGAGCCTTTAAAGAATTAGATATATTCATCTCTAGAATACATAAACAAAAGAGCTAACCTAAGTGTTAATATTAACCATCATTAATGTTAACATTATCAATAAGAATTCGACTCTTGCCTATAAATAAAACATTTTACCCTCTTCAGGTTAAATGGAATACAGAAATAGAAAACTTTTCAGAATAAACGTTTTATCAAAAATGTTTATTTACATATGGAGGTAATTAATAATACTACCACAATAAGAAGCAAGAGTAGTTTATGAAATACACCCAAACAAATTCCTTTCTCAATGAATAGAATTTAGTTATAATAATTAAAGTTAAAAAATGTCAAAGGCCAAATAATTTATTATTAATAAATTTTATATTTTTTTAATATCCTTTGTAGGTATACTTTACTTCTAATTACGTAATAAAATTCATATTAAAAAAGAATGCTACGATTCTTTTTATTTTTATGCAATTCCGTTTGGGTGTTACATAACAATAGAAGAGAAACCGAATTGTGTCAACCCGTTACTGTGGAGAGGGTGTTCTAAAATAAGGGACGAAAATTGCGTTACATTATTTGCAAATGACCCCAACCAAATATAATAACAATAATAATAATATCTTGAATGAAACGACATTTAAAATCCCAATCAAAGCGGGAAAACCTTGTTCGAATATATACAATGTAGCTGTAACCAGAAAGCTAAATTTAATCGTAATTTATATAACTGGAATAAATATTTGTTATATTAAAACACAATAAACATCAAACAGACTGCTCGTTCTTTCAATTTCATTCAATTAAATAAATAACTAACAAAAGGTATAGCCTAAACACTAATAATACTTGGTATTATTTGTAGTAATTTAAAGTAAACACTCATTTACTGAAAATAATTTGTGTTTACCTTATATAGCCATGTTTCATGCAAGGTAACATATAATTTGTACGTTGATTTTATTTGTTTCTAGAATAAAAAGTATGGCCCATCTTCCTTATTTATTGCTATTAGTTTTTATTTATTTTTTTTTAAACAAAAACCATTTTTTCTTACCACATGTTAATACAATAATGAAGTCGACTTAAATGTATCATTTCTATCTCTTTGTAAACAGTCACTTCTAACTTAATGCCCAAATTAATGTGAATACAATACAACGTACAAAAACATTAAATTAATCTTAACCAACATTATGTTAACAGAAATTCTCTTTCATGTTGGTTTAACAGACAATAATAATGGTTTTCTTTCAAAGATTAATAAAAAAGATATTTTTCTTCTTTTTTACTGGAAAAAAAAATTAAAAATTATCTACTTGGTCTTTGTATACCCCAAAAAATAATTCCCAGAAGTTGAAAAAAAAAAAATTATTGGGAAGTTGTTTAAACAAAAAAGGTTAATTGTGTAACAACTGTTTGAGCGAGAACAACTGTCAACACGAGATCCGTTAGAGGCAAGGAGATATAGCTAGGCATACATGCGAGCATATATTTATAAAATTAAACACGTGCTTCATTATGCTATCATTGTATTTATAAATTCTGGATCTGAATATTATCAAGAAAATTCACCAAATCAGAAATAACAATTACGAATTATTTACCTTAAATTTTTACAGACTCTGACGTATCTCTATCTACGTTTCAACGCTTAATATTAAGACAACTATTTTCTAAAATGTCTGGTTCTCTCCTTTTTTCATCTGATAAATCCACGCAACCTTCAACATCGTCTAATTTCCACGTTTTTGGTGGTACTGCAATTGGAAACTGTGGACTCTGAGAAATTGGTATTATAATACAGAGAGTATCAGAATATTTAACAGGATGTCTAGTCTAAGTTGTTATCTCTGATATTTAGTCATACAAAAGTAGCAGTCCGTGAAGTGATCCTTCAGCTCTCTCCAAACTACTGGAATTGCAAATGTCATGTGACGAGATCCACTCAACGAGTCGGTTCCAGCGTTTCACATGAACCGCAGCAAATATCAGGAGCTCAGGACGTGCCTGATCATCTACTTTACATCCAAAATGTAGTTCATGCGATATTTTTATCATAGAGATATATTTATCCTCTGAAATTTTAATGTTATCTCACCCCAAGAAACTGTCTAAATAGTTAATTTTTTGAGCGTCATTTTTTTATAAAGTTCATTGCAACATACTCACAAGCACTTGTTAGAAAACTTCAACACTTTGTACGCACATTAATGTAGGATATACACAACCTTTAGAGAAAAAATAAAATCATAAATTGGTAGGAAAATTATCTGCACTACTAAATGCTACATACACGAGAACTCTCACTTGACTGATGTAGTTTAAGTTTTTCTTAGCCGGCATGATATATTGTTCTATTGCTTATAGTGTTGCAGCTGCCGCGCAGCATCTTGAAGCTTTGTCTACGACGGCTAGTACGGTGCCTGTTATTCAAACTGAAAACATTCAGTTTAGTTTTTACGAGCAGAAGCAAATCGCTTTCTTGTAAATACAACTTATTGTTTTATGTTATTGGATGGTATTATATTATTGTATTTCTTCAAATGTTATAAAATTGTAGGCATATTCTCAATAAGATTATAATTACGTTAGCAGACAAACACTAAATAATAAATTAATTAACATTATAAATGTTTGACATATATACATAGATTATAATCTACCGTGGTTTTATTTATTGAAAAAATAAAAACGGACAAACTAATTATTAATTGAGGAAATCTTTCTTAAAATCATATTAAAAAAGTAAATTACCCGAAAATTCGGCTGAGACTTCTTCCTCTACTTCAATAAAATACAAACCCCGTGAAATTCCTGCAACAAAACTAGAAGACTTTGATAAGTGTGTCGTGAGACGGACTATTAACGGATTTCAAGGGATTCATAAACTGCCAGCGGTTAAAAAGATAATGTTAGCGCTTAAAGATATCATTGCTTATTCAAGAAAGGAGAAGATTTGGGGAAAAATAATAAAAGAATTGTGCTTTAGGTGAAGAAAAACCTAAAATAGCAGGAAGATTACGAAGTGGATGGCGTTCATCCCACTTTAAATAAAATAATTTTATTTTGTTCTAACATTCAAAAAACAGTTAGTTTCTGCTGTAATTTCCAATTCCATTATTTGGTTTATTTAATACAAGTAATTATCTTGCATTAACTTTTGAATATCTGTTTGAAAATAAAACGGAACACCAGCACTCAACGTTTCGCACTATAATAGATTTTGATCAGCATGTTAAACCATTTTACATGTAGGCCAACTGCTGTACAATTCCCAACTTAATATCAGCTCTTAAACTGCATAGTAATAATATATATATATATATATATATATATATATAAGTTGTATAATTTATTACCTTCTATATATATATATATATATATATATATATAAAAATGAATGTTTGTTTATTTGTTTGTCCCGTATGCTTTCCTATACCATTCATCCGATTGCGATGAAACTTTGGTGAGTTGTTGCGCGCACGCCCCTGAAGGTTTCTGAATTAGTTTGTATCCTCTTGGTAGCGCTGGGATCGAGATATTTCGAAAAATTGTATTTATGATCCGATTTGGCTCATATTCAGAATATACATTAGTTACGTGAAAAGAAATACTTTTGAGAAAAATGAACCCGCTAGGTGGGAGTAGAGATATTTAGAAAAATTTAATCGCATAATAACTGTCTGAGGAAGTCGATATTGACATAGACAACGATCGATATAGACAATGTCAATTGATACAGACGATATCTAACGATATATACAATTACATTAAACTTAGTAAAACAAGTTTTAAGTTATTTATTTGTACGTTTTTATCATTTTAATTTTTTATGAGTTATAGTTTTTCTATCTTTTATTTATGAGTTTAATGAATACAGAGGGACCCCTTCAGAGCTCCCTGGGATTAGACGGAAAGGGCAACTGAAGCGAGTCTTGACTGGCTAAACATCCCTGATCGCGATGGGAAACGCAAGCAAGCAAATGGCGCGGGTGAAGCCGCGACGGGTTTGCTAGTAACATATATAATATCGTGTACATACTCATGTGTGCGCGCGCGCGCGTGTGTGTGTGTATAATTTTAAAATGTAATAAAGTTCAAAATATTAGCTATATATTGGGGTGATTAAAATTTCAAAATATTGTATTCTGCCATCCAATATTAACACCGCAATACATATTACGAAGATCCATTCGCTGTTAGGTAGAAGAAAATGTTATGCTAGAAGAATACAGTAGTATAATAATTCAAATTGTTGTTGTCGCTGCCGTAACACTAAGCACCAAGATTGTTTGCGCCGCTTGTACACGCAGGATTGAGTCAGGAAACCGAAATTCATATACGCTACACATGTGACTAATGGGGGACATAATTATATTTAGAAAAAAATACGGCATCAGTCATACGTGTATTATTTATAATCGTCTAAATTACTGTGTAAATAATAATAATAATAGTTATTTTTCATGGCTGTTTTCAACTCAAATAAATTACTGTTTATTTAGGGACGTAACTGCTGAAATAATATAAATAAAGAATGCAAGTACTTACATTGTTCATGCACATATACTTGCTGAAAAGTAGGAAAGGAAACTACAACAAAAAAAAATCTGAGGCTTTTAGCTAAAGTTTGACTTAATATTCGGAATAAGCATCCAAAAATACATAAATTTCAGCAAATACATAGTCAACAAAGTCATTGTTGACTATGAAATTAATCTTTTTCTTTCAAACTTTTGAAAAAATATCAAAATATTAATACCAAAATTTAGAATGTAACTGATATCTGTCATTACCTACTCATGCTTGCTATCATAATTAGTTTTATTGATTATTATAATAATAATCTAATTTAATACATTGGCTCTGAAATGAAAACTTGAAACTAAACTAAATTTTCTCATTCTCAAAGCAGGTCGACAGTGACTCTTATTTGTTATTGATTAAAAAATGTTAATTATTTTACAATAGTAATAATAATAATATATTTTCTTACTGTCAATATATTATACTTACTGAATGTTTCCCAAACGGGACTTTTGTTAAGTCGTACCGTAACATACCTGATAATTCAAACGCGCACTGCTGGTGTATATTTCGTGAAAAGTGGTAAATACAATTTTAAAAAATTAGAGCTTAGTTACAATTCTGGCAATATAAAATTCTACTGAAAACAATGTTATTAGGAAATATTTACCTTTTCCAACTAGAGAAATACCTATATTTATTAAAACTTCCATCGGTACATTGTAGTCAGCTTCAAATACTAAAAAACTCTAACAATTCGTTTTAAGACATAACACGAAAAAAGATAAACAAGTTAAAAGATAACTCTAATTAAAAATATAATGAATGACTCCTACAAACGTTTTAAATTATGCACATGTAATGTAATAAAATGGTAGTTGATGAAACAGAGCTGACCCAACTCTGGAGTCGAACCCCGAACCTTATGTTTAGTTAGCGAAGGGTAAGCTGTTCGCTTGGGCAGTTTTATAAATCATTACTATTAAAATGCTATGAATATTCTTATTTTAGTAAATTAGAATTCTTTTAGAGCTCAAAAACCAATGCTGCCTACATACTCGTATTCCAAAGTTTGCAGTGCTTTTAGAACTAAAGACATTACAAAGTAAAGTTTTGCAAGTAAATTATATGTTATAAAAGTTATATTTTTTATTGCAATAAATAGAAATAAATAAGACGTTAGAGAGCAAGTGAAAATGATGGATTTTACATAAAAATAACATGAAACATGGATTATCTAAAGTAAATTTTCTGTTTTTCTTTTTTACTATTTGATTTACCACATATATAATATATTTCCTGAGTGAAACTTTTGCATCAAACTTTTTCAGCTAATATGATGTAGGTATGTAGTTTATAAGATTCCGCAGTCGTATGTCATATACCAGTAATAAACAGCATTTTCCTCTCAAATCAAAATAAATTTATCGAACAATCTCCTGGAGTTAATGCAATTTTTAATAGCTCAATTACTTAACAACAAAATAAATGTGTCGTCTTATTTTATGGAAAACGAAATAAAAAAATTTAGAACTTTATATAATATCTTTAAAAAAAGAACTTCTCTTATATTACCAATTTTTTGAGCTCAATTTATTTTAAACATACCTTGGATAGTATTCCCGGAATTCTAGGTGGTCGTTTATATCAGAACAAATAGCTTAAAGCAGCCGGTCTCCGTGGCATAAGCCTAGCGTCTCATCCGGAATGCCCGGGTTCGAACCCTGGTCAAGCATGGCATTTTTACACGCTAAAAATCATTTATCTCATCCTCTAAAGCACTACCTAACGGTGGTTTCGGAGGTTAAACAAAAAAAAAAAAAATTCTTCTAAGTCCTTTTGCGTATAGAGATTTAAAACTAATTTTATGCTTTGTGTGTAAAATACACCTAACCACTACAGTGATTTACAGTTGTATAACGAAGTAAAATCTATACTGATTTAAATTCATATCTTTTGTACTTATAAGAATATTGTTTGTTATTTCCAGATAAGTTGATCGAATAAATTTACATCTAAATTACAAAAAAAATAAATAAATAGATGATGAATAAAAACGTCGATCAAAAATACTTCATCTAAACCAGTATAGTTGGCAAGTAAAGAGGTATTTACTTAATAATTAATATCTGAAATGCTATAAGTAAACTGAAATATTTTACATTCAATATTTCTTACATATTAAAAATACTTTTTGCATAAAAATTAATTATGTTGCGACAAAGTAGGTAATTTTATGATACAACACTCTTTTTAATAAAACAGTCTACTTACTACATCAATGTGAAAACAAAATAATAATAATAATAATGGTGAATAACAACCCAATTAAAATAATAAAAATTACAATCATTGCCTCCAAAACTATTTTCCTTATTCTGCTACCGGATTTGAAGCTGATAATATTGTTTAGCATCTCTTATTTCAACAGCATTATTAAAATAAAAACTGTACTCCAATCAAAAAATTATAATTAATTATGACACATAAAATAGTATTAGTGAACTTAATATCATATTATATTTATGAATTAAACTTCTGGCGTAAAAGAAAACTTTTTCGGATTAAAGAAAAAAACAGATGCCAAAGAATAACAATAACTAAGCTTTCAACTGGTAGGAGGATAAGGAAAATAAGATAGGAGACGAATCTTAATATTTTGGTAATAATGTACTAATTTCGATTTAGATAATTTCACGTACTTAAAAAAATAATAAAAAGTAACTCTTAAAGATCTTCAATATACCCATGTTTTTGTACCCTCATTTAAAAATTCTGTAAAAAGAGAAATTCCCAGTTGGTATATTAACCGATTTGTACAGCAGTCTCACTGTATTAGAATCCGTAATTTTTTTATTTAATATCAAAAGTTATCAATCTTTAGAATTAAATTTCTATGTCTAACAAGTCTAGATTCTTTTAATAAAGTAGGCATAATTTTTTTTCCAAACGACATTCTTTTACGTAATATTTGTACTGTAGGGACAGGTATCTTATGAAAAAATTAGCTTGGCCAATTTCAAGTTAATCATATTTCTATTTTAACTCTAAACCATTTCAAATGAAAATAAACAGATGTTTCTGGCATCTAGCCCTGTGCAGGGCACAGTATCACATATATATATATATATATATATATATATATGCGCCGAATTTTTAATGTTTTTTCTTAAGAATTAGACCGTACAAAATTTATTTTCACCGGATTTAATTTTGAATCCTACTGAAGTATTTATTTTACGAATATATGGAAAATATAATTTTTATTAAGAACTTAATTTTTTTGTGATTTTTCATTCAGTTCTGAAACACACACACACACACACACACACCAAATAATAATAAAACAAAGACGGTTGTCGGGTACGGGAAATTGATACCATGGGTCCTCGCTAGCATTATGTTTTTTACTCAGTAAGTTATCTTAGATAAACATAAGCTAATTTAGCAGAAAAATTCATTTACTTATTTTTAACAATTTTTAAAGCTAGTGTCAAAAATGAAAAAAAAATCTCTGCATGAATTATGTCTAATGTAATGTAAAGAATTAAATTTTTGTACAAAATTTATTAGAGTTTTATTTGTTAACTGACAATTTAATAAATTATTTTACTCCAAAACTAAACAAAAAATTGTTTCACTTTATTTTTTTTTTAGTTTTCCGTTGTTATTCTCAAAATTTTTAGCGATACAATTCTGGGAATTATTTTTTTTCCGTTCAAACAACGTAATAATCCACTAATTTTTTACCATAATAATTACTTTTTAATTTAATATTGCATTATATTAGCTGTGGAGAAAAAAATCATGGTGAAGTTTTTCGCCAACCGTTTATTTATTATTATTTCATAATTGTGGGTTTTTACTTTTAGCAATCAATTTTTTTTTCAATATCCTTAAGTATTAAAATTACAGAGAAAAACTTTAATAGTCTGAAAATGTATGCGTGTATACAACATTGAGTGAAATAATTTTAATTTTAATTTTAATTTACTTTACATTTTTTTCAACATTAAGTGAAATAAATTTAAAAAAAATAATAAGCACTAAAAAAGTTGTGATTAAAAATTAAACAGATTATTTTATTAATTTTACTAAACATTTATTTCACATTTTATTCTGACAAATTATTCCAGGTATTACCCAACAACATTTCTCCTACAATCAGCTTGTTTAAATTGTTTTATACTTAAATATTTTTTTCGTTAAATTAATAAATTATTTTAATGATTCAATAATCGAACATAACATACTTAATTCAACCCATTTCCTATCAAACCATACTGTTTATTTTATGAAGCTAAATATTTACAGCAAACTACTTAAGTATATAGATTAATTTTTATACAGTTTTAGTGTTTTAGTAATTCTGTTTCTAATCTCCTTCTATTCGTTTAATAAATATTCTCAACAAGTCATGTCATTGTCTGTAATATAGAAGTTTATAAGAACTTTACGCGATTTCTATATTAAGAAAATTTTCATTACAATTAAATCTAATTTTCTCTCAAAGTGAAAATTTATTATCCTGAAGGGTACAAATAAAATAAAATTAACAAATAAAATAATGTTTTTGACATTCTTCTTAAAACCAAAATCGACACTTTTCAGAATAAAAGTAAAAAATCATTGGTTTGTAAAAAATAGCATATTAAATTATGGCCAATGATTGTAATCATTGAAAATTATGATATTTATATATTCACCTTGTTCATCAATGTTACATTAAATAATTACATAAGTCACACCAATTATTGCTGAATATGAAGAATCACAAAGTATAAAATCAATGCAGGCTAAGGTTACACCACGTATTACATGCCAATATAAATTAAGAGAATTATGTTTAGGCTAATGATAGAACATACTTTAGAAAAGGAGATTTAAATAAGTACATGTAGGATAAAATGACAAATAGGAAGTGATTTATGATTTTATATATATATAATGTATTGTTTAACGGGAAGGATGATATTTCATATGAAAGCTTTACATGAGGTAACTCTTGATTGATCTGGTAATCCTATCTCCATGGGGACTCCTTTTTCAAGCACTGAGTATTTGAAAACGCAAACGAAGAACACTATCACATAAACCTAATCTTTATTCTTATAAGAGAAAACAGGTAATAAAAACGTTGTAAATAATTTACAGTTATGCAAAGTTTTAAATAATTCATTTCTATCAGTAGAATTTACGCAATTTAATACGAATTTTTTTGTTAATATAAATGTTT
The DNA here is from genome assembly GCF_047948215.1 of Lycorma delicatula. Taxonomy (NCBI): domain Eukaryota; kingdom Metazoa; phylum Arthropoda; class Insecta; order Hemiptera; family Fulgoridae; genus Lycorma; species Lycorma delicatula. The sequence goes on from NC_134456.1 coordinate 200,702,874, forward strand.
CTACAAGTTAAAAAAAAAATAAAATATATATATATCTGTATATTGATTAAATCAAGATTTGGAAGAAAACTAGAGACCAGTAGAAAAGATTAAATTTCAATGCTCTTTTTTAGTAAAGTACGGAGAGATTGTAGATTTTAGAAAGAAAATTTTTCGTCCAAGCGACGTTTTTGGAGAAAAAATCGCATAGCAGTAAAATAGGAGTTATAACTTTAAAAAATCCTCTCTACACAGAAATATTCAATACCAGCCTTTAATAACATAAATCATTTACAACATACTGTGAACAAATCATAAAAAATCAGCAAAATTAAACAAAAGAGAAAGTTAATAAGAAAAAAGGGTACAAACAAAAGAACAGACTTGGCTCTTAGAGAAACTTATGGAACAGGTATATTAACAAATCGAGGTGATACCAATATACTAAAGTTTTTTTTTTTTTTAACTGAATTTTTACGGGCATCGACTGCTAAGGTCATTAGCCCTCGTCACATTCTTTAAAAGAAATTATTATCTCCATCAGGATCGTCATATGTAAGGGTGTAAAGGGCCCTTCCATTTTATTTAAAAACACAAACTTCACAATAAACATTAAAACATAAAAGACAAGGACAATCACAAACACTTACGGGGTGTAAAGGGCCCCAATATTAAAATTTGAGGTAGGTTCTCAAAAGACCATGAAATTAAAATTAAAATTAAACTTATCAACACTATATCTTTCTTTCTTTCTTCTACGAAGTCTCATTTATAGTTTGTTTAAGCACCCTCGGGGCGACCAGAACCGCCGTTGAGCAGTATATCAGTCGTGCCAGAGTGCCGTGGCAGTTGAATCCTTCTTATATCAGGCCATAGGCATGCACGGCGTACACCCATAGCCTCGCGCCCTCAATCCACCCTTGAGGGTCCCCCATGCCATCATCGGACACACCCCGACTCACTGCTCTTGAATGCAGGTGAGCCAAAATGGCCTAGGCAAGAGGGCTACCTGCCGTCACTATACGTGCCACGCTTCGAGACTCCCTTATATGTAGTCAACTTAAAGTCGCTTTTCCATTTATAATGAGAAGTTTTAACTGAGTTTAATTTAGTATTTAAACTCCTCCATTCAGCGTTCCACTTGTTTCTTACTATGTTTGTTAGACGGTTTTTAACATCTGCCACTCTTACAGGAAATGCATCCAAAACATCGCAGACTGTTGCCTTTGTGGCAGCTTCGTCTGCGATTTCATTACCTCTAATACCAGCATGCCCTGGAGTCCATACAAATACGCATCGCTGTCCTCGTTGTTTTAGTACGTATAAAATGGACAGGATGTTTGCAATTAGGACATCCTTAATGTTCTTGTTCCGAATTGCGACGAGTGCACTTAATGAATCGGAACATATTAGCACTCTCTCTTCGCAATAGTGTTCAGTGTAGCGAAGAGCTTGCTGAATTGCAGTGAGTTCTGCCGTGTAGACACTGGCCACATCTGACAGTCTCCAAAAGTGGGCTTCTTCATTTACATATATCGAGCATCCAACACAATGTTCGGTTTTAGAGCCGTCAGTATAAATTCTAATATGTTCTTCGTAACTACTGACGGTTGCTAAAAATTCCTGCTGGATGATCACTGCTGGTTTCTTTTTTATTTCTCCTTGAGAGAGATCCAAACTTGTATTTAGCGCTGGCAAGAGCCATGGCGGTATTTCTCTAGTAGAAATTGCTAGAATCTCTGGTACAGCAATTTCATATTTTCTTCTTAATTCGTGGTACCTAATTCCGGTTGGTCTGGAATAGGTAGCACGATGTTCATATACTGCAGCCATAGGATGATTCGTAAACAATTTATTATTTATATGAGCAGGGAAAGCCCATACATTTGCTGCATATCTTAACAAAAGGATCTCTCTTCTATAATGTAGTGGCATTATTCCGGCTTCAGACATCAGACTAGCCGCCGGACTTGTGCGGAAAGCGCCTGTTGCATATCTTATTCAGCTATTATGAACTACTTCTAACTTTCTTAAGTGCGACTTTCTAGCGGATGAATATACGATACATCCGTAGTCTAGTTTAGATTGAACCAATGCTTTATACAATCTCAATAATGTCTCTTTGTCTGAGCCCCAATTTAAGTTCGATAAATACTTTATAATGTTTAGGGCTCTTTTGCATCTATCACTCAAGACCTGTATATGTAATCCCCATGTAAGGGATTTATCCAATACTAGTCCTAAATATCTTACGCTATCTTTATATTGTATTGGATTATCGTCAATTGTCAACGCAGGACTTAGATGAGGAATTCTCTTCCTACAAAAGTGTACACAGCACGTTTTCTCTGGTGAGAATTGGAATCCGTTATTCCTTGCAACTTCATTTAGAGCATTGATCGCTCGTTGCAATTTGTACCTCACCATAGCAGTCTTGTTGCTGGCATACACAATTGTCAGATCATCAACATAGACGCTTTTGCTGATTTCTACTGGAATGGCTAGTATCAATTTATTAATGGCAATGGTAAACAAGGTACCGCTCAACGGCGAACCCTGCGGTATGCCATTTTCCAAGATTCTTTCACATGACTATTCATTGTTGACGCGTACTTGGAAGGTACGGTCATTCATGTAGTTGCTGAGCAGTATAGGCAGATTGCCACGAATGCCCCATTCATGTATCTGGAGCATTATACCGACGCCAGGTCATATCGAAAGCCTTCTGAAGATCAAAGAAGACTCTGACACAATGTTTCCTTTTAATAAAGCTGTTATATATAATGTCCTCTAAGCTGATCATTTGATCAGTGGTAGAATGGTATTGCCTATACGAGTGTTTTTTTTAATTCTTTTTCTGTGTTTTTAACACTCATGTAAACTAGCTACAAACAAGAACTCGATGAAAAGTGTATTCAGAAGAAGTCATAATAAAGATTTATAATAAAAAAAAGTTATAATATCTGTGTTGCATACACAGTTCCTTGTGTTTATCGTTGTAAATAGGTGATTGGTGCTGGGCAGAGTTAAAGTGGGGGAGGGGTTAGAAATTACCAGCATATGATGACATCTCATATTATTTATAGATTCATTTAAAATTATTTTTATTCAGTCATTCATATCGTAACGGGAAGAGAAGCATCCAGTAATAGAGAGTCTAGAATAAGGCAGAGAGAGAAAATGAATAACAAAATTTGACAACGAAATTCTTTCTAGAATAGCGTAGAAGGTTCAGACAATAAATACCATTACGGTTGAACGAACAAAAGGGTTGGTCGGCTGTTATTACTAAAGGTCAAGCTCTAGAACCGGAGATATACATACTACATAGAGGATATATATACATATAGTGGAAGATATACATACGTAGAGGACTAGTGAACATACAGTTTGGGATAAATGTGAGCACCGTGTTAGAACATTCGAAGTGAGTGTGGAGTAACTCCCGAGTGTACGAGCGAAGAGTGCGTAACTAGAGCAATCCGTTTTGGAATAGTGTTCTTGTCTGTTGTTAAATACGAGGAGCTGTTTGGTAAGTTCGATGTGAACAGGGGACTAAGTGGCATTATTCACTGATATAAGTGTGAGGTAGTTTCTTTTTGTAAATATTAGGAACAAATAATTCATGTATAAAGTTAATTACTGATTTTCTAATTATCTACCTACTACAATAATATGTTGATTTTTATAAACTGTAAAGTTTATAGAAAAATCAGAATTGGATCTGGACTTATAATTTACTTATTTTGTGCGTAGTGGTTACTCTAGAGCACTGATTCTCAACCTTTTTAGATCCATAACTCCTAAAAACTAAAAAAAAAATACAATGGAATACTTCGCTAGCCCCAACCACAACAAATTGAATCCTAGCTAAAAACTATTTACATGTGTTGATAACGACGGGTTGTACAAACCTGAGGAATTTACAGGTTCCAACTTGATGTGTACGTACTCCTCGTAATTTGGTCTGCTTCAATAATATTCGTTGTACGAGCGTTATATTCAAAGATGCATATGATAAGTTTCAACACTTCGTGCTCACAGCAGTAAAAAAGGCGTAAACTACAGAACGTCAGTTTAGTTTCGAAAGTGAAGCGTGCGTCTTGTTCCTTTATTTATGTTGTTAAAAGCTTATTTTCATTGAAAATAATGTTAATTGAGGTTTCGGCTTTTTAGTGTGCGGTCAAACGGTGTAACTGGATTTTTTTTCAATTAGAATCTTATGCAAAATGGATAAATTTGTGAAAAAACGAAATGAGCCATCTACATACAGTGAACCGATTGGTAAAAAAACAAGATTGTCCAATGAAAGTTATTTAAATTAAGGTTTTATCTCATTGGATTGAAAGCCACAGCGCATTGTTTTCTTTCAAATCCTTTCCGATGAAAGCATAAAAACACGAAAATTATTTGACACTTGGAAATTAACACCCAGCTCATTAAAGGGAACTCTTGGAATTTTTCGAAAGAAATTTCAGAATTTGAAAAATCAACAAGCTTCTATTTGTAAATCAAGCCGTACAGATAAAAGTACACTTGAAACATCATATGTCGTAGAATTATAAGATGTACAAACCCCATATAATCGCAGAAAACCTCATATCTCAAATCAAATAACCTCATATCGATTGATGAAAACAGGGTTTTAATGGGCGTGGAAAAAACAGAAAAATTCAAAAAGATTCCGCTTTCTGACGATACAGTATCAAGACGTATCGATGGCATGGTTAGCCGATGTTCGCGATCAGATAATTCAACAAGTGAATTTAAGTGACTTTTTTAGGATTCAGTTTGATGAATCAACAGTTGTGACAAACATTTCTCAGTTCTTATATTATGTGAGATATGAATGCAATAGGTACAGATCAATCAAAGAAAATATGTTGTTTTGCAAAACAATACCCTATCAAAACATCTTATCTCGTAACATTAAGAGAAGCTAAAATGTCCAAATCCCATACAATTGCAGAAAACCTCACATTGCCTGCTGCAATTGATATGGTCACTGTTTTAATAGCCGTGGAAGACACAAAAAAATTGAAAAAATTACGCTTTCTAACGAAACAGTATCAACATGATTTGATGACGTGGCTGGCGATGTTCGCGATCAGATAATTCAGCAAGTGAATTTAAATGAATTTTTCAATATTCTATCTGATGAATCTACAGATGTGGCAAACATTTCTTAATTGTAATGCTTTGTGAGATATGAATGCGATGGGTACAAATCAATCGAAGAAGATATGTTGTTTTTCAAATCAATCAGTGTTCATGTAACAAAACAATGTCTTTTTGCTTTTACAGAATAATGAGTATATGTTGCAGATGGTTTACTTTGCTGAAAACATTATTATTCACCACATTTTGGGTAGCATGGAAATGATTTGCGTGAGCTAAAGTTTCAGTTGGCGGAGTATTTCCCGGAAGATAAAAATGATTTATCGAAGAGATGAGTACTGAATTCATTTAATGAAAACGTTATTGCAGCTGCTAAGTTAACCAGTTGAAATTCACGACCAGTATCGAAATGTCTGCCGATAAAAGGTTACAATTACAATTTATATCTGAAGATTTAAATACGTTTTGGTTTGCTCGTCGAAGTGAATATGGAAGTTTAGTCACAGAATCATTGAAAACATTAATCCCTTTTGCGACGTCTTACCTCTGTGAAAACAGTTTTTCGTCTACAGTTGCGCTAAAAACTATATATATCGGAATCGTCTTTTATCCTGGAAAACAAATTGTTTTTCCGTGTATTTAACATAAATCCGGAATAAGCGGAAGCATATTTATTTAACATAAATCCGGAAAAGCGGATTTATGTTAAATCCGCTTTTAACATAGGGAGAAACGTTTTATGAAGAACAAAGGCAACTATCTCTTTAATTTATTTTCTTTACATGTGTACTTATAAAATGTAAATAAAACGTTTGTAATAAATGATTTTTTCTCAAAAAATGATTTCAATATTACGTGTAAAGTTGTATGCTAATTTCGCGACCCTTCTTTCATATCACCGCGACCACCAGGTAGAGAAATGCTGCTCTAGACTAAATAAATTGTATTTGTAAGAATGTTTACGGGTGCTATCTCTCAATACCCGTGTTGAACCGCTAACACCAACCACGCACTAATTTTATTTAGGAAATTGTTAGTAGTTTGTTTAATTATTATACTTTTTGTGTACATTTCTTCAGAATTTCCCGTATTATTGCGCAATTATAGCATTTATTGGATAAATCTCATGCCATATTTAGTTGATTATGAAACCAGCGCTTAAAAAGAGTTGAAAATAAAACACTGCATGTTTGTTAAAACAAAGAAATAATATAAAGCAAACTAAATGTATGGAATATTAGGAATATTGAGCAAAAAACAAGAAGTCATAAGGCAATTCCTTATTCTACTGCAGCAAGTTCAGCTTCGTTGAAGTAGAACAACCGGCAGTTAGTGCGATGACAAGTTTAAAGAATGAATCTGAAAGCATATTCTAAGATAAGAGAGACAGTTAAGTTTCAATACTCCGAATAATAGTCTCAAGAAAGCCAAACTCGTAATAAAGTTTGCGTTGGCCAGTTTCAAGTCATCAGCTGTTAAAAAATCTTTTTCTTGATCGATAAAACAGTACCAACTTTTAAGAAAAGTTGCGAACTTATACATGATCTAGATAGGTGAAAGAGAAAAACAATTTTAAAGATTAAATTAAAGGATTTACGACTTAACTGTGAACAACAACCCAATATAAAAATATTGTTGATTTAAAGAGAAGATATTGCCATGAAAAAATTTCTTATTTTAAAGCCAAGTAAAAATTAGTAGAAGAATGAACGATAATTTATGCCGAAGAAATTTATATTTTAACTTCACATTCAACAAAAAAAAAAAAAAAAACATGGGTGAATAAAAGTAATGAGAGAGTCAATTCACAGATTTCCAAAGCTGAAAAAGTAATTCAAACAGGAAAATTGTTTTCTTCCTAATGCTTTACTTACATGGATCGTTACTCAAAAAACAGGCAATTATCATGACAGTTCTCTGTTTTTGTGTAAATCAACGGAATCAAGTCCGTTGATTTCCAACGGAAATCATATAGGTTACATTAAAATAACCAAATCCTTACCCTGAATCCAAATTTTTTCAAAACTATAGTTGTATAAATCACCTAATACGAAAGTTACCACCAGAAATTCCGTTATCGTTGGTTAAACTATAATTAATATAAATGTAAAGAAAAATAAACAGATTTATAAACGAATTTGTTACCAAGAATTTAGTATTACTTAACTCTTCAGACTCTCAAAATCTGAAAAAATAATTACAACACTATTTATCCCCTATAACGTAACACCCAAAAAATTTAACAGAATGTAATAAAATAATCTTAAAAATGTAAGAAAACCGACTTTCCGTTATATTATTTTGTATAAGTTTTAATACAATTATTTTGTATAATTTTTTTTGCGCATGACATATATACAACACAAATTAAATGAGAAAACTAAAAGAGGTATAATTTTTTTTAAATTTAATATTAAAATATTTTCTACTTATAAAATAAAAGTAAATTTTGCCCATAATCGTATCCGACTCTTGGCAATTCCAATTCCTTGGTATTTTCTTGGCAGATTTTACGAGTGGCTTGCCACTGACTTACCAATGTGGTTATTTAAAACCCAACCTCCAAAGAGTACCGGTGATGTACACCGGTACTCTTTGGAGGTTGCTTTTATATGGATTTGAATATTAGACTATGTAGTCTAATATTCAAATCCATATAAAAGCAACTGCTTTTCTTTACGAGGACTGAACCTTAGAACTCTCGACTTCGAAAATCAGCTGATTTTGCGTTGATGAGTTTAACCACTAGACCAACCCACCGAGTTTATTGGTTTAGTAGTTTTTCTGTTTATAAGAAAACTAAATTATTAAAACCGAGGTTTTATGAAATAATTCAAAATAAAAAGTAGACCCTACAAGTTAAACCCATACACCACTGTGACTCATTGCATAAGCGCGTGTGACAAATACACCAATACCAGTCAACGTAAACTCAAATTGAGGTTATTTGTCTGTTGTCGAGCTTATATGAGCGTAACTGATAAACGACTCAATCAATTTTCATCAAATTTTCACACACACAACTTCAGATACATTGCTACAGCTTATCTAAATATCAATGAAATTTATCTAGCAGTTTTGAATATCTTTGAGCCTCAAATTTTATATAGAGGCTTACATATTAAAAGAAATTTAATTTTAAGTGAATGGTATTTTCGTACTCCTCGTATCTTAAAACGAAAAAGAAAATCCAATTTCATCCCTCAATCCGACCATACGACCAAAAGTAATACTGTACTTTTCTTCGAAAAACCGTAAAACATGTAATAATTGAAAAACGATCCTTCTTTAAATTTGATAGATATATTTATTAAAAAATAAGGTAATTTAAAAAAAAAAGGGCTAAAGTGTAAGTGGAATATTATATTATTCTATAATGTATGTAATGAATTATACGTGCAAATACATTGTATAAGAAAGAGCAGGAAATATTAATAAACAATTATCTATACACAGACTTCAAACATAGCAAGTAAAGATACAGTTATATTCAACAGTTTTCTGCAGCGGTTGCACACATTGAACAGTTTAGTTCGGGTTGCAGTTGGCTGTTGTAGTACTGACTGAGCAATAGGTTATGATTAATCAAGTGATAAAAGAGGAATATCCTTGTTTATTTTTAAAATACAAAAAAGAAATGAGAAATATCGAAGTTGATAAGAAAAAACGGTAGCAAAAGGAAAATAAAAACATAATTTATATAAAACAACATTCTTACGCTAATTCAATTTATAAACATATGGCTGATATTTTTTTTTTTTTAGAAATTATGCAGATGGTATTTTTATGCAAAATTGTACATACGAAATAGGACTTTTCTGGGGTGTGTTGACATACTTATACTCCTAACTGGTGTTACAACGACAGACTAAAAGCAACTATGTAAAAAAAGTACATAAATGTTTTGTTTGTAGCTACTGCTCAAATAACCACACATGAAAAGTAAAAACAAAATTGATTATTTTGATTAATAAAAAAGCTGAAGTATAAATTTGTGTTAAATCTAACTAATAATTTTTCAATTATAAAATCAGCCGTAAACAATTTATTATTTTTATTTTAATACAATATTAATTTTAAGCTATTACATTTTTTTAAAGGTTGTCACGTTTTACTTCATGACATGATGCAAAGTATTGTTTTTGCTTTGTGTTCAAAGGGTATCAAAACCAATATTCAAACTGCACTCTTCTTTAGTTTTTAAATGTTTCTTATTTTTTAAGTTGTAAATATAACCGTAACAAATTTTTTTTAGAATCCAACTTAAGATTTTAATAAAAAAATATTATAGAATGAATGACTCTTAAAGAAACAGCAAAAGAAGGTTGAAAATTGTTTTCTTCCTTACAAAATAATATTAAATTTTGAACCGGTAAAAAGAATATGTTAAGAAAGTGTAACAAAAAAGGACAAAAAGTAGATAAAAGGATTATATGGACGTGTAATTTCTATAATAAAAGAGTTGATTGCCTCTATGAGTATAACTATAGAACACATGGAAGAGAAGGGGATAAATTTAAGAGGAGGTTTGTTAGGTTGGTACCTTGTATTTCGATTCCAGGCAGGTGATATGTGTACGCGTGTCCTGGTTGCGTTCTCCACTAATTTATCTGATTCCAACTCAGGATTAGTTCACATTTTGCACAATTTCCCAAATTCAATTTCGCATTCGACCTTTACCACCCTGTCTCTCATCTACTATATCCGTTCACAAATCTATCTGAACGGTTCAGTAGAGATCACAACTACGTTTATACAAACTAAACCCTGCCTTTGTGTTCAGTTATTTCATACTGGATATCTAATGAATAAAACGCATAAATATATAACGTATTCCTAAATGAATACAGTTTCAATTAAAGTAACTAAAACAGATATAATCGTCGATCTGTCATATTAAAATTGCCGTTGAAATGGTGTGAAAACTAGAAAAAATTTCGAATAATTTATTGTCGGCCTACATTTTATTTAATATATTTTATGTCTCACTGAGCAACCATTAAGACCGCTGAGCACACGTCAGTAATGCTACAAAACAAAAGGTTTACAGATTCACAAAAAAACGACTACACCTATTAATACCTAACCACATCTGTAAAAAGAAAACCTACATTTCTGGTGTAGAAGCTGCCGATTCATTATAACAGTTTACTAAGCAATAATCAAATGAAAAAAAATTATAATACCTAAATTGGCAAAAGTGTAAAGGTAGTATTTATTTGTTTTTAATATTATTTTTTTATAGAAAAATAGTTGTCTTCGATTTTGATACAAGTTTGATAGAAAAGAAAAGAAGTACAAATTATCCATTCTTTCACATTTAGATACTACATATCTCGGACACTAAATGAATATATTTTTTTATTTTATCCATTTTTTAACTAAGGTAATGGAAAATTTTTGAGCAATTTCAATTTATACTAAATACTGTTTGATTAGTCGATTTCCAAGTCTCTGCGTAAAGTTCGTTATGCAAAAGAAGTTTAGATAAAATTCAAAATTTAATTCAGGTTTTGAAATCATGGGTATTCAACAGATCATTTTCGATTCATAAAAATTAGAAAAATATTGCTGTATTAAATTACACAAAAAAATAAACAAAATTAATAAAAGTAGTCATGACTAAGCAACTAACTAAATATCTTTCAAAAGCAGAATAAAAATGTATAATCAGATAATTTGTATTGATATCAAATAATCAATATTACTGCAATTAGAACGGGAGTTTGGACTAACATAGGAAAACAGACTACCCGAAAATATTTCACAGATTAATAAAATAACTACATTCACTTGATGTTCGAATTTTGAGACAGAAATTTTTCAATAGTAAATTATAAGTTGTAATTACAAGTTTTTAATTTCAATTTTTAATTTTTCTTGCTCGTAATTCGTAATAAGCTGAAATATTACATTAGAAATCTATTAATGAAAAATAACCTTGTTTTACTTAGTCTGTATTTTGCTAATGAACGTTGTATGTGTGTGTAATCACTCATTCGACTAGCTTGAACTGAGGCGAGCTAAGTTCAAGTTGATAGATGACAGGAGGTCATCTACAATAGAAGCAAAGCAAGTAGTGGCAAGTCTCACACCGCATACCGTACATAACACAAGCACTGTTCAGTACGGTACAAAACACCGAGATCGGGCTGGAGTAGCGCACGGTGGGTGTCGGGCGATCCATCATCTTAGTCATGCCTCATGCTCTCTCATGTTGGTCCTTCTCTATCGTTCGCAAAAACTAGCAGCTAGCTGTTAACTCGGGACAACCGTCCCTCTCCCCCTACATCTTAGCTATTTTATCATTCTCACCATACTCTCCGATATTGTTACTATAGTAACAACACGCAATATATACACATAATATATAACGGCTAACAGGAGAATGTTCAAAATATTTCATGATAACAAGATGAAAAACCATTCATTAAATTTACCACAGGTAAATAATTATTACTGTTACATTATACATCAGAATAGAGTAAAAAGTTATTCCGTCTACAATTCTCTCTACAAAAACAAGCAAACACCAGGTTTTAGGAATAATGCAATTAAATAACAATTAATTTAAATTAATTACTTAAGATTTACGTATATTAAAAAATAATAATGAATAAAATCAATAAAACTTAATAATGAATATTTAAATGTATATATATATAAATATGTAATATTTCTTAATATTTAATATTATTATTATTTAACAGTAATATTTGTAATTATATATATTTTTTTTTTACTCTTTCTTTACTCCGCCTCTCAGAGACGAACCCGCAATTAAGCATAAATAGAGCTCAGGGGGGGTGCCATCGCCTCAAACTACCTTGGCAGAATTCAAGATCCCATCCAGGTAGCCGGGACCTGATCATTCGATTAGTTGCCATGTTTCAAATGAGACATGGCGATTAATCGGAGAAGGATCCCCCACCAGGACTACGGAATTACCTAACCTCCTTATGGTTCCGACGCCGAAGCGCCCCACCACTCCTGGACGAGGCTATCCCGCGCCGGAGATACTATAATACTATACTCCACAGCGAGTATACCTCACATCCGTTGTACTTCTCTGCAACCTCTGCTCCCCCAAATCGTGGCCAGAGGTTTTGCAGGAAATGCAACGGGCTTCCTTCTGGCAATTCATCTTCACATGGCCAACCTTCCCGCAGTCAAAACATTGGCCGGTCCTGTCAGGACCACTACACAGCTTTGCCCAGTGACCTGTATCCCAACAACGGAAGCGGCGCTCTTATAGCAACCAGCGCATTACTCTACAGACCCCCATCCAATCCTCACCCGGGCGTCGTGTAGCAATCAATCCGTCAGGATGGAAGGCAAAGCTAGCTTCACTACCTGAGTGGCCCCGTAGGATGGTCTCATCAAAAGCAAATCAATCGTAACAGTGTCACCGGTAACACAACGAAAATCTCTTATGAACTCTTTTTCTGTGGTTAAGGCATCCATATCCTTAATATGGACATGGACCCGCCTACCTTTATCTTCTCTACCGCCTAACACCGTCGTAACACGATCTATCTTCTCCGCAATCTCCCTACGGAGCCGCTCAACATCGTTCCCCTTGGTCCGAACTCGAAAGAGGAGGTCTTCCTCCCGACCCTGACTAGCCGAAAGGACACCAGATTCACCCGGCGATACGGTGTCCTTCACTGTTCGGAGGCCTCCCCGCCGCCTTCACGACAATGGTCGCTGTAGGCAGCCACACCGGCCTCTTCGGTGGAAGACCTGAATACCTTCGGTATTGAGTTACCTTTTATTCAGTACCTGCTTACCTGATGCCCTGTCGTAAAGGAAAATCTGGAATTTACAGCCACTCCTTCTGCCAAAATATTCCACCAACCGGCGGAAGTAGCTACCGCCCTGACCAGCAGGCCCGCAAAAACACACTACACTACCCGCCATCACAACATCAGGTTCGCCTTCATAAGGCGAACCATCCTGTCTTCTCCTTGGTAGAGTGAAAGACAATAACGTAAGTGGTCCGCCCTACTTCAACCACATCATCAGATAAAACAGTGGTGCTCGACTTATCGACAAGCACTTTTCCTGCCTGTTGACCACCTTCACTAACCAGGTTTCCAACCCAAGGTGCCCGAAAAAGAGCTGGAGAATGTTAAGGGTGGCCAACACCCACCGCTAAGTCCAGTAGCCACACCTGAGAGGCCACACCAATTTCTCCAGAATCTGTCACCAGTGTAGTAGAACAAAATGTCTTCTTTTTGCCAAATCCGTTGAACCAGTGGAAAAAGAGTCTCATCAGAGACCCCTTCCCCAAGGACCTGAAGCAAGTCGCCGTGATCACGTCCTCCATCAGGTATGAGTCAGACCCCCACCTGGGTTCTGAGTTTCTGTTGGAGCAGCACAGCTCGCTCGGATCTCATACGCGTCTGTGCAGCTTCGTCCATCATTTCCGGCCAAGTGGGCTGCTTCGCCTGAGGCTCTGAACCAATCTCGTCGAAAACGTCCTTAAAACATTTCAACCATTCGAGCGAGCCCGTCCATGTTTAGGAAACATTCTTTGTTCTCTGTGTTTGTGTTCTCATTCTGTCTGATAAGCGAACTCGTCTCCCTCACGTATTTACGTAGAACTTTGGTATTGAAAGCTAGTCATCTTGGCCCGCCGTTGAAAGGTTCTACTCTCGCTAACAGTTCCCCTCACTTCCTCTGACGCCATCTCTTCCATGTCGGACGCTACCCGTAACAAACCACGTCTCTCTTGATCATAAACTTCTTCCCTGTAGGACAAGAAGCCCCTTCAACTAGCCTTCGGCTTCTTCTTCTTTTCAGCACAAGGGGGGGGGGGGGGAACCCGCAGCCATCACTTCCCCGATGGTTTCGAAGCCAGCTGTTCACCTCCCATTTCATCTGATCTCATCTTCCTCTCCCACGTCTGGACCCTAAACGGGACGAAAAACGAACAAAAAAACTACAAAATTGTTAAGAAAAACGCAATAACAACAGAAAATACACGAAGAAAGAAAAACCCGACCGTACCCATCAAGAGATTTATTATTTATCGCCTTAGAAACATTTAATTATATCTTAGTTAATCTTAAAAGAAGAGTTTCAAAGGAAATTTTGAAGGATCACAAATGATTTTTGATGATGTGTAAAAAGTAAAACCAAAACTTTTCCAATAATAAATTTGTTTTTTATTACTACTACTGTTAGATAGTATCTTTTATTTTCATTTTAAGTTGTAATACAGGGAGTAGGGAAGGGTATATACGACGAATTTTGCACAGACAGCTTAGAAATTGTAAATAATTGAGTAATATTTAACATGTTAGTAATGTTAAGACTAAGCTTTTTTAATTGATTGAAGTTAATGGTTTTTTTTACAAAAAACCATAAAAAATTTCATTTTAGTACATAATCTTTGAAAGTATAAAAATTTTTAAAAAGTATTATTTATTTTTCTTAACTGTACAAAATAATCTTATTTACATGATTTGCCAAAATGAGCGCATATGCTGTCCCGTAAGACTGATATATGTCTTGTTTACCGAGATATGTAAATTAGATATCTTTACATTCCTATGTAACTTATAAATAGGGTTACAGAATGAAGCTTCATCGATCTCAAGCCACCTTCAGAACTAATTATTAAATAGTACAAATGCGCTTGAATCTAATTTCTTAATTCTGTAGAACATTCCTCAAAAGAATGTAAATTATAAAATGTGAAAAATAAAGATGATAATAAACAGTAAAGAAAATTTTAAAGAAACGAATGACATAACTGTCGATGATGAGAAATGGAAAAATTACTGGAAACAACATATTTTCACAAAAATTGCAGCAATTTATATTAGTCGTGTTACAACTGTTGATGATTTTAAAGGTAAATAAATTGTTTCGTAATGAAACCAAAATAAAAGAAAATCAGAGAGAAAAATTGGATAAAAATTAAGAAAAAGTATCATACCGTTTTATTAGCGCTTCTCCCCTTAGTAAATTAAAAAAAAAAACTTCTATAATGATATTATAAAACGAGTTAATAATAAAAACAAACTTTATAATAAAACATGGCAGTATTATAATGCGATTACTATGATAGCCTACTGCAAGGGTGTAGAGAGATCAAAACACAATAAAAATGATAATTTTTGAAGTAAATAACATGAATCCATGAAGAAGAACAAGAAATACAATAATGCACTTTTTGCAATATTTTAAGAGGGTCAAGACCATAATTTGAAAAGTAAGACATATTTCATATTATTCATATAATTTTTATTTACTCTAGAAGTTGTGTTTCAGTATAAAAGTTGATCAAAGGCGTTATTACCTTTAATAAATATTTAAAAAGGTTTCTAGAAATAAATTACATAGTCGGATTTTAAAATTACTAGAATATTACGGAGAAAAATAAATCCCGACTGTGTTTTAAAACCTTTGAAATATCGTAAATCTGTAAGTGCCCATATAGCTTATTTAAAATTAGATTATGCAAATGTTTATTTTCAGGCCAAATTTTTTTTTATATAAAAAAAGCTTTTTCTTATTTTTTTACTTTTTATATTTACTTTAAAATGTTTTTAATAAACATTTTTATTTTAAACTTGAATTTAAATCGCTTTAAAGAATTTTTAATCTAACAAACAGAATAATGCATGTACCTTGTGAGCTTCATCCATCGTTAATTTTGCATTTATACTAATGTATAAGTAGTTTATATTTGAATATACAGAAAAAAAAACTGAAGGCATATTTTTTTTATTTTATCTATCATTGTCAGAACGTTTAAACTATTCGTCAGAAATCTATCCCTACAAAAGAAAAAAAAAATTCCCTTTAGGTAAGCCGGAAGGCGGAGGTAGATTTCACCGGTGCTAAGTAGGGATAAAAAATATTTCCACTTTAAAATGAAGAAAACTTACTCAATACGACGATTGCATGTGAAAAATGTTTCACGTGTTTAGCATACGACCAAGCCTACAATTCTTCCTACAATTCCAGCAATATTTTGGTCATCGCTTGAGGTAAGAGTTGGTCATATCAAAAATTGTTTCAGACAAAAGTTGTAGGTAATGTTTAGAGGACTAACGACCACTTTAAATCGATTCAATACTGTGCCTATTAAGGGAGGTATGATTTTTTGTCTTCGAAACCCCATTTTTTCCACCCCATGGGCCAGTGGTTGGTGATATCAAAAACCTTTACTTATAAGTTTAGGCCCTTATTCAAAGAATAGTAGGAACTTTAAACTAATTCGATATTTTATTTAATAAGAAAGTTATAGCGATATTTTGTTTTTTCGAAACTCCCACCATTTTCACTGCTATGATCCAATTAACGAACTCGACCGAAATTTTGGGTGGTTATTTTATGTATCAAGTTGAAAGTGATTGGCGCAAAATTACCGCATTTTACCGCAAATTATTACATATGGTGTTCACAATAAAGTCGACATATAATTATATAAATGTATACATAAACTTTTGAACTGATGCGGTTTTACGGTCTGGAGGATGTGAAACGCGAAATAATGTTGAAATTTTCCGGAAGTCAAATCATGGTACCATTACAATAGGTAACTTTATTATGAAATCTACCTAAAAAAACGAAACAGTATATTGTATTTTCGCGCAATCATGAGATGTTATGAAAAGTCTCATAGAATTAATTCCCATAAATAGCACGTTATCTTGTAAACGTGCTAAAGGAACGGAATTAAACTCTTCGGGACACATGGATGAATCTAGAGGCCAATACACACACACATATATATATATATATATATATATATATATATACATATATAAATTATATAAAAAAATAACATAAAATTCATTTTATATATATATAAATAATGAATTTTAGAACTTAGAATCTACGTTAGAATCTTATGGGTTTTCGATTTGGATTTAGTTGTTCTCAATAAATAGAGAGATACAAAAAAACTATAGGATCACTTTTTGACCATCAGTAGTAATTCAATTTATTGCCACTGCAACACAATCTATTGTATACATATAATAAAATAAAGTATTATCATGGAAAGTAGAATAAAGCAACAGTAGTCAGAATTAGACACTTTCTCACCTGAAGAAGAAATTCAACGAAGAGAATCGATAAGATAAAGTGGAACTTTTAAAAATCATATTATACAATGTCTACCTTATAAGACATAAAAAAACTACATCCGTTTTATAAACTATATCCTAATAACAGACAAAATATCTCTGGAAGCGTATTCCTCTTATTAAACGTTCAGAAAAGGATTAAAAAATAACGACTGTAACTACATGACATTCACTTCCTGTTTCGTTAACTGTGGGATCGATATAGATAAGTAACAAAATTTGTACAGAAAGGATATAAATTTTAATATTCAGGAAATATCATTAAATATCTAATATTATGCGTTATCCTATAATTTATGTAGAAACCAGTGGTGTACCTAAAGGACCATCATAGTCCAATTTTTAATATGTTTAGGGGGAATTATTACGCAAATATATTCATAAAAATTTACATTCATAAAAATATTTTTAAATTTCAGTGAACACCTTTCGATTTTTAGGTTAATTTTAAAGTAGGTGATTTTAGAATAACGTACGATGACCATTCATTGACTTAATAGTCTAGGTCTTTAAAGTTTTATTAGGTTTATTAGAAGAGATGTGGCGCGAAAATATTCTCGCAATAGTAATACTTCACCAATATAACTACAGAGTGAGCAACATAAAACCGAATCCATAATGAAACTGCTACCCAACACTATTTACACTGATCTGTAAATAACTGGATATGGGGATTCCATGGAATCCCTATTTTGGAATTGGTAAAATTTGAAGCATAAACTAGCGGCACCAAATTAGTGTTAGAACCGGTAGAACTATATAAAATGAAAAGGCGCATGCGCAGAGGTAAGTGTAAGAGTAGGGATAAAACCATCTTTTAAATTTAAACCGATGCAGTAGAAGTGTTCTGATTTTGTATTTTGAATAAAGTGACCTATTTTTATTGCATTACTGATCGTGATTATGAATACTTGTAAATTGAAAATAAATTGGTGAGTAAAAATCAAGCGGAAGTGTGTGTTTTGATAAGATACGAAATTGAACAATGTATATTTCTTTAAATAAGTACAACGTAAGATTTGAGCTTATAACAGTGTAAGAATTGGAAAACTTGCGTAATTATTGTGAATTCATAATAAGTTGTTTTTCATAAATAATAAAAAATATTGAGTAAATATGCACAGCAGTCGTAAAACTATTACCCAATTCGGTTATCTGGCTTGAGTAAAATAAACATCCCTACTATCTCGATTATAGTCGCGCAAACGTACAATGGTTTTATTAACCATTGTACGCGACGCTGGAGTACGCTTCAATGTTGAAGGCATAATTTTATTTTACGCCATAAGGATCCCCTATTTAGTTAAACAGAGATCAGTGACTATTTGTAAAAGACTCATACAATTAGCGCGACTAGTGGATGTATATATTACTACTGTTTGTTGCTGACAGGTTGCTGCAGGTGGTTACGAGTCAGTGCAGTATACGTTTTGCTGCAGTACAGTTGTGTTTATGTACAATACCTTATTCACTCCAGGAGAGGATAGCTATAGTTGAGGCCTATATTCGTTCTGAATCGTTTGAAGTATCACGTCAAGTATTCGTTGAAAAATTTCCGAATGTCTGTATCCCAGCGAAGAGTAGCATCACGATTTAGTTAAAAATGGGATATAACAAGTCGGTTTCAATTGCAAAACGAAATAGGCAAACTCCATTTGGACTCCACAAACCGTTGCCGATATTGAAAGGAGAAATACTGCCGGTCCAAAATAATCACTACGCAAGTTATCCCAACAACCTGGTGTTAAATACACATCTTATCGTAAAATTCTTCATTACAATTGCATTAAAATTGAAACCATACCGCGTTACAACTGTGCAGCAATTGAAGGAGATAGACAAACCGAACGACTTGATTATTGCAACAGGCTTCTCGAAAACATTGTTGGTGGACAGATAGACCCAATGTCGTATTTCATGTCAGACGTATCCGATCATGTTAATTCGCAGAAAATGAACTGAAGGTGAAGATTCAACGAGAAATCAACGCAATTGCTTTTTGAATCACGTAAAAAATTGAAACAATTTTTTACGTCAGACGATTCTCGATATGATCAGTCGAGTACAAAAGTGCATCGATGTCCAGGGTGGTCATTTTGAACATCTTTTGTAACAGTAAGGTATATAAATTCAACATTTAAATTACGTTTTATGTTTTGCTTATTTAATTTATTCGTACCATTCATAAAATTTCATTTCAACATAATCTACCGATTCTACAGCGGTTACATTCTGTGTTCGGTTTTATGTTGCTCACTCTGTAGATGTAAGGCAAAATAATAAATACAACAGCAATAACGTGTTTAGGCGATGGCAATGAAGACATTCAGAGTTGTAACTAAGTGATCCAGAAGGGAGAAGGAACTGGAACTATGGCCACTGGTACAGTCCGTGTGTATCTACATGCACCACAGGTAGCAGCAGTTGTCATTATTCATCATTACACCTCGCATCAAGTAGAACAGTACGATCTCTTGCTTAACCGGTTTCAAATTCATTAAATTATTAAATGAACGTTTAGACAACTGAATGCACATTTTATTATCTAATTTTCAATAAAAACAATCTCAGTTACTCCACCTTCTATTCAATTTACTTTAAGATATGTTTTTTTTTTTTTTTTTTTTTTTTTTTTATAAATCAATGAATGTAAAATAGAAGAATTTTTTAATTCGAGTGTCTAATAATATTTATCATTAAAACAACTGAATCAAAAAATTCATATATTTTACATTCAGTCATTTACAAAATAATATTTTTGGAATAATAAATATTTATGATAACTTTGAAAAGCTCATTCATTTACAACATTTGAAAAACAATTTTAATTTCATATTTTGAGTTTTTTAAAGAAATGAAAAACATTTTTTTATGCCATCCCTGTTAGCTCAGTACTGATAATAAGATGAGTAAAAAACTAATCATAAATCTAAAAATTGCTAACTTACTGAAGAATTAAAAGAACTTTTCTTTGGAATAAAAACATTTTCCAACTGGAAACTGCTACAGCCTTTTCATAAAGAATGTTCAATTGTCACTGGCATGGATATTACGTCGTAATTTTATAATAAAACTAGGCCTCAAATAAGATAAACGAGTTTCAGTATTGTAGTTACTACGACCTCAACTAACCTAACTAAATGCGTTTCATATGTAATAATAATGAGAGTCTAAATTTCTTCTAATATCTATTTGCTCACTATTGAGAATTGCTTCAAAATAAATAATAAAAATAAAATTATCAAATGTAAATCTTTAATAAATTCGCAAGATATTTCATATCCCTTATTTTAATCGAACATTATCCGCTTTTTTTTGTAATTTGAAAGATATTTATTTTTTAAACCAGTTCTTTTCAAAATTTTCAGATTTTGCTATGAGAAGCATCCAAGAAATTAGGCAGATCTCCGTTTCAGCTCAACCGCAGTACCAACGCGATGAGAAACGCACGAAATTATTGTACAATTAATTTACAATATATAATTTAAAAAACAAATAAACCGCATCTTTTATTCTAATTGCCATAATTTATAATTATTCTAATTTAGAATACTTAATAAACGTTATTATTTAATAGAGAGTTAAGTAAAATTTTAGTTAGAAGATAAATTTTCCATTTGTAAACGGAATCCGGAGAATTCAATTTAATGACACGGTATTGTTTCGGATTTAGTTTTCGTTTTGGTCTTACTTCTAATTATTTAAAATGTTTGTTGAAGGTCCAGGGTTAGTTAGTAAACCTCCCTCTGTAGCTGATGTTTTGTAGAGAGTTTGAGTTACGGTCGGTTTGATTTTGTGGCCCGTAAAACGCTAAAACTGGACGGGGCGGTTCCCGTCTGCCACGCGAATTTATTTATCGAACGTCGCAAGGCTTAATTGCCTGATTGTCGGTGTCACGGAGAGGACCTGAAATTTGCATAAAGCAGGTGAACCCGCCCTCCTCTTCGCTTTACATTCAACAACTTCGTCCACTGGATGCTGGAAGACCATAAATAATTTACAGCTACTGCTACGCTACTGTCTATATAAAGGCAACGAACGTTTCAAAGTTACCTAACTCTTTCTGTCGCTCTCCCTTGTATCTCCCTCTCTCTCTATCTCTCTGTTTCTGTTCTCTTTTTTTGTATTTCTGAACTTAATTACTGTCAATTACGTTCTAACAAACGAGATAAAAAGATGACGACGGTGATAAGTAAGGATGTTCCAGTAAATATAACTGATTTATTTACCGCTTCCGGTTACCCGTTACTTTAAACTTAACAATCAGGTGTTGCTTAACTCGATAAAATTTAACTTTAAACTTCAGTTAAGGAATCATTTTAAATTTTCCCTCTCATCCTTGAAAATAAACGATCGTAAATAAGTCCAAGATTAAATTTTATCCACCTCATTTCACCTTCATTATACAATTATCGCCCTCTTCATTTTTAGATTTAATAGTTTTAACGGCGGTATCTAGTTTGCCATGAACACGGGAAGTCATTCTTAGGTTGTAAATAAATTTTTAATACGGAATTATTAGTATATTATAAAATTATACTAAACAACAATAAGCTTCAAAAAAGAAAACTTAATACATAATAAATAAAAATACAGCCTAAATGTTACATTATATACCGGTAATTCTATAAACGGTAAACAGACAAGCATTTTTTATGTTGTTATAAGAAAACTAATAAACTCTCTTAACACCGATTTTAAATTATAGTAATAACGAATGAAAGCTACGATTTACTCTATCGCTGAAGCCAAATGTTAATATTCATGATTTAAATCATAAAACAAATTTTTAAATTTTATATATATGGTTATAAAAATTCTTTATTGTATTTGTAAAAATGGAAATTATTTTCGAAGCCAAAAAACAACGTTTTAGATTAAAATTAGGTGGATCTGCTCGATCTGCTTATTGCTTGTTTGTCATACGTCTTAACATGCTCACTGATACTACGAGTGTATGAACTATACTATTGATAATTATGAATGCCGGGAACTGAAAAGTCAATGCAACCTTGGTACCCGGTAGGATGAGCTCCTGTAAATCGATTCAAGGACCTGTTTCTGTAGACATGATATGCCTCATACGTGAATTGCCTACCGGGTAAAAATAAGCAATACAGATCCATCGTAATAAACAAATAAAGACGCACCAGAAGGAAGAAAATGTATCAATAATATTTTTTTAGATGACAAGCGTATCCAACAAAAAAGCATATTTGCTTTTCCTGCAGAAATTAAAGAGTTAGCCGAGATCAGGACGAAAGTTCTTTAAGGAGCAATCTCATCCATTCCCAGAGTTGTGTACGATGTGAATCAAATATCTATCTGAAAAAGTTCTATCTGAATCAAAAATAGTTCACTTATAAGATCACCTTCTAGGTATTTAGTCAAATATATTATTCACGATTTAAATATTTTAAATAACATATAATTACAACAAAAAATAAATATCAACTCCAACCTTCAAAATCAGGAACATTTATTAGCTCATCAGTTTTTCGTCCAGTGATTACAACAAATAGTTCTACAGTATAAACATGTATTAGTTTCTCATGAGAAGAAAGTGTGAAAGAATAAATATTTTACTCGATGTAATTAAATATAAAAAAAGGAAATGCTCCAGAAATGTTAATTAAAGGAAATCGTAGTAATATTTCGATCAGAGCAACCAAAATAATTAATTAATTATAGCGAATAATATTAGTGGTTGACGTGCACTAATATATAAGAATAGTAAATATACTTACAGCAGTAGTAAAGCAAATATCTTTAAATAATAAATAAATCAATAAAAAATAAATTAGGTATTAATGGAAATTATTTGATCACTATATTTTCACTTGTTCACTGTATTTCCAAATTTCTTCGACGTAAGGGGGAATTTTTTGAAACAAATTACTTTATTAAAAAAATATTTTTAATAAATCACCTCCGGACTTGATTTTAGGAAATTACATCCTACACTTAAATTAGCTTTGACTGTCTTATACCAGTTAGAATTCTCAACCTTCGCACCCTTGAAAACAGTTGAAAGTGAATTTACTAGGCTTAACCCTATGAAGTAACTTTATACCGGAAATTGAAATGGTAAGATGAATGTAAAACATAGTTCAATTTATATAATACAGTACTGTGATATATTCAACGAAATTAATATTGCAATTTATACGTATTTAATAACAATACGTCCACCCATATTTCTTATTTAAATGGAGTACACGCTATTCTGTTAAATTATTTGAATATATATGGGAAGAATACTTATTTATTTGCTTTGAGTACCGTTACTAAGATTTATTGTATCTTTCCGGTTGTTTACGGAAATCAACATTCGTAACAACCCTATGCGATTCATCAGGGATTTAAAGTCAAACTACTATAAATTTATTCTTAACACATGACCTGGATAATATAACTGGATTACAGGAGGTATAAAAAATACTTTTGTAAAATTAGTAGTTAGTTTCCTATTAATTTTATACTTTAAAGTGATTTTAAATAAAATCATTTATAATATAAAAAATAAATAATCATTCTCGGTTCAATCTGGTTTAAAAGAGAAGAGAACAAAGCTATAAGGTTATTCCATGAGACTATAACGGCTTATACAGGGTTACATACAGATATATAGGGTTATTTGACAAGGTGTTACGAAAAGTATTTTTCGTGAAAGATACTCTATTTTCTTTTAGGAGCGGAGTATCAATTGGGGGTTTAACTCTAGCTTTGGATTTTTACCCGATTAACTAATTCAAGCAAGCACGTGACGAATAACAACAAAAGGAAATGCTGAAAATAATAATATTTATTTAGCGTATGGCACCAAAACACAACACCAATTACAGTCAAAAATTACAAACAAGGATTTAACAAATTAACATATGCTACTGATTCTGGAGTCGCCATCAGGAAATCTTCAGGATTCCCTTCATAACTGTCCTTTAAAATAGTAGTAATTTAACTACTACAATTCGCTTAACTATTTATAAACTGAAGTACTGTAAAACAGCCAAAAGATGTATTTCAAGACAACTTACCAACAACTGTAAATGAAACCGTCTTCGCACGTCTATGAAACTAAACTAATGCTATTTGACCGAAGGGATCGAACTTTTCAAAAGAACGGTGACTTCTGATGAGTGATGAATTCATCATTAAACCGAATTCAAAACTTTAAGTATTGAAAGGAAGAGTTTTAATTCTGCAGTAAGGAATAAATTAAACGCTTAACCGTTGTTCGGTAAAGAGTTGCTAACAACCGTTTATAATATTAAAGGTCCCTTTATTAAAGTGTATTTACCGTATAGAGATTTGTTAAATTATAGAGATTTGTTAAGTTAAGCCTGATTTGTTAAGATTTGTTAGCCTGCGATACCGAAAAAAGGACTCGATTTACAAAGAAAGAAGTGCTTCTTTTGAATAATGTTTGTCCACATGTGGCGTGATCGACATTTGAAACCCATGGAAAATGTGCTGTGAAGTTTTGATACATCCATGTTGTAGTATAAGTTTCAAAGGCTTATTTTTTTGGGCACTTGAGTATTTGTTAATTAAAATTTCACAGCAGGTAAGAAGTATTATGAATAAATTGTTTCAGAGTTTAATAAAAATAATAATTTGTGCTTATCAGAGAATTATAATTGCCACAGATAAGTTGCAAAATCTATCGAATGGATCGCGTTAACACGATTACTGTTTGTTATTAACTTATTCATTCATATATATATGTGTGTGTGTGTATATATGTTATATGATTATATGATTATATTTACAAAAAAACGTGAACGTGTATACAGTATTCTTTGAAAATCTCAGAATAAAGGCACTTTTAGTAATGTTTTGCAGCAATATAAAGGTAGAATTAAAAAAATAAAGTGTAAAAACATATCATAAAAGTGATTGTGCACTGATGATAACGATAATTTAGACATCCTTGCATACTTGAATTGACTGAACGGCGGATGCACAATGGACAATTCCGAGTGATCAATTTCACTCGAACGAATACAAACTAATGTTATAGTTTAGATAATGGATTTGTCACTGGCAGATACGACACCAGGTCCATCGGTTTAATGAACTGTACAAAGGTGCTACAGCTGTTTAAATTGATTGCTCTCATGGGATGAACGAGTGGGGAATGGTGGAACAATTAGTACCTCTGCAGGGGCTATTCAACCATTGAAACTGCCGTATACTGTTTAAAACTACTTTTGTAACCCTCGTATACCACAGCTATTAATGTTTCAACTAACGTTTTCAAATGATAAACAACCGCATTCAGTTTATTTAAATAATTACTTTTTAAAAAATAAAAAATGAAACCGACGATTGATAAATGAGGAGAAGGATTGATAAATCAAAAGAAATAAAAATACAAAACGCTGTTTATATCCTGTTTTATATAAATTCTATCGTAAGTCTTAGTAAAATTATTTAATGAAAAAATAAATAAAAAAATGAAAATCGTGAAAGGTTTGTAGCCTTAAAATGAGTTGCAGTTCAATTAAGTAGTTTCAGGGAAGAGAATTGAATGCACTTAAAAATAGAGTAACAATAAGGCAAGTTCATTTAAGAATATTAGAAGCGATAAAAACTGAACTCTTCATTAAATAAAACCAAAAATCAGCTATTCTACTTTTAAAAAATTAAAAATCGATCGATTTAGAAGATTTCTGCATATAGGTAATTAAAAGTTATAAAATATTCTTAGTGGGACCGATCTCCCGTACGAAAAATAGAGCGTGAGTGAAATTGCACAAATTTCCTGTCGAATTAAAATGACCAAATTTACGCAAATTCTAAGAAAAGGGAAAAGATTTAAAGGATTTGTAGACAAGACTAGACAGTAATCTGACATAATCTTTTTAAATTTTTGAAAAGTTCATAACAATATCAGTAATGGCTAAAGTAATTAAATTAATTGGTCGAGTAAGTAATATAAAAGAGTGTCGAAGTTGAAGATATCGATTTTGAAGATGAACTCAGAATTTCTAAATGTAGAATTAGATGTTACACACACCCACAAACGCACACATACATACACACACACACACACACACACACCAATCTTAGACTTCAATCTATTTCTCATTTACATCAATGAATCGCGAGGTAATTTATACAGAATATTGCAATCGTGTATGTAGATGATGTAAACATCAGTCGTCTAACCCAACAACAGTTTATATTCCCCCACTACAAACTTCTAGACAGATTTATATTTGCCGGCCTCCGTGGCGCGAGTGGTAGTAGCGTCTCGGCCTTTCACCCGGAGGTCCTGGGTTCGAAACCCAGTCAGTCATACCATTTTTCATACAGGCTACAATACATTCATCTCATCCTCTGCGGAATGAATTGCATGACTGCGGATCCGGAGGTAAAAAAAAAATGACAGATTTATATTTAGGTAAATAACTAATCAGAAATTACTAATATTAAGTAAAAGATACGTTTCATTGAATTTCTTTATAAATAAAGTACAACAAAAACTAAAGTTACAAATTAATAAAATAATATTACCCTCATAAACCTTTTACTCAAAATCCAGACCCAGATCGCCATTTCAATTTGTAAAGATTGTATAAAAAGTATATATATATATACATAATACTCACTATGGCGTGAGCTATTAAAAACCCAATAGAGCCGGCTCGAACTGCAGTTAGCTCAGTGTATTTAACACTATTATTACTGGCGTCACGAGTGGTTGTATGTGGTTTATATTGTCAATTTTAAGACTTTCATCTAGTGTTGTCACTAGTAAACTGTACGCACTACACAGTGTGAACATAGTTTCGGTCTTTCCAAGTGTGTTTTATAAAATGCTCTATTCGATCGAGGAAAAGGTTGCTATAGTGGAAGCTTATGTGCATTCTGGATCCTTTCGTTAATCGTTAAATGTTCGTGGGAAAATTTCTGGATGCCAGTATCCCAGCAAAGAGTAGCATTCACAACCTGGATAAAAACTAGCATACAATGTGTCGGTTTCAAATGCAAAATGGTAACGGAAGTTAAGTTGAATACCAAATTTTCCGTTAGGACTCCAGAGGTCATAGACGATATTCAAAGAAGGATTTCTGCTAGGCCAAAAAAATATATACAAGTTATCATAACTAAAGGTTGTAAAATAAGATAAGAGATCATGCGATAAGATGATTTAAATTTGAAACCGGGTAACAGCTTATGATAAGAGACAAACCGAATTGTCTCAATTATTACGGCTGGCTTCTCAAAAACATTACCGATGGATAGGTAGGTTCGATGCCGTATAATTCATGTCAGATGAGAAATTATTTCGCCACATAAGCTTGAAGCTTGTGCGAAGATATGGAATCTGATAATTTTATAGTGGGGGCAATATTTTTTTGACCTGATACGCTCAGTTAATAAATCCTGAAAAATATTACGGCTTCTTTTAACGAGACGACGAAGCAACGTGTCGCACATCAAAAGATTCATAAGCACGCGTTCATGCGGCATGAACGCGCGGTACTTTCCATTAATACTAAAAATTATCATTAAGATTTCAGACAAATTATATTAGACAAAGATGAAATCTAACGTTTCTAGTTTTCTTTCAGTTAAAACAACAACAAATAAATTGTGTTGTTTTAAAATAGTTGTATTATTTGGGTTACAATTTCTTAATTATAGTTTTAAGTTAATCTTTATTCTACTTTCCTAAGACATTCATACATTAAGCAAGTTTAGGTAAAGACAAAAATTATAGAACCTGTTCTATAAATATATATGCTATATACATAACAGTACACAGTTCTTCGGGGACATCATAACCTATTCCACTCGTGAAAATAATGGAAAAAGTTCATACAAACATACGTCCTAAATGCTTCGTTTGTCAGTGACGGCTAGTGAAAATTTAACTCGGATTTCAGCTACCCCGGTGTAGTGAAATTTTTAGGATGTTAATTAAGAAGCAAAATTAGTAATTTCATATTTTTGGATCTGAAAAATCAAATAAAATAGGTTCCTCTGCAGTACACGTTTTGAGAAAACCGGGGTAAAAACCAATATATTAGGGTAAAAAACACTGTGTTTTTATGTTTGACGTAAAACAAATTTGTTAAATTGGTAATAAACACATAAAATTTTTAAACCAAACTTCTAGAGAACCTATTTCTGAACAAAATGGAATAAGATAAACTGAATAAAATAAAGAAAAGCTAGAAATATTCGAATTTTATTTAGAATAGTACACCAGTTCATTTGTCAGAAAAGTACTTATTTAATGTAAACAAAAACCAAATTACTTTTTGGTGATGTGAAAAAAATTATAAAAACAAAATTTACTGTAAAAAAAATTTCTATTAAGAAATTTAAAGAAAAACTGAAAATAACACAACAATTGCAATATAAAAAAATAAATAAAAATTACTTAGATCTAACTTTTTTACTAATTACAGAAAAAGAATAAATTATCTGAAAAATTATTATTTTAAAGTTGCCAATAAAATAATAGCAGCTAATCAACAACGCTCAATACTGTGTTAGTGTTTAAATCATTCTGTAGGGTTTATTAAGTGTATCGGATAGTGTGAACTGAGCTGTCATTAGAGAATATTTTCTGTGAATTTTAGTTTGAAAGTGATCAGTTTGCCATTGAATTAATGCCATACTTATTTACAACAAAGGAATACGCTGTTATGGTATTCATTTTGCGAGCGAATAATAGTAATGCTACAGCAGCTGTAATATTATATGAAATATATTTCCGAATCGCAGGATTCCAGATCCCAAACAATTAGCGCGACTTTACGCAATTTTCGGGAACCGGTTCACTACCTTATATTCGTACCAGCTTCGAACACGTCCAACACGAGTTTTTTTTTATGAAATTATTATCGATGCAGTTCAGCGCAGTCCAGGCGTCAGTAGACGACGTCTTTGTAATCGGTTCTGAACT
This sequence comes from Lycorma delicatula, assembly GCF_047948215.1. Classification (NCBI taxonomy): domain Eukaryota; kingdom Metazoa; phylum Arthropoda; class Insecta; order Hemiptera; family Fulgoridae; genus Lycorma; species Lycorma delicatula. The sequence goes on from NC_134456.1 coordinate 200,732,004, forward strand.
TCGCAATCAACGATTTGGAGGACACTTAAATAAAACAAGTTTTAGCATTATCATAAACAGCCAGTTCTACATCTTCCAAAAGACGGTTCGCTTCGATTGGAGTTTTGCAATTAGTAGAATACAAATCGACAATTTTACAAGTATGTTTTGTTTACCGACGAGGAAAATTTCACTCGAAATGTTGTCAACAACTTACGCAATACAGAGCTGAAGTAAACCTTCATGAAACGGTGGAAGGAAATTTTTGACACCAATTTAGCATCAATGTACGGTGCGACCTTCTTCATAATCAGTTGTTTGGTACGTTTATATTACCTAGCCGCTTAAATGCTGAGGTATACTTGCACTTCTTCAAGAAAAAAAAAGCCGCAGCTGCTTGAAGATATTCCTCTTACGCTGAGATGCAAAGTATACTTCCAGCACGATGGCGTGCCTTTCTCTTGTGCCGTTTCGACTCACATAAATCGTAATTTCCCTGAGAAATGGATCGATCGTGAAGGTCCACATTCCTGGCCACCAAGATCGTCCGATCTAACATCTTTAGATCTTTGCTTCTGGGGATGAATGAAAAATATTGTATAGAAAAAAAAATTCTCGTGTGGAATTAATTGTCCGCATGCAGCTGAACAATTTAAGACCAGCCCTGAAGAACTAAAAAGAGCAAAAAAGGAGCATATAAGTCTGCAAAGAAATTTGTTAAAAATAGCGAGCTCATTTTTGAACATTTATTATAAACTGGTACGTACACTTTGGTCTAGTGTACTGTTTTCTAAATAAAATTCCAATCTCTAACTTTTCTTTATTCTATTCAACTTTTCTTACTTCATTTTGTCCAGAAATAAATTCTCTACAAGATTTTTTTAATATATTTATGTGTTTATCACCCATTTAACAAAGTAATTTATACGTCAAACATAAAAACAGGGTATTTTACCCCAATTCATTGGTTTTCACCCCAAATTTCTCAAAATGGACTGCAAATACGATTCCTAGGACCTATTTTATTAGATTTTCCAGGTCAAAAACCATAACAAATTACTAATTTTGCTTCTTAATTAACGTCCTAAAAATTTCAATGCGGCCTCATTTCACCGAGGTAGCTGAAATCCGAGCGAAATCTTTCATTAGCGGTAATTCGCAAACGAAGCATTTTAGAACATATGTTTATATGAACTTTTTCCATTATTTTGACCAGTAGAATAGGTTATAAAAGTCCCGGGAGAACTACCCGAACTATGTGTGTTATTACACACACAGTTCGCACTATATAGTTTTGCACTATACAGTGCATTTTACTACGTAATATGTATATATATATATATTTTGTTTAAGATACTATGAATGATATATATATATATATATTTCATTCATAGTATCTTAAACAAAGTCGGGATTCTGCGAAATGAAATGTTTATAATTTGGAAAAAGGCTAATAACAAGAAGGATCTTCCAAAAATGTTGAGGAATTTTTTTTTACCAACGAAAATCCCTAAATTTGGCGAGGACAGAGAGAAAATATTATATTGTTAAAAGGACATGTGTCTATTTTTTCTTTTCTGGATACTTCATGTCGACGTAAAATCAGATTTCATTTAAAAGGCTATCAAATGAGGTACTTTTCTTTATTTTTTCTACCAATATTTAAATATGAATTTGAATAATGAACTGAAATTTCGTAGATTAAAAGAAAATTAATTTTGAATTAAACTGAACAACCCTTGATGTTTGACGTTATTATAAAGTTAATTAATTACTCTTTAAACACACGTGCAAAAATACAACGCGACTAGGATTATTTATATCATTAATTACGAGAGTAAAGAAATTGCATTTATTTTATATTTTACTAGATTAAAAAACCGTCGTAAATATTTCCATAAAATTAAAACTAGGTACAGAGTGCCATAATAATGATACGTGATATGTTAGTTACATACGTAATAAAAAATGATACATCATAATAACCATAAATTTTAAAATGCTGTGAAATATATGCTGGCTGCATAACACATTTATTTTATAATGACTGATGCATCATAAAAATAATATTAAAATGTATATTATATTATACTGAGGAGTAATTCATATTTGAAGGTGTAAAATTCATCCTGAACTGGATAATAAAACACAGACATCTTTTTTATAACCAAAATAATACTTTTTTATTATTATTTCTAACAAAAACTACCTTTGAAAAATTTACTTTACGATTACTAATTTTTTTTCTTATTTTTAGTGAATTTTTATATATCTTTAAAAGCCCCAAGGTGTTTTTAACTGTGCAATAGTGTAATATGTAGTCTCTCTTCTTTCTTTTACTGTATGTATTTGTAGGTGTGTGGTTCCGTGCGTCTTAGTAATGAACACCTTTTGAAATTTCTTGTGATAGAATTTCGCAACCATGAGCTAAACCTGAGTCATTCCTGGCAAAAATTAATGGAATGAAATAAAATCTTTGGTATCAAACCACGATTTATATCCTGCAACCCAGAAACACTTTGTAGACTAATCTAATTTTCATTTTTTTTAATTACAGAGACAAGATATTTATACTGCTGGTTTTAAAATATCATCAGAATACAGATATTTCACACTTTTCTTAACTGATAATCTAAGATACATGGTTTTTATGTTCGACAAATAACCATGGATAGTTTACTGTTCAAACGCAGCAGCCCAAAATTATCGAATTATTCGTAGATCATATTTTCAAATATGTACTATGAGGATTATGCAGCATACCACTGAGGCAACAAAATGTCAGCACACAGGAAGTTTAAGCCTATCAGAGAAGATCTAACCCGTTTTAAGAAATACTCTTTAGACCTGCATTTTCAATATATTTTGAAAAACTGGCTCATCGCAACGAACAGTGTAATTACTTTTAACTTATTATAAATTAAATTATTCTAAGAAAGTGTTCCCCTTCTAACAATCTCATTTCAGTAAATATTTACACAGGATTCAGTTTATTAAAAAATAATAACAGGAAAAAATTACATCTTAAAACGTTTTGCAAGCTTTTAAGGAACTTTAATAAAAATTTAACTAGATACTAAAGCCGTTTGTAAAAGCCACAGCTTTATGCCTTGCATTTTACATGATCATAGGAAACGTGACTATACCACGATAAATCTGACTCCTACTTGAAAAAGAAGATATTTTTCTTTTTGCCAAAATTTCATCGCATAGTTTAGTAAACAGCCTACTTTGTAGTGGTTGACTTTTAACAAATTAGCCAATTACAAAAAATAACTAATTACATAAATATTTTTAATGCTTTACAAAGTAAAAGTTTGAGATTTTCGGCGAATTTTTTGTGGCAAGATCATGTCTGTGTATGGCTTGATTTACAAATGTTGCTTGCTGATTTCTCAAAGTATGAAATTTTCTTTCAAAAAAAATAAAAATACCCAAGGGTTGGATTTACGTTTCGGATGTTTAGTGTCGAATTAACTTTAATGGCTTCGTGCCTTTCATCGGAGAGGACTTAAAAGCAAACAACGCACTGTGGCTTTCCATCCAATGAGGTAAAACCATAATTTAAATAATTGTCATTGTAAAATCTTGTCTTTTACCAGTCGATTTCCTGGATGTAGATAGCTCATTTCGTTTTTTTTTTTTTTAAATTTATCAATTTTGCATAACAACCTAGTTCAAAAAATAATGGTTACACCGTTTGACCGTACACTAATAAACAGAAACCTCAAATATTATTATTATTTTCACTGAAATTATCCTTTTAAAAATTTAAATAAAGGCACCAAACGCACACTTTGCATGCGAAACTAAGCTGACGTTCTGTAATCTCTTACGCCTTTTTTATGCTGTTGAGAGCACGACGTGTTCAAACGTATTATATGTGTATTTGAACTTGACGCTCTCACAGCGAATATTATGCAAGCAGACCAAATTACAAAGAGTACGTAGACATCAATTTGGATCCTGTAAATGTTCATGTTTGTACACTTCATACATGCATGTTCTCACCCGTCGCTATCAACTCGGTTAAATAGTTTTAAATAGGTTGAATCATATTGTGGTTTAGGGGTCACCAAATATTCATTCTATATTTTTTGTTTAATTTTTGAAGTCGTGGAGCTTAAAAGACTGAGATCACTGATCTAAATGAACTGATTGGAGCCTAATAAAAATTTTCAAAACCATGATACCAAATTTTTGACGTGATCACCATTTGTTCCCTTTTAATACAGCCATATTCGCGTCAAGTGTAATTATTCAAAATAAAATATTTTAACAACCAAAATTAACGAAATCCACTTTTCTCCTGTTTTAAAAAATTTCGCTAATTAACAACAAATATCATAGATTATAGAATGTTTTTAAACAGATGATGAATAAAATTTTTATTGGAAATTAATTTTACAAAACTTGGTGCAGTAGTGAAATACATCCACATTTTTTCAATCACTGTTATTTTATTAACCTTTTATTCGTTCATATTTTATTAATTTTTAATGTATTTAATCTTTATGAAATTAACAAGCATTTCATGACGCCACTACTTCCACTAGATTTTTAAAAATATTGGAAATAGTTTCGATACATGATAAATAACTTTAACTTGTTCAGCTATGTCAACAGTTTGTTAACAATATCTGTCGAAATCTTTTGATATCATTATACAAAATCTAAAATGATTCTATCCTTAATTAAAGCCGAATAATAAGACCATCAATCAAACAAAGTGGAATTTTATAATTCATAGGTAAATTATTTAGATTTAATTTACGTTATAATCTATAATCTAGTTGAGTAATCGCAGTGAAATTGTAGAAAGAATAAAGTAATTGTTTTCCAAGAAACTGAAAAAAATGTCTTGTCCAAATAAAATCTGAGACAAAAATCATGAAGTTATTATTACATTATAAATGGTATCTATCCATAAATTTTAACAAATTAATCTAAAATAAATATGTTATCTGGAAATATTTATCAATAACCTGTATTTATTACGTGGTAAAATAATAAAGTACTTAGTCATCCTTTATAGAAAAATAATATCTGTAGGGTAATTTTTATTTAAAAATGTCACTTTGTAACTCATGTTGCTTTTATATTTCATTTTTCGTCTGTAATTCAATTTAAATCGTTTAGAAAATTGTTTTAACTCGAAATACGTCTCCTAAAATTACATTAAAATGTAAGAAAACAAGAAAGCTCTGTTCATTTCTATTTAAAATTATTTACAAAAGCAGCCATGGTGATTTAATTAATTTTATATTATCTTTTTTTTTAATATAACAGTTAATAATTTTATTACTCCATCATAATGTAAAGTTAAAATAACAATAATAAATTATGAGCAATTTAATTCATATCTGAACTATTCTAAGCAGAAACAAGTACGAAATTAAATAAAATTTGGTAGCGGTAACTTCATCTTTTTAATAAATATTTCCCCTTTTGAACAGAAACGACATATAACATGTATTGTTTTACAAAAAATGGGATATTAATATTGAACACACTAACTGTCCCAGTCTTTCTAATTGTTATGACACGTATAAAGCCCTTAAAACAAAAAGGGTACCGATCAAGGTCTTTGTTTGAAAGTGATGACGTTCATTGGACAACTGTCCCGTCCCTGTATTAGAGAAGCGATTTTTGTAAAATATCACCTGAATTTCGGTTGGTTTTACACATTGATAAACGGCAGTATAATTGAATCAGTTAATTAGTAAACAGGAAACCACTTCACTCCTCTTTTTTTTTTCATTTGAAAACCCGGCATGTGACTTATTATTCTAAAGAAATTTTATATTCAGTAGCGACTAATAATTCATTTCATATAGCCTACAACCATTATAGTAAGGCAATTTACCGTAGACGCCAACGATGTAACGGATGGGATGGCATGGTTGTAGGCCACATTACATGTCATATTACATATAGATTTAATGTTTCAGCCATGCTAAATAGATACTGCAATAAAACTATAAATGAAGAATTCTGAATAAACATTTAACAAAGACGACTTTTATTGTTTTAATACAATAAAATGAATAGGCTTTGTTTATATATACTAGTACGTATAAAATAACATTTAAAAATTAAATCTAAATATTGATTCTTAATCAATCAATATATACAGTGGAATTAATATACGAACAAAACTTAAAATTAATTCAAAAAATATTGAAAGAAAATAATTAATAAATGACTAATTATTAGAAAAAATTAAAAAAAAACATTATTCCTTTATAAAAGAAAAAAATATTTATTAAATGAAAACCAAATGGCGTAAGAAACAGAAATTAATCAAGAAACTTGGGTCGTTAAAATTAAGAGAAAATTTATTTTTAAATAACGATAACGATAAAGGCCAATATACAACGACCTTTAAAATTTTTATTAAAATATTCTTATGAAAGTTGCATGTATCCAAGATACATTTTATATTAACATTTTATCTTGTATGAATTTTGTTTAACATAAGAGATATTTTATGATGGTTCATGGTTCATGTTTATGTCTGTTTTTCTCGAGATAAGTTTTTATCTTATTCTCTCATATATGTAAGGAGCATGAATAAAAATGTGGTGGGCAGTATTAGTGGGAGTTTTAAGGTAACTTCTTTTTTGTTTTGACATTAACTGTCTAAAACGATATCTAACCTTCTACTAAACAGTTATTTTTATTTTTATATTTTATTTTATAAACATAGGTAGAAATACTTTTATGTAGTTTTTCGAAAGAATTGGCGAGTTACTATTAATAATATTATTATTATTATTGTTATTTTATATTCTTTTTTTATACTATACATATTTAAATTTCTTTCTTTAATTCCTCTAACGTTTTTCTAAGAATTAATCAGAATCTTTATCTGTTAGTCTATTTATGTTCCGTTAAAACTACGTAATTATTCGATCAATTTGAAACATTGATTCACTACTTTATCAATTTAACTTTAAAAAATGATTTTGACAGAAATTTATAACGATATTAATACTGCAGTAAGATTAAAACTAAGACAGGTCCTATTTACAATATAATTTTTCAGATATTATTTTAAATCACTGGATAAACCACGTTTTGTAAAAGAACGTTTTTTGGTTCATGCAGTTGAAACTTACTAAATAAACTAAATTTTATTTTTGTATTTTAATAATCTGATACATTACTGTCAAAATATTACAAATTTAATGGAAAATATATCGTTTCATAATTTTCATAGGTGAGTGGATAAAAACAATTTGTCGTAACGAATTCCAACGTAAAGTAGAATGTAAATTATGATACTTACTAGACGACATAATTGTTAACAAACGCACTTTTTTTAATACTACGTCAAATAAATTTGTAATAGATTACTTTTTGTAAGATTTAGACTCAAGAAAACTCCTTATTCGATTGAACAGTGAATTTTAAATCAACAGCGTGTTAAATATTACAGCACAATTTTTTTGGTGTAATGATATTTTCAGTCACCGACTAAGTCATGTTTTGATACACATATCTTAAGGAACTCGAAATTAAAATTCGAAGATAGCTTTCCATTTATCAAACTCCGGTTTAGATATAAGATACTTCGTAGAGAATTTTATATTTTTCTCAGGTAGGCGATTGACGTAATGTTTACGTAACGAGTGCAATCAGTTTTTGTACTGTAATTAAAAATTTTATTTTTTTCGTACAAAACTGAATCAAAAATCTTATTGTATCGATGTACATCTGTTTGTATGTGAATATGTTAAACATGAATGCAGATCATATTTTAGCGAAACATTAAGAATAAAATTATTTTAATCTGGTATAGTAAATTACACGGCTAGAATCACCGCCTACGATTTCACTAACCCGTTCGGATGATATGTATGAGTATAAATAAAGTGTAGTCTTGTAGAGTCTCAGTTCGATCATTCCTGAAATGTGCGGTTAATTGAAATCCAACCACCAAAGAACACCGGTATCCACGATCTAGTATTCAAATCCGTGTAAAAATAACTGACTTCACTAGTACTTGAACGCTGGAACTCTCGACTTCCAAATCAGCTGATTTGGGAAGAATTGTTCACAAGCTAAATATATTTTAACGTACACATTAGGAACAGAAAATAAAAAAATGATTTCAAATGATATATTAATATTTCAGTTTGATAAGACTGCCGTTCTCAACGGAAAAAATATATTTGACATTAACTCACTCAGGGTGAACTTTACAAAAAAAATCAATAAATAAATATATATATACATATATTATTAAATAATAATATTAACAGGACAAAAAAAAATTAAACCTACTCCTTTATTTTACATAATCTCCTTTAATCTACATAGTAATAGTTCATTTTATTAAAAAATTTCAATAGACAAAATTAAAATTAGAAAACATTTTGGGGATTTTTTCCCATTTAAACTCAGAATGAAGGTTCATCTTCCTTTAAAAAAGATTATTTATAAATAACTAGCTGAAAATTTATTTTAGATAAATTTTAAACATGAAAAAAATAATTAAAAAAAGAAATTTAAACAGTTTTATAAAAAAATCTTTTTTAAGTTTCAAATAATATCTTCCCCCATCTTGCAAGAAAACAGTTCTTTTGTGTTAAAACGTTGAAGATTAGTTTTGATAAATTTCAAGAAAAAGAGAATTAAAACTAAATAAATTATGAAAAAGTTTTCATATATTTCTTTTTAAATCATAAATTATCAGTTAGGCTTCTTCACGAATCAAGACATTTTAAAAGGAATCGTAACTTCGAATTAACAATTAGAATATAGATAATATATTTATTGAATCTAAACTAATTATAAATGTGTGGCATTACATAACAAGAATTAAAATTATTTCTTTCTTTTAAAATTATTATTATTGTTACTACTTCTGTTCTGTAAGTAAAATTGTTAAATTAACTTTTCTGAACAAAATCCTACTTTAATATTGTGTAAAGTTCTTTATTATAACATACATGATAATTAATTAAGTTTCACAATTATATTTTTTTCACATTTATGCGAAAGTTCCTCACTTCTGTTTCCATTTTCAATTAAGATTAAATCTTGCTCTTGCATTACGCTTCTCCCGTCGCTATTTCAGTTTCTCAGAAAGTGATGAGGGGATTTGAACAGCTTCACCGTTTCTCTTCTCCTTCTACATCCTTTTGCTTTTGCTTCTCTTTTATCCTTTCTGTGTTCTTGTGCGAGTTCGCATTCAAACTAATTAACTTTCTTAATCTAAAATAATCTTTGAGTGTCCAACACAGACAATAATATTATCCTAAACAGAGTAACTCGCTACTAATTTATAGATAATCAAAATTTTACAACTACTTTAAATGAATTAAGTAGGCATTTAATTTGTCTTAACTATCACTTAACAATAATGATAATAATAATAAAATATAATAATAATAAATAATACTTTTTTCCAAAAGAAATAAATTTTTATAACTCATTTTTGGTTTACTGTTTAACTAACTAAAGCATTAAATTACATCAAAATGATTTTGTATTTTGTAGATTGTGTCCTAATGTAAAATCTTGAAATTTCATATTTTCTTTTAAATAATAAAGCTACTCGTTTTAGTTCCATTCAGTACCACCTACACGTAACTCTTTCCGAAATATACTGATGTACCACGAATAAGAAAATAAATTTCATGAATAATACATTATGAGACACGTAGAATAATATTAATGACATTATGAATAAAACATATAGCTAGGTTCACAAAAATTTATTTTACACTAATATATTGGTTCAAAATGGTGAGTACCTGCCCAAAAATTTGTTTTAGAGAATACATGTAGCGAGATAACAGATGAAAATTACATGTAGTTTATCATAATCTGATCAAAAGTTTAAGAAATAATCTCAATATTGGTTTAAATTTTACAGCTGGAATGAACTGTTTTGTGTTTTATATAAAACCACCGACAGGAGAATGATATAGATGTTTTGAGTGAATACCCTAATTACTGGAGATTAGAATCTGAAGATTAGCAAAGGGTTAGTTGTTGCGGACAGCAAGAAGACGGCGGGTATTTGGCCTGTATTTGGTCGTATAATACCGGACCCATTGACTGTTTTTCTTCAGACTTTGTAGACAGGTAAAATTGAAAAAAGGGGTGGGGGTGTTTTGGCTCTCAACAAGTTGATGTCAAGTCAATTAAAAGAGGAAAAGACGGCTGCGGTTTTCATATCATTGTTTATGACATTGATCGACACCTCTCCCCGATGACGATGTTACATCTCTTCTGCGAGAGTAGAATTTGGAAAGAGAATGTTCAGAAGAGAGTGTACTCTTCTTTGTAAGCCCTATAGAAGTGATGTCCGAATGTAACACGTGTGTTTGAATTGGGCCTGGTCTCTTTAAAAAGTTCACAGACATTAGGATCTTTTAGACTTCGCATCTTCTCGTGTCGAGGAACATATTTCCTTGCGGCGACACTTCAAATGTTGTAGATTTGCCACAGCGGAGAGTTTTTCCAGCACTCTTTTGTCTGCGCGCATAATAGTACGCCAGCAATTCTGTGTAGGAAGTTGTTAGATTGTGTCTTCATACAACAGATCTTTGACACGCATCACTTCGTTGTCAAGTTGGTCGTCAATTCAGATCTTAGTGTTGTTAATTTGTACTTTAAATACAGCGACACCACTTGTACAACAATTTCAGTCGCGGAGTAATTTGTTGGTTATGTAAACTGTATACATTAAATAATGCCGGATAAACAATTATTAATAACTACTTCCTTTATTTTCAAAATGTACACTTCATTAATTAAATATTACAATGAGTTATAATAATTTATGTTTTTAGTTAAGTTCACATTTATTCACATTTTAAATATATATTATGCATGTCTAGCCAGAACAATAAAAAGTTAGTGATGTTGCTATGTTGCTAATACATCTTAAAGGAAAGGAAGTTAATGTAATTAATTCTAACAATAATTAAGATCAGCTTTTCCATTAAAAAATAAAAAGATGTCAGGAGATGTTTACATAATCAAGAGGACAAAGAAAAGAATCTGAACACCACTGAACAATTGGAAAAGTGGGATAGAAATTTTCAGCATGTAAATGACAATATAATGACAAATGAAAATGATAATGACAAAGAGCCTTAATGTCATTATGTCTAATAAGAGAGCTCCTAGGCCATCAAAGAGGAGAGTTATCGCATCTACAGTGGTATCATCAATACTGTACGCGGTGCCAGTTTGGTAGCCTTCGGTGGAAATAGATTACGGACGAGGTGGCAAAATAGATGGAGAGTGCAGGGGACCGCCAAACGAACAAAGGATCTAATCCCAGATTTATTTAGATGGTTGGATAGAAGATTCGGAGAGGTCGACTTATATCTTACTCAGTTCTTTACAGGTCACGGAAATTTTAATGAGTACCTGTGTAGAACTGGAAGAAGGCCGGAACCGGGCTGCATGTATTGTGGGATAGAAGACAGTGCCGAACACAACTTTTTTGAGGGTGGTAAATGGAGAACACTCAGGGCCACCTCAGGAATTGATGGGAAAAGCTCCATAGAAGTATTTAGATATATTACGGTCAACGAGAATAATTGGAGGAAGGTGGCGGACTTCGCGAGGGGGTTATATCACAGAAGGATGCGGATGAGAGGACACTAGGCTTTTAGGGATAGTGATAAGGAAGAGCGGACAGCCCCAGTGGTGAGGGTCAGCATGCTGAGGTGTGCCGGCTTCAAGGATCCACTGGAGACTCCATAGGAAATTAGGTTAGGGGAATAATTGCAAAATTAAATTAAATAAAAGAGAAAAGACCCGACACCACGTCAAGACAAATCATGGTATGGCGTGGTGTCAGAAAAGAGGGCAAAAATAAGTACTCAAAAGATCTGACCGGCGAGCCGACCTGCCATGCCGGACATACAGCCGGTAGGCGGGAAGGCTCGTTAGAGTATAGCAGACACTCCCCTGGGAGGCGTAATACCAACCAGTCGGACCGGCCCAGGAAAGTAGAGTATATATAAAAAAAAAAAAAAAAAGCATGTAAATGATCATCCAATGTTGGTAGGTGCTGATGGAAATGCTAAATCACTTCTATGGCACAGTGGGGTCACGAATAATGGTGGTGAATTAGTTGAAGGATACATCGCGCAACACGACCTGGAAATTTTCAATAATGCCGCAACTTGGCAAAATTTGACGGCGCGGTCGATTGAAAGAGGTTATTCCGTGGGGTATTAATGCCACCACGGAAGAAATATTCCAGCAAGGATTCGTACAATCGGTCCGTATTTAATGACTGTTCAAGTGATCATCGGATAATTATTGAAAGTGAACATCGAAAGGGGGTGACTATTAAATAAAAACTTTTAAAATCTGACATTGATAAAAAGAACTTCTAGTTTTGTTAAAAAGAACTTTTTTATCAAATTTTCTCAGAAATGATTTGAAATTTTATTTCAGCCAAAACACCTCCACCCCTTTTATTACTTTTATTTGTCTACCAAGTCTGAAGAAAAACGATCAATGGGTTCGGTATTATACGACCAAATACAGGCCAACATACGTATATTTTTTTCGCAGTTTATATTCAGTTTATTTAAATCTACTTTTTTTTTGTTAATTTTTTTTAAATGTGTCCTTAAGGCACAAAACTTAAAAAAAGAACAATTTTTTTAGATTTTTTGACCGATTTATAAATATACTTCCCCTTATAGCTACAGCTGCTACAGCAAAATATACATCGCTCTACCTAGCAAAGTAAAAATGGATCCCAAAACTGTATCTTAATCAGTTTCCGAGAAAATCTTTGTAAGGCACAATTAACTGGAGTCGACATTCACATGATTTTTTTTTTTTTTTATTTGGACGTTATTTAACTTATTAAATTTCAAATAATAATACAAAACTTTGCAACAAAATTTTTTGAAAATATAATTCTTAAAAAATTTATGTAATTAAATCAATAAAATATTTTTGGAACAGATTAAAGAAATTCAACTATTATTTGCAATAGAACAGTAGAGAATAAATAGACGGCAAAACGGCTAGTACAACCAGAAATTACCATTTCAGATTTTTAGCGAATGAAAAATTATCATTTACTTTTGTAGATAATATTGTAAAACAACCTCCTTGCTTATTTATATAAGTCTACAATATTTTCCAATATAGTAACTGCTTACTAAAATAAAGTTATTCTTAGAAATAAATATCGTTTCTCTTCATAAGATCGATGAAAAGTGTCCAAGTAGATTGATTAATTCTGTTAGTTTTTAGTCGTTCTTTATTAATTAATTAATAATATATTGCTATCAGTAACTAATATTAATTATATTGTTAAAACGTCAGAAACAACTTACGAGCATAGTTAATAAAACTTATAGATGTAAATTATGTGCTACAATTGATAAGAGGTACGTACGAGTATAAATAACGACATATTGTCGTAGCTTTATTATTGTTCAACAAAACGCAGTGTAAAAACTCTAGTCGATAGACGAGAAAATTACATTCAGTAGGTAATGCCAATAAAGTCCTTTTACGCCAGCATATAGTTATTAAAAAAAATTGATATATATATATATATATATATATAAAAATCATTCTTTAGGACATAAATCCAATTTCTCTAATCGTCTCCTTTTACTAACATAATATCAACAAACCTGAGATGACAGCGTTATAAATTATTAAAACCGATAATTAGTATTTGAAAGCAAATTAGCTTAAGATGAAAGCAAAGCTTCGTTATATCAATTAAAATACTTACAATAGACGACGTGTAACTCGGCTTTTGTTGGGAAAAGAGATAATTATGTTGGAACTGTTTTGCCTTTACAATAACATCAAAATTCTCAATTTCAGTAATTAAGAATTTTTTTTTATAACTTCTTTTTAATAAAATGATACATTATTACAAATCAGGCTACTACAAATAAATATATACAGTTACAAAGAGATATAATTTATGAACAAAATTACTATTATTGTAAATAAATAAAGCAATTAAACAAAATTTATATCGTGCTTAAAACATTCTACGAGTGTTACGGGTTATTTATACAGCTATAAGAAATATTACGCGAGCTGGTATTAAAAATAATTATAGATATAACAACTGTCAAAAAAAATTATAAAATAAGATATAGTAATACGTAATTTTTTACACAAAAATGTGAGTAGGTTCTAATTGCATTTTATGAGTTTTGTAATAATAAAGTCACTTCTTATTTGCAGAGTATCCGGTCGACTTTCTTCTTCATAATTAGGTGCTTATTTAATGAAAAAGATTGTATTTTCGGTTTAGTAAATGAATTTATTTAGTGATTTAAGTTAATTTTGAGTTAGTAGTAATTCAACAGGCCTGAACTGCTTTATTTTGGATTATAAATACATTATTAAGAATTATTTTTTTAAATAAAATTATTTAGCGTCTTTTTAATTGAATAATGTGTCTAACATTACGATGTCTGCAACATTCGTATTTAGGTGTTAAGTTAGTTACAAGGTTTTTTCCTTATTTACTATATTTTAGTATAAACCCTAAAACTAATACAAAAATGGTATATTAGCATATAGGCAGTGTTTACATAATACAGGCAAACGAAATATATATGCCGGGTGGCAGAAAATTAAATTACAACCACCTTCTAACTTTTTGTATAATAGAAATGACCGGGTACCGTTTGCGGAATTCTTCCTTGTACCGACGAGCTACTTCAATGAACGTATGTTTAACTATTTTTGATTTTTAAGTGGTGGTGGAGGAGTGGGGGGGGGGCAATTCGAAAATGTTAAATGGGTCCAATGGTCATTTGATGTATTATTTTAAAGGGCAATGAGACAAGAAAAATGATACAATTAAAATTAAATTCTGATCGCCCATTTCAAAAAGGCGGCCAACAATGTTTGTTTCTAGAAGCTAAACTACGGTTGTATGTTCCCCTTTATCTTTTTTTTTGTTATTTGAAGTTTCCCTTCTGAAATCTCAATAAGAGAAGTAACTCAATAAGCCCAAATTTAGAGTATTCGGCATTCAGGCGGGGCAGAGATAGGGGCGGTTGAAAAATTTTTAATGTAACAAATAGTCACGTATACCCTGTAAAGGTCTTTGCGAGATAAGAAAAGCGGTATCAAAAAAATACAATTTTGACTATTTGAACCAAAATGGTGATCACAAATATCATCACGTTAATTAAAAATTCAAAAGATTAATTCAATTTTTTCAAATACTTCTTTTAATTAAACTTACAATTTATCTCAATGCGTTCCCTTATATTCTTCGAGAGAAGTTAGCTGCGAGCTATAATCGGTTGATTTTAAATGTCGCCACAGGAAGAAATCAAAGGGATTAAGATCAGGTGACCTGGCTATCCATTCAATACAACCACGTCGACCAATCCAACGTTTTGGAAACTGCTGGTTCAACGTATTTCTCACGACGCAAGCGTAGTACGGAAGAGGACCAGCTAACCGGAAAAACACAGCTCTCATGAATAAAGGTTGTCCGTTTGGTCTACGAACTATCTTGATCAAATTGTTGGGAGATGAAACTACCTGGTCGTTCGGCAAAGCATAGTACATATCATCATCTAAGTCACCATTAATGACAAATGATTCAAGAAGTGTGTCATCTATTATTCCAGACCGTACATTTAACCGCTCTGAATGCTGGATATGAATTTCACAATACCAGGGAGGATCTTCTTGGGACCAGTACCTAATATTATGTCTGTTATCTGCCCCATATAAAGTAAATGGGGCTTCGTCAGTGAACAATATGATGAAGCAAGAAATAGTTGTTACTGTTAGTCTGCGCTAAAATTTCAACTCTCATATCAAAATAATTTTCAATAAGTTCTTATACTAATTGATATTTATGGATGGTGGTATTTATGTTTTTTTAATACTTTTTGCACTGACCACTTAAATAAATCGCTCTTTCAGGTTGTTGATAAGTAACAGAAATTCTGTTAATTATTTCAGAAATTTCTTTCCCATTTAAAAGAAATTCATTAGCTGTTCCTTTGTATGTTTTTTATATCTCCAAATAAAAATACTATTTCTACTACTCTTTCTTGAATTGAAAAAACAATGGTTTTTTTACCCAAGACCTTTTTCATAGTATATGGTTTTTAGCCAAGTTAAAAACAAAAACAGGTTTTTAAGTCAGGTTAAACTTTTCTAATCTAAATTTTTTTTTTATTCATTTAATCATTTTTTACATTTATTTTATCTTTTTGATCTTTGAAATTTACTAATAGAAAAACAAAAAAAATCATCCAAAAATAAAACTGCAAATAATAATGTAGTTAGTTACACTTGTTAGAAATATTTGTAGCTATTTTTCTAAAAATCAACAATGAATATAAATATTGAAAAATGTAACTTTGTTTAATTGTTGATCAAAAAATTGCTATTTATTGCAATTTTTTTGACACAGTGACAACTTATGAAATAAAAATTACTTTCTTAGACGATTTTTTATGAAGTAGAATATTAATGTAATAAAATGAGTAAATAATCTATTATTATTCAATTATTTTAAATTTAAGACTGTTGTAAGTTTCATTCAAAAAAGTATTTGCAAACTTCTAGTAATTTATTTTTTTTTTAGTTTTTAATTAACGTGATGAAAATTTTGGTCTCCATCTTGGTTCAAATATTTAGAATTTATTTTTTTATTTTTTTTAAAGAGAATCTGGATATTTCAATAACAAAAAAAATAAGTAAATAAAACCTGAAACAAATATATTGTTGGCCGCCATTTTGGATTGGGCAATCAGAATTTAGTTCTAATTGTATCATTTTTCTCGTCTCATCGAGCTCTTTAAAATTATGTATCAAATGACCGTTGGTCCCTTTTAAATTTTTGAGTTGCCCCCTCGCTAACTAAAAATAAAAAAATGAAATATCCCTTCATTGAAGTAGTTTTTTTTGTTTTAAAGTTAGAGGGAGGTGTAACATACTTTCCAGCCATCCGGTCAATATATTGGTAAACCTATAAATCAATCGATCTTATAATGCAAACGTTTAACACACAAAAAAAAAATAGTATAACACAAAAAGGTGAGGATATTTTTTACTTGAACAATAAACAAGGAGGGTTAGACGAGTGCCACGCTTTCTGTCGGCTATGGTAATACCGTAATTCACATTTAAATAATTCAGCAATACTGTATTATTGAAAAAGAATACACTATATTGTATGGCATTCACATATTCTGAAATTTATTTACTTCATTAAATATAACCGGTATATTTATTGTTATTTTGTAGTCAATTAAATTTAATGAATTAGTTCCGTAGGCGGAGTTACATGGATGTAAGAAGCGACGTTACGTTTATATACTACAAAACATAGCCATCCATAAA
Organism: Lycorma delicatula; assembly: GCF_047948215.1. Taxonomy (NCBI): domain Eukaryota; kingdom Metazoa; phylum Arthropoda; class Insecta; order Hemiptera; family Fulgoridae; genus Lycorma; species Lycorma delicatula. Next base: position 200,749,332 of record NC_134456.1, read on the forward strand.
TTCACAGCTATAAAAGAACCAACAAGTTATTAGTGCTCCTAACAAAAGAGAAGACACGTACACGACAAAAAATTTAGTCATAATTTGTCGCCTCATCAACTCGAAGGAGGTCTTGAATTATAAAGAAAGCAGCTTTTTCTTTTTGTTACTTCTATACGGGTACAAGGATGTAAGAGTAATAATGATAATGTTTTAACATATTTTCATCTTCCTTCCCTTATTTATCCTTAAAATGGATTTATAAGTTATTCAGTGCTGTCTGTATATAACATTTAATTCTATACGTAAATTTATTGTTAATAATGGACGCATGAATTATTTACACTAATTTTATTCATTACAAACTAAATACCTTCAATATAGTAAATTTAATTAATTTTCCGGTGGATCGAACAATAAAAAATATTTTAAGTGTATCGTCTAGATAACCGAACGTATCATTAAAAAAATTAATTTATTTTTTCACTATAAATCCTGTTTTAATTACACGTCATAATATCAAGCTAATCTATACGTATACAGTTTACACTGAAACATAAAAATGCAAAACATAGCAAGAAACTGCCATTTATGGAAACAGTAAGTTACATTATTAGTAAATATTTCTTACACAACATAATAAAGAACACGTATAATGTCAAAAGCTTTTTTCGTTTTTTTAATCAATATTACTTAAATTTTTTCTACCGCTGATGCACAGGAAAGAGAAAGTATAAAATATATTGTTTCCCCATAGAAAAAAGGAGTACGTTATTTTATTTTTGATCTACTATTTCTTACAGCTGTAAGAAATAATAAACCATAAACAAACAAACCAAATAAACCATTAGTCAAACGTTGCTTTCTCAAAGGATAATTATGGTTATCATGCAACCCCAATTATGAACAGAAAGAACATATCAGTTGATTGAATAAATATTTTTTTGGTGGTTGAAAAGCTGATATTATACATCATACGCGCGCGCACATATATGTGTATTACTGGATTTTGTTAGATTGTTTCAATAAATATATTTATAATTTCAAAAAAATCATTTAAAAAATTAACAAAACAAATATTGCGCATATCACAAGTTTAACTTGTATTGATATATGTTTCGTAGAAATACAGAAAAATTGATCTAACAGAGTCTAAAATAAAAATAGGAATACAAACAAATTTTGAAATTATAAGAACACAAAACAGACATATTCCATTTAAACTGGATAAAAGAGCAGTGCAATAAGATCCACAACTCGTGCTTGTTTGCAGATATAATAAGAAGAGTAAATACGAAAGAATAAACTTTAGATTCACTTTAGAAATATTTTCAGTTCGGTTTCAAAACTTCATAATTTTAGTTTATCTTAAATTATAGCAGTTAAGTTCTATTCCTTCCGTTTACTTTCCTGTTCTATTTCATTTCATAAAGATTCCATAACTTTATTACTCGGTACAGCAGAAGACATGTTCAATAAAAGCAGACACTGCGAGCAACCCGAGCGTTTTCAGCTCGTATATAATCATTATATAATATCTCGTTAAGCTTTTATGGAGCATAACATACATTAGATTATGAAAATATCTCGGAGTAAGTGAACCAAAATGAAAGCCAGTATAAACTAAAAGAAAAAGGGATAATTATGTTTTATAGCACCAATAGCTATTATAGATGTTCAACGCGAAATCTACTGCTTTCTACTGATCCTTATTTTTCGCTTGTAACTAACATTACAGAACGTAGAAGGCAAAATTACTTAATGTGAAAAATAACAAACTATTTTATTGTAATAACTTCGTAACTTTTCAAGCTGTGGTTGAATATTCATAAAAAAGTTAAAATTGTGGAAAGTTTATTTATTGATCTGGCGTAACAATTTTTTTAAACTTATTTCTTTAAAGTAAACACCAAACATTAACAATCTGTAAGGCAGCGGGCTGAATTACAACGTTAAAAACGCTCATGTGGACACCACATGACTTCCTTGTACGCCTATTAAATTACGTATACACATTTTTTTTTTTAAATGAAACGTACATAAGATTTTATTTCATTAATAACTTTTGATAACTTTTTATTTATTTTTTTGTTATTGAATTATTGCAAAGATTTTTTCACAATGAGAGGTTAATAATTATTAATAAATCAATATATTTAAAAAAAAAAAAAAAAAATACTAAAAAAAAGATGATGAAGTCTTGATTCGAACCGATGTGCCTTCCCCAATATATTTATTTATTTCATTAATATTTAGATATTTCATTAATTAAAATTTCATTTGGCCATAACTCTGGAACCAATGAAAATAAGTACCACTTATGATATATCGCTGAAAATCTCTCAATGAGGGCTTATTACTGCAGCTAAGAATAATCCAATTTTGGGGGGATTTTGAGCTTTTTTGAACACTTTTGGTCCAGTCGATTGCAATCAAAATGGGAGGTGAACAACTAGATGTTACAACAGTTCTAAATCCAAAATTACAACATTCTACAGCTAATCCTTTTTGAGATATGCGAGATACATACGTATATACGTACATACATACGTCACGCCGAAACTAGTCAAAATGGATTCAGGATTGGTCAAAATGGATATTTCCGTTGAAATCTGAAAACCAAAATTGTTCACGATCACAATACTTCCTTACTTCGTACAAGGAAGTAAAAATAATAATGAATTATGATTTCTGCAAAATAATTCCACATTTTGTAATGCGAGAATATTTATAACAATATTTCCTAGTCATTTGATTTGTCGAAATGAATATACAACACAAACTGGCCATCAATATTTTTAGACTTAATAACTGTGTATGATTTATTTTTAAGAGATTATTAGATGGAAAATGTTTATTTAAAAAGAAACTAAGATAAATTAAGTAATTGAAAAGTAGTATCACTGAGATAATAAAAATCATCAGGTTGCTATTTACAATAGGATGGAATTTGGGTTCTATAATTTGATGAGTGTATTGTCGTCAACGATTACGTATACCATATATACATCGTATCAAATTTCTTCCTGATATTTTAGATGAACATTTTTTCACAAGTGGGGAAGGCATATAATGAGAAATTATCAAATGAGAATTTAAATAATATATTAAAACCTACCCACTTGCACACAAACATTTAACCTCCTTACTCAGTTGATATTTTATGAAACCTACGGATACAAATGAAATAATTCAAATAATTAAATCATTAAAAACAACTCAGCTTCTGGTGTTGATAAAATATCTGATGTGGACACCACTTCTTTGTACGTCAATTAAATTACATAAATTTTTTGCTGCACTTCTTTTAAACTTAAAGTGAGATACGATCCTTCAGTGCTTCAATAAAAATGGACAGTTACACAACTGCTAAAATATTAGTTTTTACGAACATAAAATATTTATACAATTATTAATTCAACAATCTTACCTGAAATATTAGGTTAGAGTAAATTTCCCTTGATTACTCTTTAATAAATTGTTTACCAATTAATCCAATAATAAAAACTGATTGTTCTACACTGTAAAGTAAAAATTAATATTTTTAATTAGTATACAGAAGTTCACTAAACAGAATAGTTTAATTATTATTACCTTTTATTTATATGACACACCAGAAATCTTGTGCTTATTACGCCCAAGTGAAAAAAAATTTCAAAAATTAATTTAAACTGAATGCAATTCAAAGATGTATTTTATTTTTTCTGTCAAATAATTAAATAAATTTTTTTTTTTTAAAGTAAATATACAATTTTTATAAGAATTTGCTAAGAAAATCCAAAAATAATAAATGATTCTAAATTATAATTTTCAATTAACATTAAATAAACAGATGTTTTACTAAATTTATTACATACGAGTACACATATGTAATGCCTAATAAACTACATTTACAAATTTTTAAATGTACAAAAAATGTTATTTCACTAATAATTTTTTCATTTTTTTTATTTCTATTTAATTATAATTTATTGTAAAACTTTTTTCACAATAATAGGTTAATAATTATTAAATCAATATATTGAAATTAAAAAAAAATAAAAGTAAAAAAATAATTTTAAAAAAAGTTTAAAAAAACAAAAGGAGATGAAGTCTGATTAGAACCGATGTGCCTTCCCTATAAGATCCAAATATTTCATTAATTAAAATTTTAATTTTAATTTCGATTGCAATCAAAAAGGGAGATGCACAACTAGATGTTACAACAGTGCTAAATCCAAAATTCAACATCCTACGGCTGATCGTTTTTAAGTTATGCGAGGTACGTGCATACGTACGTACAGAAGTCACGCCGAAACTAGTCAAAATGGATTCAAGGATTGTGAAAATGGATATTTCCGTTGAAGTATGAAAACAGAAATGTTTCGCGATCACAATACTTCCTTTACTTCGTACAAGAAAGTAAAAATGTATGTTTGAAAAAATAGTGCCTTTTATTGCAAAATATTTTAATGTTTATAACAAATAATTTTTTTTGAAATTGGCTTCTTTCCATCTGATTTTAAAGTTGCAAATATGATTCCTTTATTAAAATCTGGTGATAAAAAAATGTTTTCCAATTACCAACCATCCTATTAGCTTACAATTAACTTATAAAAAATAATGGAGAAAATAATAAAATCCGAGTCATTAAATTCCTAAACAAATTTAAAAAAATTCAAAGTAAATAATTTGGATTCCAAAAAAAATTGAAGCATTGATGACGCTATAACTGAACTTGTGAAAATTGTAGTTATAATTTTAAATAAAATAAAATAACTTTGGCAGTGTTTTTAGCTTTTGTGATACCGTCCCACATTCAATATTATTGGAAAAAATCGATTATTTACGTTTACGTGGTGAATCGATAAAGTTGTTCACCAGTTATTTAAAAAACAGAGTTCAGTTTCTTACCTTAGATGAAAAGATTAGCAAAATATATTTTACAGAATTCGGACTGCCTAAGTATTTTGTCACCAACACTAATTCTAATTTGCATTAATAGATTTACTTAAATTAAACTTGGTAGGATGTAATATTATTTCATTCACTGACGACACGGCTTTGGTGTTTAGCAGTTTTCCTGGAAAGATGTTACTTATAATGCTGAAATTGCACTGATTTATGACAGTGAAATCATGGCTTCATCAACATGTTCTCACTCTTAATTATACGAAAAGTGTATTCATGACAATTTCTCCAAATAAAAAAGGACAGCTCGTAACGAATGTAACACATGTGAGAAAATAACTAATCGATCGATATATTTATTTATCAAATAAATAATCATGCATGCATACAATCATGCATGTGTCCCTCTAGAAAGTCAAAAACGTCAAACACTTAGGAATCGAACTATACCTAAAATGGGATAATCAGATTAAAAAAACTTGTGTCAAAACTTAAAATACCTAATTTTGTAATTTTATAAAATCAACAGACTGAAAGATAAAAATATAATTTAAGAAATTTATTCTGTATATGCACAATCTGTTCTCCAATATTGAATAAGAGTATGGGATAGCAATTTTAATGCGCACCTTAATAAAATATTTATAATACAAAAGAATATAATCAAAACAGACCTTCGTAGATCAAGATTTTATCAATGGAAGAAACTTTTTAATGAGTTCAATGACGATCAAACAATTCTAAAAAATGTAATAATGTATATGAATGAAAATAGACATGTTTAATACTCGTAATACCAGATACAATTTTCTTCCTTTGCGTAACTATATTTTTTCTTGCGTTGATTTAACTATGTGCAGAAGACAGTTTTCTTACATTTGGAAAAACTTAACAAATCTTAGAAAAAAAAGGTCACCAATTCTCTTGTTAAATTATAAAATGGGTTAAATGTACGAGTAACGACATTTTCTCAACGCTATTTTAATTAACCCGTCGCAAACCGTGTCTATTCGCAAAGATAACAGCAAAACTTTACGCACTTGTGCTATTATAGTAGTTGCATATTTTAATATTATTTGTATTATTTATTTATTTTATTAATAGGGTGTCCCATATAAAACGCAACCCATCAATCACTCATCCATAAAATTTCAAAAGTAAAGCTTACTCCCTTACTCGTTACTGATATGGACTCGTCCAACATCTGAACATCGCGGCGACGCAGTAAAAAACTACCGATAGTAACAACAATGCAATCATAACGTTCAGTGTATTGCTAGAGACAACATGGTGTTTTCGCTAGATGAACGTGTTTTCATTGTTGAGTCGTACTTCAGTACGAAATCAGTGGTTGCAGTGCAAGATTTGTTTCGCCATAAGTACCCAGATAAACCAGCTCCTAACAAAACATCAGTATTAAGGTTAGTTGCAAAATTTAGAGAGACCGGTTCTGTTAATAACAAGGAACACAAAAGATCCGCGTCAGTGTTGAACATAGATACAATCACTGAAATCAAAGACCGATTACTCGCCTCGCCAAATAAATCGATCAGACGTTTGTCTGCTGAAATTAATTTGTCTAAATCAACTGTTCATCGGGCGACCAAACAATTAAAATTACGACCTTATCGCTTTCAAACGGTTCATCGACTTCTTGAGCCCGACAAAGAAAAACGGCTACAATATTGTCAACGGTTCCGTCGATTTCTGCGTGAGGGAATTGTTGTTATGGAGTTATTTTTCACAGATTAAACACGGTTTCATTTGTATGGCTGTAAACAGCCAACAGTAGAATTTGGAGTGCTGAAAATCCCCACGTTTATCACGAAAAACAATTACATCCGCAGAAGTTGGGCGTGTGGTGCGCGATATCGCGGAAGAAAATAATCGGTCCTATTTTTTTCGAGTACAACATTAATGCATAACGATATCAGGATATTTTATTTCAATTCATCGCACTCTTGGAAGAGGAAGATAGACACTTATGGCTACAACATGACGGTGCGACATCGCACTACGCAGGTTCAACTTCTGATTTCGTTGAGGAATCCTTTGGTAATCGTGTTATCGGTCGAGACTTATGGCCACCAAGATCTCCAGATTTGACTGCGGCGGATTTTTTTCTACGGAGTTACCTCAAAGAAAAAGCCTACAGCAACAAACCACGAACACTTGAACAATTGAAAGTCAATATTGAACAAGCTGTATTAAATATCCAGCCACAAACTTTGAAAAAGTTGCAAGAAACGCTGTAAAAAAATTGAAGCTTGTATTCAAGAAGATGGCGGCCACTTCCAACATTTACTCTAAATGTAAGGTAATGGATGGTAATAATAAAAATTACATTTACATTTATACATGCCTTTTTATTATTTCAATACCTACCAATATAAGGTTGGATTGCGTTTTATATGGGACACTGTTTATGACGTAATCCATCTATATGATTTACTATATAATAATGAATCCATCACCTATTCTCATTGTACTTCTAAATAGTAAACGAATCAAAAATAGTAAATTTCTTTTTTGTAAAGTAGGTAGATGCTTTTCTTTTTTTAGTACTTGAACTCGTTGCTGGCACCAAGCTTCTTTGCTTTTCTGGCAACGCCCATATTTTCAAAGAAATTATTTTTAGTATCATTTTCTTTCTTATTACAATATATTGTTAATTCATTAGTCAATACAAAATTTGTATCTAACAAGTTGCACAACTTTACTCACTGTAATTTGAATGCTGACTTTAAATACGCTATAGAAATTATGTTACCGCTAAAGGTTTTACATAAATCGTAAATTTTGATACCTACCAGGTAAATTTTGATACCTACATAACTCATTTTGATAACTACCAGTAGCAATTAAGAATAGTTTTGTATTTTCCTTTTCAACAATATAGATACGTGCTTAATAAATACATATATACACCGTACCACAAGTAGACACGTGCTGTGTGATGAATGACACTATGTTTCAGACACGTCTGTATGATGACATTATACAGACATCTGTCGTTGCCTATTACAGGGGTAAAATATTATTCAGTCTAGCTTCACCTGTCTTTCTAGTTTTTATTAGCTACAACATGGTTTCTGCAAAAGTTCGTGGATGCTCAAACCATTCAGACAATTTTTGTTATATCTGTGGTAAATTTACGCCTAAAACTCAAAGAAAGACTATTTCTGAATTGATAAATACACATAATAAATTCTGTTTTTATTGTGCCCTCGGGGATCAAGATAAAATCTGGGCGCCTATCTTGTTCATTAACTTCAATTGAATGGTTAAAGGGAAACGACGAGCCATGCCATTTGCTGTAGTGATGGTTTGGCATGAACCCAAGGACCACTTCACCGACTGCTACTTTTGCACGACAAATATTTGGAATTTCACTCAAAAATAGAATGTTCATGAAATATGCAGATGAATCCTCAGCTCTAAAGGCGGTACTATACGGAGAGGAGTTAGTTGTATCTGTACCACTATCTAATCCGATATTGCTAGAAAAAAAATCTTGAAAATGTAGCTGATGATGTAGAGACTGTTGAAGAATCCGATCTCGCGTGTTCTTATCGGTTATTATTTTTCGCTATTTTGTAGTGTGTGAGGTATTTCTGATTTGCTAAGATGGCAACTAATAAACGTAAAGTTGATTCAAAGTGTCGTGTTTTTAGAGACGAGTGGACTTAGAAATACTTTTTTACAGCTTTTAAGGATAAACCATTGTGCCTTATTTGTAATACAACTGTGACCGCCTATAAAGAACTTAACATTCTCCGGCAATTTACATCTAAACATAACAATTCCAGTTACGAAGCCATGACCGAAGATGGAAGGAAACAAAAGTAGAAGATTTACGTAAAAAGTTCTCAGATCAGAAAAATATTTTTAAAAAACAAAATAGTTCTCAAAAAGCAGCTACACATGCTAGTTGTTATGTTGTTGCATATAATATTCCTAAAAGTAACAAAGCTCTTTCTGCTGGGGAGTTTGAGAAGTATTGCGTGCTTCAAGTTTGTGATATTTTGTGTCCTGACAAAACAACGAATTTTGAGACCGTCAGATTGTCTCGAAAAACAATTACTTCTAGAATCCAAACAATAGATAAACGCCTATTGTCACAGCTAGAATCAAAAATTAGTTTAAATTCTGTTCTATTACTATGGGCGAGAATACATACAAATTAAAATGCTCAGTTACTACTATATAAGAGGCATTTATGATACCTTTTGTATTACTGAAAAACTAGCACGCTTGCGATCATTAAAGGGTACATTAACAGGGTCAGACACTTTTCAAGAATTTCAAGAAGGGCTATCGACTTTGAAAGTACCCATAACCAGTATATACAATATAAAACTGTTGGAGCACCTAATATGAAAGAAGAAATCTGGTTTTGTAGGCATGTTTAACCAAGCATGAACAAATTTGTATTTCTTCATTGTCATACATCATGACGCTGTGTGAATCTGCCCTAGATGTCAAACGCATGCTTGATGGTATTTTGAAGCTTGTTACTACTAATCGATCTCGAGCGCTTACTCACAGACAATTTCGAGAGTTTCTTGACTCGATGCAGTTTGAACACACTGATGTACTCTACTACACTTAAGTAAGATGGCTTACTTCAGTAAGTCAGGAAGTAAGCAGGACACATCTTCGAACGAGTTTGGGAGCTGAAAGAGAAATAATTTCATTCATGAGTGAAAAACAGATGTTTGAAGCATTGAAATGCTGGAAAATACAAGACTTTCGGACTTTTTTTAAAGATCTTCAATATCATATGAAGAATTTGAATGTTAAGCTGGGAAGAAATCAATTAATTCACGTTATCCGGGGTCACCTCAGAGGGTTTAAAACTCAACTAGTTATACTGCCAAACAGCTAGTTAAGAAAGTTCTGACTCACTTCCCGACGTTAAGAACAATAGTTCCAGAGATGGATGACAAACTTTGTGAGCTACGAGGAAAGGATGAGAAGACTCCATGATGAATTCGAACGCAAATTTCAAGACTTCAAAACTATTGAACAAAACTTGGATATTTTCAACACGCCATTTAATTTGAACTGCGACACAGTGAAACCGGAATTTCAGCTTGAACTAATTGAGTTGCAATATAACACTGAACTGAAGCAGTTGTTTCTCAATGTCCCAAAATCAGTTATAAAAGTCCCCGTCGAGATTAAGTTTCCCAAATTTGAGATCTCATGGCCAGAAGATAACCGCCATGTTAGCATCATCCTATGTCTGCAAACAGATGTTTTCTACCAGGAAACTTCAAAAAAGTAGTGTTAGAAACAGATTGGAGAACAATCTGTTTGGAGGATAGATGATCATTTAGCTTCACTTCTGAGAGTCAGCGCATCCCAGTTATATCTAGATTTTGAGAAAATGTTAGAAGTACAGTCACAGTTCCGTTCTTCACAAACCCTTTCATACTCATTCAATAATTAATTGAGTTTTGTAACAATATATCATAAGATATAAGATAAAGATAAATATAAAATATAGCTGTACATGTGTTTATTTTTTAATAGATTCTGTTGGCTAACCTAGCTTTTTTCTTTGGTCCTTTTACAAAAACGTTTCCCCATCAGTGGTTTAGGATGTTTAGGACTTACATTTTTTTCCCGAATATTTGGACTCTGTCAACGATCAACAAGAAGAGCGTTTCCATCAGGTATTCTGACCATGGAACATCGATACCAAGGAAGATCAGATCCTAGAAAGATGGGTGATACTGTTAGTTTTTATTTAGAGAAACTGATCAAACATCGTACAAGCGAAAAAACACATTTTTAAAGATTAAAGGTAAGACAATTTCAATGATTTAGACTTTTAGAAACTGTTATTTTAAAACTATATTAATATATTTCAAATTATCTGTGTTTTGAATAAAAAAATTTAGTTGATTTAAACAGATTTTAAATGAATACGTCTAAATAATTTTTTTTTAAATATCGATTTTACAGTGATTATGGATTTATTGGAAAATAAATCGTATGCCTAAATCGTTTTTTTAGATAAATCTAATAAACCGTAATGTATTACACATATTCTGATAAGTCTTGAATTCAGCAGCTCAAAATTAGTTAAAATCACCATGTACGATTCCAGATACCCGAATTTTTTTTTGTTGACTAGTGTTTATTGAACATGTTGCAAAATGTGGCAAGTAGATAAATTAAATACTTGGGTACATTAGTCTTATTTTTAAATGGTAAGTTAAAAAATAAACTGTGTACATGCTTATATATATAATCTATTCTTTTTCACTTCTAATACGAATAAACAACATATTCCCGTTCCGTACTCTTAGAAAATATCAAATAGTAGATTAGGTATTAGATTTATATACAGAATTCACGTAGTATAAAAAATATAACATTTAAAAATATTTATAAAATAATATAAAAAATTAGCGTAATAAAATAAGGCAAAAAATGTTTTCTAATTTAAAAAAAAAATCCCTTTCGGCACGCTGGAAGGTGGAGGTAGATTTTACCAGTGCTAAGTAGGGAATAAAATCGATTTCCACCTTAAAGTTAAGAAAAACTTCAAATTTACTTAATACGACAATCGTTGCATGTGAAAAATAGCTTCACAAGGTTGGCATACGACAAGCCCCATCTTCTTACAATTAAAATCTTCTCGTTAAAATAAATTCTACTAGTATGGATGTGTGCATTAGCGTGTTAGCTTCTATTATGCTTTTTGTTTAAGGAACGGCGAAACATATAATCGAAAACATCAAAACCAAACATAATCGTGTTTGTTCATTACGGGAATTATTTGCATTAAGCAACATTTTGGTCATCCGTTGCCGTAAGGGTTTGTCATATCGAAAATTGTTTCAGAACAAGTTTTAGATAATGTTTAGAGGATAACGACCACTTTAAACCGATTCGATACTGAGCCTATTACAGGAGGTATGATTTTTTTGTCTTCGAAACCCCATTTTTTTTCACGACCTGGGCTAGTGGTTGGTGATATCAAAAAACTTTACTTACGTACGTTTTAGGCCCTTATCCAAAGAATAGTAGTAATTTTAACAAATTCTACATTTTATTTAATAAGAAATTTATAGCGATATTTTGTTTTTTTTTTTGAAAAGTTCCCCCATTCCATTCCCATGGTCTGATTTTGCCCATTTACAAACTCGACCGAGATTGTGGGTCCTTATATTTTATGTATCAATTTGAAAGTGATTGGCGCAAAATTACAGCAGTTATCATGTGCACAAGAAAGTGAAATATATATATATATATATATATATATATAAATATATAAATAAAAACTTTTGAACTGACGGAGGTTTTGCGGTCTCGGAGATTTGAAACGCGAAGATATGTCGAAATTTTCCGAAGTCGAATCATGGTACCCATTACAAAAGGTAGCTTTCTTAATGAAATCTACCTAAAATGTATAACACAGAGTATGTAAGAAATCCTTGTAAAACCTTTGTTGATGTTTCTTCACTTTTCATCTACATATTTATATTTTGTATAGAACGTTAATATATTTTAATCGTAGTCGTTCAAGCTTTTCTATCTAGAAATATTTCTTTAGCGGTATGAACACTCATTCACACCTTAGCTGATAATTCCTAAATTCCTTACGAAACTGCTACGTGACCGGTTCAGTGTAGGACAGTAGGACACAAAATGAATAATAAAAGAAATAGTACAGTTTGTTCTGTACTGATGGATGAAAGGGAGGTTCAGCTCTCTTTCTTTCTCCCCCCACTCAGTCAGCATGTTTAAGTAACAAATCGATACCTGCGTCTGCGTATATAATTAACATTTTACTTGCGGGTATCGCTTTTAGTATTAACTGTGAATTTTAAATAACAATAGCGAGGATGTTTTCAATATAAAAAATTAAAAAAATAATAAAATATTTAGTTCATAAAACGAGTATATATCGATTCTAATGTAGATTTATATCCACAGAAAAAACTGTCCTCTTTTAATCCAATCTATTTTTTACCTTAACTAACTGAAATATGTGGTAGCAGATACATAATAGTGCTCTACCTCATATATTATAGGTAAATTATAAAACGCACCATTTTATTTACTTGATAATTGTATACATCAAAAGGAAATATTTGTTGTCGTTCAAAGAAATTACACGCCCGATTTTAATATGTATAAGCATTTTGAAGTCCCCGATTGCAATTCTCGTTAAAAAAAATTCTACTCGTATGGATGTGTGCATTAGGATGTTAGCTTCTATTATGCTTTTTGTTTCAGGAACGGTGTAACATACTCGTATAATCATAAATTCGATGTGTTAGTTCATTAGGGGAATTATTTCCATTAAATTTATAAACTAATCTTACAAAAATAAGAGATGGTATATCTCAAACGGAATTTGAATTCATGAGAATCTAACTGACTATGAAAAAAAGAAAAGCACTCCACTAAAAAAAATATTTGTAATTCTTTTTTCTATTACAACTCACTTATTTTGGTTTAGTTTCTCTTAATTCTAGGTTACCAAAGTGAGAAAAGTTTTAAAATTCTTCATAAAAGTGGACATTCATCTCTTTAAAAAAAAAAAACCAAATGATCTACTACTCTTAGAAAAGGTTTCCGATCTTATCTGAAAGGGGTAATTTACTTTCAAACGTTCTAAAATATTGTCATTTAAAGTGTGTTTTAATTACTCCGGTTACATTAAGAAAGAATCGCCGGGCTGGTCTAGCGATTAACTCATAATCGCAAATCAGCTAATTTCGAAGTCGAGAGATCTAAGGTTCAAATCCCAGTAAAGGCAGTTACTTTTATAAGGATCTGAATACTAGATTGTGGTTACCGGTATTCTTTGGTGGTTGGGTTTCAATTAACCACACATCTCAGGAATGGTTGAACTCAGACTGTACAAGATTACAGTCATACATGTCATCCTCTGAGGTAATACCTTACAGTGGTTCCGGAGGCTATACAGAAAAAGAGAGAGGGATACCTTAAGACAGAAAACGTAAGCAACAAGAGGAATAAGTGCAAATTTTTATTAGAATGTATTTTATCGGCGAACAATTAACAATTAATGTATTTTAAATATACGAAAGATTTACACTGCAAATCTACAAGAATATTTTCAAAATGATTTTCACGTAAGAAAAAAATTAAGTGCAAGTGAAATAGTTTCAAAAGGCATAAATTTTAAGTTTTAAAATAAAGTTTTGTTTTTTATACCATTTTCTGGGAATACTTAGAATCATCGTGCCGGCTGTTTATTCTTGAAGATGTATTAAACCTTACATTAGTGAGATATCCAGGTTCTTTTTTTAAAATTTTCTTTGTACCATTTTTCCAGATAATTTGTTGAGTTCGTAAAATATATAAAACAATTAACGTTTACAAATTATTAAAACGGATAGTAAAACTTTGTATTACAGTAAGTTGAAGGTAAATTTGTCAAGTTACTGTTAAGGAACCGTACATACTTATTTAGTATGACTTTCCTCGACGATGATCTTGCTATGTCAACGTGTAAGGCATTACATTACATTTGAGGAGGTATATAATATAATTAAATTTGTTATGACAATACAGATATGATTTCGAGCAGAATCCAACTGCGTAAAACAGTAACATGAAATCGTATATTGGTAACAATAATTGAGATGAATTATTAGATACTACAGCACTGTATTATCATTATTTACATTTTATCTCTAAATCTAGGATATTCATAGGGGTTAACAATATTTTATTTTATCAGTGTCAGACAACTCCAATCCAGAATTAAGTTTTTTAATATTTATTGTGAGAAGTTTTTTGTTTTTAATGTTTTTTTAAAATCATTTTCTGTGATTTTAATGATACTGCTTTTATATTATCGGTTATTTATTGTCATTATATTACTGCTTCACATAATTTACGTATTTGATACCGAATGCAAATGAATTTATTATTTATTTTCTGTAGTAAATTAGCTTTGCACACCTGCAACTAATAATTTTATTGATTCTTAAGAACCTTTTTTAAACTACATAATCTGGATGGATATATGACAATCTTATTTGCATAAAATAATTGATTATTCTATATGAAGTAAAATAAATTTGTGAAAGAAAAATAAGATTATTAAGTTAGGAATTCATATTTTTTTCCGTTTGCTTTTAAAAACAATTAGTTTTAAAAACAACACATTATCCGTTGTAATTTTTTTCCTATTATAACGTGTATTTTATTTTAATATAAAACACATCGAATCTCAAAAGAATCTTGAGTTATTTAAATATTTTATTCATTCAACGATAATTAAATTTTTATCTTTCAGGATTATAACCTTAATGACATTAAAATGCGTGTCACGTTACACAAATAAGTCAATTAATTTTCTTTGAGCTGTTTTTTTTTTAATCTTTGAATTCGTTACAAAGAACATAAAAAACCTGGAACTTTATATAATATAACAATATCAAAAATAATACATCGCACGAATTAATGAATACATTATTCAATTTTATTAACATTTAATATGATCTAATTTATTAAAAAAAAAACCTCTGTTGGTATGAAGCAAAACAAATGATAAGTTATGAGCATTTATTTATATTTATAAAATCTTGTAAAATAATAGACGCTTAAATAAATAAATTGTTTGTACGAAATACGAAAATTGTGTGCTCACCGAAAACAATAATTTTTGAATATTATTATTTTATATATTTATCTGTAAATCCGGTATTTATAAACGTATTTTATTTATTCGCCGAAATCGTTTCAAAATAAAAAATAAATGAATTACATAATTTACAATACAAAGTTTCCTATTTATAACATGAACTTTAGTTCAAGTAACATCCTGTTAAAACAACATTGTAATGTTAGATGTGATTTATAATTACAGTAGCCATATTACTGGCTTTGCTTGGATCACCTCAAAAATTAAAATGAACCACTGGAAATGTTAAGAAAACTGGAAATATTAAAAATCATTTGAATAAATGAAAAAACATTAAGTTGTAATTCTAATTTAAGATAGTACTGAGTTTAACGAATTAAAATATAGATATCTATATTAATCAATAAATAAGATATTTAACGGTTTCTCTCAACTTTTTAAACGCCACAAATAGTTTGTGCAGTAAAATAATTTGCCGTAATTCTGTACTATATTTGAATAAAAAATCAAAATATCATTTAGTAAGCTACTTGAAATCACCGTATCGGTCTAGAAAATACTACAATTAGAAATCTTAACATTTATTACCTCCTCTTATTTAAAAGTAAATAAAGATTCAATGAAAATTAATTAATTTTGTTTTTAAAGATGTTTAATATAAAAATATTTGAAATAAACATTTTTTTATTAAAACTGCATACGTTATGAGCCGTTTACATCAAAACTTAACGTTATTATTTCTCTATCTATGTAATCGTCGCCAAGATTAAGGCATTTATTATAGGGATCATAGCCTCCTCCTTCCGACAGTTTTAACTTTTAGTTAAGTTTTAAATGCAAGGTACACAACTTACACAGATCTATATGTAGCCTAAATTTTAACAGACAATAGGGCATTATTTGATAACACAATAGTTAAGAAATTTTACCAAAGACTGCACTAGAAATATATGGAAAACCTCGATAATTTTCTTATTTCGTCATCGACTTTTTTTTCAAGAAGTTTGAGAAAATTGATGGCAATCCGGAAATTTTTCTGTCCTGCAGGGACGATTGTTCTACCGTTTTGGAATATTTTACACCACTTTTGCACGTAATTTTCGTTCATTGCAATAACACTGTACAGTCAGGAGATTTAGAATTTAAAAAGAAATACAACTGATTTAACAGTATCCCAATTACACTTTCCGCTATTTATGCTCTTTATGCAGTTTCCTATCGACTTAACGCATTTTAAAACTTTAAAGATTAGATGTAAATAAACTCGGTGG
Organism: Lycorma delicatula; assembly: GCF_047948215.1. Lineage (NCBI taxonomy): Eukaryota > Metazoa > Arthropoda > Insecta > Hemiptera > Fulgoridae > Lycorma > Lycorma delicatula. Next base: position 200,766,114 of record NC_134456.1, read on the forward strand.
AGAAGTACGGTTTCTAATGCAAGGGGGCGTGTCCTAAGGTTCTGTGTTAAGCCCCTTGCTCTGGAACGTCACATTCGATGGGGTATTGCGACTATGATTCCCTGCCAAAGTATCTTTAATCGGATACGCTGACGATTTGGCTTTATTAGTTTCCGGCTATTCAGAAGAAGAAGTGGAAAGAGCAGCCAACTTGACGAATAGAAGAATAAGCATTTGGCTCCGATCCAAAGGATTACAGCTTTCTCCTCAAAAAACACAAGTAATGGCGGTAGTGGACCTAAGAAAAATATGTTGTATTAATATCGATGTGGATGGAGTAATAGGGATGATGCCGCATTCTAAATATTTGGGCGTTTGGTATACTCAGAACTGTTTGTTCAATAAACACTTTCAAGAAGTCAAACAAAGCAGCGGCTACAGCTGTGTTCCTCTATGCTATGCCTACATAGTAGGTTGCTTTCGATAAGAAAAGAAATGAGCGAAGATTGACCTCATTGCAACGTCGGACCACGCTAAAGATTACGCTGCGTTCAAAACGGTATCGGCTGTTGCGGCGGAGGTATTGAGAGGGGAGTTCCTCCCATCCGACTGATGGCTTTGCAAAGAAAAGAAGATACGAAGGACTGTCGAAAGATGACCCTTTTATACCAAGAATGGCAGGAGGCGTGGGACGCGACACGCTCGGGTGAATGGTTCGCCGTGTAATTCCCAGATTAGAGCTTCGGCTGGAGAGGGGGTCATGAGGACGCGGGTTACTACGTTATCCAGCTTCTCTCCGGTCATGGAGAATGCGGAGCGTACTTGCATAGATGTGGGCAAAGAGAACTGCCCAGTTATATATATTGTGGGTCGATAAACTCGCCCCATCATACCTTTTACGAGTACCACAAATGGGAAAGACTCAAGAAAAGACATGGCCTGGGGTAGATTTCTCCCGAAACCACTGCGGTATACATGTTACAAGCCACTGCAGAATGGGAATCGATTGAAATACCGGTTACGGAAATAATACAGCAGAAGGAAACTGAATACCGAGAGTGGCGAATGTTCTGAAAAAAAAAGCGAGACCGAGTCCCGGCGACTAAGGCGGGTTCTAGGCCCGGCCTCTCTCGCCTCAAAGCTTGAGGCAAGCAAACATAGTTAATTAAAGTCCGAGTCCCGGCTGTCGGGGTGGGGACCCCGGGAACGGTATAGCCGGACCTGGATTCATCCCTGTCCCGTCAGTAAAGGCATTGTAAAAGATCCAGAACCGGTGGGTCGACCTGCCATGCCGGCGGATGGGAAGGCCCAATAGAGTCACAGGACACTCCTCTGGGTTGGTTAGTATCCCCATACTTGATTACGGACCGACCCAGGAGAGCAAACAAAAAAAGAGGATCTAGGCACCTTTACACACGTTAAATGTTACACATCGATGAATACCATAATTCTTGTTGCTTCATGACTTTTTTGTAAATCTTTCGGATTCCAATTCAAATCATAATTTAATTTCCTCAGACTAATCAACTATGTTTTTCTCTTCTAATACTAAGCTTTTCTGTACACCAATTGAGTTAACAAATGTTAAAACCGATAAATAATCTTTTATTCGACTGGCCACTAGATTATACTCGTAACTTCAGTAACATGTTGCTAGTTATTGTCTTTAATAAAGCTATATAAACTTATCTCAAGTTTATTCATTACCGATTAAAAAATACATTAGTATTAGTCACATATCTTCAGTATTATCTAAACCATCAGTAAATTATTTATGTATAATACATTAATTAGTAAATGAATGGTGCAAATACCGTATTTGGAAGCGATGACAAGGTTTCCTTTACAAAAAAAAATTGGCAAAATCACAAAATACAATAGATAATATCAACGTTAAATATATATAAATATATATCTTTTTCATCAAATTTTCATTTTTAATGATCCAAGATTATAAGTTTTTCATGGCGGCACGCGCACATAAAAAATGTGTAAATCAGAAAGTAAAAGTGTAAATCAGATGCTACACAGCACGTTCCACTGTCACATATCAAATGAGTCTCGTTGGCTTGCGACTAGGTATTCAATTAAAAGTGAAATAATTCCACTGCGTATAAGAAAAAAGTTTTCCATCGCCTAAAGAATAGATTTTTGTGCAGTTTAATTTAATTTACATTATCGAGCATAATGAGTTTAATCTTCTTTTCATAAAACACGTGTCTAAAATATGAAATAACAAAATTACAAACACAAATAAATAACAGATATTGTAATTAAAAGAATTATACTGGAAAAAATCATTTAAAAAACCCATTCTATAATATTACAATAATGCTATTAAGAGTACTGAATTATTCTACTGAAATATCGACAATGATTATTAAATTTGACTTTATTTACCAGTAAGAAAGTAACGAAATAAACTATCTCACGAGTCAAAAATATAAGGTCAATGAAAATACCAATTAAACAGCCTACATTCTACCTTAAAATTTACGGCCGGATATACAAATGAATGTTATCCCAAAGCTCATAAAAATGTAATTTTCTGTATTAACTGTTACAACAAAGTTTTTACATTAAACTCAACTAAAACCTTTATTTTTAATGTGGGATTTGATGAGGACCGCATTCAAATACAGCCGTTGGCAATTTATCTAATTTGTATTTAAATTTCATTTTAATTTTTTATTCTCAATTTAAATTACATATATGCCCCGATAGTGATAAAGAACATAAAAATAACACGGGTATCAAGGGAGAAAAGTTTTCAAATTGGCTGGGACTATTAAATACAAAGTGAACCAGGGTAAAACTATACGCGTTACCCAACATTGTTTCCCATAACGTAGTAATGGAATGAAAGCAATCGTAGTGGAAATCAACAGAAGTGAGAATAATTAGCATTTGAAATTTTAATGAACCTTCGTTTCTCTTTATTTGTCTCTCTCACCCACTCACTCTTTCTCTTTTATTTCTCTCCGTTTGTCTCTCTCGCTCTCGTATCATTGCTCTCTGCGGGCAATTGTCACCATAGGTATTGAATTTCCAAAAACCATTCGTTGAATGCAACGGAAGTAAACAAACTTTCAACAAAACCTATCGAAATATGAACAATTACTCTCAAAAACTAAAATCTAAAAATTTACAGTTGTAGTAAATAAACACACAGACATACGCGCATACGCATTCGAACAAACATACCGTAGTAGAAAAAAAAATCAACAAATAAAAAACTTTTGAAACCTTGTATTTCACAATAAGGAATCGATAAAATAAAAACATTTTTTCACTGTTTATTCAAAATTAAAAAGTTACTAACTAAGAAACATGTAACAAAAACTGCACCGTATATGGATAAATCTCACGTTCAATATCCCCGAAGAAATATTATGCTTAAAAAAAAAAAAAATTTAGTTTTTTTGCGATAGAAATGTTTTTTAATAATTAATAGTTATACTTTTTACGCAATTATTTTATTTTTATTTGTTTTCAGCAGATTTCAAAAAAAAGATTCTCAAACCACCCGTTCGTTTCTTTTATGACTTCGAGTTTATGCAAATGTTGTTCTTCATCAAAGGCTCATCGATTCTGCTATACTTTTTTACTTCACTGTACGAAGCGAAGGAAGTATTGTGATCGCGAAAAATTTCGGTTTTCAGATTTCAACGGAAATATTCATTTTGACGATCTCTGAATCCATTTTGACTAGTTTTAGCGAGTCGTCTCTGTACGTACATGTGTACGAAATCCAAAAAATTGGATTTAGGACTTTTTCTTAAATGCAGTAATAAGCCAACATTGAGAGCTTTTCAGCGATATATCGTAAGTGGTACTTATTTTCATCGGTTCTAGAGTTAGAGAAAAATAAAATTTTAATTAATGAAATATTTGGATCGTACAAGGGGAAGGCACATCGATTCGAATCCGACTTCATTTCCTTTTTTTAAACTTTTTTTTTAATTTACGTATATTGATATATTAATAATTATTAACCTCTAATTGTAAACAGATTTTTAAAATTTTTTTAACTAATTTCTGTTTTGTTATCTTTTTTTAAATTTAAATATATTGATTTATTAACTATTTACTTATTATTAACCTCTGATTATAAAAAAAAAATGTTTATATGAAATTTAACAGGCGTACTACGAAGTCATGTAGTGTCCACATCAGATTTTTTATTGTTGTGTTGTATGCCCAATTGGTGTTCTTATTTTTAACAAGAACCGGGTTCACGCCGATTCTTATTTAAGAATTTAAAATAAATTAAAAAAACTAAAATTAATTTTTTAAAAATCCCCTAAAAAATTAAAAATAACATTTATTAAATTTTAAAAAATTTTGAATTCGGTGCCAAGTAAGGAGTTGCTAAGTAGCTGGAGATTTACTTTTAATTTAGGCATGACTTCTAGAAGTCTTGTAAAAGATAATTGTAGTGCCTTTTTTTAACTTTACTTATTGACTCAGTTATTTTTAAAAAATAATTTGAACATTCTGCTGAGATTTTTAACTACACTACTTACTATTAAAATAGTTTTAATAATTCTAATAAGAATATAATACACAATCTTGTGTTAATGATTATTCGCATAAGGTTAAGTTATAATCACCAAACAACTGTTTAAAAGCGAAGGGTTCATATTATTTCCGGATAATTTCCGTAGAGTATTTAATCATTTGTGTAATATACGGATTTTAATCATCATATTTAATGAATATTTAATGAAAAATATTGATCAATAAATAGAGTCAATAGAAATAACTTTTTTTACATTGTGCACAACAAAATTGGTCTATTCATTATCATATGTATATATAACAATAATTAACCATCTCAATATTCATGTGAATAGATTTATTTATTAAGCTAGATAATAAATTCACATTATTATACAATAAAAATTAGACAATAAATTCAGCAGACTGAACAAACTAACAAAATTAAATTTTTACCTGATCATTCAAGCACATCTACAAAAAACCTCGTTCATTAATACAAGAAAAAATCTGATTCTATTCACTTGTTTAAAGTAACGTATTGCAGCAGTATGAAATTGACAGCCGTTTTTTAACTTTCTGCATTTAAGGGAAAAAATTACAATTATTTAGTTTGAATATCTTTATATTCAACAGAAGCTGAATATTTCAATTATACTATAGTTAAATAATATTTATATATTATTATATTGAAATATTTAACATGAAAGTTTTACATTCCATTTCATCATATCATTCTTATTTATAACATATATTTTGTCATTTCTAGAGTAATGTTATTAAATACCGTTTACATCCTAACAATTCTCTGCACAATAGTAAATAATACTAAAGTAGAGTGCATACGTCTACATTTTCACATTTTTAAATATAAATATTTAAATTCATATTGCGAAGCTATAAAATTATTTTTTTCAAACCCTGCTCTTGACGTAAATTTCAAAGATCTTTTTTATAGAGATGCTGTAGAAAATTTATTTTTAACATGTTATTTTACCAATAAATTAACTGAATTTTAATCGCACTATTTTGTTGCGCCTAAAAGGATAATCTATTTAGGTACACATTTGATAAAAATAGGTTACACATCCATCAAAAAAGGTTTGAGAAGATATGTGTGATTCTTCATGTTATAAAAACAGTCTTTCTAAAACTTATTTTATGATATAAATGCAGATACTTTTAACCTAAATTATTAAAAATTAATTTTTTGTCTGACCAGTATAATACCTTTTAATAGATCATTAGTTTGGAATTTTAACATTTCATTGTTATTTTCATTTCTGAAAAAGTTTTAATAATTCCAAATAGAAGGCATAACATACAGTAATGGAAATGTTTAAATGTTTTACATTTATGAAATTAAATTTTTAAAGTTTATTATACAGATTAAGTTCCGAAAGACTTATTTTCGAATTATGACTACCAAAAAGTTATCCCACATTTTTAAAGTGACAGCTCTAATCAAATAGTGAATCAAAATTTCTTACGATATATTTTAGCAAAATTATGACTTCATGGAAAATTAAAAAAAAAATGGTCCAAAGCTTAATCATTATTTCAATAAAAATTACAAATTTATACCATTAAATAACATTAAAAATTTTGCACAGATCTGCGCAAGAAGACCGATTTTTTGTCAATTTAATTTGGTTTTAATATTTTTTTTTTTTAAATTTGGTTTAATATTGTTAACAATGATACCGTAGAAAAAAAAAACGTCTAAGTTCCAACTTGCAGCATCATAACGAACCATCTCTTTCCTGATTAGCCTACGGAGCCACCGTAATTTTACGTCGTATTATGTCAGAGGATAAATGAGGATGATATGTACGAATGTAAATGAAGTACAATGTCTTGTACAGTGTCAGGGCGACCGTTCCTGAAATGTGTGGTTAATTGAAACCCAATCACCAAAGAACACTGGTACCTACGATCTAGTATTCAAATTCGTAAAAAAGTAACTGCCTTTACTAGGATTTGAACCTTAGAATTGTGACTTCGAAATCAGCTGATTTGCGATTACAAGTTTTTGAAAGAAAAACCTATTCTGCAGTAACATGGATCTGAACCTGAAGAAGAGATCGGTAAAATTTTCTCTTTGAAAGAGATTGGAGTGTACTTTTTACGGTAATGAAACATAGACACTGGGGGAAAAGAGAAAAGATAAAATCGAAGCTTTTGAGATATGTCTAGGAAGATGGGAAAGATAAAACGGGCGGACAGAGTAAGTAACATAGAAGTAGGTATTAAGAAAAATAAATGAAGGTAGAACAATACTGTCGACTTTTAGAAGCAGGAATATAATCGGACATACAATTAGGGGAAAAGGAGTAATAAAGTCAGTTCTTGAAGGCTCCTTTGTAGGTGAAAACAGACTGTGAAGGTTATGACGAGACGAAAAGAAAAGCACGGGACAGAAACAGATGGAGTCAACAATGGTGCCAGGAACCTGCGGACTGGCAGAATACAACATCATGATAATGATAACAAAATTCCATTTACTTTTTATTTTATAAACAAAGAGAACACGAAAACTGTACTTATACAAGAAAAAACCGACTACGTCAAAATTTGCAATTAGATTCATTTTCTAAGAAATTAAGAAAACACTCAATGAAATACCAGTTTTACTACACAGCAAAATTTTATAAAACCGTTAAATGAAAAACTTCATTTAAGCTGAAATTTTGCATTCTTATTTAGACTAACAAGTAGAATTGCAAAATCAAATTAGAACACAACACCGTTTTCAAACGAGAAATCAGAACGTAGTTCGAATACATATTGATAAAGCCGGTAAGGTCAGAACATGTTTTATCACTACAGCCAACTTGATTGTTATATAATATTGAGTGTTATGATAAAAGAATTTTCTATGAAACCGTACCGCTGTGTGAAATGCATGGGCGGGCACAGAACCGCGGATTGTCAAGAAAGACAAAAATACTACGGCTACTGCTGTATTGTGTTATTTAGACTAACCCGCAAACTACAAAGAATGTAGAATGTACAAGGAAATTTTGGAAAAGAAGGAGATTGCAGTATGCATAAAAAATCACTCATCGTAGAATCTCTCAAGGTGCACAGGACAGATCTTATGAACTGAATAATAATAACTTCCCCTCGCTGAATCAGGGATCAGCTAAGAATTTGACTATTCCTATCTATTTGATTATTCATCTTCGATCATTTGCTGAAGCAGTGGTGCGTAACAACGTTAATAGTTCTTGTACTGAGGATATATTTCAGAAGTTGATGTTGAAAATTGAGTTTCTAATGCAGCAGATCGGGAATCTCATAGGTCTACTGACAGAAGTGATCGCTAACCTCTACTGATGGCTAGAAATTTGATAATCGACATATGGAACGTAAATAGCATATTATAAATAAGATTTAGTTTATTTTTGTAATATCGTTACCATTTTCAGATAAAAAAATATCTTTAATACATCACCAAAAGGATAAATAAGTGTATTTAGCTACATGTACATATGCATATAACTCAATCTTTGTAATCAAACTCTTTTCAGATTCAAAATAATTACTTAATCTCCACTGTGAAAATTACCATTTTATACATTTAAAAAAATTGTTTACGTGGAAATAACTGTTAATTTTTAAAAACGCCTTGATGTATATTAACGGGTCAAGCTGAACTTATACGAAAATTAAAATCCTCAAGTAGTAGAAAATATTTCTTTCGTGAAAAATGTTGAATTTTACGGTTAAAAAACATTTTAAGTTAAAGAGTATCGGTAACACATGAATTTCAACACAGAAGTCCTCATACATGAACTGTATTTTTTTGGTTTGAAACGTCGCTGATATTTCTATCATCATCCATTAATTGTATGTTCCCGTTACTCTTATGTTGTAATAAAAATGCTAATAGACTCGTTTAATCAGAACAGTTGAAATATATAATTTAAAAATATTATATTCTTATTGTCAACTGAAAAAAGTACGTAATAATACGGTGTACAAATTAAAATATCCAAAAGGGTAAAAGTTGTTATAGTTGTAATAACAAAGGAATGCGATTCAATTTATTTACGATGTGTTGGCGATGTTTCAACAAATAGTTAATGACCGATTATTTTTGCATTTACCAATAATTGTGTAATATTTATTTTAAATTAATTTCTTTTTTTAATTAAACTCGGCATAAAAATACGGAAGTTTTTCTCAAAGTCAACCTTCTTGCTCGCTTAATAACCAAATTAAGTATTTTTCTCTGTTTTAATTTAAAATTATTTTAATTATTGTAAATTTTTAGTTATAACAGATATTAAATTTCTTTAATATTACAAATATATAAATAAACTTTAAGCTTATGTGATTTTTTCTTCTTCTATATGAAATATTATAATAGGTCTTCAGTCGTCCACTATTATCTGCATACTGTTACTCCTATTTCAGCAGTAGGATTATATTGGATAAGAACTTCAAAAAAGGCGAAGCGTAGAGAACCGGATTCTTTCTTTTCTTTTGGTTTGATTTGTGACATAAAAGAAACTAGGAAAGAGGCTTACTTTAAGAACGAACGTAGGGCTTTTTTCGGATCTCTTTGTGGAACAACTCTCTCTACTTACTTACTGGCCGTATATATATATATAAATTTGTGAGATTAAGTAGACGATAAGATAAAATAAGTGGAGAAGGACATTCTATGAACTCTTTCTTCCTTTTAAAACTACAAATATAAACAATCTTCCACTTTTTATAAGACGCACAATGTGAATGCGCGAGTACAAAAGCACACAAATGACTCCACCACTTCCAAGATGGGCTGATTCCTTCCTATTTCAACACTTCACCATGTTTTTAATTTATGGAAATGAACAACCACCTCCCTTGTTTCAGTATCTGGACGATAACGATTAAAATTCATGCGGATCTAGATTCAGCGATCGGTTACAGCTATCGTCACGAGGGAGCTTATATATTGAAAAATTAAATTATATTGACAATTTTTTAAATTTTTACTGATTTTATAAATTATGAAAAATGCTTCACAACTTCCAAAAATGAGGGATCTTAGGAGTTAGAAACAAATGCGGATCTACACGGTTACAAAATTACTACTTTATGTTGTCTTTGAAATTTTTCTCTACCAACATGGATCCGTCATAAATTAAAACCTTTTTTTTAAGTACACATAAGGTACATGATGTTAATGCAAATTATTACGAAAAACCGATAGCGAAAACCGTTCTTCATTAAATCCCTTCGTTTTCAAGTTATAAACAATGAATTTCAAAAACAGAAAAATCGCGGTAGTATTATTATTTTTTGGTATTACTTAAAACTTAATATATACAAAAAAAACCTTTACAGCATATAATTAAGTTTTTGAAATTTCAGGTTGCGGCATATTATTATTTTTTTTTTATTGACTTAAAAATTAGTAATAAAACTAAAAAATTAAAATATTTAAACAAATACGACACTGAAAACTTAAATCTAACTGTAGACATAATGTACTGCGATAAGATTCAATATATGTTAATCTGGGGATATAGGTATTTATCTATTTTGTTTTTAAAATAACCATCAAATAAATAATTAACGAAAAGAATGAAATTTAAGGAAGGTAAATGTGAGATTCGTTATTTTTTAATGTATTTATTAAAAATATTAATGAACTAAATTTTTAATTTTTTTAATTTTTAAGTTGAATATATAAAAAATACAATCCTTAGATTGTTTAAACGTATTCTTAAGGAACCGCATTATGCGTCGCAAATGTAAAACTTATCTTTGAAGCGATAAATTACGTTATATGAATGACTTGATGGAAAACTAAATTTTATTAAAGCCAGTAGTTCATTGTTGCTTTTTCTATTTTATTTCTTATTCAGTTGAAGGAAAAGTACAAAAATTACTGAAAAAAATCAAAATAAAATGAAATGATTTTTCCTACTTTTTCCGTACTCCAATTTTAGCGTTGTAAAACTGCGTTAAGAAATTATGTAAAAAAATTGGCATTTAAGGATAATTAAGAAAACTTTTATTAATGATAATAGCAGTTTTAACATAAAGCCTATTTTAACTCTAAATAAAGATAGGAAATTTTTGCATTCAATAAAGAAGCTATAATTGTGCTTTAATATAGCTGTAACTGAAAGGACGTAATTTCAATTAATACAGAGATAGAAAAAAATGGTTGTGAATTTCAATCAACAAACGTTTTTTTCTTTCTCAATCATTTTTCTAAAAATGAAATTTTTTCAAAAAACAAGGCAGAAATTGAATTTTTCTTCAAATAATTTTCACTTCTACCACATAAAAGAATTAATTTTAATAAGGTATGAAATTCCTTTTTTTTTTTTTAAGTGATTCGTTAGATATAACCCTTCAAAAACAAACTTTTTCTTTCATATAACTATTGTAATTAAGGAACTATCTTCACTGAATACGCCTTTATTTTTCTCGGATATTATAACAGCTTAATCTCAGGTGTTATTCTTTTGTTAGCGAAACTATAGTCACATATGGATAAAATATTTAAAACGCGAAAATATATTTAAAAATATATATGAACTGCTACAAAAACTCAATGAAAAAGTTTTTTCGAATAAATTATATGAAATATACCAGTCTTTATCTGAGAAATATAACGGAAAATTTAAACATAATTAAAAACAGATATTACAATTTATTTCGCGTTACTAAATACTCGTATTACTATGAACAGTGCAAATTTAGAATACAAAGGTGCAAAATCTTCATATACGTCGTTAAAATAATATAGCGCAAAAAAATGATTTTTACATAATAAATACCTTCTAATAAATGAATGGCAGTTCATGAAATACATTAAGCCAATCTAGCAGACAACTTGGGTAAGAGACTCCATCCACACACACTTCAGGTAATTGATGGTAACTATTTTGTTTTACTTAAATGATTCTGATGTACTGAGTATCCATAATTAAAAGAAATAGATTTAAAGAAATAAATCAGACATGAAAATATGAGCTAACAAATTTTATACATTTCAGATGAAATTCGTACTTAATTTAGAGGTATAGAAATTCAAAATTAGATTAAGTTTAATGATATCGAAATTCGACTTATCAATGTATGAATAGAAATTCGTGGTCAAAGGAAGTTCATTAATCCGCCAGGAACTACTGTTTTTACTTATAATGTCATCAAAAATATCACAAATCATTCGTTTACGGGTAAAAGAATTCATTCAATTCTGATTTTAGCTGGTCTCCAATTAAAAATAAATTCGAAAATTACAAGTAATAAAATTTTTTAAATAAAAAATCCCTTATCAAATACCATCAGCACTTATTTAAAAAGTTAAATATTAAGATATTAAAGTTTCTATTTCAAACATATGAAAACAACGAAACAATAATCTTCACACTTACTATTTTTAAGTAAGAACTAGAACGAAATTAATTTTTTTTTTTTTTTTAATTATAAAACAATAATTGTTCTTTAACATAATAAAAAAACAAATGTCTTCGTTTTAATTTAAAAGAAAGAAAGATTTATACGAACGAAACAATTAAATACTAAATTATAAAGAAATACTACAACCGAATCGTCTGTATACAAAATATTAAGACCTATTCAGAAGGTAATGATATAGTAGTTGAATGAAATAGAGGTAATTCATCAGGCATTCTATCGTTTATCGTTTATGAGATTATAGTGTACCTCGGTCGTATATATCTTTGTCTACGGTCAACGATGCAAATTGTACACAATAAGCATACAAATTCAGAAGCACAAAAGCTCAGCAACACAATACTCATCTCCTACATAAACAATGATTGAATTACTACTGAGATGATTAGTTACATAATTTAACCCTTCGGCGTAACACAATTTTGACGACCACCCTGAAATACAACATTAAGCGACGAAAGATAAACGAAATACCACATTAAGGCCAAGATTACTATATTAAGAAAAAACCAAAGGTAAATCTATTCTATGAAAAATCTCGTTACCAGTCATACACAACGAATTTAAATTAACTGGACAATGCTTGCTGTAAATAATGAAAGTGTTTAACGCAAAACCCGTAAATCATTACAAAGACAATTTTGATTGTTTTGTTTATTTAGATTATAAATTGAAAGCATTAAAAATACTTTAAAATTATGACGCGTACAACAATCAATCTAGGTAAGAAAAATAAGAAATTGATTCATTAATTATAAATACGTTGTAATTATTTTTTAAATTCTTTTTTAATTTCTTTCGTTTGAGATTACATTTAACATGTAGGAATAAACATAGTTAAACAAAAAATTAACAAACAAATAGATTTTGAGCAAAATGGTTTATTTATTTATTACTATATATCTATCAATTAAACGTAACTTGTTACTTACTGCATGGCCGCATGGAACAGTTACCTCGAACACGACGGATAAAATATACATGGACTATGTTTTTTTTTGTCCGCTAGACAAACCTTGGTGGGATAATGCACATAGTTTTTTTTTTTTTTTTTTTTTTTAGTTTGTTTGTGGGCGAAAAACGCCTCGGCGTTATCATCGTCCGTAATTTTATTAATAAAAGGGTAAAATAACTCCAAAATAATAAAGTTTATAAGGTGTAAATGTAATATTAATCATATAATAAAAATTTATTAAAACAACCCAAGAAGGCAAAATAAAACTCAAAACTAATACCACAGACGAAGTTGATGAAATATAAAACTTAAAATAATAGAATAAAGAAACTTTACAAAACTTACCTAATTCCGATGGGTTGTGCAAAAGTCCCCACCCCGGATAGTAAAATTAAATACATGGAACCAAAAAAATCAAAATTGAAAGTAAAGGTTAAAATTATTAAAAAAAACTCTTCTAACAGAAAAACATACATGATAATATTAAACTCTTTGCCGTAACCTGGTACTATGCAAAAAGAGAAACATCCGGTCCAAAATGCCGTTATTATTGCACAAGATATCACGGATGTTTCTAGGTATATTAAACTGACGACGCAACGCCGCATAACATATGCAGTCTACGAGAATGTGGTGCACAGTCATGCGGCAGTTGCATCGTGTGCATAGGGGTGGGGCTTCTCAAGACATTAGGTATTCGTGTGTGATCCTCGTATGTCCTATCCGTAACCGGCAGAGGACCACTTCCTCACGACAAGATTTTCTGCAAGAGGAGCCCCATGGCAACACTGAATCTTTAATCCGTCGGAGTTTATTATCGACGGTAGTCGCCCAGTCACTTTGCCACCTTGCTCTCAATGATTGTTTTATACGATTGACAAAATCAAATGTAGTAACTCGGGTGGGAAAGGAGGTTGAATACACGCTTCTTTGGCAGCAGAATCTGCTCTTTCGTTACCTAGAATCCCTACGTGGCTAGGGATCCAGCAAAAACTTACTTCTCTGTTGCGTTTATCTAACTCAGCGATTTTATCATAAATGTCAATGACGACAGGATGTTTGGAATAAAAGTTTTCTAACGCCTGGAGAGCACTGTACGAGTCACTGCAAATAAGAATGCTCCTGTATTTAGGGCTAACGATACTTAGAGCCCTATTCATAGCGAGTAGTTCTGCGGTGAACACACTCGTAATACCGGGTAGACCAAACATATGTCTTTTCATTGATAACAAAAGCACAACCAACGTTACCGTCATGTTTCGACCCATCAGTGTATATCACTGCGTCTGGGTTCGACTTGGTGAGAATAAACTGAAACACCTGCCGGAAAACAGTAGGTCGTGTTAATCGTTTATTGTATGTTGTAAGGTCAAATGTAAAATTTACAAGGTTTATGCACATCGTGCAGGCATAATTGTTTCTATGTATTTCAATAGAAGACATCAGTCGCTTCTATCTTATACAACGGTTTTATTGGTGATAAATGATGTTGACGAGGTTGGATTTTCACGCTCAACAAGCCTGGAGTATGAACTCAAGTTTGTATCAACAAAGATTAAACCCGAATATGTTTGGCGAGATTACAAGCTTATTTTGGATAGTCTATCAGTGTAATTATCCCAAGGACAGTATTTTTTGTTTTTGACTAAGATACTTAAAATTTACAACGTTAAGTTTTAATTTCAATCATTGCGAGCTACTCTAAACTAGCTTAAATCATTTCAATCGTCATCCAATGTGGCAGCGTATTATTAAAATGTTGAATGAACGAATATTCGAAACCGTAAAGTTTGAATATTCACCTTCGTTGTGAGATCGATGATAGCTAATGAGGTATAAATAAGAATGGTTAAGTAACCATTTTTTAAGAGATTATTACGAAACCAGTAGGGAAGTAGAAAAGTACTAAAAAATAGGCAATTTATAAGGTATATTAGAGATTAGGTTTTCACAATTTTTTTCAAAGGCTAACAGCAGAAGCGGAATAGTAGGTTAAATTTTCTTCTGCAGAATAAGAAAAACTAGACGCTAAGGCTAGGGAAATTTTCAAATTCTAGTTTCAAAAACGTTCACAGAGGCTGTAAACTGTACTAGTATCCAGTTTTAAAACTGCTGAACGGTGATTATAATGTAAACAAATACTAGCGATATACACTAATATTCTATCAACGTAAGATATTACAAATTTAGATGTATCATAGCTCAGTTCATGACAATTGAATTAAAGAAATGCTGACGTTTATTCAATGAGAAGAAACATTATGACTGACGCCTTCTTTTTAGTAAAAATGGATACGATATGAATTCCTAGCTGATGAAATTGTTCAATAAATTGCCGATTGCAAGCCTAAAAAAAAGAAAATAATAGTTGTGGGAACAGGAGGCTAAAGCATTAAATAAGGCATGTATTGCTAACTATAAAAAAAAAGAGTTTAAAGTCAGTTTCCTTAACATAAATTAGTTTCTGAGTTTACATTCCAGATTTGCTGAACGTAAACTGAAACTCAACTTTGAAAATCAATGAATAAGCTTCAAACTCATATGCAAAGACATAACTAGAATAATATATGTTTATGGTAAAAACAAAGCAACAGTATAGCATACGCCTTTCTGGTAATTATATAAAAAATAAAACAATCATAATCAAAGCAAATCAGGCGATTTAACCAAGTAAAATTTACAAAATGAAGGTCGCTTTTCCTTTATACGTAATCCCTTAATTATTAATAAAAATCAACGCATAAATAACTGAACATCATAATATTAAATATAATTTAATAGATATTAATGATTTAATAGATATCCATGGCGTAGAAGTAGCGTCTCGGCCTTCCATCCAGAGGTCCCGGGTTCGAATCCCGGCCCGACATGGCATTTTTCATAAAATACATAGAAGAAACTTCCAATTAAGTTTGTTACATTCATCGTATTGATTTATAATGGGGAGACCAAATGCGATTGCTAACAATCATCTGCAGACTGCCACTCCTTACAGACGACTTTTAGGTATTTGATTTTTTCCCTGTTCTGATCTGCTATCAGAAATATATTCTAATAAGGACAATTAAATTTTGAATTTCTAGGACACGGGAAGGGAGTCCTTTCTCCCGAATGGAAGCCCGATACGGGAGTTACACAATTTTTATCTCTTTAATATCAATTTATATTGTGATTCAGATGGTTCAAATTTTACTACTTAATTTTTTTTCAGGTGAATTAAAAAAGATATACCTTAAGAAAAAAGTATGAAAAACAAAAAACTGTATTTTCAAAAATATTGAAGTTACATTTTTAAAAATTCAATTGAACTAAAAAAATTCATCTCCTTTATTTTTCATTATTTTATTAATTTTCTTTTTAATTATTGTTTTAAAACTTTAATAATATATTGAAGAGACAAGTTGTTTTTTAATAAGTGTCTTTAATTGTTTTGTTGTTTTTCTTAACTAAAAAACCGTTGCTTTTATTTGGATCGAGTGCATTTCAAAAGTCAATTAAAATAGTTTAACCTAATTAAAAACAATGAAGAAAGAAATTATGTTAAATTAGAAAATAATTATCTTTTTTTTTCAAATGACTTATAAAAAGGAGGTTCTCAAATTCTACCTGTACGTTTGTTTTTTACGTGATTAGTCAAATCTACCTCTATACCAAATCAATCGATTTCGATTATCTTTTCTTTATTTATAAAATATCTCTCTGGTTTACCGTTATTGTATAACTTAAGCGGAATATTTGTCGGGTGAAATAATAGAATATCTATGTTCATGATATAATTTATAATTTTTTTTTGTCATTTTTCCTTCGTATTTTATACACTAATTATTTACGAGCACACACAAAGACATAATTCAAATATTGAACCTATTTTTGAGTACAAAAAAAAATATATACATAGTTTTAAAAAGCCAGGATAGAAGATTAGTACATATTTAAACATTTTACCTTGCTCGGTAGCAATTTATTTACGTATTTCTCTGCCTTTTTTTTTTTTTTTATCAAAACATTTATTTTTTTCGGATTTCTTGAAGATAACTTTTATATTCCACCTTATAAAAAAATGGTTTGTTTTGTATGTTAATTCATATTTTAAATAAAAAATGAAGGAATATTAAATAACAAATTTCCAAATAATAAATTAATAATAACAATAAAACTAAACTGACACATTAAAAAATGCCCTAAAAGTAATAAATAATCCTTAAATGATGTCTCTTTGAGGACGGCGCCAAATTAAGAGTTAGTAAGATTGGTAGTTGTTTTTAATCTAGCACTGAATTCAAAAATTCTAAATTTAAGAGGATTTGAAGAAGTATTGTTATGATTTATGTATTTTTAAGCTTTCTCACAGCCAAATCTAACGATTTAAGTGGCTGTTATTTATTTATTTTTTTTTTTTTTGTAGAAGCATTTCTCCGGAGGTTTCATAATAATTTTCTTCTATATAACATCAGTAAAAGACTCTTTAAACACCTATAATAGCTGACTGAATGATTCTCTTTTTGATCTTTGATTTTTTTTTATCATGTTTAGCCACCGGGAATCACCGTCAGGTATTACTTAAGAGCACGAATGAAGGTGATATGTATGAGTTTAAGTGAAAAGTGATACCATCGGTATCCACGATCTAGTATTCAAATCCGTATAAAAGTAACTGCCTTTACTAGGATTTGAACGTTGGAACTCGCGACTTCGAAATCAGTTGATTTGCGATCATTGCTTAATATTGGATCTTCATAGCACAACTATATAAAATAATTACATAGCTATTTATTTTTAATCATACATAGCCGAAAGACATTTCGACATTCAAGAGAAAAGTTACTAAATGTCTATTTTATATATATATATATATATATATACACATATCTTTTCTTATTTTATTTTTTTTAAGTCTCATTTTATGATTTTTTTGTTTCTCGCATTTTGTGGGTATCTTTTTCATTCCAATCATAGAGTTTTGTGAGTCTATCCGTTATTTTTTTAATAAAACTACAACTTGTAAAAATAATTATTTAAAAAAAAAATTAAATAAATTTCGATTTCTTGAAGCGGCCCCTCATTAAAACATAATTGGTAAACGTTCGGGACACAACAGAACACTGTTTTAAAAAATGGTATATAGGCCTACTTTAAAAATAGAAATTAAATCGTTTTTTTTTTCTTTAATTTTTTAAAGCGTTCTTGAAGTCAGTTGTTGTTTAGTAATTTTATGTTAGTTTTTCTTTTAATTTCTTTTCGATCTTTTTATTAATTTCCTGTAGGATAAATTAACAGTATATGATTATTTTTAAACTGATTTTCTTTTGTAATTTTAAAGAGGAAAAGCAATAAATTAATCTATATTTTTAACAGAAATAATGTAAAGTATTAAATTGTAAAACTACTAAAACTTAAAATAAAAAAATCTGATGTGGACACCACGCTTGTACGCCTATTAAATTACATATAACACTTTTTTTTCTTTTTTTTTAATGAAAAGTACATAAAATTCTATTTCATTAATAACTTCTGATACTTTTTATATTGTTATTATTAAATTATTTATTGTAAAAATTTGTTTATAATCAGAGATTAATAATTATTAATAAATCAATATATTTAAATTAAAAAGAGGAGATGAAGTCAGATTAGAACCTTGTAAGATCAAAAATTTCATTAATTAAATTTATATTTGGGTGTAACTCTGGAACCAATGAAAATAAGTACTACTTATGATATATCGTTGAAAACCTCTTAATGAGGGCTTATTACTGCAATTAAGAAAAAGTCAAAAATCCAATTATTGGGGAATTTTGGGCTTTTTTGGACATTTTTGGTCCAGTCGATTCCTCAAAAGGTGTGGTGAACAACTAGATGTTACAACAATCCTAAATCCAAAATTTCAACATCCTAAGGCTAATCGTTTTGGGTTACGTACGTTTGTACCTATGTATCTCAATACATACGTACAGACGTCACGCCGAAAATAGTCAAAATGGATATTTCCCTGTGAAATCTGAAAAACAACATTTTTCGCGATCACACTTTACGATTTACTTTCTTTACGTCGTACAAGGAAGAAAAAATTAAAACTATTTTTTTAAAAATATGATTAAAATACCAGACTAAACAAATTTTCTTTGTAAAAAATTACTCTTCAAAAAAAGAGATATGGTACACAGTAAACCGTATGTCATTAAATATTCTCTGTAGTATATATTTTCTGAAATAAAAAACTTGACTGTTTATGATTATACAAATGTTTTACTGGACTCTATCATAAACTCGTCACTGAAAAGAATAAATTCAGAAACCAGATATAATAAGTAAGTAGCCTAACAAATATATATATATATGTGTGTGTGTGTGTGTGTGTGTGTGTGTGTGTGTGTGTGTGTGTGTGTGTGTGTGTGTGTGTTTGTGTGTGTGTTTTAATAAAATAAACGAAATATCTGATAAAATATCTAATTCCATGTTAAAGAATAAATGTGACAAACTCATTCCTATATATTAAAGGTTTATTGTATGAATTATTCCTTGTCCATAATATATAAATTTACGTCACATAATTTGCTACTACTTTTTTTTTAAGCGTCAATTTCTTACACAGACATTAATTTAAAATATTTTAACTTAATTCAAAAGATTTTTACCATAGGATTATATTCTTTATTTTATGTTTAAAATTATGAAAGAATTTAATGTGTCAAAATGTAATGTTGCAGAGAAGGAATTGTGTCACGTGATAGCTAAAACGTATGATACATGACAAACATTAAAGTGAAAAAGAGAAAGACTAACACGGGGAAAGAGAAGGTTTTCCAGTAATTTATAAACGTTAAAAGCAACCAGTGAGTCTGTTGAAAAGGATAAGAACAATAATTTATATACTTCTATGAATTAAGAATACTGACAATAGCATCGTACACCACATTTCATGACAGTACAGTGTATTATAACTGGAAAAAAATGAAAGGCGGTTTTTAGTTTGAAAGCTTTCCATCCCTTCATCCACACTAACAATCTTTCTTTTGTCCGTAAATTCTTCTTTGTCACTGATGAAGGCCTTTTATCTCTGTATAATCAGCACATCATATTTTATTTAAAGTTAATTTTTTGCAAAATTATTATCCCTCTTCCTTTCGTATAATTCTATTTTCGTGTGACGAATTATATTTAATTAATTGGCTCATAACAATATTATGAAACGTACAAAGAAAATAATCACGTTTGTAATATAACAGTTTTAAATAAATTTTCAATTTTATTACAAAATCACGAATTCAAGGATTTTTTTTTATTTCTACAATAACAGTGTAAGACAAGATTAAAATAATAAATAAACGAGAACTGTACGTACACTGGTAAATTATACCATAAAAAGGCTAATAATATAATTAATAACACCCATACAATAACCACAAATAAACATGAAATTTTTCATAAATCCATCTGTAGAAAAAATTCTTAATTTTAAAATTAGATAACTTATGTTTATTCAACAAAAAAAAAGTGTGCGTGTACAACTCAATTTTAGGGTAATAAAATACATTTAATCCCTACCCAGAAAAGAGGATTATATATAAATCACTGAAGAATTTTTTTAAAAATGAAACGTTTAATTAAACTTATTTATAACCACGTTTATTTATAACACACTTTACATTTCCGTTAGATGATATGGAAATACAATTAAATTATTTTAGCGTATAGAAACTTATCTCAGTTTAAACGAAAAGGAAATCGTTTATCCCGTAGAAAGTACAGCACTTGTTCCGTTTACGTTGTATCTATACGGTATACATCTTACTATATGCGATCTTTGCATTTATGTATATGTTTCACTTTTAATTCAATTGAAATGTAATAAATAACCTGAAATCTACTCGCAACTGTTAATCTTAAATAACCTGTTCATTTCACACAATATTTAACTTTAAATGAAGCAGAAAGGTTCGAAAATAAATGCAACATTAAAGATTCTTTATTCAAAAATAAACTAAATAAAATTAAATGCACCGATTACTTCAGAAAAAATTTTAAATATAGCGTGACAAATAGTTAAATTACAAATTACTGAATAGTATTGAATGAATCAGAAAAATAACTCACGGTATACTACTGATATTATATTAATTTCTCAAACAATATTGAATTTCATACGTAGTACAGTGACTGTGTATTAAAATATCTGCTTAATATTGGACAGTTTAGCCATGCGGGAAATCAGTCAATCAATCGATCAACACTTCGTTATTTTAACGATACTTACTGTCATTAAAAATGATACCGATGACATTACATTCCAGGGATTCGACCAAAAATATTTTATATAAACAGAAAATCTGTAAATGGATCAACTTCATGAAAAAACTGTTTTTTGTTTAAGTTAGCCAGGCTTCAGAGATAATACTTCAAGGTATATAAATAATACTTAAGTGAAAGTAAACATTTTTTTAACTATTTGCATATGCGTTTATAGATTGTACTTATGAATAATATTTCGACATTAGATCTGCTGCATTTATATTTAGAGAAACCTCCGTGACGAATGGTAGTATCTCTTCTTCCTTTTAGAAGGATCTGGCTTAAAATCCTAGATTGATTTGGTATTCATGTCATCAGTGGCTACAATCGAGAAGCTTGCAGTTACTTAAAAAAGAAATGAATCTCGTAAATCATTTCTGATATTAGACAAATATTAGTAATTAGTAATACTGTGATAAGGATTCCTTATTTACGACTTTCCTATTTTTCTGTGTTTTTAATAAATCGACATGAGATTTAATCAGATGGTTTATAAGAGCACTGGGTTCAATCATTAATTTTAATTACAACAATAATTATGGATAAATTATGCAAAATAACAACGATAATTACTTTGTCGTTGTACATGAAAGAAAATAAAACCGTTCGACAAAACTGTGTAGGACAACAAGAATAACACTGCAGTCATAAAAAAAATTACTTTGTATAAATAGTATGGCAGAGTGTGTATTGTGCTTAATAAAATATTACCCAGCAAAACACACAGCACAAATCACCAGTCTGGTAACGTATTTTCAAATGTTTCATTAGAAAAATATGTCTAAAAAAATACATTCGTGTAACGTTATGTAATATTGCATAATACATAACATTTACATTATACGCAATGTAAGTACGAGTATTTATGTGTAATTTTTGTGATATGTTTTGTAAATAGAATAGAAAATAAACCAAAAAATAAAAATAAAATAAAATAGAAATATATAAAAACTGCCAGCATTACTTGATTTTTTTATTCAAAAATTTAAAGTAACTAGTTAATAATATTTCAACTACATTAATGATTTAATAAGCAGTGTTACATTATTTTCTAAAGAAAATATAAGTAATAACTGGAACACTTATTTTTTACTATGGTTAATATATTCCGGATTCAGCAAAACAGGTAGTCAGCTCCTCCTTGTTATTTCCTTAGCAAAGCTTTTCCTCTACCCATACAAAATGTGAAGTATGGATTAAAAGCTATTTATCCACAGTTATAATCTTAAAGTTTGATGGGTGATTTTGTCTTAAAACTTCTTTTCTTAATTTTTTTTTAATTTTTAAGCAAAATAACTATTATAAAAAATAAAAATTTTACTACTTTATAATAATTATTATTAATAATAATAACAACAGCAATAATAAAAACCCATTTGTTACTTAATTTTTAAAAATTTTGGCATCTTTGGTGATTTACTATGTAAATTTTCAACATAAACATCAGAAATTATATCAAAGAAAAATTCTGGCCAATTTTTTAAGTATATAACAAAATGTACAGATTTCTAGAATAAATGATCCAGTAAATAATATATTTTTTTTAAAATCATTATTTTTAAGACAATTAATGAATTTCAAGCCCAACCCTCCGGATTAGTTTAGTGCATTCGTTCTCAAAGTGGGCGATAACGCTCCCTTATGGGCACTGAAGGCCTTCAGGGGGGCGGTAGTAGGCCCACAGAAAATTGGGGGCGGTCAGGTGGTGTAGGAAAGCGATAGCTGATTAAAAAAAAGGCAAAAATGATATTTTCCTGATATTTCAAACTAAAATTAAATAGGTACTACACTAGCATAAAAGATTAAAGAGACATCTGTATTTTATGATAAAAAATGATTGTATTCAAACTACTTTAACTTAGCAAGTAAGAGGCTTAGAGACGAACAAAAAAAAATTAAAGCGTTAATACTCTACTTTCTGACAGTATACTTCAGATTTAAAAAATCATTAAATTAAAAAAAAATCAGTGAGAAGAAAAGTTTTAAAAATTTGAAAGTTTTTCTTCGTGTTTGATCGAGTGTATAGAGAAAACGAAATTTTTTCAGTAAACTGCATTAAAATCGTTTAAAAGCTTAAAGCTTTAACTTTAATCTTTTTCTGTATGTCTCTCTACAATTTTTCTGAACCGAAATATTCCACTTTAAAGTTAAAATGCCTCTTTGGCTTTAATGCTGCATTCCTCCCGATCTAATCAACGTATTGATGCAAATAAATATGGAAATTAAAGGGTTTTAATCTAGCTGATGTAGCTTTAATGATAAATATTGAGGTCTTTAATGTAGCTATGCAGTTTTTGGATTTTGTTTATTTTGTGCCGAGGTATTGAAAACTTTAAACATTGAGACTGCAACATTTATCACCCGCTCTCAGCTTAACCTAACATCATCCCCCGCATCTTAAAAACAGCAATTGCAATTATTGTTTTTAACAGATGGTAAGTTTAAAACTTTTTGGGGGTGCTAGAAAAGTTTTGATTCTCAATGTGGGCGGTGAGCAAAAAAGTTTGAGAATCGATGGTGAAGTATTAAACCCGTCATCACAAAATCAGCTAATTTTCAAAGTCGAGAGTTGTAAGGTTCGTATCTTTGTAAAGGCAGTCAGTTGCTTTTATGTGGATTTGAATGCTATACTATGGACACCAGTATTCTTTGGTGGTTGGGTTTCAATTAACCACACGTCTCAGAAGTGTTCGACCAGAGTCTATTCAAGACTACGTGTTTAACGGTACATTTACACTTGCACTGCACTGTGTCTTCCGGTACGTCAAGTCACAGTTGCTAATACCCACGCGCGCGCACGCGAGCGCGCATACACACACACACAGAGAGAGAGAGAGAGAGAGAGAGAGAGCAGTAGTTGGAAAACTAGTTGGTGAAATCAAAGTGAATTTCAAGCTCGAGAGAACTAGCGAAGTAGTTCAAACGGTGTCAATATTATATAAATAAGGGAATAAAGGTAGACTGAAATTTTCTTAATGTAAATAAACGTTTCCTTCACACTCATAAGGTGCAATTACATAAATCGATTTTTCTAAACACTTTAAACTGAATATTTCACACACTGTTCTTCGAAATTTTTACGGTAACTCTATGTAAGTTTCTTTTGTATAAATTTGTATAATACAATGAAAATAAACTTACATATCAGGAAAATCCCTTATGAAAGAGCCAAAAATAACGCAATCTTCAACCAAGAGGAATAAAAATAAAAATATTATGTGTCTATTTTTTAAAAATCAGAAGTACTTCAAATGTGAATGCTAAACAATTTTGGTGAATAATCTTCCACTTTCATAAAGTTTAAATGTAATCCTTTCCTAATAACAAAGATAAACATTGCTTTTACTTATACCATATTTACTTTCTAATGTAAGAAAAAATAGTAAGCTATACAATGTTCTAGATTCCAGATCGATTTGTTAAGCAAACCAAAAATTTATGAAATATGCGTAGTATCGAACTATCTAAAATGAAAATATCTCGAATACTTCTGTTATTTAAACCAATCACTTTTAAATAGTTTATTTACTTCCTGCCACTACGGTCAATTAGAAACTATTCCTACCCTGATAACGTCTAATTTAGGGAGGAAAATTAAAAAAACTTTCAGTTTGATAAAACATTGACTTCATAAAATCTTATCTGAATTTTTCTATTAAAAAATATTTTTGTAGATAAAACTAATATTTTTTTTAAAATAAAGTAATTCTACTTTATTTTAATATTTCTTTCGTCATTGTTATATGTGAAACCACGTACCATGTACGAGTGAAAATTTCATTAACACTAACAATCATCGAGGCATATTCCCTGTGGATTCATATTCCCTACCCCATGGTCAGATTCCCGAAAAATGTAATGCAATTAGAGCTCCAGTATAAGAGATTTAATTTGCCAATTTTTGTAAAAAAACAATAACCAGCTCTAGAGATATAAAAAAAAGGAATAAACAATACTTACATGACAAATGTACGTGCATTTACTTTTGCTGAAGTCTTTTTCAAACGTCGACGTTTCGCGGTCCAAAACTTCTTGATTCCAAAAACAATTACCTTTGTCAAATTTAAAAGTCACCATTTTTTCCTACTACTGCAATTCCCTCTCGTACTACAACATTCAGAAAAAAATCAAAAGTAATTTATTATTATTATTATTATTATTATTATTACTTATTTCTATTTATTTTTTGTACAAACCCTCACTTGAGGAAATACATAAACTGTCAATATTATAAAACAAGAGTGGAAATGCATAAAGAACAGCATTTTAAAACAGCAAAAGTTAAAATTATTAAAAAGTAATATGAACTGATTTAAACAAATACTAAAAACAGAAGGTAGAAATAACTGACCCGAAAATAGCATAGATACTAAATTTTACATTCATAAATTTAACAGTATAAAAACATTGATCTTCACCGCAGAATTTAAATGTAATTTTTTTTTAAATATTCATATGAATTTATTTTTTATTTTTGTATTTTGTATAACTTCTCCAGCAATTTTTTTCTTATGTAGATTATTATTTTTTTTTTTACATATACTAATCGTTACTGCACCGTATACTTTGCAATATTGCAATCGTTCAAAATTACATGTTTGTGTACGAGTTGTAATATAACATATTGCTTTTCATTGGTTGGATTGATACAAAAAAAAACTTTTAAAATATCAATTTCTGAACTTTTTTTGCGACATTAACATTTATTTTGGCAGTGAATAAATCTCTGTAAGATCCTTTGGATTTAAAAGGACCGATCCTTTTACGTATAGTAAAATTTAGTTATTAATAAAAAGAAGATAATTAAAAAAAATAGAAATAAATAATACATCCAAAGAAATTGTAAACTGTGCAGTAAGAGTCTGGCAGAAATCATCTCTTCCGCTCAAAAAACAAAAGTTTCTGTAATATAAGTAAAATGTTTTTAACAGAATGATACTGATATCAAAAAAGGTGAGACACTATATTTGTATTACCAAAATCTGTTATTGATTTAGAATTTTGTTTAAAAAAAATGTAACAGGCAATAGATATACAATAATAGATAATAAAAATATTTAAGCGTTCCATATAATAAACAAAAAATAGAAAAATTTGTTACAAAACTCTTACCGGCCCGATTTCATTTATATGTAATACATATCACATTTACAGAAATAATAAAATTCCTATGATTATTCGTTGTTTAATAAATGAAACATTTTCTAAGTATTCCATACATTATTTAACGTTGTTTAAACATTGTTTACCTATTATTGTATATCTATATATATTTAAAGTGTTTTTTTTTTTTAACAAAATTCTAAACTAATAACAGATTTTGATAACAGAAATGTAATGCCTTATATTTTTTGATAGTATCATTTTGTTAAAAAAAAGAGTTATTATATTATTAGAATTATATTATATATTATATATTATATTATTAGAATTTTTGTTTTTTGAACGGAAGAAATTTTATTTTACAGCGAGACTCTTACCGTACGGTTTACAATTTCATTGTAAATTTTTGGGATATCACTGCGTTTTGTTAGATTTTTTTTTTTTATGAATTACTGTTTGTTATCTTATGGATTTATTATTAAAATTTATTGCCTTTCTAGAACAAATAAATATATATATTTGAATTTCTCGGCTAATTTTTTTTGTTGATAGTCATATCATCAATTCATATCATATTTTTCCTTTTTTAATAAAACCAGTATAATGACCTTCACAAATCGAAGATCAGTGATGTAATATTACACTTATTACTTTGTAAGTGTAACCCTCGATTTTTATTCATGGACACACTCTTTATATTATTATTAAGTGAACTTTTTTTATTTCTCCATCAATTAGTTCAAATAGTTCTAGTTGAAGAATAAAAATTTTACCAATCGAGTTTATTTCTGTTTTATGTAACAAATCTTTGTTACCACATTTGCAACACTTTCATACTGTTCGTGTTTTTTTTTTGTGTTATTATCAGCTACAATCTCTTGTAAATTAACATTTTTATATTTTTTTAATGAAGTGCTGGAAATTAAAAAAATGTTTCATCTTCATTACTTTCATTTACATAAGAGCAATTACTATTAAAACAAGTTGCAGTATATTTTCTTTAAAATTTTATTATTTCAAGCACATTATCAAGTTTTTTACGCTACCTAGTATTATCAAGCACTGCTACCTAGCGGCGAGATTTGTAAACCCACCTTTTTGGGGAAAAAGTAACATACTCGAGTCCCGCGATTCATCAAATGGAAGAAAAAAACGTTGTCTAACAAAATTCCATGTATATTTTGAAAGTATTCTTTATGAAATATAATGTTTTCATGCTTTTTTTTTTATGAATTTTCATTTCATTTTTAGGTTAGGTCATGTTTAGAACAGTAAATATAGTTCGTTGACTTCGCCGTGCCGTTCAGTTCTGCGGACTCTTACCGGAGAAGTTCTATAGAACTTCGTGATATGTAAATATATAACGTTGTAACAATTATAAAAACGTTCATTTCTGATTTCTTAACTGAGAATCTTTATTATTATTAAAAAAAAAGAAATATTTTATAAAATAGAATATAATTTTTACATTAATAAATAATTCTCTCTATGGCACTTAATGTATTACATTAATAATAATTAAACATTTAATTCTAACATAATAATTTATTATAGCAGAATTTACAACACTAACTGTAAACAAACAAAATTATATGCATAGTAATATCATACGTATGGAGAGCGCTCATACTAAAAACAAGACATGGGCTGTTTCAGTTCCAAGTTGTTACATAATGACAAATTATGACCAAGGTGGGAGTTCAGTATTTATAGCACTCATACTAATGAGTTCCTTCTTCTCGTTATCGAGGATATAGGGTGCACATAACAATCTAATAATGTGAAAATTATGCAGGATAGTTACTGGACTAAAAATTTCGATTTCTTTTATGTAAAATAAATAACCTCTACATACAAATGTATATTTTTTTTAGAATTAAATTTCTTGTTAAGTTCATATATATATATATATTTTAACATACTAGAAATTAAAAAAGAATACGCAAACACATATAGTTTACACAAACACACTCATATTCATACAGAATTTTAGTATAAAACTCTTTTATTATAAATTCACTTTTGTTTAGGTTAAGTCAATATTGATTTAATGGAAAAAGTCTTATTATAAGACATGAAGAAATGAATAATAATTTTAAATATTTAAAATATTTTAAAATTCATTTTTTAGATAAAGGTTTAAAAATAAATATTTGTAACGAATTTATTAATAGTAATTCTTATAAACACAAGAATATGGTATTATTTTTTATGTTTTATTTATGAAAGTCTGTAACAGAAAAAGGCTACGAAGGTTAATAGTAGTATATATATTTTAGTTTGTTTTCAATAAAGCAAAACAAAAAGGAACTAGGAAAAGAAACAATAATGATTGTACAATGATTCGAAATAAAAAAGGGCAAATAAAAGAATAAACAAGAAAAAACATTTTTGAGATTCTAATAAAAAATAAAAATATAACGCAACACTTTACGAGTAAACCTGGTATAAATATTACTAATTGAGGCATGCTTCTGCCTAAAAGTTTTTTACTCCATTGTCCTATTTTCCGTCGATAAGAGATCAACCATAACCTAATAACATAAAAAAAACTTATAATTTCTGTAAAAAAAAACTTTTACGTTTCACATAATCTGTAAAATAAAATGTTTACCGAAAACAAATCAAACGTGTCGTGGAGTTACTTCTCAAGCCTAGCTCCTATATCAAATTTCTGCCTCACTAAATTTATTTCTTCTAAGGTTAAAGGAACAATCCTTAATATTTAGTTTAACTTACTTTAAATATTATTTTTCCTCTTTTAAATTTGTCTTCTGAACGTCTTTGAAATGTACCGAACTGGAATCTTTGTTTGATTAATAAAACTTATTTCAGCACCAAAACTCAGAGTTATGTAGACCAATAACTCCCTTTTTTATTAGTCAATAACAGTATCAACAAAAAATGGTAAATAACCACGATTTCATCAGTAAATTTACAATGTGAAGCGTGTGAAATAGATAGTTGCATATTAATGACTTGCAGGATGAAACACTTCATCCTCCGGGGGATTATATAACCGAATGATCCGTTCCTCTTTGATGCACTACATTTTTCATTCGGTTTATTTGATCAAGTCAATACGATAATTTTGTAATTATTGTTATGGTTAATTATAAATTCATCTATAATTTTTCAGTTATCTTATCGTTGTAATTACTACATCATTTAATACAGCATGTTCAACTTGAAAGAGGCCCAATCACTTAATTTAGTCTATAAATAATAGTTTACTGGCAAACGCATAATAATTTACAGAAGTTGTAGAAAATGATGTCCATCCACTTCTATGCACTTGTCAACACATTTGACACTGTTCATTTGACATTGTTAGCTGTACCCTGTATACTTCCTGAATGGCATCGGTAATGTTTGTTTTCAACTCCTACAGGGAATGTGGGTTGCTTCTATAAATACTTCCTTTTAAGTACACCATAGTGCGAATTTTCAGTACCCTGGTACTCTTCCTCAATATGTTTTTACTTGATTTACTTAAACAATTAATGTGAACTGTTTTGTATTGTACAATATTTACTAAAAATCTATAAATAAACCCTGTATCATTTATGAATGGTTTGTTTGTTCTCTCCAATTCAAAAAAAAAATCAGTGAAAACTAATTGACCCGTGATATTACAATAACGTTTCACGAATATTAACACATTAACTAAATAGTTTCACGAATAACGTTTACAATAAACGTTATTACAAACGTTATTACAACGTTTACAATTACGTTATTATAAACGTTATTACAATAACGTTTCACGAATATTAATAGATTAACTAAAAGTTAATCTATTAATTAATTATTCCTTTAGTTACTTTTTATTTTATATCTGACAAATCTGCACAAGTTTGTAACAATACAGACATATGTTAAGAATAAGCACAATATTAAATTTTGAAATACATTTTGATAATAATACCAACATGATATAGTTGCATCACTAATCGAATAGTCTACTTTGTTTTATCTTTAATCATAAATATTACACTAATTTTTTCAGATGCACAGAACAGTTATATTTAAAATTGGAAAGTGGTAAGGAAAGCGTATAATAATAAAATTTACAGATACACTGATGAAGTACATTTTAATTTATATGAAGCCTAGAAGTTGAACATGTAGGCATGAGGTCGCTATAGGGTCAAAACTGATCGCTACTGACAGCAGGATATATTTCTGTTATTAATCAACGGAAAAATTATTTGCTCTGATGATCTAGTATTATGTAGTACATTAATAATTTAAAATTAATTTACATTTGAAAACTGTAGAGATAATTTAAAATCACAAAATAATAAAAGTATAAGCAGGATCTGATTTAATAATTATTAATATCGTAGCCAATTCCACGATGTACCAAATTAGTTTTTTTTTATATTTACATTACGCTAATTATTTTCAGTGATCAGTTCACACAAAAAAAAATAAAATGTATTTAGTCAATAAAATGTTGAAGAGATCGTTGATGTAATCGAATATCAAGTTAATAAATAAAAGAAAATAAATTGACTATGAAAAACACTAAATAACAGTTGAACTTGCTCTACATTTATCTAACTACAGACAGATAGCTATTCTACAACTATATTTTTTCCAATACCCACACCTTCAACAACTCGTCACAGAACATAGATTAATTGATCAAAGAAGAGTCATCATAAAGAACCACCGTCTTACAACACTTTGACATCAAACCATCAAAAACACACAGTAGACATTGGCATAAAGGGAGCTCAACACAATGACAACATAACACAACAACCAGCACACCAATTAATAACACATACACAACAAATCACTCAAAAAAACCAGACCATCCCCCAACAGGAACTAAGCATCCTTCACCAACATCCAACATACAACAAAGAACAGATGCCCCCAAAAGGATATCCCAGACATAACTATAACCCACCCACCACAACTCTAAACTATCCCTCATGCAAGCACCCAAAAAGTAATTGAATTAACACTGACCCAGTGGCTAGGTACCATTCCCACACTATGAAATCCTCACCCTCTAATTTTCAAGCAGAACACACAACAAATAATCAACAAAATCAACTTATAATACCCCTGTACATAAGAAACTCAAGCACCATGTCAGACCACACAATAAAATATACAAAGACATTCACCAAACTCACACAAAACAAACAAAAACTACCAGAAAAATCAAGATACCCTAACAGCAAAAACCAAAGCCCAGGTGGCAAATAAGAATTGAAAATAACATCAGAAGGAACTCATGGTATCTCACCCAATTCATAAGTGGCATATCTCAAAACACATTATAAAGGCTATGAACAACTTCAAATCCAAGTCACTCCCAACAAACATCTTCACAAATATAAGACACAGTCATAGAAACTATCCGTTTACACTGCAAAACTCTGTGCAGCCGAGTGGTATAGCGTCAAAGCTCGTCAGGACTAGGAACATGGGAGGGGGTGTGGTGAACGGAATCATCACTAGGCGGATATTTTTCCCTATGGGGATTGGGATGCAAGACTCCGTAGGTACAACGAATCCAATAAAAGAAAGGAAATAAGCAATCTCTTCCGAAGTAGTGAAAAACAGTTCCACCAAAAAAACAATGTTGAATAATCAAAAAACAGCAATAGAACCATCAGACAAACAAGTCCTCACCGATTTCTGGGAAAATCTCTGGTCAGAATCCAAACTTCACAACCTCTGGATTAAAGCAGAAAATAATCACCAGCACATAAAACAACAAGGAGATATCACACTTACAACACAACAAATCACAGAAGCAATCAAATATGCACACAACTGGAAATGCACCAATGTAGACAACATCCAAAATGTTTGGTACAAACAATTCCCCTCAACACATGAAGCACTTCGATAACAAATCAACAAAATTATACTTCAACTTCATGCAATCCCTAAATTATTCACACAAGGCAAAACGTACATCAACCCCAAAAGCTAATTACCAAATATTTATCAAACTATCAACTGATCACCTGCCACCCAACCTGATACAAGATCATCACTGAAACAATCTTCAAGAAGATAGAACAACACCTAACACAAAACAAAATTCTCAAAGAACAGCAGAAAGGATGCAGGGAACAAATCCAAGGACTCAAAGAACAGCTCATCATGGGACAAAATGAAAAAGAAATCAGAAACCTTCACACCTGTTACATAGATTACAAAAAAGCCTTTGTTTCACTACCCCATAGCTGGCTAATCAAAGGTCTAGAGATTTACAAGATCAACCCATACCTCAAACAGTTTCTTACACAATCATGCAGACATGGCAGACCAAAAAACCACTGGAAAACACAAACAGATAACCTCTACAAATTTCACGGCATTTTTCAAAGAGACTCACTCAGTGATTCTGTATCTGCCTCAACCTACTCTTAAATGCACTTAACAGTACAGGCTACAGCTAGCACATTGGACACAAAAAAACAAACCAACACAGTATTCACCACCAGCTCTACATTGCCATTAAACTACACACCCTCAGAAACACAACTAAAAGAACTCCCTAAAACCATAGAAACTTTCACCTCAGACACCTATATAGAGTTCAGAATAAGTAAATGGGAGGTACTTCACATTAATTGAGGTCAGTGGTAAAATCATTAAATGGAAACTATAAACAATGAAAAACTTGATAACATGCACAAAAATGAAACGCATAAATACCTAGGCTTCAATCAGAATATAAAATTGATCACATGCATAAAATCGAATTCCAAAACTGGATTATTAAACTTCTAAAAACAAAATTAAATTTCAAAAAGCTCACCAAAGCCATCAACACATTTGCCATATCCATCCTCACATACTACTTTGGCATCATCAAATGGTCACACTCAGATATAAAAATATTCACATCATCATCTGTTCCGAACTCACAAAACACAGGATGTCACACCTCAACACAAGCAAAGAAAGACTCAACATAGAGAGAAAAGAAAGGGGGAGAGGAATCACAGGCATATAGTCGCTACACACAAAACAAATACAGACTCTCACGAATTTCTTTCATACGAAGCAAACCAGCCCACATACAGCAAAATTAAAGCAAACAAAAACTATGCACCACTTGCCCTACCCCACACACACCACGCAGCAGACATGCACAATTACAACAAAAAAAGATGTACTCTTGGTCACAAAAAACACTCTATAGAAAACACACACACCATGCACATAAGACTACATCAGCAGAAACCAATCATATATCTGGTTACAGGACGGTGAGCTCTTCCCCAAAAGTTTCCTACTTGCCATCCAAGACCAAGTCATAGCAACCTGAAATTACAAAAAGTATAAAATCGGGGATATATCCATCACAAATGATACATGAAGGAGGTGCCATCAAAAAAAGGAAACACTGGAACATATCACAGATGGAACTCTAGCCGGAATCAAATAATCAGCCAAAGAGCCAGACATAATGCAGCAGCTAAAGTAGTACACCAAGCATTAGTCAAAACTTACAAAGCAACTAACAAACTCATCGAAAACACATCCTACTACAAATACACACCAACATTCACACACGAAATTACTAAATAAAAACTATACTGGGATGTCAAGATTAATACGAATAAAATAATCCCTGCCAATAAACCAGATAGCACGTTTCAATCTAATAAAGAAAAAATCACCTACCTACCTACCTAATTCACACTGCCATCCCTAACGACACAAACATCCAAACCAAATACACCGAAAAGATATCCAAATACACCGATCTAGCGATAAAAATAAAAAGGCTCTACAAACAAGAAAAAGTCATCATTCCCTCATTATGACAATCAAGGACCTCACACCTCACACATTCATACTACATCTCGTACAGTTAGGACTCAATACACACATACAAAAAAACTTCTAGAAATAAGCCATACTCAAATCATGCAACACTTTTTTTAATGCAGAATCATAATAGTACTTGTACTGACTTGGCATAGTTCATCAGTGCAGATTAAGATCGCAATCACGCGAGGGAGAAGAAAAGTAATAATTATTATTATTATTTGTTTGCTATTATTATTACACAACAATCACACTCACAATATCTTTTGAGTTTATTGACTTTTTAAATGATCCATAAAAGAAAATATAAACTGACTGTTAGTAAAATTAAGACTTCTCCTATGTTATTTACAATTTTATATTGTTTTCTTTTTTATATTTATAATTAAAATTACAAAAGTGTTATTTCGAATTTTAAACGTTGTACATTGGATTTTTATTTAGTTCTCCAAATAAAAACCCAATTAAAACTATTAGTAAATATGATTTGGTTGATTTTTTACCGACCCTGTTATCCATATTTCAGCATATTCGGATCGGTTAATCCCGAATTAATATATTAGTTGTTTATATGTTTAGTTGTAATATAAAATAGATGTCAAGCTGCGTTATTTTATAGCTTATTTTATCTTTTTCAGAAAAAAGATTAAGTTACATTTTTATTTTATAAGTCTTATAATTCTATATAATTTACAGTCTAATAATTTTCTATACGTTAGATGTAAGATACGATAAAATTACAAAGTAAAAAAAATAACTTAGATATTTTCGATCAAATAAAAAAAAGTATCAGGAAAAAGAAAGTAGGTTACGAAACTGTTTGTTAGATCTGTTATCAAAAAATAAGTTAGAAATTCTTAACTTGAGAGAGTAAATTGCTATTCTTGATACGTGAGCATGTTATGTAAATCTATAAAGTGTAAACTTACAGTTTATAGAATGAAAACGAAATATGAGAAAGCACAGCAGATAGAGAAGGCGCAACAAAGAGGGAGCGACAAAAGGGAGTAGTGATATTACGTATAATCAGATAGATAGAAGCTAAAGGTTTGAACGCTTTTGTTTTAGAATGTACGTGAGAGTAAGTTTTATAAAAAATGATAAGATGAGCGCAAAACTGAGCTGTAGTTCTACATGCTTGTATATGTAATGCTTTGCATACATTCGTGACCAAAAAGCATTACTGACTAAGCAATACCACCACCTGTTTAAACAGCGAATTCTTAAGGAGCATTACAACTATCTTACATATCTGATAATTGTCTCCATGTTAAGTAAAACCCTTAAGGAAATATTTCTTATCATTATTGAACCTTTACAACTTCTCTATATTCTTTTTCGCGCGATAAAATTATATTTATGTAATCCGAAAAGAATTAAACCAAACCATAAACTCTTTGTTTGTTTATCGGTACATTATATTACCTTTTCGTGGTTTATCAGAGCGCGAATCATATAAAAAATGATTCATATCTTCAAATTACATTATAATTCGATCTTTATTTCAGACTACAGTCAAACTGTAATAATGTACTGGAAGATATTAATTTACAGCTAATTTGTAGAATTTCATCGAAGATTAATTTGTATATTAAAATAAAACCATTCATTTTACCTCCTTACAGTCGATAACAGTACAAATAGAGATACCTTAAGTAAATTATGTACAGTATTAGAAAATCCAACATTGAAAGCTAAGAGTATTATCTATTGGAAGATTATAATTATCCAACAACTATTAGATAAAAGATATAATTGCGCTTCTCTAATTAATATAACGTTGCTAATTGTATGGATCCTATTTCCATTAGTGAAAATATATTTTCCGAAATAAATAAATAGTTGGTTGTCTTATTACAAAATTAATTCTTATTAAATAATTAATTCTTGAGAGGATCGAATTAATTCCATACGATACAAAATCGTATCTTGATATTTTATATTTAAGCGTTATAATAAAAATGTAACCTCGTTGTTAATTACTATTTATTTTCCCCACGTACAATCCATCTATACAGTGATATACCGTGGATCCATAAAAAGTAATTTTCAACATACGAATGGGTTTTCCGTCCTTTATCAGTCACATTGGCTGAAATTTATTAAATTAAGATTTTTAATTTTTCTTTGTTTTACATTTACGAAAGAATTACCTTTATCAAAAAAAACTGGCATGTATATCTTAAAAAAATGGATTCATTTAACACAATACTTGAATCCACAAGAAAGATCGTTATCCTTTGTCATTTTTAACGTATAAGCGATCTAATTAAAGATTTCCAACGAGGGATTTTTAATCATCAGATATATTTACAGCATTTTTTATAAGTGATGTCCAGAATTCTTTTTACGGCACAGAGAAAATAATTAAATAATTACAATTGCTTTGATCATTGATTTATATGATATTTTAGAAGTTTAACCGGAAATTTCTGGAATATCTTCTGAATATCTAACCGAATCAGATTTAATAAGTAGCCACATTGTGTGTGCAGTGTGTCAACCTACAGACAATTATATCTAGATCGCTACACCAGGATGTGTTTTTAATTTTAACCCGATAATAGAATGCAAACAGTAAACACTACTGAGAAGCGGATAGTACTAAAATATAATTTCAAACCCGCTTTGTAGTGAACTATTAACTTCGTCACGGAAAGGCAAGCGCCAACCCATTACGCTGTCAAGTCACGCTTCGATTAGAAATATCTTTAACAAGAATTACGCATGGAATACATTGTTTTCCACTAAATTGAAGCGTCTCAGAATTATTATTATGAGTTATTAATCGACAATAAATCACTTAAATGAATTTCGTTACGGAAACTTATTCTTTTGAAAATGATTTTTTTTTGGGAGGGCGAAAAACGCTTTCAGTTATCATCGCCCGGTATAATAAATTTTTATAAAATAAAAATAAAAAAAACTATTGACAACAAAGAGTCAAAATTTTAACAAAAAAACTTACTACTAATATCACAGATAAATATGTTCTTATAATACATTTAAAATTAACATCACAGCTGTAAACATATAATTAAAATATAAATATAAATATATAAATATAATTTAACTAAAAATAAATAAAATTATTCGCATTTAGAGGGAAGGGTGTAAAGTTGACTCGCCGTAAACAAGTAGCTGTGACAAGACTTAGAATCGGTCACACGCGATTGACAAATTCATATTTGTTAAACGGCGAAGAGAGACCAATGTGCGGTGTTTGCAATAAAATACTTACAATTAAGCATCTAATAGAAGAGTGTACAATATATAAGGACCTCAGAAAGAGGTTCCGTCTAAGAAATGACATTACTGCTGATCTGGATAATGGAAATGAAGAAAAGATAGTTGCTTATTTACACGCCAGTGGACTTCTTAGAAGTCTGTAAAAGTGAAAAATTTTAAATCTGTGTTAAAGAGTCTCTAAGAGGTAGTTTCATTTATATATGGGGGTCTCGAAGCGTGGCACGTATAG
This sequence comes from Lycorma delicatula, assembly GCF_047948215.1. Lineage (NCBI taxonomy): Eukaryota > Metazoa > Arthropoda > Insecta > Hemiptera > Fulgoridae > Lycorma > Lycorma delicatula. The sequence continues at coordinate 200,803,664 of NC_134456.1, forward strand.
TGACGGGAGGTAGCCCTCTTGCCTAGGGCACCCTGGCTCGTCTGCATTCAAGAACAGTGAGTCGGGGTGTGTCTGATGATGGCATGGGGGACCCTCAAGGGTGGACTACGGGCGCGAAGCTATGGGTGGGCGTAATGCATGCCTGTAGCCAATTTATATGGAGAGTCAACTGCCACGGCATCCTGGCGCGACTAATATACTGCTTAACGGCGGTTCTAGTCGTCCCAAGGGTGCTAAAATTAACAAATAATGGAGACAGGTAGAAGAAGAGAATGGTATTGATAACTTGTATTTTTAATTTCATGGTTTTTTTGAGAACCTTATCTCAAATTTTAATATCGGGGCCCTTTACACCCCGTAAGTGTTGTGCTTGTCTTTGTTATTTGTGTCTTAATGTTTTGTGTAGTTTGTGCTGTTAAATAAAATGTAAGGGTCCTTTACACCCTTACATATGACGATCCTGATGGTGATACTAATTTCTTTTTAAGAATGGGACGAGGGCTAATGACCTTAGTAGTCGATGCCCGTAAAAATACAAACAATAAAATCACAGCTGTAAGCATATAATTAAAATAAACGTAAATATAATTAAAATATAAATAAATATATACAATTTAACTAAAAATAAATAAAATTATTCGCATTTAGAGGGAGTGGTGTAAAGAGCCTCTTCTCGGATAACACAAAGAGTAAGAACTAACATAAAAATCAAAATAAAATAAAAACTAATATCACAGTCGGAATCTCAAAAATACGATAAAATTATTTAAAAGATATATAAAAATGAACACAAAAAATAAAAATTTACATAAAAATAGGATTTAACATAATCTGAGAGGGGTGTAAAGGCTTTTTCACGGATAACAGAATAAAAAGCCGACACAAAACATAAAAATTAATCAAGTTTTATGTATAAGAGCAACACACACAAGAATACAAACATCCGGTCTAGAACTACATTATCATTGCCCAAGATATGACGGATTATTTCTGGGCAACTTAAATTTACGACGCAACGCCGCATAACATTTGCAATCCACAAGTACGTGGTGCACAGTCAAGCGGCAGTTACATCGTACGCATAGTGGTGAATGTGTTTCTGATATGAGGTACTCGTGCTTGACTTTGGTATTTCCTATCTGCAATCGAAAGAGGACCACTTCCTCGCTACGAGTTTTTCTACATGAGGAGTCTCCCATAGCAGCAACACAGAATCTTTAATATGCCGGAGTTAAAGACACCAAACGGAAAGAATGTGATAAGTTACTTGCCACTGCAGAAGGTGATGTAAGGAGTTCTCCTTCATAAATAAGTCCGAGATGGATTGTTTTGGTGATACGCAAATCGCACCGATCTTCTTTCACACAGCAGACGTGGGAGTAGTGCGTGAGATGGTATCCACGTATTTTCTCCATGATTTTCTCCTAGCGTCCAAGAATACTCGATGACATACTGCTCTAGCCTTACGGAATAAATCTAAGTGTTCATTTGCAGACCTGCGGTTAAATTTGCGCAGAAAAATCGTCGATTGCTAATAGCGTTTTGGCAATCATCATTCCACCAAGGAACAGAAAGACGTCTTGGGTTTCTCGATGTTTGTGGGATATATCTATTACCTTTGTCAAGTATCAGAGATGTAAGAGAGGTAAGTTCGTCAAGGGCGTCTGCACCATCGTCATACTGTGATGGAAAGGCTTTATGGTAACCGTTCCAATCTGCCTTTTCAACAATCCATCTCCGTGGCCTTTTATTCACCTTGCGGTTGACACCAACGGTTATAATAATTGGCTTGTGGTTACTGCCGTGAAGGTCGTCACAAGCAGACCAATTAAGACGAGCCAGTAAATTCGGTGAACATAATGAGAGGTCGATGTTTGACAGTGTACCAGAAAATGAAGACATTAATGTTTAGGACCCATCATTCAGAAGACAAAAAGTCCAAGTCTTGTCTCACTCTGTTTATCATATTTCCTCAAAAGTAGGAGAAAGATGAGCCCCAGGTAAAATGGTGGGCATTGAAGTCTCCTGCTATTAACGACGGTGATGGGATTTCAGAGTGGAGATTTGATATTTCAAGGGCATTGAACTCAGAGTTTAGTGAGAGTTACAAATTGCAGATATGCAATTTAAACGGGCTGAGATTTTTAAAGCAACAGCAGAAATGAAGGTAGCTAATTGTAGCATTGTAGCCGACACCTCATTCCGCGCGAAAATAGCAACACCACCATTCTCTCTACTATGTACAAGACAATCGCATCTCTCATAGGTAAACCCTCTGAGTGTTACTGCATCTTGTTATAATAGATGGAAGCATATCTTGGAAGCACATCATTAATGGTTCATGTGCGCGCATCAACACTTGTCTTCAATGCGGGACCAATGACCTCTTACGTTCCACTGAATAATAGTCATAGAGATAGTTAGATAAAGAAATACAAATAAATATATATGAAAAAAATTAGTTGTAAGTGATTCAGTTTTTCTTTTTCGAATTTTAGTTTTAAAAAACTCTGATGCCCTGAGGTCGGGCGGTTCCTCTACCATATAGTTCAGTAGACGTGGTGTTGGAGGGGAAGATTTAGAAAAATGAGATGCTGCAGACATCCCAGAGGAAGAGGTTGTGCGGGCTCACTTAACAGAGAGCTTGTTTAGTGGCTTACCACCAGCTGTATTTACTCCTGCCCGCAAACGTAAAACTTTAGGGACAGAAACTTTGAGAGGGATCCCGCTAGTGTTAGTCTCACTAGTTGTAACTACTGATTTCTTGTTCATATTCGTTAACTCAGTAATAGTTGCAGTAAGTGAAGCAACTTTATCAGATAACACCTGCTCACGGCACAATCCGCACTGTTGGTTGCCTGCATTCACAAGAGCTTTAATTGATGTCGCAGCGGGGAAAGAGACATCTGGTTTAACGAGGTTTTGAGAGCTAAGTGCCTTTCTTTATTCTCTTTGGTCGGCTGAGGAGGAAATCTTTAGCTTGGTGCAGATTTTTAGGATTGCCTTCTCTTCTTTAAAAATTTGGCAAGATCGAGCTGTATGTGTTTCCCCACAGTTAGCACACTTTTTTTCTTCTTCACAGTTGGTGTCGTTGTGACCTTCTTTGGCACATCAAGCGCAAATGGAAGTTTTTGATCTAGAAGTTGTAGTATGGCCATAACCTTGGCATTGTAAATATCGTCGTGGGTTGGGGATAAAAGGTCTCACCCGAACCGATAGCTAACCCACTTTAAATCTTCTTTGGTGGTGCGGGAAGATTGAAAGTTAATGTAAGGGAAGGTGTAGGTTCGTCTAATCCGTTCTGATTTTTGTTTATTCGTTTCACCTCCACAACTTCTTGGTTATGAAGTTCATCAGCAACTTTAATTGTATACGTGTCTACAAGGTCGCGACAAAAAATTACTCCCCGACTGGTATTTAAGGTCTTGTGGAATATCGCACTTATGCCGCCCATATTGCTAAGGCGTAACAGAGAGCGACTCTGCTCGTCATTAAAAGTTTCTATTAGAATGGTTCCGTCTCGTAATTTTTTTATGTTCTTCGGAGAACCACATGAACCGTTACAACTTTATTAATTAGGAAAGGCGAGACCTTTTAGAGGGAGACATCTTCCTGATTATTCCGAAGAACAAAACCAATGTTTCTGTATTTTTGATTTAATGCTTTCGAAATTAAAGTAATATCTTCGCCAGTACTACTATTATCCTCGTCAGACAAAACTGACAGAGGCTTTTCAGTCGACAAGAATTGGTGGTTTTTTCAGATGGACCACCAACCATCATAATTTGTGGACTTGAAATCTTGTTCCCACGAGTACCGGCGATATAACGGACCACTCCAGCAGAGCGCACACGTAATAGGGCTAGAGCTAAATACAACTGGGTTTGCCCTGGTGTCAAGAGGACATCGTTCAAGATTCACTACGTAGAGCCATTCACCCATCGGCACGATAGTTTCCACCTTGAGTTACGGTTGCGTTCCGTAAGATGTCGCAACACCATCGAGTGTTAATGTAAGAAGAAACAGTGTAAGATGTTGTTGTGTAGTTATGTAAGGGTATATGTTGTAATTTGTGTAGTGTTCTTGGTGTAGTGTATGTGTATAGTGTAAATTGTTCTCCAACTCTGGGTGTAGTAGGAAGAAAAGCTGCAGAGGCTAGGGCCGTGGGGACGCCAACACCCAATGTCTTAAAGAATAAGACTACCCATCGTTGTTTTCAAAATGATAAATATTACTCAAATGAAAGTAAATTACTTACTCATATAATACAGAAACGATCCTAAGTGATACTTATAAGCCAATCGTCTTAAATTAATCACACTTTACCTAACAAGATAAGTTAACTAAATTTACTATTTAGAGTGTTTAAAATTTAGACGAATTTTAAGATTTAATCCCGATGTACTACCTGACAAACTAAAATGTACAAATAAATGAATAAAACAAAGTCACTAAAATAAAGAAAACACTACCAAGGTTTTGTTATATTTAATAACAAAGAAACTATTTTAATTTTAATAATTCATCGCATTTTCCAGCCAAAATAAATGGATCTTGGAACCCAGACTACCGGACAAGAAATAATTTCCCTTCCTTCAGAATAGTCTATGACGATAAAGTTTTTAAGCTACCTTTAATTAAAATGAAAACTTACGTAGTTGCAGTAAACAACGCAAGTCTTAATGAGAAATCGTTCGCCGTACAATCGTAGGCGAAGTGTTTCCTTTTACAACTTCAATAAAGTCAAACTGAGGTAAGAGTTTAATTTAGTGTTTAAATTAGAAGCTTATAACAAACACAGTAAATCGACATAACATTTATTAATATTTGTAAATACATTTCATTATATTTTTCAAAAATAAAACTTTCAGCATTGGAAAAAAGAAAAGCAATAAATTAAAATAAAATTTATGAAATTAAAATGATTGAAATTTTTATACATTTTTATTCAGATGAACACGCTCGCACGTCTCTTTCTCTCTCTCTGTCTCTGTCTGTGTCGGATTATACATATATATATATATATATATATATATATATATGTGTGTATAATTATCCATTTATATACATTTTAGTCGTATAATTTTCAGTTTCAAAGAAGAGCAACTGAGAAAAATTTGAAATTGAAATAACCTGAGATACAAAACTACGGAAGTGGTAGCAAACAATTTAAATAAGATTATAGATTCTGATTTATTGATTCTGATTTATTTCTGGTTATTGTCTGCGAACCTGAATATGACTGCTATCTTTTTTTTTAAATACTACTCGTTTTGAAATCACTTGTATATTTCGTATAACGTCTTGAATTCAGTTTAATATAATAAAGCAACGGAGTTGAGTGGATTTTGGTTCTATTTTTATACAATCTTTGTAAATTATATTATCCAAAATTAATCATCCTATTTTAACAAATTTCATTAACATTAATACAGAAGAATAAAAGTTACATAACGAAAATTACGGTTAGAGGTTAATGAATTTCTATTTTTGCAATTAATTATTAGCAAATAAACAAAAAACGTTAAAAATCGAACAACGTGATGATCGAAGTGTTTAAATTAAATTTATGGAATACAAATAATCGGACATTTTCAATTTCCATAAAGTAATACATAAAAGTGCAAATATAAGAACGTGAAAATAATTTTCTATCAGTTCAGTTCTCATAAGGATAGTAATAATAAGGGGGTAATAATTTTCTATTCATTCTATCCTAATAAGAGTAGTGTGCCGAAACCAAACAGTTACGGACAATCTAATATGAAACATTATAAATTTTTGAAAATTGCCTTTCTTAAGTATAATAAGCATTCAGTGTCATAAATTAAAGGAAAAATGAAGAGCGCAATATTTTACGTGATAAATTTAACCTAAATTTCTTTCTGGAAACCTTAGTCCCCAGAAACAATAGCAGTAAAATTAAATCATTATTTTCAAAGCAAACAAATCTTGACAAGTAACGGTTTAAATTATGTACTTGACTTACATCACATCGATAAAAATTACTGAATTACGTAATGTAAAGCAACAAATAACGTACCCCTAACAGAGGGAAATATTATATTGCACATACAGACTTCTCTCATGTAGAAAAATAGGTTTAACTTACGGGAATAATTACTTGTAATAATTCTATTAATATAATTCGAGTATAGAGGAAAAATTAAAATTATATTTTGTTGTTTTAAATATTTTTAAATTAGAAACATTTACCGAAAGTTAAGCTATGGTAGAGTCAGATTTTTTAAAAATTATTTTGAAACATAGAACTTGTATACGTGGTTATCTCCTACTCGGACAAGTTTTTTTTTTTTTTTTTAAACGGAACACAGTAAAGATAATGATTTATGCATAGCTACATGAAAGGCTGTTACTTTTTTTTTTGCAATGTATGCGGTTTTTTCGGTTGATTATGCGTGAAACGAAAGCAAAATTGTAACGTTAGGACCATCAGCAAACTTTTACATAAATCAAAATGACACGATATTTAATGGTCAATAAATTAAAAGAATAATAACTAACAAAAATAAAATAAATATTACTGCCGAAAAAAACCAAGGACAGAAAATGAATGATTTCAACACTAACATCATTTATCACTCGGCCATTTTCACATACGATAATTTATAAAATAAAGTAAATGAGATAATTTGAATATCCTTAACTACTACTGTATTAGCTAACATTTAGAATAAAATAATTCATACACAGTTGCCGAAGGCGTTGAACGTACATTTTTTAACTAGTAATGTTACGTAATTAAATGAACCGTATTGCATAATAGATTTTAATATATAAACCATAAGAAGCTAAAAAAAGTTAATAAACAGGCACGGAAAACTGCTCCAGTAAACTAATTTATTACTAATAAATTCTTAACTTTTTTATTATCTAGCTCACTGAAAAGTTAGCTAACTTTAAATCAGTTATAAAAAAAGAAATATGTGTGTGTGTGTGTGTGTGTGTGTGCGTGTGCGCGCGCGCGTGTGTGTATGTATGTATTTATGAATAAATTTTTACCTTTTGTATATTATGTATTTAGTTTATAATAAAACTGACTTACATCATATCTATAAAAATTACCAAATTACGTAATGTAATGCAATGAACAACGTACCCCTTGCAGAGGGAAAGAATACATTGCATATACAGACCTCTCAGGAAGAAAAATACGTTTAACTTACGGGAATAACGACTTAGCAATCTAGTGAAGCAGATTTTTTTTCTAGTGAAGGAGGGTCTTTCATTAGTGCTTTTCAACTTGGTTTTTGACAAAGTCCTGAACACTTTCTGCGAAAATGACTTAAATGCAAAAATACGAACAAAAATACAGAAGGTCAAAATTAAATGTCTAGCTTTTTCCGACGATTTAGCACTCCTTGCAGAATCACAATAAGGATTTACGGTCCAAGAAGAACACAAGAAAGCTACAGATTGAGATAAAATAAAGAGATAAACGAAAAAATTGAAGAACAATAAGAAAACGAGTAAAATTCTACGGGCACATGGTCCAAATGAACCAATTACAAGGCTAAACAAACAAATTTCCAATTAACTTTGGCACTACATAGGTCAAGGTTGCTATGTTAAATAGATGAAAGAAAACCTAAAAAAGCTCAACATTACAAAAAAAAACTGTCTAGATCGAAAGAGAGAAGATTTTTTTAATAAAATGTTCCTGTAGGTGAAAAGAAAAAATGAAACAGAAACGAACGGGCTGAAAAATGAAAAGCTAAGTGAAATGAAAAGCTAGTCCAAAAGAATTCCAGAAACTTCTGGAAGAAAAAGAAAGAAACTGCACGAAATGATATTTGCGTGGTCCTTGAAAGGCTTACTGCGGAGAAAAAAAAAATATACGAATACATTTATATCTTCAATTTCAATTTTAAGAACGTATTATAAATCACCTATAAATTTATGAATCTGTAAATAAAAGCTTAACCTGTTGTAAAAATAAAAGAATATTTCAATTAAGAACACCAAAATAAGAAAAAATAGATTAAGGTCGAGAATGTAGATTTAAAATATTATTTCGTAGTGACAGATAAACCGTCCACGTATGAACTAACCCGCTTAAGCGTTCACCGATACTCACCGCTAAGATACATATTTTTTTTTTCAATTATCTTTTTTCACCACTTTTAATGGCTAGACTTTTAATAATATTTCAGACTCAATTATTTGACTGTCAAGATAGGGAATACAGATATTGTAAGTATTTTAAAGGCTTATTTAATTTTAAAAATAAGAAGTCGAGAACAAAATTTTAAGCCAAATAATAATTTAAAAACTACACTGCTGACAGTAGATTGCTTAACCTGAACGTGATAATTCCATCATGCAAACTCAGTTGAGTAATTCATTCACTGTTTAGATATTAAACGAATAAAAGTAGAGTAGGATGAAAAGGGATATTCTATATTATATGCTACTATTTCCAGTTGTATAAAACAAAAAAAGCTTTTCAAATATGTAAAACTCATTTTAAAAATTAATAGAATTTACTTCAAATTCGACATTTTGAAATTAGTGCTAAAGTAAAAACAATTAGGTTTATAAATATTTAATTTGGCGCCGATTTAAAAAAACCTTAAAATTTAAAGACTTAATAAAAAGTATAAAACTTAATTTTTTTGGTTTTAGTACTTTCTTTAAGTCCTTTTTATTTTTTTTAAAATAAAATCTATTTTATTTTCAATTTTTTTTAGTTTTGTTCGTTTGTGTTTTTTAAGTATGGATAAATCTCAGGAAATACTGACCATTAGAATAAAACCGTTCGCAAGAAACGCTAGGGAAATAAACCGGTGTTAATAACAAAAAAGAATGCAGTCCAATAAAACGATAAAATAGATTACTATAGAGAGTGAACCAAGGGTCTCTGAAATTTAGCGAATATATATTACTTTTATCTTCCAATCAACCAAATTCCAGGAATGTACTCCAGTAAATAAGTTGAATACCAGAATGACAAAGATATATGATATGACGCTTAATATTCGAATTTTACTAACTTCTCTTTGTTTTATTCAACTTATCTTACATAATTTTGCTTAAAATTAAATTCTCTACAAGTTTGGTTTAAAAGTTACGCTTATTGCCCATTTAACAAAGTTATTACATCAAACATAATACATACATAGTAATACATAATACAAACATAGTACATCAAACAATAAAAACAGGGTTTTTTACCCCATCATAGATTTTTCAAAAACTACGGTTCCGAGACCTATTTAATTCGATTTTCCAGGTCAAAAACCATAAAAAGTAACTAATTTTGCCGCTTAATTAACGTCCTAAAAATTTCAGTACGACCGGGGTAGCTGAAATCCGAGCGAAATTTTTCACTAGCCGTAACTCGCAAACGAAGAATTTTAGAAATTATGTATATATGAATTTTATATGAATTTTCCATTATTTTTACGAGTAGAATAGTTTAAGAAAGTACACGGAGAACTTCGTGATATACCTCTGTGTGTGCGCGCGCGCGCGTGTGCGAGACAAAATTTTTTGACTGACGTAGATATTATCTCGTATTATCTTACTACGAGACCATCCAAAAGTATTCATTACAAAATAAAAGAAACTCATTAGAATCAGTGAAATTGGTATAAATAAAAAGCTAATTTAAAGTTTTAAGTCTACAATTATGTATTATCTTTTACCAAAATTTTACAACGTTTTTTTTTTGTCTTCAGGCATTTGACTGGTTTGATGCAGCTGTCCAAGATTCCCTATCTAGTGCTAGTCGTTTCATTTCAGTATACCCTCTACATCCTATATCCCTAACAATTTGTTTTACATATTCCAAACGTGGCCTGCCTACACAATTTTTCCCTTCTACCTGTCCTTCCAATATTAAAGCGACTATTCCAGGATGCCTTAGTATGTGGCCTATAAGTCTGTCTCTTCTTTTAACTATATTTTTCCAAATGCTTCTTTCTTCATCTATTTGCCGCAATACCTCTTCATTTGTAACTTTATCCACCCATCTGATTTTTAACATTCTCCTATAGCACCACATTTCAAAAGCTTCTAATCTTTTCTTCTAAGATACTCCGATCGACCAAGTTTCACTTCCATATAAAGCGACACTCCAAACATACACTTTCAAAAATCTTTTCCTGACATTTAAATTAATTTTTGATGTAAACAAATTATATTTCTTATGAAGGCTCGTTTAGCTTGTGCTATTCGGCATTTTATATCGCTCCTGCTTCGTCCATCTTTAGTAATTCTACTTCCCAAATAACAAAATTCTTCTACCTCTATAATCTTTTCTCATCCTATTTTCACATTCAGTGGTCCATCTTTGATATTTCTAATACATTTCATTACTTTTGTTTTGTTCTTGTTTATTTTCATGCGATAGTTCTTGCGTAGGACTTCATCTATGCCCATTGTTTCTTCTAAATCCTTTTTACTCTCGGCTAGAATTACTATATCATTAGCAAATCGTAGCATCTTTATCTTTTCACCTTGTACTGTTACTCCGAATCTAAATTGTTCTTTAACATCATTAACTGCTAGTTCCATGTAAAGATTAAAAAGTAACGGAGACAGGGAACACCCTTGTCGGACTCCCTTTCTTATTACAGCTTCTTTCTTATGTTCTTCAATTGTTACTGTTGCTGTTTGGTTCCTGTACATGTTAGCAATTTTTCTTCTATCCCTGTATTTGAACCCTAATTTTTTTTTAAATGCTGAACATTTTATTCCAGTCTACGTTATCGAATGCCTTTTCTAGGTTTATAAACGCCAAGTATGTTGGTTTTTTTTTCTTTAATCTTCCTTCTACTATTAATCTGAGGCCTAAAATTGCTTCCCTTGTCCCTATACTTTTCCTGAAACCAAATTGGTCTTTTCCTAACACTTCCTCCACTCTCCTCTCAATTCTTCTGTATAGAATTCTAGTTAAGATTTTTGATGCATGACTAGTTAAACTAATTGTTCTGTATTCTTCACATTTATCTGACCCTGCTTTCTTTGGTATCATGACTATAACACTTTTTTTGAAGTCTGACGGAAATTCCCCTTTTTCATAAATATTACACACCAGTTTGTATAATCTATCAATCGCTTCCTCACCTGCACTGCGCAGAAATTCTACAGGTATTCCGTCTATTCCAGGAGCCTTTCTGCCATTTAAATCTTTTAATGCTCTCTTAAATTCAGATCTCAGTATTGTTTCTCCCATTTCATCCTCCTCAACTTCCTCTTCTTACTCTATAACACCATTTTCTAATTCATTTCCTCCGTATAACTCTTCAATATATTCCACCCATCTATCGACTTCACCTTTCGTAATATATATTGGTGTACCATCTTTGTTTAACACATTATTAGATTTTAATTTATGTACCCCAAAATTTTCTTTTACTTTCCTGTATGCTCCGTCTATTTTACCAATGTTCATTTCTCTTTCCACTTCTGAACACTTTTCTTTCGCCATTTTGCACTTCCTGTTTATAGCATTTTTTAATTGCCGATAGTTCCTTTTACTTTCCTTCATCACTAGCATTCTTATATTTTCTACGTTCATCCATCAGCTGCAATATATCGTCTGAAACCCAAGGTTTTCTACCAGTTCTCTTTATTCCGCCTAAGTTTGCTTCTGCTGATTTAAGAATTTCCTTTTTAACATTCTCCCATTCTTCTTCTACATTTTCTACCTTATCTTTTTTACTCAGACCTCTTGCGATGTCCTCCTCAAAAATCTTCTTTTACAACGAATTGTTTAAAATTTTTCTGTGAAATTATACTAAATATCAGAATACGTTATTATAATTCAGAACTAACCAACTATGATAACAAAAGTCATTCATTCAATCGACTATATAAACTGTATTCATTTTTAATTTTAAAGATTTACTCTCTAATGGCTCATAAATGGGGAAAAAATTGTACAAGTATTTTTTTTTCAGTTGGCGTAAGCATAAAGTTGTAGACGATATGCAATATTAAAAGTCAGTCCCAAAAAAAGATATGGTTTTATTATTCTTCAGATACAAGTATTTGAGACCTAATAAGGGCAAGTCTACTAAGAGAACTGAGGAGTGAGGTAGCCGAAAATGTTATATTTCAGTTTGCCAAGTTCTTAATGATATTTAGCCCTACGAATGACCCTTCATTGTAGGGCTGGCTATATATAAACATTCTAATCAGGTCTACTTTCTCTGAAGAATTCTAATCCAAAAATAATTTATATAATATTACGCCAGGAAAGTTAAGATTATTTAGAACAAAGACATGCATTTTCTTTAATCTGTTTCCATCAATATAGTGAAAATTAAATATTTACGAAAATATTCCATTACATATATATTTATGCAAATCAGAACGAAACATTTTCATCATTTCATAATTATATATTTAGAAAAAATTGAAACGGATAGGAATCGATCACTGCTATAACTAAACACCATTTAATTTTTGTTTAATGAAATCGGGAAACAAGTGCAAAATATTTAGTGCTAAAATGATTTAGTTTCGCTGATTCACGATTCTCAGGAGATAAAAAATATTTCCTAAAAAGAATTCAAATAAAATGAAATCTTTATGAAAACGAGTTATATAGGCGCAATCAAATCTCTCCTTCCTAAAGAAAAAAAATGAACATAAGAAATAATTAAATAAATTTAAAAGTACGAGTTATTTATTTTTGTTAAATATGTTCTGTAATCTATAATTTATTAAATAATGAAAATATCAGTCATATGTATACAATAATCTTTGTAGACTTTCATTAATGTATGGTACTTTGTTATTAGAAAAATTAAATACGGTAGTAGATAGCGGGCGAGTAAAATGCTTTAAGAAATATGTAGCCGTCACAAAATTTCCACACCCCACCACCCATCTCTGTTTTTCTAGGTCATTCTCATCTGTACAACAAGAAATCAGATGAGAAGCACATGTAACAAGTTACACTCACATAATATCACTTCTAGCAGTAACATTATTTTAACGCTTACTAATCGTTGACCTATAACATTGAAAATAAAAGAAAAGGAAATCTCGAGGTAAAAAACAAAAATGTTGGGTATGTATGCTGTTATAACTTTTTGTTTAGATACTTTTATAGTAATATATTCTAATAAACGAAACTGAACGTGAATTATATATTATTGAATAATATTTTTTCTTGACAGCTTATTAAGAACATGTCTCCACAATAGAATTTAGCTACTCTTAATGAACATTTAATATAGAAAGCAAATACGAAGAAGATATGATAAGAAATAAATTTAAAGTAAGAGAAGAAGGAATACGTATAGCAGGTCAAAAAATATAAAATAGCGGTTTGTTAATGATACGGTAATTCTAGCTGATGGCATACACGCCCTTCAAAGAACGTTAACAGTTCTGGAGAAATGAATGAAAGAATATGGAATGAAAATAGATTTAGGAAAACTAAGCAACAAAAAGAATTGGGATTAGAAATGAAGGAAGAAGAGATAAAGTAAAAATTATTGATGTTTGAATGCTATGAAAAGAGTTATAGAAGAAGTTGTTAGCTTAATACTATGTAAGGAGTGGAAATTAAACACTGATCATGAGGAAGAGGGAGAAGGACTGGACCTAAGGTTTTCGAGATACGGATATGGAAAAGGATAGAAAAGGTAATACGGACGGATAAAATGAGGTATGAAGAAGTAATAAACAGAATTAGAGTACTTATACGGGAAGTATATAAAAGAAAAAGATACCGGTTGGGACATTAGATTTGAGGAAGTGGAATCTTGACAACTGCATCGAAAAGGTCAAATGAAGAGAAAGAAAGCGAGGAAGAAGAAGGATGAAGCTAATAGGTGATGTGAAAATAGAAAATTTCAAGAAAAACAAGAAGGCTTGGGACAGTCTTATAATAAATAAGACAGCGGTGGTATAAGGAACCTGCTGCCATGCAGAACACCAGATGATAATTTTAAAAATCGCAAAATGTATCTGTAGTAATGATTTTAGCTTACACAAATTTTGTCAAATTTGTCAGCGTTTTAAAATTTAAACAATCAGATGGAATTTCTTTAAACCTATATGGAACTAATTAACCCCATTGTAAACTTATATGCAATCCATTAATTAAATCTACATGGAATTAATTTAAAAAACTTAATAGAGGGGTGATTCTTAAAAGTTTCAAGATTACATTCAGAATAATTGAACTAGACTTTATGCAGGATATTCTACTGTTAAGGGTAAACTTTCCAGTAAAAGAAAATTTAATACTTAAGGGCTTCAATTTTTTTTTAAATCTTGCCTAGCAAAAGGAATCTAAGTTGATCCTGGTTATGGGTTTAATTTAATCACACATAATCCTCGTATCTTTTCAAATACAAAATTTGTTTTTTGTAAAAACGTAATAAATTAAATGAAAATGAACATTTTTACAGAGATCAAGTTTTATTTTTCATAAAATTCTAAAAGTAAGACAACCGCAAACCCGTTGTATTCAAATAAAAAATAATAGTTTTTAAGCTCCTGTCTCAAAGGAATACCTAATAACACATTGCTCTAACGAGGTGCAGAAAAATAATCTTTACAAACTCATACGAATGGAATCTTTGTTTATTTTTACAAATAGCGTTTCATATATATAAATAAATAATAAAAGCAAAAAAAAAAAAAAATGTGTTTATGGAGAGAAAAACCAACAGTAGTTGATAAAACAAACCAGAATAATCTATTGGTAGAAATACAAACACCTTCATAGACAGTGTTTTATACATTGATGAGGTTAATGTTGTACTTCTTTAAATACATCAGCTCTAATAAACGTAAGAACAAGAGATGTAAAGGAAAAAATTAATGCGTCTTTCTTTTGTAAAACAATACGTCATATAAATATCATCTCTACACAGAAACGGAATGATTATCATATATATATATATATATATATATATATATTTAACGGATATTTGACTATAAAATGGGTTTTTTTAAAAATCCAAACTGTTTTGAGTTAATATTTTAATGTCAGTGTACTATTTGTTAAATCCTCGGTAACTGTTTTATACGTATGTGTATATATATATATATATATTATACCATTAAAGAAAATTATTTAAAATCTATTCTTTACGCTGCAGTTTACAGTATGTTTTACTTGAAAATAATGAAAATACAGTACTGTAGTTACTGATTTGAATTCAAAATATTGTAAAGTAAAAAATAGTACTAATTAATCAGAATACTATTACTATTATATCAGATCAGAATAATATTATTACATTAATACAACACATCAGAATATAAATAAGTTAAGACTTAGATTTAAGACAGTATTTAAAAATGTAGGAAGTAAAGTTTCTTTTCTTGGAGTTCATATTGTTTTTTTTTTTTTTTTTTTACAGCTACATGTAATTTTACAGAGCAAAAGGTATTAGCATACTTATTTACTCCATGCAGTTCAAAAATAAATGTGTATCAGTATTTAAAATGCGTTTATATATATAACTACTAAAAAGTAAAACATTTTTTTGTTATACCTGATACCAGTCTGTTTTTTTTTTTTTTTTGGAGGATACCCGCGTTATTTTGAACCACGTTGCAGCTGGATTGTACTGTATTAGAAGCAAATAATTCTTCTATAAAGTTAATTATTGACTTCGTAATTGATATTTCACTTGTTATTGAAATAAAATTAGTTTGAATTATTGTAAAAGTTTACAGTAAAATCAAAGATGTATTTTGCGATTTATAATTGACTTATTTTATACGTAATGATTTATTTAATAACAAATAAATTGTATTTTTAAGAATTTTTACGTGTTATCTCTAATATCGAACCGTGAATTTTCGACAAATTTTTTAAAATTTTTTTTCATAAATTAATGTAAGTAAAGAAATAAAGTAAATTTTGTAAGTAAACAATAAAAAAACAAAAAATCACACTACTGTTATATAGGTTTTGTATTAAACTTCAAAAATATTAACTTAACGAAGAAAAATATAATAAACTTGCTAAAAAGAGTTATTTTAAACTAAGAAATACTGTAAAAACGTCGCTTATAATAATGTGAATAAAATTATAAAACTGAATGAAAAGGTAGTACAAATTTATATAAAATAAAAAATATTAAGTTTCACAAAAATTGTTAATAGAAGACTTTAAACAACGCATACGTAACCGTTTATTATCTTTTGACCCCACAATCTATAATAAATAAAAAAATTGTGGTGCGACAGAAGCAATGATTAAAAAGATTAAAAGAAGTGAAGGGAATAGAAAAGAAATTTAAACAAACAGGCAGAAAAGATGAAAAACTGATTCATCAGCCATTTCGATGGATTTTTTGAAGCCACTTGACTGCTCTAAATTCATAGAGTTATTACGAAGAAAAAAAAGGTTTAATGAAAAATCCACTTCAACAGGTAGAGGATTATACACGAAATTTCATTAATTTAATAATCAAAGACCGACCTTGCCTTTAACTTAGACGTGAACATTTCATTTCCAATAAATCATAAGTTTTTCATTTTATGTTCCGTTATAGATTTAAAGAAAGGAACGACGTAATCCGAAATTGCATTTTATCTCTGGAAAACAAGAGTTTTCCGTTAGATAATCCGTTATATCTGCTAAGCAAATATTATGTGATTTCAAGAAGTTTGTAATGTACAAAATAACTGAAGATAAATAATCGTAAAAAGATAAATAATAATACAGTAAAATGTAAAAACAGACACCGTAAATACTAATTTGAATCAAAAGTTAGAGTTATTAAAAGATTGTAATTTTTTTAGAATTAAACATCGGGTAGCTTTTCAATGTGATTCAAATTCTATATTGTCGTTACACAAACACAAAAATCCTCTATGAACTATAAAAAAAATCTATATATATAAACGAACTATACAGAAACGTTTTTAACACACACCAATGGCACCCCCAAACACGGTCAATGACGTCATAAATATTTAACAAAGGTGATGGGTTCAAAATGTGTGAAGTGGTATAAAAATCCGAGCGGCTTCGTCTAATTATATTCTACTTTAATAAATTTTAATAATCAGCTGATGTTTTTAATTATTTAAAATTGTACTTTGAGGAGTACTTAATATCTTAATCGTAATTAAATTTGGACGAGACACCGTTAGCTACGCTAATTGTTGTGAATATTAATGTTAAGGTTTCAAAATGGAAATGATAAGTTTTAATACTTAAACCTACGAGATAACCTGTCAGATAGTCTTTTCTTTTTAGTGTACAACAAAGAAGTTAGTTTGCCAAAACAATAATTTGCATTGGAGTACCATAAAATTAAATAACCATTTAAATTTTACTTAAAAATACACGTAGACATAATTACACTTTAATAAAGTAAATATAAATATTCTTTAATATTGAAAGATTGAAAAACCTCTGAAAGAAAAAGAAACTACATGAAATGATATTTGCGTGGTCCTTGAAGTCCTATCCTGGGAGAAAAAAATTATAATTAAATTTTAGATTAATTTGTTAAGTAAAGTAAAATTTGGTTTAACGCTAATAAATCAGAACTACTTGGTAAGTTCATATACGATCCGACTCAATAAAGTTATTTTGAGTGGAGCCCTTGAAAAGCGTCATTTGGGTGCTGAATATTTTTAGGATATAATTCTTTAAAAAAATATAATTTTCTTATACAAATATGTTTCATTCTACTTTCACGTATTTTTCTTGTATAAAATCAATTTTCTCCCTAGAATTGTACTTTTAATGATATTTTTAAAACGGCAGTCTTTGAATTTTGACCATGGCTACACATATTCTTAAATTCCAAATCTTGCGTTCTATTTAATTTTAGGCAAAAAAATAACGGTCACAGATCTTCAATCTCATCTCTTCGATTCCAAAATTACAATCTAACTGCAGTCGACTAACTCGACCAGTAAATTTTTTTTTCAAAATTAAGGTCTTATTCGTCACCAAATGGATTTATTTTGAAGTTTCGTTTCCAGATTTTATAGAAATACTTGCTTTGTTGGTCCTTTTTCTGATCTTCTCTTGTAACTTAAGTGCAAGAGTTTTGTAAACCGAAATTTGCGTTGCATACAGACAATTTGTACATACTTTTCATTTTTCGGTTGTAATCATTTCTTTGTACTGCGTTGTTACAGCGTAATCATATAAAGGCTGATACCATTCTGATATTCAAAATATTTTCCAGTGAAACTCAAGAAAACCTGAGAAAAAATATTGATAGATTCCCGCGTTCCAAAAATAAATTTATCTCGCTGGATAGCACTCTTAGCATTTTCTTAGATTTTCTTAGCATTCCTTTGCAATGTTTGTAAATAAATTTGTAAATTCAGGTTTCACCATTTTTAATTTCTTACTAACAGGCTCGTTTATTTACGGGAAACAGATTTTTTGCGATCCAAATTTTATATAACAATTAAAGTTGTAAATGAAATAAACTTTCTCAAAAAAATATAAAACTGATTTCGAAGAAACAGACAAAAATGTAAATATAATACGTTCTAATTTTTTAAATTTCATTTTGAAGCTAGCTCCAAATTAAAAACTTAACTGTAATTCCAATATAATAACCCTCGTTTTAGGGGTCAGACTTCTAAACTTCAAAACTGATATAAGAATTAGAAGAGTATTTATTTTATTTTTTAATTTTTAGTGAAATTTAAAAAATATCATCATTAGTTCATTTCTTAAATTTGAATTTTAACTAAATATAATCGACGTTACTCAATTCACACGAGCGACTAATAAACCAAAGCAAACATATCAGGTAAATATATGACACAAACCTTTTTATAAATAGTATGATTATTCAAATTTAGTGTTTATTATATCATGAAGCTGGAGGTGTTAAAAAAACTATCTCAAAATATTTAACGGACTTAGTGATAATTGTAACATACTTAATAATAAGGAAAGATGGCTGACGTATCGAGAAAGAATTTCGAATGGAAGAATACCAAGAAAGATAGGGGAACATAAACCAGCGGAACGGAGAGATGTTGGGAGACCAAGAACACGTGTGTTTCAAATTGTAGAGGATATTCTTTAAGACCGGAGCAGGCGATTCGCCTATGCCTTGAAAGAAGAAGAAATTATAAGTTTAGAATAAAAACAATAAAAGTATAAACCAAGAGGATGTGGATTTCTTTTTAATTTTATTGGCAACTTCCAAACTTTTATAAATCACATTAATAAAAAAATTATATTAGCAATTAGTTCTTTAAATTGTTACCAGTCAAGTTCATTTTTATTTTGATTTATTTACTGATGAGGTATGAAATGGCGTATAGCATTATTTTAAATAATTTCTTTCAGCCTATGTTGAGAAGAGTATTTTATAGAATTTAACGGGTCAATCTACAATTCATAACACGACAAAACTGGTTTAACACGATTCATATCAGAAGTTTAAGATTATGAGTAAGTATTTTGTGATTAATTCTTTATCAACAATATATGGCTTTACTAAAAATTAAAAAAAAAAAAAATACTCTTTATTAACAACCAATAACAATACGCACCGAAGAAATTTTTTTCGCTTTTTGTAAATCCAGTTTATAACAACCAACAGGAAATCGCTTATTGCAAAATAAGATTTCTATAATCTTTGTATCCTGTAATTAATTATTTTCATCAAACATCTGTAAAATGTGAGAAAAATGAGAATTAAAATTATTATTTTATGATATTTACATTGCTACAGAAAAAAAATCAGAAAATTAAAAAAAACAGCTCAACATAAAATAATAAAGGAATTATTAATACTTCAATAATGATTTAAAATCCTATGAGGTTTTACTTCGAAATTAATATTAATGGACTTAATAAGTAGATCGTATGAACGACAAAGAGTTGTGTGATGTGCGTTAGCAACACACATCACACGCAGCCCTTCTGATGTTAGCGATGTGTGTTGGATATGATGGATGTGCGTGACGGCAACATTTTTCAAGATTACTAACTTCGTGATGGTCTATTCAAAATTGCCTTTAGATTTATCTTTTATTGTAAACTGATAAATAATTACATAAAACAGAATAAACTACTTTACTAATAAAGAAAATGTAAACAGCTGTATTCAATTTTAGCAGTCGAGCAAATATAAAAATCAGTTTCAAATGTAATCTTTAAAGAAACTTTTGAACTTCGGCATAGTTGTACTATATAAATAAACATATTTAAAAGAAATCAATGACCTATAGATGGGCTGAACTACGTTATAACTATGCAAAAATATTTGTATTTATTGTTGATTGCAAGTTTGTTCATTCGGTATCTTATTCTTGATTTATTCACTTTTATTAATTTATGTATAGTTAACTAAAATATCAATAAGTATGTTCTGTACACTATAATTTATTAATCACTGAAAATTTCTGTCATTCATAAAGAAAATCTTTACAGCTTTTCATTAATTTATTGTTCCTTTGTTATCGGAAAGAGGAGATGTGCTAGTAGATAGTGGGTGAATCAAACATTTTTTTACAAATATGTTTCTGTCATAACATTTGTTACACCCACCACCCACCTTCCTTTTTCTAACTCATGTTCATCTGTACAAAAAGAAATGAGATGAGAAGGGCGTGTAACAAGTTATATTCTCATAAAATATCACTTCTACCAGTAATATTTTATTAACAGACTCTGATAAAGCAGAAAGAAATGTCGAGACCAAAAATCGAATTTTTGGGTGTGCTTGCTGTTGTATCTTTAGGAAACTTCCATTACACAGAAGTAACAAATTTTTATTTATTAATTAATATAAATATAATAAAAGCAGTTTCATATGCATAAAAATACAATAAACTTGTTTTTATTTTTTAGACATTTATAATAATACATTCTGGTAAATGAAACTGGATGTGGATTATATATTATTCTATGATATTTTATCTTGACAGCTTAATAAGAGCATGTCTTTACAATAGTGCTTACCTTCCCTTAATTAACGCTGCATGTAATATAACAAACTTAATTTAACTTGCATTTAATAACATAATTAACCATTTTATCTGCATTTTTAAAATGTCTACCTGTTGCAAAATAACGTTTCAAATTATAGTTAAAAAAAACAAAAAAAAAGAGAGTAGTCTGCATTCATATTTGCCGAGAACAGACTACGTATAATTATCCAGAATGAAACCTATTTCTCTATTATAACGGCGTATTTAAATTTAATTTTACGAAATTATAATTCAATCTTGTCAAATAAATAAATGTACCTAATTTTTATGTAATATTTTTTAATTCTTAAGAAATAATATTTTTTTAATAACTATTTCTTTAGGATAAATACAATTAAAATCAGAAAATATATAATTATTAAAACAAGAATTGTTACAACTTATCAAAAATAATATGTCTCCGTCATCACATGAATAACACCGGCGATGAAGTAATAAGAGATAAATAGAATTAGCATTATCAAGTATTTTTAAAAATCATTAAGGTCAAAACAAGGCTTTCAAAAGAGAAAAGATAAAGCAAAACTTTTTAACTGATTTTGTAGATATCCACAATATCACCCTCGGACTTCTGAATAGCAATTACCTGTTGTTTTTATTATCCATAAATGCGCTAAACAAATTATATTTTTAATACTATATTTATTGAATTTGCAGGATAACCACTATATTCTGTATGATTCAAAATACAAATTGGGAGAAGCAGTTAGAGTATTTAAGAAATAAAATAATTAGTCTTAGGGTAAACTCTCCATCAATTCAAGTATTAATAAAAATGTCATGGAATTGGGATTTTATTATTTTAGTCAGAGCGAAATATATATATAAAAAAAAATTATATAAAAAAATGGTTTTCATTCCCATCGTTTTAATATCCATCTGAGAAACAAATTGCTTTTTTTATTTATATTGAAAAAAAGCTTTGCAGACGACTAGCCCACAATAATGGTTTTAAATCATCTGTTTTGATTCACTTAGCTTGGCTGTTAATGGATTCTCGTATGCAGTTTTTTTTCACTAGACTTTTCATGGAATATATTTTATATGAATAATAGGTTTTATTATTATTATATATATATATATATATACTTTTTACAATAAACCACTACATACGTGAATGACATGAATGAATATACAACAATAGAAATTACTCAATAAATATTAAGTCACAATAATTTTATATATAATATAGCTAATATAGCTCACTCACTAATCATAATAAATATGCAATAGTTGAATAATGAATAAAGAAAAAAAATGAACAATTAATTCATAACTACGGAATTTTATGATTTATTTATAAATATACATATATATGTTTAATGACTGTAAAATACATATTTAATAATTTGATTGAACCAAAAATCATTAAGAACAAAGTTTAAGATAAAAGATCTACTTATATTGTAAAATTTGCCGAAAAAAGATCATCGTAAAATTAGGTAATAACTTTTCTGAAGTATTTGACCTCAAATTATTTTAACTTAAATTTGAAAACATAATAATTCTTTGATAACAACTAATAATTGAAATTTTATTCGAGGAACAGTACCATTAAAATCCTATTAACTTACATATAATATAGTTTTAGTCTGCAAATTTTACTGCCAAAAACAATGAATTTATTTTTACGCTGTAAGAATCTAAAGCTCAAATATCATATCGAGTTATTTTTGCGTTACGTCCCAAAATTTTAAACTTATAATAAATACTAGCTGCATTGAGAAATAATGTTACAATTCTTAGAAGAAAACTCAAGTTTTTTTCTCATTTTTAAAATAGTCCGGTAATTTTCAACATACTATAAGGCTTCTTCCCTGATTAAATTACCTTCACAATAATGGAAAATAAAAACAAACAACTGGATTTAAATATCAACAGAACTGTTATTTCCTGAGGAAGAAATGGAAATTTTATCGTTGCGACACAGTTTCTAAAATCTCCAATTTAATTTTACTTAATTGATTAAATCCAACTTCTACCTAAAATAAAGACAATCCAAATAAACTATTTATAAGGAACATAAGCAAAACAAATGTGGAGACAACAACAATAAGAAAGAAGAAGTGTCTATCTTAATTAATTTTGTTTTTAATGTATCTTTTGAACACTGTGTTTTGTTTACTTTTCCTCTTTTCTCATTTATTAAATCAAAATGCACCACAAGTAAGAAAAATACAAAAAATTTTTTTTTTTTTATTTGCCAATACTAGAACAGTTCTCATTACTGGTAAAGATAAAACTCTTCCAAAAAATTGCATAAAATATATAGTCAGTAGTTTTGCACTAACATAAAAATGGAAAGGCAAAATTCTATAAAACATCAAAATCGCTTATGCCTGCTGAATATTGCTTAAAAAATAAAAATTATAAAACCGTTCAGAGGAAAAATATAGACATTACTTTCCTGACAATTATAAAATAAATCTAAAAAAAGTAAATTATTATACTGGTACAAACTTTTGAGTATGGAGTTTTTTCGTACTTCTCGAATTTTTGAAATCCCGAGTCCAAAAATGCAAAAGGAAAATATCGCAAATAATGTATACACGAGAATGTTGTTTCTTAGCCTTATTTTGCTTAATATGTAAACTGTAGAAAGGACGAATAAATACAATCATTAAATTTAGTTAAGTCACTCGTATGTCCGTACGTATGGTTCTATTTATCTTTTTACGATAAATAGACTGGAGAAAAGAATTGCTTCTTTGGAAAACATGATTCATGTTTGAGATAAATGTGTTTTGATAACAACTTCACCGCGAATTTTTGAAGTCGTAAACAATTTTAAAAAATGTTCTCCCTTACCTACATCAATAAAATAAAATCAATGGAAAAAGTAGAAAAAAAAAATAGTAGGATAACCTCTTTGAGATCCATGACAAGTATACCTATCCATTTGTAATTTGGTGAAAAGTTTACTGGAATACTTTTTTAAAGACATGCATGAACAGTAGTAACAGTTCAAAAAAAAAACTTTTTCCTCACCTTTTATTAAAAAAAAAATATATATATATATTCTAATTTAAGAGTGAACCAACCGGCTACGCCTCCTGAAAAAGGGAATTGTTTAGATTTATACAATCGTATACTTGTTTCAACATAAAAAACAAGTAAAATCCAAAGGTTTTATAGTCTAAAACTTTAGTTTAAATCTAAAGCAATTTAGATTTTTTTAATTTTAAGATTTATCACCGAGGAAAGAATAAAATTTTAATATCTACAAAAGTAACGAAAAATTCAGCATCACTAGCGATTTAAACAAATTAATGAAAAATCTATTTTTTCTAGTAATATTTTTATTAACAATACGTCCACGTTTTTTTTTTTTTTTTTTTAACTCTGCATAGGAAAGACGCAATAGGTCATACATAGAAATTAGTTACATAAATTATCTAACAAGCGCCGATAAAGTTTAACTCCTAGGAACTAGTAAGCAAACGTTTGAAAGTTAACAGTAAATTATTTAAGCTTACAGTACGTGTTAAAACACAAAGTAAGTTTTACTCTTTATACCGTAATATTAATAGCAGATTTAAGTGGTATAAAATTAGGGTTTATTTTACTTTAGTTGGAGTAGTAGTAGCAGGTTTTGTAATATAATACGACATTAAAATACAATTAATATTGTAACTATATTTTGTGCAACTACACATTTATGAAATAGATTTTAATTTTTTTAAAACAATTAATAAATAACAACGTAAATCACATTAAGTATTAAGTTTACTTGGAAATGATAAATCCAAAGCAATAAACAAATACTAATATAAAAAATTGTCTTACCTTTTCTATTAACGATGAGATTATTACAAAACAAATTTTTATATTTCAAACATTTCAACCCGGTTAACGTGAATCAGCATTTTATTATTATTTTTTGATAGAGATAAAATGACTGCATCATGATCCTTGTAGCAAGCCTAGTATACCGTTTACCTATATACTATTTGATTAGTTGTGACAGATTTTATTTTTAATTAACTCAAAAGAAAGTAGTAATAAATTATACAATGTAGATTCTTTTTCACAGATGAACAGATCTCAGGTCAGCTCAATTAAAGGACATTAGTTATTAAACGTTTACAGGTTTGTATCCGACCTAAAAGATAATTAAACCTTAAATTTTGATTTATCTATACCGAACAGCTGAGAATGGATATACTTTGACATGATTACGGTTGATCTACGAAAGCAATTACAAAATGTAATCTAGCTCTGCGTTTACAGGAGCACTGAAACGAGAAGCCTATCTCAATTACCCATTTTTAACACGATAAAGAAGCTTTTAGTTCAGAAAATAAACGTTTTATTATAAAAAAATCAAACACGCAGATAGAATAAATGGTTAATAAAACATGTCATATTTTGTTACGGATCTAATTTGTAAAAGAAAATTGATGTTAAAAAATATGTACTACTGGTAAAACGGATCATCACAAATTGTATTAAATTTATAATTAGAGAAGATAATTAAAATATCGCGATGAGAAAACGTTTATAAACAACCGTGACCATTGTCTTGAAACTTTCTGAGGATTGCAACTCGTAATGTAAGCTAGGAAATTAATATTCCCAGTTTTGTAATGAAACAATGCAAAATTATACTTCACCTCAACTCAGTAGAAGAAAAAAATACACATTAAAAATAAGATATATTACCAATTCAAATAATCTTCACAATCAATAATATTTTATGACAATACTACCGAGATATTTCGTTAATTAGTCTTCCACAAACACGTTACGCTTATACGACAGACATTACAATCTAGATAAAATAGCTATTCATTTAATGAAATTTGAAACGAAACCCTACAGTATCACAGTAAAGCTTATAACGATAAGTGTTAGCAATGATGATAAACAGTCAAAAGTTATAAAAATTATGTATGTGCTGGAGTATATCAGTGTTTAAGAATATTTAAAATAAGCAATATTACATAAAATATGTATTTTGTACAGAATAACAAATAGTCTAGATTTGTTTTAATAAAAACGCGGGCTGATCCATTTAATAATACTGAACGTGACCTTGTTTACATACACTTAACGTTTAAAACATGATTATATAAATAACGATAAGAAAATCATAAATATGTAGAACAACTGTTTAGCGAATATATTATAAAGGACATGCAATAAAAAAACATAACATGACAACATAAAAATATACTAACGTTACGAACACAAATATAAAAACATACGTAAGCAAAGAGAGAGAAAGATAAGCGAACGGACAGAATAGAAACGGGAATAAGAAAGAATTAATGATTGAAAGAACATGACGTAGCAGAATGAATGAGAGCACAGACGTAGAAATTATGGCTCATATAAGGAATCTTAACAGAATTAATTCAAGTCACGTATGCAAATTTGATATTTTTCAATATAAAAGAAGTTTAGATATAAGTGGAAACCCATTCTTTGATTTGTTATTAATGTAACAAAACCAAAAAAATCGTAAGATTCCATTGTGTTCTTTCTCTGATTCTTATATTGAACTCTTTTATAAATGCAACTCCTGGAAATACTGAGTAATTAATAGCGCATAAAAGGATGCAAGATGTTTTTAATTTAAAATCGTATAACCTGAAGATATTTAACAATGAATTCCTTTATAATGAAATATGAGTTGCCCTTCCCATCATTGATGCCACAATCGGAAAACAAGAATAAATTGCAGCTGCCAATTTCATTCAATAGACATTTTTCTACGAAAAAAAGTATCGCGCATATTTTTTTTTAATTAAGATCAGCGTAACTGTATGGAATATGATTAGTAGTGTACAAAAGAATAAAATTACCAAAAAATGAAAATATTTGATTTTAGTGTGAATTAAAATATTATCATAATAGTATTCTTAACAATGACTGGTATTTATTTTCGTCAGAACAATAAATTTAATAAAAGAACTTGGTTATAAAAGTATCCCACCAGAATAGATTGAGAAGATAAAATTTCGTTAAAATTTCTTAAGATATTTGTTTCATAAGCACGCTTGAATTAAAATTAATTAAAAATAAAGTCAATAAGGAAAACTCTTATGTTAACTTAGTAACAAACATTCCTTGAAAATTTAATTACAACTTACTCTGCAAGTTGTTAATAATAACTGTAGGATGATCATTTAGTTCTTGCAAATAATTTACATCATAACAGGTAAGCAAGAGAAAAACGGTTTTACGAGTAAGGGACTGTTCAGAAATTACATACTTTGGAATGTAGGTCATCAGTAACACCAACAGAGAAACGATTGTGGATGTAGGTGGATGGAACATCTTCCTAACAAACAGTTCATACTTTCTGCCTTAATGAAGAATTTTTAAACATTTTTCAGTAAATTGAACAATTTATACGCATACGTAAGAGCAAAATTCTCTCTGACACACTTATCAGTAATTCTATTTTTCGGATGGCTAGGAAGTTGAAATTTGATATACTTTACAAGTGGGCATCTACGAAATATAATGAAATAGTTTAATTAACACTTCCTAAGAGGATAAAATAAATAATTTTTGAAAAGGGACGTCGAATCCACCTTACGATAAAGTGACTGGTAGGAAGATAGTTTTTCACTCGCCCCAGAAAGAGTGAAAAGAATTAAAGAAAACCCCACCAAATCATTCATCACCAATTTCTCCACCTCTTGAACAGACAGAAAAGTGAAATTTGGTAGATTAATTCCCAAGGATATCTACGAAAAATTGATTTTTGATTTTTTGGTAATTTTATTCTTTTGTACACTACTAATCATATTCCATACAGTTACGCTGATCTTAATTTTAAAAAAATATGCGCGATACTTTTTTTCGTAGAAAAATGTCTACTGAATGAAATTGGCAGCTGCAATTTATTCTTGTTTTCCGATTGTGGCATCAATGATGGGAAGGGCAACTCATATTTCATTATAAAGGAATTCATCAAACATTCAAAAAACATTCCACAAGAAGTTAAATAATAAACTTCTTGATAAGGCTGTCGAAACCCGAAAAGCGAGAACCTTAAATCGGTTAAATAGATTGATCTTGGAGAGTAACCTACCACTGCGAAGTTATATTTCATTAATTTCTAAGAGAGTGAAATAGGGTAAAAATGATTACGGTAAATCCCTCATTAACATTCTTATATCCCAAATAACTAGAAAAATAAAATTTGGCGAACTTTATTTCCAAGACAGTATCTAAGAAATTTAAGGAAATACTATTTTGAATAAAAGCCTCTCAGGGGTTAAATGAAAAATCTGTTCAAGTGGGTAGGGAAGACTGGATGTAACTTGAACCGCCACTAACTTGAAAACTGACGCAGATGTTTCCTTTAAAAATAAACTGCGGCTATAAAGGTATCCTTTCTCAGTCACCCCTGTTGAAAAAGGATGAATGAGCATTTATGGGAAATATAGAAAGCTAGACGTTTAAAATTCAAAAAAATGATGCATCCAGTCATATTTCAGACATTTTCTTTGAACAATTATTAAAAGGATGAATCTGGATTAGGGATGGACTTTACAGTTTCCGCATACTTAGTGACATAATCGTGATAAATTAGAATTCGCATCTGAAAGCAATTCAAACATTTTCAAAAATTTTAATTTTTCTTTTAACTATCTCTTGAAACATACTTTTTTGTATTTTTGAAAAAAAAAGATAGGTAGATTTCATAAGAAATCTACCTATTGTACCATGATTTTACTTCCGGAAAATTTCCACATATCTTCATGTTTCACATCCCACAGACCCCAAAACCACCGTCAATCCAAAAGTTTATATATATCACATTTCACTTTATTGTTGACACGATAACTGCCGTAATTTTGCACCAATCACTTTCAAATTGATACATAAAATATAACGACTAAAAATCTCGGTCGACTTCGTTAATGGGCAAAATCGGACCATAGAGATAGAAACGGGAGGGGGGCTTTTTTGAAAAAAAAAAAAAAAATATCGCTATAACTTTCTTATTAAGTAAAATATCGAATTCGTTTAAACTTCCCACTATTCTTTGGATAAGGGCCTAAAACTTATCTAAGTAGTTTTTTGACATCGCCAACCATTGGCCCAGGGGATAGAAAAAATGGGGTTTCGAAGACAAAAAAAAATCATTCCTCCCTTAATAGGCACAGAATCGAATAGGTTTATAGTGGTCGTTAGTCCTCTAAACATTACCTAAAAATTTTGTCTGAAAAACCTTTGATATGACAAACCCTTACGACAAGGAATGACCAAAACAAAAAAAACCGTAAAAACAAAATGTCGCTATAACTTTCTTATTAAGTAAAGTACCGAATTCGTTTAAAGTTCCTAAATTGATGGGAAGATAAGGTAATAGATTTTCCTTTTCTATATATTCAAACAAGGTAGAGTATCTAAAGTAAGTTAATACTTAATGTGGGTAATGTAGGCCTATTGTACTTTCAAATCATCTTCTCAACATTACTGTTGTTACATTTATACATCGTTTAAATAAAACTTTCTGAAAACATTGTCTTTTTTTTATCAATACAAAAAGGCAAATCTACAATCTCCCACTAATTCTCAAGCAGTTCAGGAAAAATCATGAGGAAGTCTTGATAAATTTAGCAATAGCTTGTAGTCTAATGAGAAAACGTTGTGTTCTTGAAACATGGGAAGTAATATTTGATACGAGCTCGTACAATCCGAGTTCGCCTACCTCTATTTTGTCTCGGTGAAATCTACCTTCGCCTTCCGGCGTGCCGAAAGGAATTTTTTATTTCGTTGAATATTTCGGTTTTCAGTTTTCAACGGAAATATCCATTTTTACCATCCCTGAATCCATTCTGACTAGTTTCAGCGTGACATCTGTACGTAAGTATATACGTATATATATATATATATATATATATATATATATATATATATATGTACATACGTAAGTATCTCGCATAAATCAAAAACGATTAGCCGTAGGATGTTGAAATTTTAGATTTAGGACTCTTGTAATATCTGGTTGTGCACCTTCTATTTTAATTGCAATCGACTGAACCAAAAGTGTTCAAAAAAGCTTAAAATCCAAAAAAACATTTGAATTTTGGGCGCTTTCTTAACTGCAGTAATAAGCCCTCATAGAGAGCTTTTCAATGATATGTCAGAAGTGGTACTTATTTTTAATTGGTTCTAGAGTTATAGCCAAATAAAATTTTAATTAATGAGATATTTGGATCTTACAAGATGAAGGCACATCGATTCGAATCAGACTTATCTTTTTTTTTTTAATTTAAATATATTGATTTATTAATAATTATTAATCTGTGATTGTAATAAAATTTACGATAAATAATAATTCTGTAATAACAATAAAAAAATAAAAAATATGATAAAATATCAAAAGTTATTAATGAGATAAAATTTTATGTACTTTTCATTTAAAAAAAATTGTGTATACGTAATAGGCATATAAGGAAGTCATGTGGTGTCCACATCAGATTTTTAAAAATCATTACGGTTACAAATATATCTTGAATGAAAATAACGTTCCCTTTTATTCATTGAATTAACCGGATTTCTCATCGAAGTATACTTAAAAATAAGTACTAAAATCATTCATTCAAATTATTTTGAACTTAAAAATCTATCAAATCAATCAAATTCAATAGAAATTTCTCTTAAAAATGTATTTTTCTTGTAATTTTCATTTGAACATTAATTACGTAAAGTATTGATTTATACGTAAATAATCTCTACAAAAACTCTGGAGGAGTTCCACAAACGATAGCGTGGGTGTAAGGGATACGAAAGGAGAAAGAGCGAATATAAAAAAAATAATGTACTTTAAAATAATTTCTGAAGAGCCTCTTAACAGCAGTAGAATCATGAAGAAGGCTCAATTAATTCAACACAACCTAAAGGGTAACGAGTTCAACTCTACACTAGCACGTGGATCTACATTGCATTGCTCACGAAAATCAAAATCGAATCTTTTCAAAGTGCTGTATATCAGAAATGTATATAGTGTAAATTTAATTGCAGAATCAACCAGTATAACTGTATCCTTACAACAAATTTTTATTTACTGTAAAATCTTAAAATAAAAATTAACGTAAAAAAATTATGGGAAGTCAGCTGTAATATTTTACATGAAAAGGATTATCATAATTTTATAAAAAAAATTAAACAGTTTTTTTTTGCAAGAGATAATATTCTTTTTTTTTATCGCTGTACGATTAATTAGATATTAAAACATAAGTTACACCACACAGATGCAAAAAAGAACCTCTGTAAAAAGGGCTAGTTATCTTACAACTTTTACACTAAAATAAAACAGAAATACGCAGCTGACAACGATATAACTAAATAATAAGTTTTTAAAAAACATGACTGACCAATCCTGGACTAATATTTTATCACATCAAAACTTGAAATTTCGACATTCTGAATAACCATACCGGAAATTGCAAACTTCATTCAATAAAAATATTTAAAAGATCTTCAGTTTAATTTGACTGGACTTGAATTTCTATCAAGAATATACTAACGATAATTATCCACAGATATAACGATGAAAAACGCTCTAATTCATTTTGATTGATGCAAATCAAACACAAGTTTCAGATAATTTATTTCAAGATTTATCTTCATGTCTTAATGATACTTAAATGTCTAGCAAATAAAGTAATTCAATTATTAGAAAAAAAAAAATCTAGTTTAAAAGTTACGTATAACCCACAACATTTATCGTAAAATTTATTCTGCATATGCACAATCTGTGCTTCAAAATGGAATAAGAGTATGGAATGACGCTTTTGACACGCACCTTAATAAAATATAAATACAAAAGAGCACTTGGTAAACCAAGACTTTTTCTCAGCAAGACACTTTTTAATGAGTTCAATGTTATGACAATCAAACAACTATATTTAAAAAACTTAATGTATATAAATGAAAATAGACGTGTTTTATACTCATAATACCACATGGTACAATTTACGTCCTCTATTTAACTACGTTGTTCTCACTGTCTCACTGATTTAACTGTGTGCAGACGACAATTTCCTCACATTTGTAACAACTTAAATCTTATTCCAGAGTAATTCATTGAAAAAAGATCTCAAATTCTCTTGCTAAACAAATTGTAGAATGAGTTAAATGTAACAATATTTTCTCAACACTATTAATTAACCCCATATGCAAGCTGTAAGTATTCGTAGATATAACAACAATTTTACGCTCTTGTACTAATATAATATTTACATATATTTTAATATTATTTATTTATATTACTGGTATAATATTTATGTTTATGACATCATCCATTTTCATAATTTACTGTACAATAATGGATAAATTACCTCTTTTCATTGCACTTCATCTAAATATTAATCAAATCAGCAGTAGTAGTGTTTTTTTTTCTTTTTTGTAAAGTAGGTACTTACTTTTCTCTTTTTTTTACTTGAACTAGACTCTTACTGGCACTCATGCTTTGCTTTGTTGGCAACGCCCATATTGTCAAAGAAATTATTTTTTATATTATTCTATTTCTTATTATAACATATTGTTAATTATTGTACATATAATAATATTCTAAAATGTGGAAATGTAAATAAAATAAATAACATTAGCCTAACATTAATTTTTCCCTTTGAAATATAGTAGTATTATTACTGTGGTAATTATTTATTTATTAAAATTATCGAAAATAATAGGTAAAACATCACAAGTCTTTTAATACAAGAATACATGAAAAAATAGGTTTAAAAAATACTGTAATATAAAATACCATATTATATAATGTAGTAGTAGTTTTTTATTTGCAAATATAAAAACTGATATTTCAGTCAACGTTCTCAAAAAAATTCTAATAAAAAAACTATTAAATAATGTTTAGATCTATTATTACCGTAGAAAAATTAATAAAATATTAATTTTGTTTTCATTAATCAAATATTTAATTAACAATTATTAATACCTTATTTAATGTTGATTTCAACTCGCACATTTATAAATTTTAGTACACTAACATATCTGAAAATAATTCAGGACTGGTAATTTATTTAATTTAGGAACTCATTGAATAATAATAATAACATGCAATGCTACAAAGTTAGTGAACTGGAATGCGGATAAGAGTAGATTCGAACCTGCTTTCAAGGAGCTTCAGCTATCCAGGAGGTATACAGTTCGAGGCTCGGCCACACTTTAATATTAACAGCTCCTCGATACCATCTCTCAGGCACGGTCGAGTGATTGGACTCTAATTAACAAACGCATGGCCAAGAAAGGCAATCAAGTTATAAGTACGATCTCTACACGAAGTAAGAAAGCAGGTGCGCCTTCTAGCCCAACCCTAAAAGAAAAAGTGAGGCTAACTTATTTATTTTATTTCCAATGCCACATTTTACACGTTCAATAATTAACAATCTATTATAATAAGAAAGAAAATATTAAAAATATTTCTTTGACAATATGGGCGTTGCCAGGAAAACAAAGCTTGAATGCCAGCAATAGTATAGTTCCAGTAAAAAAAAGAAAGCGAGTAACTACGTTACAAAAAAAATTAATGTTAGATTCGATTATTGTTTAGATGAAATGTAGTAGAATGAAAAAAAGTGATTTGTCGATTTTTATATAATGAATTTTGAGAATAGTTAATGTTATTAACATAAATTTACAGACCTTCGTAAAAATCTATGAATCAATCAAGTGTGGAACTATCTATCAATATTTACGGAATAAAATTCAATGATTTTCATTAATAAATAGTTCACATTATCTAAAAAATATAATGAACAGCATTAATTTATACGTCGATATTCAAAACAGCTCTCCTTAAATGGTGAACTTGCTGAACCATCAACAGCTCAGTTTGATATACCACACACCTCACAGTCATTAAGGATAGGTAAAGATTTTCTTTAGGAATCCCTGAGCCTGTTTTCTGTTAGTTATATTATCTGATATAAAAGCGATTTATTTAGACATATATTATATAAGCCCGTGAAACCAAAATCTCTTATTCAGTAACGTAATGCTTTAATTTCGGATAAATATATCCTCTAAGGGGAGATGACGGCGAGTTCGGTACCCAAAAGCTGGAATGATGCTCAAATTTCTTTGGGCAATTCTAGGATTCAATTTACTTTTAGAGAAGTATCTTCCGTTTCTCATTATCCACCTATTTCCCTTTCAATCTTTCATTGGTGGTCGTCTCTAGATTTTAGCCTACGCTCATTGGATGTGGTAAGCATACGGTTCTCTTTAACAGATTCCTGTAAAGTTCGACAATCATAATATTTTTATGGTTTAGTAGGGATATTTGTTTATAGATCCCACTGGAATCTCAAATCGGAGATTCAATTTAAGCTTAAAGTTTTGTGAGATAAAGCCTTATATAAATTCATCCAAAAAAGTCGTTACACCGTTTACCGCCGGTAATCGAGTTACTGTTATTGTCATATATCTAAGTCATATTAACAAAATTACTATTTGTGCCTAAATTTCCGTATAATGTACAGTTAAATTAAAATAATTTAAAACTAATTATTTCCAAATTTACTAATTTGGGAGGCGTTTTGATTACAGTACAAATATACCTGATACTATAAACGCTGTAAGAATAAACTAATTTAAAATGTGGACCTAATGCTAGTGTTTGGTTAGCAAACAAATTTCAAATCAAACATGAATGCTATACCGGTTACACGGTATAATAAACATATCGATAGGAATGAATTGTTTCAAGAGAAAATAAACCGCGCGCGCGTGTTTCTGTAATAATAATAAAGTGGCTGTATAAGTCTAACCGTGAACGAAGTGTTGGAATATAATTATTATTTTATATCGAAATGCTTCATCATAATTAACTATCGTCATAAAACTATATGCTGCAATAAAACATATACAAATATTACAACACGTCTAGATGTTTAACATAAAAACTTAAAATATTTAAGTAAAACAGAATTTGTATATTTATTTTACCTTCTTCAAAGAAGAAAATTTTACTACGTTAAAAACTTCTTGTGAAAATGATTGTACAAATTGCTTTTTTTTACACGCTCAAAAAGAATGCCGAGTATAGAAGATATCAAATTTAAAGATATCTTCATTTAATATAAAAATAGCTACTTTTACTCTTATTTTAATATGCAACTGTTTAAAATTAATTTTTCAATGATCTTTTTATACGCTTACCTGTATTATTTAGCAATTTACACCAGTATGATTCCACTGAATATGAGTTTTGAAAAAAAATAATACCAATTTGTTTTTTTCTGGAATAATTTTATATTAAAATAATAAATTTGATTGTTTTTTTAACTTGGAATTAGTAAATTTTAAAGGAAACACAAACGCATAAAGGATGAAATAAAAATGAGAAAATTTCGGTCAACTAAAAAACATTAAATTTTAAAGACTGATATCTTACATATCACTCTGACTAATATCTGTAGCTCTCATTGCATTTTGAGAGCTACAACTCATTTGCTTACTGGTTAAAATCGTCTAACCGATTTTGAAAGCTTCAATGAATTTTAAATTCAATAGAGTTTAAGAGTTTAAATTCAATAGAGATTGATTGAATAATTATAAAAAAAAATTTATAATATTTTTTTAATATCAAACAGTTTACAAACGATATCTGAGAACGTAAATAGATGTCGAAATTAGATGCGTATATCTTAAATATACCTGTACTTCCAGAAGTATTTTCAGCTGATACTAATCTGTTAATGCACACATGAACAAATTTTATTTTATAAAGCGCTGATATTTATTTAAGATAGTTTCAATTAAAGTTGCTAAAGAAACTCGATAACTTACAAAATACGTAAAAAAAGTAAATTATAAATATCAATTTTTTTTATTAAAAAATTTTAACTAGACAAGTATCTAAATTAGTTTTTAACGTAGAATTTGGGATGGAAGTAAGCGGAACCAATCTATTTTTTTCTAATAAATTAGATATCTTCTTCACACTTGCTCAGAATTTAGTAGGTATTCCTTTTTCTGCGCATGTCGTAATTTTTTAAAATCATTAACGTATAACGTAAATATACAACTGGATTTCGATACAAATATACAACTGGAAGCATTTCGATATAAAATAATAATAACAATAATAATAATAAGAAAATAATTTATGTCCATAATTTCATCATTACAACCACGTTATGTAAAATTTTCCAGACGAACAAAAAAAAGTTTAAAAAATGAATGCAAAAAACATTACGCCATTGAACATAAAACATTATGTATGTAATTTGTAATTTATTATTTATATTTATAGTCGTTAAAACGAAATATGAATTAGTAAAAATATTGAGATAACATAAAAACCACAAAAGTAAACTGTCATCATTATTATTATTATTAAAATGCATATGCGGTTAAAAAATTTCAATATTTCTGACGTTATCAACGGTAATAATAAAAATAACATAAAAGGATGGGAAACGCATAAATATAAAACCGCAATAAGTTATATGGTATCCCGTGTACACAAATCTCTATTTATTAAACTTTAATACTATTGTACAAATATTATATGAAAATTAAAATGCAATAGATAAAATCATTTTATGTTCTTTCAGGGAATGGAATTTGAGAATAATGAATATTTTTAATCGATGCATAAAAATAAAAAAATAAAAACTTTTATAACATGTACTGCGGAAAAATAAACAGTGAACATTGAAACCAATGAGATCATTCCCTTTTTTAAAATAATTTTAAGCAAATTTTGGATTGAAAAAAAAATTACTTCAAAGTAACGCTAATTAGTTCTAACAGTGCTATAATATATATCTAATATAATAAAATTTATTTCTAATAATTTACATAAATGCACTAGAAAATATACGTCTAACAGTGCTTGTCAATGTAACAAAAATTTTAAAAGTATATTTTGAAAATAGTTGTTTCTTTATCGAAGTAATACCGTCTCACCAAAAAAAATTGTAAACCAAGCTGCTATTCGGTAGTTAACGACAGTAATTTAGTAATGTAAAGCTCAAAGATAATTAACTTATTATTTACAAGCAAGCTTTTCTGTGTTTCTTGAGGTAATAATTTCTATTTATTATCCGGTAGATAAATTTTTCCAAACTTTATTCGATTATTTTTGCCTTCTGATTCTTTTACTGAAATATATACCCAGAAATTAAGGCTAATCCCAATCGGGAGAAGGAATTCTCATTTGATAAAAAGTTTTAATGAAAGTAGTTTAAAATTCTATTTGGACTTATTTTCTAGTTGCTTAGCTGCATTCTCACCCAATATATATAAAACGAGGTTATTATAAATAAATAAAGTTAAGTTAGGCATTTCATAAAGTAAAGAAGAAGGAGCTTGCTCGGCTGATAGCGGAATCGAAGAAAGAATGCTGGAGGCGTTTTATCGCTTGGAAAATAATCCTTGGGGTAAACCATATCAATTACTGGTTGGAGGAGCACTCAGACCCAGAATTCCATAACTTGTGAGCCCGGAGTGATTGCGAATATAGTGGAGGGCCTCTTTCCAGCTGGAGGCGAGGTGCTTGCGAATGAGGTGGCTGAGCTGGGGATGATACCACTGTTTACTACCGGGGAGCTTGATGTGGCAGTGAGTCGAGTCCCAACTGATAGAGCACCTTTTGCCTAACGCAATTATTAAGTTGGCAATTCGGGCTGATCCTGCGGCGTTTTTGAATTTCAATAATGCCTGCCTGGAAGAAGGTGTATTTCCAGAAAGGTGGAGACGACAGCGCTTAGTACTGATCTCGAAGCCGGGCAGGAAGTTGGCGCTTCCTGTCTCTCATCGTCCACTGTCAATGATTGATACGACTGCAAGATTTTAGAAAGATTGATACTTCAGTGGCTGTCCTGCGCGTTCGAAGAAGCAGGTGGAATCAATCACCGACAATACGGTTTCAGAACCTCTGGAACATAACGTATGATGGGGTGTTCCGTGTTTCCCTTCTTGCCGATGTGACATTCGTCGGTTATGCCGACGACATTTCGTTGGTCGTGAAGGGAGATACTCGAAGGGAGGCATCCGAGAATATAAGGGCCTCCTTTTTCACAGTGAGCTTCTGGATGGACGGTTTGATTTGTCCATGGCGCTAGAAAAGACCGAAATCGTGGTGATTTCTACGGCAAAAAGAAGTTCGATATTGGAAGGAAAATACTATCGAAACCTGGATTAAATATCTAGGAATCTAGTTTGACGCTCATCTGAGGTTCAATAGTCATGAGGTTCAGTAAACCGAAAAGGTGGAAAGGGTAATGCAATACATAGCCGGGATTCTGCCAAATTGTAGAGGACCAGGTCAACAATGTAGGAAACTACTGACAGGAGTGGCCAATGCCACGCTCTTATACAGTGCTGAAGTCTGGGCAAATGTTATGGTATAAGGAAGATATAAGGGAGCAGATTATGTTAGCGAAAGAAGAGAACTGGAACGCAGTAGCGAGATTTGCCAAAGTAGTTTTAAACAAACTGCGTATCGCTGAAAAACGCGGAAGGGGGCTACAAGCCGAAGGATTGCTGTGCGGCGGACAGGACTACAGCTGAGTGTCTAGGGTGCTTCCGGACCTTGTTGGGGTCGACTGGATACTATGAAGCCGTGGTCACTCGGCTGGCACGGGCCCGTAGATAAGTTCCCCTCTTCTGAAGCGTAGACTGTGAACGTCCTGGTAAGTTCTAAGTAATTATGAGTAAGTATCTGAGAGTGTGCATACTGTTGGCTGTGTTTGTGCGTGTATATGAGTAGCGTGCATGTGCACTGCGACTTGTTTCACTTTTGTGTGCGTTTAGTGTTGGCTTGTGAGGGCCGACTGTGTATGTAAACGTGTTGTTTGCTGTATCTTAGTGTTGTTTGTGTTTTGTATCTTTTTGTTGAATGTGGGATTATATTGATGTTCCTTGAATGCGGTGTCCGACTGTGTGAGCGGGCATTTTCCCTTTCCTGAAGTAATGCTGCATAAGCGGTTTCCAGGAGGGTTGGAAAGCCAGGGGTAAAGGGTTAATTAGTAGTGCGCAGGAACATATA
The DNA here is from genome assembly GCF_047948215.1 of Lycorma delicatula. NCBI lineage: Eukaryota > Metazoa > Arthropoda > Insecta > Hemiptera > Fulgoridae > Lycorma > Lycorma delicatula. The sequence goes on from NC_134456.1 coordinate 200,842,584, forward strand.
CGCACCTAATAATATCTGTTAGCAAGCCCGAACTGCCTGGGCGCCCATAAATGGGGTTCCTCCACCTCTATAAAAAATATAATAAATAAATAAATAAAACGTATTTACTAAGAAAAGAATAGCGCACTAGTAAATATTTCAAGTACTTCAGTGGAAACTTTACACAGCACCCCACTTAAAAGAATTTATGTAAATTTCTATTCTGATTAAGACAAGTTTTTTCTACAAGCCTAATTAAAAAATGATTTACAGTAAATCGTAATCCTAACCAAACAAATAAAGCAAGAGGACTATTGTTGCTGTGTTGGTGATATCGGCTATCCCACCAATTGATCTTCTTGCTCGACAGCGGGAGGAGAGAGGTGGGAGAATGGAAAAAGAGCAGGCACAGGAACTGCTGATGAATAGGTGTCAGGCCAGATGGGAGGAATTTAGGAACGGCGGTTGCGCCCTACGATTAAACGTTGAATGGAAAGAACCTATGGCAAGGTGGGGTAAGAGCTAACCCAGTTCCTTACGAGACGTGAGTGTTTCTGCTCGTACCTTTTTTCCCCCTCTACTACCCTGGACCGGACCGACTTGACCCAGGGGAGTGTCCGTTACTCTAATTAGCCCTCCCCAACTACCGGCAATATACCGGCATGGCAGGTCGGGCTAACCAGTGGCTCTTTTGAGGTTTTTTTCATTTTTGTCCTTTATGGCACCACACCATACCTCAATGCCGTGGTGTGGTCCATGGATCTTTTGATATTTTTTATTCCTACCAAACACACCCAAGGAGTCCTCAGCAGATCATTGAAACCAGCACACCTCAGCATGCTGGCTCTCACTTCTGAGGCTGTCCACCCCACCTAACAAACTAGTACCCCACATTTCTTTCATCTATGCTCTTTTGCTTTAAAACTGTTCTTATGTAATCAGCAACCTTTTTACATTTTACCTCACTATCAAGCATATAATCAACTGTTACCTTCGGCGTTTTCCCTCTAATACCTGCATACTGCCTTAACTCTTGCCATTTGTGTAATAACAAAACTTTTGCCTTTTTCCAACACTCCGGGAAAGTCTTGTTTATTAGTCCATGACTGACCACCTCTAGCATCTCACATGGAGCTTGATTGATAAGTTTCTTGATAATTGCCGCTGGGATATAATCTGGACTAGGACTTTTCTTTATAGCTAACATACGTCCAGCGCATAAGAGCTCACTCATTGCAAAACGTTTACTCTCACATTCAGTGTGTCTTCTCTCATCGGGCGTGAAATGCGGGGATTATCCTTTCTGTTTCTTTCTTTGTAATTGCAGGGAGACACCTACCGAACCTTTTGGTAATTATTCTGTAAGCCATGCCCCAGGGATCTTTATCGAGTTCTTCACATAGCCTTGCCCAAATGTCTCTCTTTTCTTTTCTTATTGTTCTATTTAGTGTTCTTCTTGCCTCTATGTATCTCATGTTGGCCTCTTGATATCTCAGTCCACCTGCTATGCTGAGCCTCTGCTTAATTCGTCTTTTATTTTGCAGAATCTGCCTAAGATAAGCGATTTCTCCAGTCCACCAATACACCATTCGTTTTCTAACTCCATTGTGCATCTCCCTATCCATCTCTTGTTTTATTATATTAGCCAGGGTTTCTGGCGTGAGTTGTTCAATAGCCGCTAATCTGATGGCAATCTTGCCTGTAATAGCCTCTATCTGTTCTGCAGTGAATCTAGGAACAGTTTCTCGATCATAACTATTAAAACTAATGTCTTTCAGTATAACCATTGTTGCATAATGATCACTGGCAATATCCTGTTGTAGCACTTGCCAGCTCCACTGCTGCCTTCTCCATCTATCATCCAGTATAGTGAGGTCTAAGATTGAGGTATGACCTCTAGGCTTGAATGTTGGAGTGTCATCATTTATACATTGACATCCTACTGTCTCCATTAATTCCATCAACATTTCTCCTCTCCTATTGGTACTGCGGCCCCCGGCTGCCACCAGCCTACTATTGAAGTCACCTAGCATTATCATCTTTTTGTCTGTATTAGTAATCACATTTTGAATTACGTCAAGTGTCCTATCGAATTCTACATTATCCACATTCGGTGATATATAAACTCCAACGATTGTTGCCGACAGTGTTTCTGCAGCCACAACACCTTTACCTCTAAAAATAAGTTTCCAAGCAATCTTATGACTGACATCTTTAATTGCCACAATTCCTACAGTGTCAGTATGACATCCTGTTCTTGCTGCCTCATAAATATTTGGCTCAGTTACAATTAAAAAATCAACATTTTTCTCCACTATAAGCCTAGTCACAAGATCGTGCGACAGCCTACTCCTGTTTACATTAGCCTGTAGCACTCTAAGCATGCTGGTGTTTTCCACATTGCCATGCCCCAGTCCTATGTTCATTACTATCACATTTGATACATTTTTTGGGCTCCTGACAATTAGCTATTGTGTGTCCTCTACCCCCACAGTTAAAGCACAGGTCGCTTCTATCAGGGCCTTTACATTCGTGGCGTCTGTGCCCAGTTCCCCAGCACCTGTAGCATTTCTCAGTGTGTTCTCTTATGAATGCTCTACAGTTAACCCAGCCTATTCTTATTCGCTGTTCTAGTATTTTGCTCGCCGCCCTGTATGATGTGACAATAGTCACATTTTTAGTTTCAGCAAATCCTGGTCTAATTGAGGAGATTTTCACATCCTCATTCGCCAATCCTCATCTTTAATGCGGCTAGGATCCCTTCTTCCGTAGTATCACTTTCTACATCTCTTATATGTACTATCGTTCTTCCACCTCTTGTTCTGAGATTGACTTTTAAATTCGCTACCTTATCTTTGAGGATATTTGTGAATTCTGTTGCCCGTTCTGGTCCTTGTATCCTTAATAAGACTTCTTCATTTCTCCCTTCTTTTACTGAAATAACATCCTTAGCGTCATCTCTATTTACTGCTGTTTTCATTGCCTCCAAAAGTTCACCATAGGTCTTACCCTCTGATTTTACCACTGTGGTTCTACTATTCTCCACAGGTGGGGTGGCCTTCATAATGCGCGGCTGTCCTGGTCTAACCTGTGTTGAAGCTACATCGGTGTGTAACGTCAAGACTTTAGTGGTTTCCTCATTACTCCTGTTCAGATAAGACACTATCTTCTTCATGTAATTACCTACATGGTTATTAGGCACTATGTAGGACAGACTAGTGGTATTGTTCATAATTCTCCTCAAAGCTTTCAGAATTATCATCATTGTATTCTTTACCTCCATGTTTGCATCATAAAAGATTTTATACTTATTTCTTTTAACCAATGTATGTTCACTCAGTATCGTTTGCTCATCCCTTAGTATGTCACCTGCCTTATATTTTAATCTACCAGATTCATCATCACTATTTCCACGAATTTTACTAATATCACTCAAACTGACGTGCATCATCACGGAGACATCATCAAGGGTATATTGACGAATGGGTAGTGGGTGACGGCCAGTCTCCGGGAGTGGGTAGCGGGGGCCCACCCGGATCGTTGAACCATGTCATAGGGTCATAGGAACCATGTTCATGCCTCGTGGCCAGGTCCAGTTCCTATGGGAAGAAGATTTTTTATTCGGTGAGAGCCCGACACTACCGTCTGTTGCGGGCAGAACTTTTCCTCTTCCTTCGAAAAACAATAAAATAAAAGTGGACTATTATCATACTAGCTAATAAGAAAAAATTTGAAGTAATGAAATTTTAATTCAATTTTCTACGGAAATAAAATGAAAATAAAACATACTGTTATCAAGTTAAATATAAGACTTAAGTTATAATCATAATATATTTAGACAGTTCTAATTACGAAAAAATGTACATCATTCTACTATTTACTTCTTTATCCATCTCTAATATTTACAGCAAGGATTGCCTAAATCTGATGAAATAAAAAACCAAAAGAAGATTCAATCAGCATTCTAAATTTTATTGCGGGAACCGTAGAATTACGTATCGGTGAACATTATACGTAGCAATCTAAAATACTACTGACAAAAATCACCGCAGTATGTAACGGGATTTTTACAATAATCATAAAAGAATCATGTGAGTTTTACGTAAACTGTGAGTTTTACCATACGAACGAACACAAACCCATACTCAAGATTACAAGCACAATTATGGAAAATCTTCCAACTTTATTATAATGACCTGGTGCACTAATAATAACAGAAAAAAACGAATAACAACAGTTTCAAAATCAACAACACGTTTAAAGTATAATGCTGAAAAATCTGACAAGGATTTTGATGAACTTCCTGTCACATGCGTATAGCTTAAAATTTATCCCTGCTCACTAAAGATAAATCTGAAAATTTTATTTAACCTCATGATTTAATTTATTAAACCAATAAAACGGTGAATATTAGTACACATTCACTCACGTGCTAAGATACTCTGCCTAATGCAATGCAAAATTAAGTTAAAAACTCTTCAATTGACAATAAATTGGACTACACCTGCAAAAGGTCATATGTTGAATACATTTTTAAATTTATCACGAAAACTTCCAAGGAGATTAAATAATTTATTCACATTATCAAAATAAATAAAAAATTGATCGGAATTAACCAACAGAGGATTGGTTCATAGTATTAACTTACCAGTACGTATTCTGTCCATCAGTCAGAATTCAAAGTTATCATAAACCTATTTTGGTTAGCAGAGCTCAGTTTTATTTTTTTAGCTAATCAGAATTCTCCAGGGACTTTCTAATTAATCAAAATGCTCCGTCATGATTTTTCATTTTTAAATAAAATTCATTTCCTATTCTTGTATATTGTTCAAAATGAACCTTCTGTCCTCAGACGGTTAGTAAAATATAATTAATATTTAGGTAGATAACTTCTCAATTATTATCTGCTAAACAATTAACTAATAATCGTTTCAAAAATCTCCGCCACAGAGATCCGCCCATATCCGTGGCGAAATTATAGCGTTTCGGCCTTTCATCCGGAGGTCCCGGGTTTTAATCCCCGTCAGGCATGGCATTTTCAAACGTTACAAAATTATATTTCCACATTCTCACGGACAAGCCTCATGCATATTGTAGAATTAATTCACGAGGAATAAAAAGGAGTTCAATAACTCCTTTTCCACGAGAATAAACAGCTAATGACTAATGTCCAGCAGTAAAGGTATCAACACAAAATCTTTCTTAACAATAAAAAAAAGAAATTTTTTAAAAGGAAGTCCAAACTTGTGAAATTCACTAAAAAGAGATTGTAACACGTTTTTTAATCAAAATCGTGTAATTTTAAATAAATTCATATAATATTAAATGGGACAACTTAATAAAAACAACTTTGGGCAAAAATGTATTACGTTTATAGTCTATACATCACTATTTAGATAAAATTTAGAAACATTATTATAGGGCTATATTTATCCGACTAAGCTTTGTAAAACAGCTGCTGATTTTATTCTTGTTAAAATCGGTTTCAAGTTTATAACTAAATTTGCGAATACACTAGTACGAGTATGTAATCACAACACATTAGTGCTTAGAAACAAAGTACACTATTCATGATACAGAGCTTTTCGCTGTACGGAGAAGAGACTGTAATGAATCACATGGCCGTGACTAAACGGCAAACTCTATCGTACAGTAAACAAGCATCGAGGCAAATAGTGAATTAAATCGGCTCTTTACGTTATCTACGATAGAAGTTCAGAATAACAGAATATTTACAGTAACAACTCTTCACAACTAATTACACTACATTGTATTCACTTAAGTGCTGTTTTCGGACAGTCCGTTCGTAAAACAAATAAACTAGAATAAACTGAACTCTTTGAAAGCGTACAGAGCAGTGATTCTCAACCTTTTTAGCTCGACAGCACGATTCCCAAAAAGTAAAAAAATGTATAATGAATATTTCGCGAACCCCCAACCCAAACCCAATGAAACCTAGTTAAAACTATTTAGCTGCGTTGATAGCGACGGGTTGTACAAACCTGAGCAATCTGCAGCTTCCAACTTGACGTGTACGTGCTCCTTGTAATTTGCTGTGAGAGCGTTATGCAAAGAGCAATGGATTTTTGGAAAAAATTAAAAAATCGTCTTATACCAAGGGAGGAATGGACGCACTGCTTCTTCATATCTTCATAGACGTGCTCTTGCCAAAAAAAAAAATGCAGGAAAATCTCATGCAAAGTTTTTGTAGAGCTGTAAAAATGGTTAATGGTTCTGTGATGGTTTAGTCAACCATTACAAAATAGGCTGTTCGATAAACTAAGCGATGAAACGGACGGAAAAAAATCTCTTCTTTTCCATATAGAAGTCAGATGATTATCGCAGGGAAAATGAATGTTAATTCACAAGGACGTGATGAAAACATTTTATTAATGATAGACAAAGTTCATGCTTTCATTATGAAGGATGATATCTGAATTATTCGCCTTCAAAGAAAAAAAATTGATGTTTCACTCGCTTCCGATAATATTCAGAAAAATTTGGATGAAGAAGACACTATAATTTACCACAGTTGGGATAGCATGAAGATGCATTTGCGTGAGCTGAAAATTCAGTTGGAGTATTTCCCGGAAGATAAAACATGATTTCTCGAAAAGACGGATACTGAATCTATCTTGTGAAAACGTTGTTGCAGCTGCTAAGTTACCAGTTGAGATTCACGATCAGTTCATCGAAAAGACTGCCGATAAAACGTTACAACTACATTCAAAATCTGAAGATTTAGATACGTTTTGGCTTGCTCGTCAAAGTGTATATGGAAATTTAGTAATAATTCCTGTCGCCACGTCTTTGTAAAATCGGTATTTCGTCTATAGTTGCGCTAAAATTTTTAAATGGAAAACAAACGCAACCATCTCATTATTGTTTTTTTTTTTTACATGTGTACTTATAAATTATGTAGAATGTTTATAAATGATTTCTGCTCTCATAAAAAAAAAAAATTATTAATATTTACGTGTAAAGTTGTAGGCTAATTTCGCAACTACCTCTACATGCAAACTATACACTCTATAGAGTAATAATAGAAAAATGAAAACTACATACACATTAAGTTCGAGAATCACGTTCTTTTTTTTTAAAAGAGACCTGTTCACTTTTTTTTAGTCTGAATTCAAATAAATTTGATTCATATACAATTCTGCACTCTTTTATTTTATTTATATACAAAGTGGTACTTATTCGTGAATCGTCCTAAATAGTTTTCGAAGTTTTTTAAGCGATTATGGTGACAGTCGTATGATATTTTACTATCTGTACGTTTGTTCAACGTAAATTTTATCTGAACTTATAGAACCGAAATCTGTTATTTTGCGTGAACAAATCAAATGATGATCAGGAAAAATATTGCGATTTCAAAATCGTTACGTTTTCAAAAAAGAAGTACGCTATTGCAAAACGTTCAAAAAATATTTTTTAATCTTGAAGGCAAAATTAAAACGACTTTAAGTATTTTAGATCTTATGTACTTATGTTCAGCGCCCGTGTTAAAAGAAACAAAAATTGCACCTGTTATTTTACATAAAAACACAATTTACCATAAAAATAAGGACTAATAAAACGATAAGCTTATTTTTTATCTGACAAAATCAACACAAAAAATTCTAAATTCTTCATAAATTCGGTTTTTTTAAAGTCAGTGACAAATTATAAACAAATAATCTACTTATTAATCCTTAAAATTTCCACTTTAAAACGTCGCAGTTTTATCTTTTTATTCTAGGTTTTTAGAGTTATTGGAAAATAACCAACTACCAAGAAACTCAAGTTCAGAATCCTGCATCTTTTTAAAGTGGCAAAGAAACGCAGAGAAATGAAACTAAGTGACTCGCTATAAAGTAGCTGATCTAAACTCTTTGGAATATTGTAACACATAAATTTTTTTTCTCAAAGTTCGGAAGGTAAATTTTTATGAATTTCTACGTGAAATTCTTTGAATATCAGAATTAAATTAGTCTGTGTATTATTATGCTATTATAATTCAGTACTGATGTGTGATCAAGAAATAAAAATATCTTGAAATCATTCATGTAGCCAAGAAGTTATTTGTTAAAAAATTCTGCTAAGTTATTTGGACTAATCATTAGCAGGACTACTTGAGTAACCTCGTTTTTTTATTATTTGTATAAATAATAGAAAAACTTCCAGTACAATCATTGAAATCGGTTCGATCATTGAAGGCTTCAACATATATAAAAAAATACAATTATTAAACAGGGTTAAAAATCTTTTTTTTTCCTTTTTCTCTTAGCAAATGGATGAACACAATTTGAACAATATTTCAACGATAATAAAAATTAAAAAAATTATTGAAGAAAATACTAATAAAACTAATTTCTCCATTCTATTGCCTATTTATAAAACCGTAATAAATTTAACATATACAAAAACCTTTTGCGTTCCCGTAAATTATTTTTTAAATTAAAAAAGTAATAGAAACCACTGAAGAGTTTAAAAATGTCGAATGTATAAAATAAAACATTTCTTTTTTAAGATGGTAGATACTGTTTAACAAACTTTAAACTAAAAAATAAATTAAAAAATAAAGTAAAAAAAATTTCTTTACAATATACAATTTCTAAGCATTTAAAATTTAATATAATCTTATTTAAAATAGAAAGACAAAAATAACGGTTAGGTGTATCGTGTCAGACTAGCTATTTTCTGGTCCACTGGCGTAGAACGAATATGAGTGTTTTCAAAAACGAAACAGACTGATATAACGTTTTTGATTATTTCTGCGTAGATGAAACATTAAAATTGTTGAAACAATAAAAAAAAAAAATCTTCGATCGATCTACAAATAAAAGGCGTCGAATAAAATTTGTCTTGAAAGACAACTTTTTATTTACTTTAATTTATCAGGAATTTTTTATTAATTAAAAAAATAGTAATTAGAGAATTTTATTTTTTACGGGCGAATAGAATGATCTCCACAGACGCCAAACACATTTTTTTTCTTTTTTTCCCCTGGGTATCAAAGTTCGGTCAAATTATATATTACTCTCCAATGTGAATTCTATCTTATTTTTATTTAACGTAGTTGAAACGCAATTGTTTTTTCTTTTTGACGTTTTGTGTTTTTGGTAAATAAAGTTTCTGAGACAGATCTTCATTTAATGAAAGATATTTAACAAAGAGCTTACAGTGGCCATGATCGCATAAAACGAAATTTTTAAATAAATCTGAAACACTAAGAAATAGTCGAGAATTTATTTCAAGAAGCAGACAATAAAAAGAAAATGATTTAAAAACCGTTTACGCAAAACATAATAATCAAAAAGAATATGCGCATTTCAATTGCTAAGCAATCTTTATCAGTAGGTCCACAGAGTGGATCTATTTATATGCAAAAGTAAATATAAAAATAAAATTAAAAGTAAGAATACAACTGTAACAACAAAAATAATTACAAATCAATAGAACAAAAAACACTACGGGAAGTGTTGTGCTTCAGAGTGCAAATGTACTCTTTACATAGCGTTATGTAAGGACAGTTTTTTCTTTATTTATTTAATTGTTTTATTACTGCTCTACTTTTTCAAATATTGATGATTTAAATATTTATATCTTTTACATCTACAGTTGAAATGTACGTCTACTTTTAGATTTATATATATTTTTTAATAGCAATTTTTTAGTGTAACCTACTTTATCTATTTTTTTAGCATTTATTGTACGCTTAAATAACTCTTATCTCACTTATTTTGAACTGAACTAAATAAATTGACCTCCTGAACAGGTTTAATTAATAAAGTGAAGTAAAGTTTATAATATATTGGTAATAACGTTTCCACAATCGAATACGACACAACTGATGGTATGCTTTTTTACTACGATAATTAAATAAATATTATTTAAAAAAATAAAAATACAGTATTTTGAAAGAGCAGGACAGCCGTCAAGCGGTAAGGAACAGTAACATAATGTGGGCTATAAATCGGCCCTCTCCAAACAACTTTACCGGCCACACATCTGAAAGGAACAAAATTATGAAATATCGTTGAATTTTCTTTGTCTACCTACCTTTTCTTCTGTTTAGCCTGTGGGAATAACCGATAGGTATTATTTCAGAGGATGATATGTAGAGTGTAAGTGTAATGTAGTCTTGTATAGTCTCAGGTCGACCATTTCTGAGATGTGTGGTTAATTGGAACCCAACCACCAAAGAACACCAGTACACAGTATTCAAATTCGGTATTTACTGGTATTCTGTATTCCGGTTATACGATAAAGTATTTAAATCCGTATAAAAGTAACTGCCTTTACTAAAATTTGAACGTTAGAACTCTCGACTTCGAAACCAGCTGATCTGCAAAGACGCATTCACCACTAGACCAACCCCTTAAAGCAAAATTTCATAATAATAGAAAACGCATTTGCCGTAACTACGCCACAAACACACAAACAACGAAAATAGGATCTTCCTCATACGAGTATATTGAATGTTTTGACACAATTAAATATCTATACTTTGTTTCCTCGAAACAATGAATAGGAATTCTTTTATTGACTTGAAAACGAGAAAGCCCAACAACAGTTAACTCCTTTGCATTTCGTTTTATTTTGGCTGGCACTCTTCAACAGCTGCCGATGGATAAGAAAATAAATTTCGCTCACCCAGAACATCTCTCAGAAAGTTATTTTCACAGGCTGGGCTTTCACTAACTCAGCTTTCAGGACTACTAAAAAATTACAAATGCATGCTTATCGCATCGGTGTCGTTGAAGAACTGAAAGAAGTAGACCGTGGAAAACGTTTATATTATTGTCGTCTGTTTCGTTCTCTTGTTCATAACAACGGTATTGAAATACTGAATCGTGTTTATTTCAGCGACGGGGCATGGTTTCGCCAAAAACCATGGGCAGCCAAAAACTGCCGAATATGGAACGCTGAAAATTCTTACGCGTTTCATGAACGACCATTACACGCACGTGAAATTGGTGTTTGGTGTGCGATCTCCCGACGTCGTGTAATAGGGCCTTTATTTTTTGACAAATTTGTAGATGGTGTGGTTTATCGCAACTTAATCGAAAAGTTTATTGCCGCGTTAGATTTACACGAACGAGAATGTTGGTTCCAGCAGGATAACGCAACGTGTCATACTGCTAATGAAACGCTGGAAATGTTACGGGAAATTTTGACGATCGTTTGATATCAAAAGGGTTGTGGCCTCCAAGATCTCCAGATATTACACCAGCAGACATTTTCCTTTGGGGGTATTTAAAAAGTGTAGTTTTTATAAACAATCCTTATGAAGTTGACGAATTGAAAGTGAGATTTCAAACATTACTGAGAAAACATTAAGAAAAGTGGCTGCAAATGTTATGAAAAGTGTACGAACCTACATCGGGATTACAGGAAATCATTTTGAACATCTATTGTAAAGTTATTAAAGGTAATTTGAATATTGTTGCATAAGTATTCTATTTACATTAATACTTTTGTAATAAACTCACATCTTCAAACAAAGGGGTGCGTCCTTTATAAAACACCCGTTATTATATTATACTATTAGTGATGTTAATTTGTTTCGTCTCGTTAATTATTCAAATCTTTCTTGATAATATTGATAGATAAGGATGTTTTTACACTATTTATTTTTATTATCTTTTTTGAATAGTTTCATATGCATTTTTTTAAGGAAATTTTCCAAAAAAATGTTTGGTTATGATTTTATTATTATTTAACCGTGCAGCTATACTAGATTTATAAATACATTTCTCATATGATGAAACTTTCAATGTATCTGGTATATAATAAAAACTTTGACTGGCATAGCACACACATTACAATCTGGATTATTAAAACATACAAACCTATAATGTAATTAATGACCTTTTTTGATTCATGAGAATGTGAATCACTGAACCTTTTTTTTATTTTATTTTTTTTGAAGTGGGATGGGGCTAATGACCAAAGTAGTCGACGCCCCTAAAACCTCAACAAAAAAAAAAATAATAATAATACCACTTAGCTTATAATAATCATTTAATATAACTTAAAGAACCGGGTTTTTTTTAAAACTAAATTACGATAATTTATATATTTATTTTAAAGATAAAAATATTGTAAAGTTTTTTCGTGTTTTATGCTACATACATTTTTGTGTGGTAATATAACAATCTGTGTGCTATAATCTATTTGTGTTGTAAAAATTATTTTTTCGTCTTTAACAATATCATCCTGATTAAGATTTTTTTTTAGATTTTTAATCGATTATAATAATATATCACATAGATATGTTATTTTGACTGCCATGAGTACTTCACTAAATAAAATCACTTCTGATGGTAAGTTTTCTAAATATTTTTAAAATTAATAAATTTATATTCTTTTTAATAATATGAAAATGATTTATAATAATATGAAAATATTTATTTTTGATATGAAAATGTTTTTTTAATGTCAAAAAAATTTAAAGAAAAAAAACATTAACATATTGGTAAATGTAATTACAACGCCAATAGGCAGGGAGTTTAGAAAACGTATACGTTTTAAATTACAACAAACTTGTAAAACAAATATATAAATAAACAGTACATATTTTGAAAGGAAATATGAAACTAATAGACGGATAAAGATTAAAAAAAATTAAAAATTCATACAATTTTTATGAATTCACATAAAAACATTTTTAATCTAAATTAACAACAAGGGAAATTAATTAACGAACAGAAACGGTCAACTCTTTTAATAATTACAGTGTTTAAAATAGGAATTTAAATATGTTTTAATCTTGACTTTGTGCAACTAATACTATTCATTTTTAATGTTTTAATATTTAAATTTTTAATTAAGAAAAGAAATGTTATTCCTTGATAATAATGGTACACTACAGCTAGCTCTCTGGCATAAACAGAGAAGGAAGAAACACTTAACCACGCAAAAGTAATTTGATAAAATTTTAATAATTGTTTATACAACATATATAGCATTTATTTTAATAATAATAATTTATATATATATAAATTGGAAAATAAATACAAATTGAACAGCTAACTTAGCTGTTAAAATTTATAATTTCTTATAGGTAAAATATGAAAAAATAACTCAAATCAGTAATTTATTTGAGATAGTTTCAAAGATGTCACATGTATCATATGACACCGCAAACCGTACGACATTCTTTCGTATGAAGGAACTGGTCGTGTTTACGACCAGTTTAAACAATTTTTTAAAGAGTGGTGCTGTAACGTTTATTGCTTTTATACGAATAAGTTACATTTAAGTATTGTAATTATAACTACAAACCACCAAAATTATTATATCAATAAAACCTTTATTATCATGAAAACTGAACTAATACGCCTTAGCGATTTTTTTATAAGTGGATTTGATGATGCATAAATTATAACCAGCTCGAAACCAAATCGTTAAACACAAACAAAATACCATAAAAATTACATTTTGTAATAATAATTACAGTATACGTTATACAAAACAGAACGACGTTAAAAAATACGGTAATGACGTTTATAGATTAAAATTAGGATAAATTAACTTATATGAAATGCAACAACATAAATCGAGAAGTATTTGAAAACAGCAATTACAAATGATACAAGTTTTTTAAAAAATAGAATTAACATGAAACTGAAGACAATAATTTTGCAATAGCTGTTTGCAACGAGAAGATTTGTCAAACTAGCGTCTTCAGATTTATAAAATTAAATTTACTTCTCAAACAGCCGTTTGTTTTCACGTAATAAGAATTACGGCACAAAAGTATAATATTAGTATTAACATGTTCTTGATGTTTACGTACAGTACTTGTTAGTAAAAAGAGTAAGTTAGTAAAAATATTTTTTACAATATTTTATTTAACTATAAAACTCACAGTATACAACTAGGCATCTGATTACCGAGACAGAATAAATAAAGCGTAATTAGAATAAATTTATTTATTTATTCTAGATCATTCATTATTTAGTCATAGTAGTTTATTACTTGTCATGGTGCATGATGTTGGTAAAATACAATTGAGAGTACTGTAATGTCATTTTCTTCCCCTTACCACCAAAAAAAATTGAATAGATTGTAATAGCATGAAGTCACATAAGTTATTTTTATTAAGAATTAAGGTGCAAAATAGTAAAGTAATTAGGATGGGATAGTAGCAATTTCACACTTCCTAAGCAAAATAATTATACTCGTATAAGTAAAATTGAGAAAAAACTGATACATTTAGAATTATTTTTTGATATTCTCAAACAAATTTCTTTGTATATTGATTAATATAAAAGCAAATAAAGAAAGCCACATGAAACGTTAAAAATAACAACTACGATGCCATATAAATACAATTAAAGACATAAATCCATAAATTTTAATGTACACGAATAAATAACTCTAAAGCAGATTTTCATCGCATTAAATTATACCCTTGTTTTATGTACCTACAAATAAATTGAGCTCATTCGAATCTGAAACTACATTAAGATCTCTGTCAATTTTCGTTTAAAAATAAAGCACAATATAAGTTGTAGGCTTACCAAGTTCTGACAAAAATTATTGTTTTAACAACAAAACTACTTTATTAACGATCAGAATCACCCAATAATTCTAATAAACCAAATAACTGAACCTCAAACATAAAAATTTTATGTCGGATATGAATCGAAATCAACCTACTGTTTTAATAAAATACAAAATAATATTTTAAATAAAAAATCAATTCTGATGCGTATAAGCTCTTAAGCATTATTGTAAGTAACATGAAATGACAAATAATAATTGCACGAAACAACAATTTGAGTCGACAGATTGTAGTAATACATTTTTTTCACCTCAAAAATAAACACACAAGCAGTTAACAATTGGCTAAGTTTAATTTTAAATTACTTTAAATGATTTTTACCAGCATTTGTATTTTTAGATATTAAGATTATTAAACTGTTCACCTTTTTTATTTATAAGATTTCAGTTTTTTGTAGTTATTGTAGTCATGCGTCAAAATAACAAATAAATTATTAAATTTATTAATATTTTATCACTATAGTTAAAAGAAACCAATGATTTAACAGTTTGTTTACACAAATGTACGCGTAAATGATTTTTACTTTTTCAACCGATTTAAATCATCATATCCACAGAGAATTTTCCTTAATTAAGAAAACCAATATTTATTGTAAAAAAATAAATATTTAAATAAAAACAACAGATCTGTGAAACTATGTAAATTGGTAAATTTATTAGTAAAATAACGTCGTGCTTCACTTGAATTTCTCGCGCAATATGTAAAATAATTCACGCGACCTACTTAAGCTGCACGAGTTCAAATCTAATAGTTTACGTTTAGTACATACTAAGAGGACGTAAAATGAACTGCTTATCACCATAATCGGTTTACTAGTATAAGTCTTCCAACACTTATATGAAAAAAAAAATTATTTTATAAAAAATATTAAGATTCTTACTTTGTATAGTCTGTTGAAAGACTTGTAACGGTTCTGTTTCTTTTAATTTTTTTTGAGTCGGCTTAACACAGAAAAAATGAACTTTTAACTTTCTTGGGAGATAAGCAGCAGACACCTAAAATTCAGTTTGTCACCTGAAGCTTTATATCCGCTTGTAAAACCGAATTTCCTTAGAACTCATTTGGACAGATTTATCCTTTCCTAAAATTGTAAATTAACTCATAAAGAGAAATAAAAATATCAAGGCAAAAAACTATTTGTTTTGATTTCTCCAGGATGCCTTTCTCAATGCGGAAACAGAACAGACACTTTATCCTGATTAAATTTGTAAATCCATATATTAAATAAGTTCTTCATTTGATGATAAATTCAAAGGAGAAGTTGAAGAAAAGGAAATGATGGTCACCACCCCATATCGTATAGGAGACACTTAAGGGTGAAAGCAGGAAATTTGATAGATTAATGTGAAAAGAGGGCTTAAGCAGCATTACCATCCTACAACTGCTATATATTATGTTGCTGAAGTAAATTCTAAAATATCAGACAATTTTAATTGAACTCTAGCTTCTCTAACAATGAAATTCTATTTTCACGTCTCTCAATCTTATATAAGATAGAGAAACTTTACTAGAACAACAATTAAGAAATAAAACAAGTAAATTTTAATGCTACTCAACTATAATAATATATTATTTAATTAATCACACCAACGTTATGCAGTATGACAATAAAAATACTCATGACTAGTTGTATAACAGCAATTATGTTTAATACTCGATCAGCCCATTTCGATTTTCCACAAAAATTAATTAAAAATTCATATTGTTAATGTAATAAAAAAAATTAATGTTTAAAAAACGATTTTTTGATTAGTAGTTGTTTGAAAATTAAATAACTACAAACAAATGTAAAATCCATTTGTAGAAAAAAAAAAATATTATTAAAATAAATAATATTCCGAATTACGTTAAAGTGTTAAAAAAATACTGTAATGTATATTTGTGTATATTAAAGTTATTGAAAGTTCACGAACACATTGTCCAGGGATGGCACTCAAAAATCATACAATTTTTCATTCGATGAAAAGTTATTTTTATAAAATTTACTGATTTAGATTAAAAGAATAGTAGCAATAAAAATTTTATACAGATTGGTATTAACAATATTGTTTGAGATGTGAAATAAGGTTCTATCTACCCTTACCACCGTACCTAATATTTTTAAAACTTTTTATCAACAAAGATAGACTTCAACGAAAAGTTAAGAATTTTTTTAACTTAATGGAAAGATCAAGTCTTAAGATAAGTTATTCTTATGATATATGATAAAAATTTTAAGCGGAAGATGCGCTCTCCGATTAAAAAACACTTTTATTTCCGTGAACAATGACTTTTGCTAAATTAACAATTTAAATCCGCATTATCAATCGATTATATCCTATATAATTTTCACCTAAATAATATTTACTGGTACCATTAGTAGATACTGAAAAGAGAGTAGCACTAAAACGGAACCAGGTACTATATTTTTATTTATTTTTATAAAAAAAACTACCAGTAAAACAATAAAATGAAATGAAGGATTTCTGCTGCGCAGTAATAGCGGAAAATATATATTATTTCTTTGAGAGGTTCCCGGTTCACATACCGATCAGCTCGGCATTTTTCTCGCGCTAATATCTTCAATACTTTATTTTTTTAGTAGGCACTCTAATCCCATTTGCTCAGCAAAAACGATGGCGAAAACGAACCAAGTAAACTAAAATACCTTATAATCAAATGCAATTAAAATCATTAAATAAAACAAACTTAGTTTATTTAACTAAAGGTTTACAAAAAAAAAAAAGAAAGAAAAAACAGGGAAAAATTATAGGAATTATTTAAGAAGCCAATTAATATATTCATTACATTTATCAAATAACTGATTTTTATCTTTTTAACAGTTAACGACAGTTGTAATAAGTAAAATAACTACAAGCATTGAAAATAATTATAATAATCAATATGTACGGATGGAGAAATGTACTAAATCATATAATTCTGGTGGAGTTAAATAAAGGATTTCAGTCATCGTTTGTACAAAATAATATTTTTTTATAGCTAATAAAAATTTATAATGTATACAAAGGTGTTCTAAAACAGACTTAAAAATTTGTAAGAAAATTTCTTTTATGAAAATTATTAAAATAATTTCCTATAAAATTATATTAGTAAAAGTTTTGTTTTCCGTCTGTCTACCTTGTTTTTAATAGAAATTATATCATGTTAAAGTGAATGGAGATATTTCAATTAGATTTTGTACAAATGTTTAAACAAACCTTCTGTCGGAAACTTTGTTTTAAAATTTCATAATGAAGTTAATTCTAATTTACATCATTACATATCTAATTTTTTTTTTTTAATTCTGATTTAAGAAAACACAAGGAATGTGTTTCCCCAAAACTTCAATGTAAAATCTTATGTAATTGTAATATTTTTTACTCTGTATAACTTGAAACATACAACCTAAAATACATCTAAAATAAGATGTGTAGATCTGCAGAGTGAGCCACATCTAAAGATAGTAATAATAATAATAAGCAAATATGTACTCCTCTCTGTATACTTTGGGTTTGAAAGTTCATATTACACATCAAACAATTGTAATTTGACTTAACCGATTGTATAAATTTTTAATTGTCATAAAATGATCATAATTTCAAATGAGAAACCTAAGTTTAGTTGATTCAACAGATTGCAAACTTTCTCCGAAAAGATACATAACATTTTTAAATTAATTTTAAGATTTCTTTCCGCTATTAACCATTGACGATTTTAAAAACCTTACCGCCATATTGAAAACGATAATCGAAGACATATTTAAAGATACGTAAACAATAAATATATTTAAAAACTTAATAGGAATATTGAACGAGAAAGCAGATGAAAACCGTAATACGTTTTATCTTTAATTTTATTCTTAACAAGTTTTTCATCAAATAACAATAATTATAATGCAAAACAAGTTAATATACGGTAAGAAACCTAATATTTTTTTTTTAATTTAATGACTTGTGAGATACAACAAAAAAAATAATCTTATTTCATTTAGTGTTTTCGGAATTTATTTTTTAAACATTTAAAAGTGAGTTCATAGTATTTTTTATTTTAAAATCATTAATTAGTGTTTTTTTCCATAGTTCTTAATTACATTTACTATAATCAATGTCATTCACTGAAATTTAAACAAATATATATTTCATATCTTTTATTAAAAGATTAATTTAATTATTACAAATAATATATATGTTATATTTATCGGTGTACATAAATTAAGTTTGTATTAGAAAAAAAAGTACATAAAATTTATTATTTTTTACGAATTTAATAAAGTAATGATTGGTTGTTGTTACAATATGTAATAAGGGAGTAAATAATCAACAATTTACCTCTTTTAACGTAAATTAAAATATTGGTAGATGTAAAAATTAAAAAAAAAGAGAGATTACCTTTTTATCGCCACTGTTTAAGTCGTTACTGAAGGTAAAATTTGTAGTAAACAAAGCCTGTAACAACACATACACGACTGACTGACCCAGCGAAAAGCGACAGAGAAGCATTCGGTTATTTCCGCGTATAATCGTTGTCTTCCGGCAAGTGATGAAACCGCTCTATACAGTAGGCCTAGTCGTTAAACCCACCGGGTTGGTTCAACATTGAGAGAAGTCTAATTTATTTCCTTATTGCTTTTCTATTTCTAAATGAATATATATTTTTTAGAGTAAAAATAAAAATCTTTTTCTTACAACATAATCAGTTTTATGCTTATTAACTTACAAAATAAAATTCAATAAATATTTCCTACGTTCTATTCTCATAGTTCTTGTTCAGTTAAGAGCTCTTTAAGATCCGATGATTTTTTTCCGAATAATAGTCATTTACCTGGTAATTAAATTTAGAATTTTATCATTCAATCAAAAGTATTTATTTTTTTGGAATAAAAAAAAAATTATTTTATAAAAAATTTATATGAATTTCAGTAGTAACTTTTCCTGATAAGCTTGACATGGGATGCTTAATACTTTTTAGAATGGCTTTGTAATTTCGGAATTATTTGTATTTCGTAAAAATATTACAACACACACACATATATATATATATACATAATATTATTAACAAAAAACCTTAGCTCAAATACATTAGTAGCTGTTGTATCGATATATTTTTATTTTTATCGAAACGCAGGTTTCGTTTCTCGCGAATGCAATAATAAAACGCAACAATAATTTTTTAATGTAACGTCACCCTATTAATTAGACTTGACGATATTTATTTTATTTTAATTTATAAAAACTTTACAAAAAGTAACTAAAAAAAAAATTATTTATAAATATCGACCAAAGAATTTTCGGTTTATTCGGTTAAAATTTGTTTGAAGATTTCTTTTAAATTTTGCAAACATAGACAGATAGGTTACGACTGACTTAAACAAAAGTGTTCGTTCTCAATCAAAATAAAAATTTAATCTTCGGAAAAATTTACTGGTCTCAGCCTTTCTTTGTTAAAAGTGTTATTTATTTATTACTGTTATTTTTTTAGTGTTATTATTGCTTTAATAAATAATTTATTGACCGTAAAAATGTTATATAGGTACATACAATAATTAAAATATTTGCGCTTTTTCATTTAAACTTTCTTTTAATATTAAAATTTTTTAGCGGATTGAAATAATCGCGTAAGGTTATTTTTAAGTAATTTTTTTTTCTCTTTTATTCTTTGTTTTCATGCAAATTACCTATTTATAATATTTTTGATCTTCTTAAACAAGAAGAAAGTTTTTTCCGAGTTTTGTCGGATCTATAGTTTAAAAATGCGAGACGAACTTTTTGGAAACTTCTAAGATACTTTGGAACAATGAATGCAAATCAGTCCAGTCTCCCTGGTTTTCTAATATTTTATATTTCCATATTTAACAGTCTACTAATTTTTATTTTCAGCGTTCATAAAAACCAATATGCGTTTAAGTTTTCAATCCGTGATAATTCATACGGTATCTACTGTCAATATTTACCACCTAATCTATTTATTTTTTTACACAAACGTTATTTCTCTTAATTAAGTTATTATAATTAATCGATTAAATTAGAATTCGATATGAAAAAAGTAAAATTAAATAAGAAATGTATATTAACTTTAATAAAATACAGCATTCACACAATTTATAAAGCAAACTGTTGTACCATAGTGCTTTAAATTAAATGCCATAAATTGCTGTAAAAAGAAATGGAACAAATTAGAACGGCGTTATCACAAGCCAAGAATCAGTTATAATGGGTGTAGGTAAAGGGCTGAAGGAACGACAAAGGATCGAATCCGTAGCAAGATTCAATACTGACTACACGGGGAAATAGTGGCACTATAACTCTTGATGATAAGTGAGCGTGAGGCAGACTACTTGCCTCCCTGTTCACAATGGGGAACGTTCTCATTCGCACACACATATACACACACACACACACACACACACTCACAATAATTCTCTTTCTCTCTTTAGAGCCCTCATCCCTACATTTCCTAATTCCTTGTAATAATATGTAGTGAATTTAATTTCATTTCAACCGACGAAAGATCCCTTAAACCGATTAAAAGAAACCAGCTACTACATGTTTCTTAGGAATGCAATCTTATATGTCCTAAATTTTAATTGTGTAAATACTCCTGAACCGACTCAAAAACAAGGAATAAACTAAGAAAATAAAAAAATTATAAAAAATAAATAAATGCATGATAACTAAATAATACTATACTACATACACGATAGAGAAAATATTATGAATACCTATTAGTACGTTCATTTTATCTTATCCCCGACAAACGTTTAATAATGAATTTTGTTTCATCCATTCTTTAATACTAACTTATAAACGTAAATTAGTCAACTAATTAATTAGTTACTTGTGCATTAACTAATGGGCAACTCGTTTTTCATCAGATTACATTGTATACTTTTGTAAGTCTTACAACTAATTGACTTGTTTTCTGAAATTTTCTAACATTATCCGTTAATTGTTAACCGATAAAATCATTAATCGGAAGGAGTATCGTTTTAGAAAGGAGTGTGTGAAAAATAAGAACTCCGTTTTCAACTTTTCAACGTTTCGGGTATGTACATCGCTTTCTGAGACCCTCAGTTATACCTAAGGTTGACTTTGAAATGTTAAAACTCAACTTCAAGCGTTATGTTGTAATATATTTCCACAAATCACAATAATTGACAGAATTAATGTTGATTCTGATAAATTTTTTATGTGTTGAGCGATATGTCTCCAGTAATTTGCAGGAAGGTCTATTTTGTGCCTCTGAAAATACTGAATATCCATTGTTGCAAAAACACTCACAACATAATATTATTTCCAGAACATGTAACATTACCGTAAAAACTTAGTCGACTACGTACGAGTATGTTGCGACTCACAACACCCACTACGATCAGTAGCCGGTTCGTAAAATTTGTAACTAAACCAAAAGACCCCCACAATTTAATAATACTAATAATAACTTAATTGTTTAGAAATCAAATAATCTTTCTTTTAAATTAATCCGACCGGTTTAGATTAAGTTTCAGTAGTTTACTTGATATTTAAGTTAATTTAATCTCTACCAATTACGTACTCTATTTTTCGTTAATTTATTTACCGAGTTTTCGAAGAAAAGTCCTGTATTATTTTCGGTCGCATAGTGAGAGTGAGGAATGGAAATGAATTTTTTTTACGTTTTCGGAAATGAGCAGTAAGAAAATACTATTTACGTAAAATCGGGGTTTCTTTAACTACATATAAGGGTAAATCAAATATAAACGGGATTTTTGTTCCTGAGCGTCTACGGTCGGTAGGACTGGGCCCGCGCTTCTAATGTGCTTGATCATTAGGAGTGGGGAGAACCAATTCGTCAGTAACGCTCACAATGTCGGAGCAACAGATGCACCCCTCCACTTCGCAACGTATAATTATAAAATTTCTTGCTCGTGAAGTAGTTAAAGCGACGGAAACTTTCGGAGATTGGCTGCACAGTTCTGGGAGCAAATATTGTCAGACAACGAGTAGAAAATGAGGAACACGATTCTCGGACCACCATTAAGACGAAAACATTCGCGCGGTTCGAGACATTCTTGAAGACCATCGACGGGTGAGAGTGTCCGAAATTGCAGAAAAGGTCGGAATAATTTATGGGAGTTGTCAAGCGATTATCACAAACGATCTACAGTTCCTTAAAGTGTGTGCCAGATGGGTCCCTCGCATTTTGATCGTAGATCAGAAGTTGAGACGTTTGGAGGTCTGTCAGAGGCTTAACGAAAGTTTGCGAAAGGAGGTGATGTATTTTTGAGTCGGATCGTCACTTGCGACGAAACGTGGGTCCACCACTACAAGCCAGTATGAAGCGGCGGAGGAAAGGGGAAACAAGCCAGTATGAGGTAGCGGTGGAAAGGGGAAACAGCCCCAGTGAAAGTCAAAACTCGCCTGTCAGTTGGCAAGGTTCTTTTAACCGTTTTTTTCGTCCGTCGAGGCATTTTGCTCATCGATTTTTTGCATGAACGACGTACAATCAATGCTGCTTACTACTACATGCAGTTGAACGAGGTGAGAACTGCAAATTGCCGCAAAAGATGAGACCAACCGATTCGAGAGATATTCTCTTCCACGACGGTGACAACGCCAGATCCCATACTGCCGCTCTAACGGTCTCAAAACTAGAATAAATGCACTGGACTCAACTTGATCATCCTCCCTATTGCCCGAACCTATCGCCCTGCAATTTTCATTTGTTTGGACCGCTTAAATAAGCTATAGGAGGGCAACAATTTGAAGATGACGATGGCGTGGAGGGATTCGTGCGCAATTGGTTCCTGACGCAACCAGTTTCATTCTACGATGCTGCGATAAAAAACCTTCCTCTTCTCGCTGGGAAAATGTATTTCTAAAGCAGGAAACTATGTAGAAAAATAAATTATATTTTACTTTTATTTTTCAATAAATAATATTTTTTTCAAAGTAAAATCCCGTCTATATTTGATTTACCCGTGTAATATATATATATATATAACAACATGTGAGTGATTTATAATCAACGCCCTACAAAACCTACTGAAAATAAATTGATGAAAATTTGTATACACTTTTTTCTTACCCTGTAAGTGCACAATAAGAAAGGCTTTTTTGAAATTCCTAATTAAAGGATTAAAATGGAATAACAATGGAACTTACTATTTATAAGATAAACTACGCTTTAATTATCGATATCAATCACTAACTGCCATTTATCAGACCAAACCGCGAATTGCCATTCACGCCTAGATTTATAGTAGATTCAACCACCCTGTTTTTACTGTACACTCCTCAATGGAGATAAGTCTTTTATGGGTCAGGTGATCAACATTATGAAATTTTAATTGTAGCTTTCTTACGATCACCAGAATGTGCACCGCAGTTCAAAAATCACTAATTTTAGGTCTACATAAAACATAATTTAAAGAATATTATGAATAAATAGCCTAGAACTTCTTATATTAAATTTAGTGTTGTCAAAATTGACTATATCGATTGTCACTGTCTGTATTAATCATTCTCTATGTCAATATCGACTTCTTCATACAATTATTACGTAATTTACTAAGTTAAATGTTGCTGTCTATAAAAAATGAATTTGTATTGTTATCGTAATATACATAAAAACAAATTAATTTGAAAATAAAATTCAAAGGAATGACGACTATTTACATATTTAACAAAGTTGTGATGGTTTGACGAATAATGAATTTCAAAATAGACCTGTGAAGAGCAACGTATACGCTCGGCTCAAAATCGAGTTTAACCTTCAACAAATATGTTAGGTCTCAAATCGGCTTTTGATTATCTCCCTGAAATTTTCTCTGAATATCGGAATTTTCAAAATATTTAATGGATAACACGATTAAAATATGTAACCACTGCAATGTCAAAAAAATGGAATGACGAAACTTCTCAAATTTGCTGATGGGGCAAAGTAGTTCTTAAACAACTTTACTATCCTTCTGATTTCTTTAAAAAATTTGTTTTGGGAAGACATTTTTATCTAAACGTTTTATCTATAAGTTGTGAATAGCTATAACTCTGAAAGAAACTGCCCACACGTAATTATTAAAAAATTATTTCAAATTTTTCAAGTTTTATGCGCATGTAGCCCGGGCGAAGCCGCAACGAGGAAGCTCGTTTTACACAAAATATTGACTTCAAAATTTGTTTTCGCTTATAATTGAAGCCATGCACAATAATATTAATAATAGTAGTAGTAATAATTTGAACTTTAAAAGAACTTGTTGCTAACCAAATACAAAAATTTTAAAAAAAACTTGTCATTTCTATAGATGACTGGCTTCTAGAACAGTTTTTATGTAATTTAAAACAAAACTTTAAATAAATGAAACTAGCCTGAAGCAACTGTAATGTTTTAACTCATTTTAATATAAAAATGAATAAAATATTATTTACATTTGCTGTATTTTGTGTCTCTTGTAGAATAAAAATATGGAATTATACAACTAGTAAAATGCAAGATAAAAAAGTAAAAATTAAATAATAAAAATAGATGTGACCTATATAACTGCAGCAAATTCCAATATTATGTATCAAATATAATAGATTTAAAAATGTAATATATTTATTGAGTATATATCAACTACAATGGTTACGTTACGAACCTGAAGCTAATCAACTTTCTTCACAAAAACGGTAAAAAAGTAGGGTGATTTTTTGTTATTCCCCAATCAGTTTTCTAATCATTTTGAAATTTCATTCCATTTCTAAATTTTAACTTCAAATACAATAGAAATAGTCCTATTAATTACTTTTTAAATTAACAAGGTTTTTCTCCCAAATGAATCGTGCAAAAAATAATTTTAAAAATCCATCATACACAATATTAACTGGTTAATAACTAATCATTTTTCATTGTCCTCATCAAATTTCGAACTGCAAGTTTTGGAGCTACTGACAATTTACCAAGTAATAATAATTACTATCAGGAATTACTTGCTACTTATATTATTATTCTGTAATCAATAAAACCAATATACTAGTATCGATTGCTGAATAAGAAACTTTATATTACAATTAAAAGTATTCAATTCGTATTTCCAAATATAAAATATACATTTAAAAAACAGAGGAAAAAGTGTTGTTGCATCGTCTGTTAACGTAACCGTAGAAACTTCATCATGAAGGGTTCCTCATTAGATAATGAGCCGATTATTTATTTTTAATCGAAATTTGCTGGAAATTAGCCGCATTGACATGACATATTTAGTCAATTATTAATTTAAAAATATAAATTCATCACTTCGCAATAATGGTTACTTAGTTAATATATTCAGTTTTTTTTTTTATATGTCTAAAGAAACGCAACCCAGTTCTTAAAAGAATCTTTTTTATTTATTCTCATACGCGTATGAAATCAAACAAGAGATAAATATTAAAAAACAAGACTGCCGAAAATAAAACATTGTTCTTTTTGTTTTGGTTTAGTTCCATCGTGATTTTGTATTAGACTGGCAAATACCCCGTTTGAAATTGAAAATCGGACACTGGTTGCGAAGAATAATAAAATTTCCGAATAACCGTGATCTGTTAGATCGAGAGTGTACCTGATGCGTGCAAAAGTTAGCCTTCAACCTACAAACAAATACCCCGTTTGAATTTTGAAAATAGGACGATTGTTTGCAAAGATATTATAAGAGCACCTAGTTGCACCTCCCAAAACAACGTCCCAGGGGCACCCTGTCTGATACCAGTTTATGATGATGATGATTGGTCTAGCCTCGCATCACCTCACCACTCTAGGCCTAACACGCAGTCCCCACGGGAAGCCCATTATTAAACAAAAGCTTTTATTAAAGAGGAATATTTTAAATCGAAGATATTTTATTTTATTTAACGTAAATCTAATTCTATTATATTTTATTATTATTCATTCGCATCATTCAGTTCAAACCCAGCTCCAACAGTGATAGAGGCTCACAGTTCACAGTTCCTTAAGTCAGTTCATCAAAGTTTGTGCTTCAACTCGCAACTCTCCACTACTACTTATATATATATATATATATATATATATATATATATATATATATATATATATATAGCCTATGACACTCCCGGTAACGTAATAATTCCGACGCGGAGACATACATCTAAATCAGTTCAGCCATTGAGATGCTACGGTGGAACAAACTTAGATATATACACCCTAAATAAATTATGCTCCATTTGGGACAGTCGTATAATAAGAAGAAGTTAATAAAATTATTATTCCTAGAATTCTATGGAGAAATTTTAGTAATGAATTGTACAGGTTAAAAGAAAAAAAGATTTGAAATAAATTAACAGCTTCCTTTATTTTTTACTGTTATGATACAATATGTTAAAATAAGTTCAAAATCATCGTTACGGATATAACTCGATTAATATAATATACTTTTAAAGTAAGCCTTGATGAAAAGTATAAGAAAATGATAAAAGTCGGTATGTTTGATTCGGTAGAAACATTTAAAACAACAACGTAAATAATGTTTCAAAATGTGCAATAGTTTGGATATTGATTCTTCAAGATGGAGAAATAAGACTTTCGGAATTGGAAATGTTAAAACCTTCTTTTTTTTAGATTATTCTAAAACAAAAAATTCTCAAATAGAGAGAATTCTAGTCAAAAAAATTTCAGCCTGTCTTAATAATTCCTAAAGGTAATAAAAAAACTTAAGACTGAACAGGCTAAATTTTTATGTATACGTTACGAAAATCAGACGTTCTGTTCCAAAATATTTGTCCACAAACCAAAGGATACATAATATTTATTTGGGTAGAGGAGGCTAAATGAAATTTATTGATAATCCTTTTTATTCCAAAAGTATATTAAAGATTTATTTCCCCTTCCAAAAATTCATCTCGTTCTTGGACAACCTAGACTTTTTCTCCCTATACGTTTATAGTTTAATAGATGTTTACGATTTGAAACTAAAATATTGTTCATATGACAGATATGCCACATTATTTTTTTGTTTATGTATAATAAATTTTATTGATTGAAAAACCTTGAAAGTGAGATGCACCAAACATTAAACTTTAAAACTGTCGAAAGGATTCAGCTAAGGACAGTTAATTTAAAAGTAACTAGTACTAATACGCAAAGAGCGAAGGACATTATGTATAATTAAGGTGTAGATATATATGGTACGGGTACAAGAAAAGCAATTGAAACAAAATTAAAAAATCTGAGTTCATAATAAATTACTTTAGAGCCAACGCAATAAAATTAGACCGACATAAATTACTAATAAATATTTTTAGAAGTGATAGTTTAGTGGTTTTTATTGTAATTTTGATTGATTTTGAAATTGAGCTCGTTAGTTTTACCATTAAATCCCCAGGCCGCCCCGAACGAGCGGGTTGGAAAAAGAAGGTTAACGACCGTAAAATCATTTACTGTCTTATCTCTTTAAGATTGAATTATTTTTTAAAGTAAACAAATACCATAAATGAATGAAAAAGAAGAGCGAAATTCATTTGCACAAAAAACAAGTAAAAGAAAATATAAGTAATGTCCTTCACAAGGCTTTGTTTACAATATCGATTTCCATATGGTAGCCAGCCATATAAGGTGATTTTTTATTACAACAACTTGTACTTTCCTGGAATGACCTCGTGAGATAAGAAACGAGATATTAAGATACACTTGTATCTTATTATCCAAAGAATATAATTTATTGTAAGAATTTTAAATTCTTGTCCTTGTTGAATTTCTATCTTATAAATATAATCTCCCTTATCGCGTTAAATACGACTAGAACTATTTTTCTGTAAACCTGTATTAATGGTGTTAGTGTTATTTCCTACTTATTTACATATTACAATTGCATAAAATGTTTTTATAATTTTAAAATAAAGTGCAAAAATTCCCATTTACTATTAAAAAAAAAAGAAGAAAACTGTAACCTAAGAAATTATTCCATAGATTTTATCTTAATGATAATACAATTTCATTTTTCTAATATATATATTTAAGATATATTCCTGTATTAAATTATAGTAATGAATTTCTTCTTTTTTTTTATAAAATCGTTTTACAAAAATGTTTTATATTAAAAGCAAGAATTTCATTTAAAATGACCAATTATTACGGTGCTACGTAACGTGAAATAAAAGTTCATTATTAAATAGGAACATACCGTTATGGTTTATTTTAACAAGTTTGATGTTGGAAATATGTATGCAGTTAGTTAATTTTTTATTTTTACATCTGCAGTGAAAAACGAGATCAAAAAGGAATAAACAATTAATCAAAAAAAAAAGACCGGCCTAATAATAATTTGCAAATAAAATCAATAACAAACAATGTAATAAAAAAATAACAAAATTAAAAACGTACAAAAACAAATGTTAAAGACATATAAAAACAAGGTCTATATGTAACAGAATAAAATTCGTCTAATCCCAACTCGAGGAAACTCAACCCGAGTACATGGGCTAATCCACTAATCCTTTTACAAAATCTCTACGTAAGTGTTCCTTCTGAAAGAAATATACCTCTTTATTAACTGATACGAGTATAATTTTTTAAAAGGTTAATCAACTAGCGTAATCACCAAAATATTAGCTGTGATAACACGAAACCAATCGTTTTGTAATTAAAGAATTATTTTTATAATTCCTTACTCTTTTTTATTAATTTCATTTTACAAACTATTTTTTAGTGGTAGTCGAGATTTTAACTGAACTATTTGATTTTATGTAGTTTTGTGGCAACAATGATGTCTAAATATCGAAATAATGATAGTTTTTTAACGACTGTTGCAATTCGATGACGCTTGTAAATTTACTTTTCTTAATAACTGATTTCGGGTTCATCAGTAAAAACACTCTTTATAAGATTAAAATATGATACTCTTGAAGGAAATTTTATTTCGAGTTATTTTTAAATCTTTTGCTTTCCCATCTACCGCTATAACTTTAAAAGGGAAAGTATTGTAATCGGTGAAATTTGGGCATATGTGGTTTTCACCGGATTCTGATGTTCTGAAAACTAAGGAACCCAAAAGACCCAAAAACCGGATGAGAATTTTCCGGATATTTGTATGTACGTGTGTACGTTCGGTGTCGCCCTCTAAATCACTTGATCCAGAACTACTATCTCCAGAACGACTCGACCGATTTTGACCATACTTAGTCAGGTAACTTGTACACCGGGTGGTTCATTTAAATTGAGACATATCTGTATATCAAGAACTACACAATTTTAGGAAAAAATGTTTCCTATTAAAGTTTTTCCATTTCAAGAGAGAAATACGTTCACAATTTATGTTCTTCTTGATAAGGTCAAATAAAGGTCATTACAAGGTAAACTTAATTTTTTTAAATAGGGAACTATATTTTTTACTGCAGAATCAAATTCTTTGGAAAAAAATTAAATTTTATTTTAGAATGTTTTTTTTAAAAATGATAGTTTTTTTTAGCTATTCATCTTTAAATATGCTGTAGGCGTATATATTGGTATTTATAGTTTTATTAAGTCTGGCCCAGCCGACGAGTTACATCCAGTTGATGTTAAATCTATATAAATAAAAATGTAAATGTTCGTTTGTTCAAAATTTTAAATATCCGAAAGTTCTTCACCGATTGCTTTGGATTTTTGACAAAACGTTGCATTCAAATACGCGCGCGTTTTTATATACCTACTATTTATATACCTAAGATGTCACACCTGTGACAGGTAAAATCATGCTTTTTTAAAAAAAAAAACAGCGCTATCTGTTGGATTAAAATCAACACACGCTAAACTAAATAATTTACGATTCCATTTCAATGTTTCCAATATGTGTGTCGGCTATATACTAAAAATCCACTCCACTGATTTACGCACGGAAAAAAAGGGAGAAAGGGAAATAAGGAAAAATCGGGGTAAAAGGGAAAAATCTAAAAGTTAAAAGGTAAGACGGGGAAAATGGAAAAAATAAAAGGGAAAAACGGGGAAAAGGAAAAATGGTAAAAGGAAATGGAAAGGGGAAAGGATAAAATTGAAAATGGTAAGGGGGAAAGAGGAAGAGGGAACGGGAGAAAGGTAAAAGGGAAAGGTTAAATTTTGTGAAGTTCCGTAATGTTTGTTTTGTTAATGTTTTATCAAACTTTAAATTTGTTCATTTAATCTATATCTATACTCAAATCTAGCAATAGCAAAGCATTGCCAGGTTTGCTAGTTTTAAATAAAAAAATTACATTTTAAACAAAAAAACAATGCTTACCTTTTAATGAATTTTTTAATCAAATAGTACATAGCCTATATGTGTTGCACGCTTTGCTCAGTTTAGTTATGTCGATTCTATGAAAATATTTAGTTTAATGAAATATTAATATTTAATTTTATTTTAATGCTCTTTATTTAAAATAATTACAAAGACTTACTCTAAGTAAATTACAGCAAAAAATTTCCTTCTAATTTTATGCACTTATCAATACGTAAAAAACGGTCTATAAACATTTAATAGAGTTTCTCTCTTGATATCTCTACAGACGTTCGTTATTCGTTCTTTCATGTTTTCAACTGTAATTGGTACGTCTAAGTAAACCTTTTCTTTAAGGTAACCTCATAGAGTAATGTCGGGGGAACTAGCAAGCTAATGAACTGGACCACCTCGACCAATCCAACGATCATTGTATTCGCGGTCCAAAATTACTCTGGTGATAACTGAATAATGTGCTGCACAGCAATCATGATGAAACCACATCGTTCTTCTCTTCTCCAAGGGTAGTTCATCAAGCCGTAAAGGTAACTGATTTTCTAGAAAATCTGCATATTTCTGTCCGTTCAAATTTCCATCTAAAAAATGCAGTCAAACATTGATAATCACACAATCACTGACAATATTAACAATCCACGGACGTTGACGTTCTACGTCCCTTAGCCATCGTGGATTTTTTACTGACCAATACGTGCATGTTATGTCTCTATGCACCAATGCATATTATGTCTCTTTACTGCTCCATGATTAATAACTCCTGATTCGTCGGAAAATAAAACATTAAGAAAAAATTTTGATCTACCTGTACTTTTTCCAAAATCCATCGAAAAAATGCTACTCTTAATTCAAAATCGTTGCCACTCAGTTCCTGATGCACTGAAATGTGGTACGGATGGAATTTCAGGCATTTTAGTACTCTCAGAACACTGGTTTTCGATGTCCTGGAGTCACGCGAAATTCTTCTTCAGCTAACATGAGAATCTACAATGACTGCCGCAGCCACCGCTATTTCATTGTTTTCTGTTGTCACAGTATTTTGACGGTTCCTATTTTTAGTCCCCGCACTTCCAGCATCACTAAACTGGTTTACAATTCAGTACACAGAAGCACGACTTTGAGTATTTCTACCGGGAAATCGTAGAGCGCACAAAGCTACTGTCTGATGAACATTTTAGTGGCAGTCAACGTAAAGCAAAGTTACCCAAGTTTTTTCTCTAAAATATAACAAATAAGCTATCAATTTTCGAAAAAAAAAAGTCTAAAATAATTTTTTTTGCAAAGAATTCGATTCTGCAATAAAAAACATAGGTACCTATTTTTTTAAAAATAAGTTGACCTTGAAATGACCTTTTATTTGACCTTATCAAGGAAAACATAGATTGTGATCGTATTTCCCTCTTGCAATTGAAAAAAACGTTAATAGGAAACATTTTTTCCTGAAATGTGTTGTTTTTGAGGAATACATGTGTTTCAATTTGAATGGACCAGTCGGTGTATATGGGACATTGATGCCATGAAATTTTCAACTTAAATAGTCAAGGAGATGGGGCTACAAAGCAAGGTCACCTCAGTATCTCGAGATGTCGCCTAATTAAGGTCTTATTTTTCTTAGGCACATTTGTTAATTAAAAAATAATAAGATTTCCAAATTTGTTTTTGTAAAATCGCACTCCTGCCCCAAAAAATGCGTCAATGGTACCCCCTGTTACCACAAGGTGCGCTAATGCGGCACTGACGTATAGCTGCTGTAGTCACCTGTTATGCTGTGACGTCACAGGTGAGTGGTAGAATTAAATAAATGAATAATATTTAGAGTGTAAGAAGTACTTAACGTGGCCGCTCGTACCGCCAATCCCGCGCAAATGAAATACGGTATCGCGCGCGCTTTAGTTAGAATCACGGAATTAAAAGAAAAAATATCTTATTTAAATAAAATAATAAATATTTTAAAATAAGTTGTGTGTGTTTAAGCGGTGCATCAGAAAAAAGCCGCGTTACGGGAAAGTCTTACAACTGTATTGTCAGCTTTTTTTTTAATAATATTTCTTAAATTGCTTTGTTTTTTAATAAAATTATTACAAATTTGTAGACGAATATAACTTTCATGACTTATAGACTTATTCAACACATAGAGTGAAAAAAGAATATATATAACTGAAATAATAAAAGTTGGCCGGTAGTACAACAGTTGGCCGGTTACATACTATGGTATGGACAAACCCGACCACAATTCCGGTTTAACATGTAAAACATAAAGATAAACATCAAGCCGAATGAATAGCCATGACATCTCACTCATTCATACACTGGAAATTATTTTTTACTATTATTCGTAAATGGAGTTTGCTAATTTAAAAGTCTTCCAAAACTGGGGAGTTTAATTTTCACGTGTTCCATCATACACGACCCGATGTAAATTATTCCTGCCGTGCAATGTTGGCTTTTCATCGGATAAGATTACCATCCAGTTTTCTGTATTACTTAAACATCAATAGAATATTATTAGAAAAATATATATATATATTTGAGAATCATCTTATTATTATTTTACAATATATAGATAAATTCAAACAGATATCGATGACACATCCAAAAGAGTGAAATAATTATCCGAAAGATAAACATTACGGAATCTTTCATAATCTTAATTCAGTTGATTCATACGAAGTATAAACAGATTACCTAAGATTTAACGTCAAAAAGTAGAAAATTTATTTGGAGCAACAACAAATAAAACCAAAAAAAAAACCTGTCAAATATTAGAAAAAAATTCAAAAATTACCCAATAGCTCCATTTAGAAACATTTATTATCGCCCAAAAATGTTAATTCTTTGATAGGATCTCTTGTTTTAAAAATAAATATCCGAATCTTAAAGATAACTTTCGTTATTGAAAAAAGCAAGATTTTCTTCTCAAGAATTTTTCTAATCATCTAAAAAACGCATTAAAAATGAATAGGATAGCGTTAACTCATACCAATTGTTAGAATGCGTTCTTAACTGGCTATTAAATAAATTAACAGTTTCAATAAATCTAAACAAATTTTACAATATAATTCCACAAAAAAAAATTCCAGCTGATAATAAGGTGACTTTTAAAATGACACGAATAGAAAAAGAAAGTACTTTATACGCAACGATTATATTATTTCAATAAATAAGTAAATTTATATTTGTATACTCACTCACACACAAGCTTTGCCATTGTTAAAGAGAAGAAAATAGCTGAATTACAAAAAGTCTGTAATAAATGTTGACAAAAATGACAGAAGATAAAGAAGATGAGTAATAAAATACTGAATAAAACATAAGATAAAAGAAAGGAAAGGAATTTTAAAATTAACAGAATAATAATTGTACTGTTGCAGAGTCGCAATTTCCTCGATCCGACCAGCGTGAAACGATAAAAGAAATATCATAAATTGTGAACGGACTATACGAACGGAACTAAACAGGATCTAATAATTTGTATTGCAAGTCAAAAAGAAACAGCGGCGGGCTCCGCCTTCTTTTAACTTTACCAAGCGATAAACGCGGCTGCAGAACGTAGAGGTAGTTACAAAAAGAAAAAGGAGGAAGCGTGAAAGAGAACAATAAGATGAAACCGAAGAGAAGGTGGAATTTTAAATTTGTGTTTGGAAACAGTTTAAATTACAGCCCTTAACAATAACTCGCACGTTAAGTAAAAACAAACTCTAAGCCGATCGCATTCTTTTTACACTGATCTTATTTTGCGAAACATAAAAATACTTACGAGTCGTTAACTATTTTAACAAAGTATGTAATTAAATAGACTTTGTGAAAATTTATGGAAGTCATGTCAATTTTAAACTGCAAATGTCTTAATTTGTATTCACGTAAAAATAATATGTGCTAAATATCATTAGGAGGTGAAGAAAACAACTCTGAAAAAATATTTAAACTACATTATAACTCGTTCTGCTTATAATATTACTAAAAATAACTATGAAAAAATAAAATATATAAAAATAAATTAATACGGCCACATAAAAATGCCTCTACCGTTTAAATTGAGCAGGAAGTAGTAAGGAAATATCAAGAATTTTCTTAAACATGCGATTTTCCTTTAGAACAGAGTTTTTACATCATTTTGACAGAATATTCTATTCCTTCCTATTTTGTTTTAATATTCTAATCTAAATAAAAATTTATGAAAACTTTAAATCTGTTTCTTTCTTATTAAGAAGAATATTTTTCATTCACACTTTGATTTTTTAATCTCTGACTTATCGTAATAGTCCCCAGTGCTGCCGTTCTTCAATTTTCTCGCATCAGTTTTCAATCTTCATTGTACTCAAATTACCTTCACATCCTAGACTTATCTTTCCTTCGGATTATCACTTTTTCTCACATCATCTCTACTTCCACGAAAATTATTCTTCGTTGATCTTCCTCACATCCTTATTAGATAGCCCAAGCACGTATAAGCAGAAACTAGGCGAAAGATAAAATTTCTTAATTTTTATACATTGTCATTTCATCATTTTCAATAATTGACAAAACCAAATGAAGGAGCGATTGGTTTTGATCTCTCCACTCGAGTTAGCCCTAAATAATTATTGCTAAACGTGTTTTCTTTATAAGATTTTGCTAAAGTTTTTTTCTGTTATAATTTGTTTTCAGACCTTTCCACTTCCAGTTTGATCGTCAGTCTAATTATCAATTTCCCGTGAAAAATTTGTCCTATTAAAATAAGCTTTTTATCAAACTTAAATACAAATTTAGCACAACAACATTAAACAATAAAAATTCAGCTGAACACAATTTTTCAGATATGAAAATTTCTGGCTACGAACGTAAGTTAAAAGTAAGGTAAATTTTCCAGTCTTCAATTATAGAAATATATTTAACGAACTTTATACGCCATCTAACCAGTAAATCCTAACCACGCTTCACAAATTCATTTATGTTTGATGCACAGACTAAAATAGATTAATATTCACTGACAGTAAACCACACCTAAGAGAGAACGGGCTAAAAGAAACTTTGTCATTTCTCTCAGCTTCATTTCGTCCTTCCTCTTATCCGGCACTAAACTGTGTGTGTGTGCGTGTGTGTGTGTTTTAATTTAAGCTGCGTAGAAACCCTGTGATATCTCAAGGGAACTAAAACTAGAACGAAGTCACAGGGTCAGAAACCCGTAATAATGTTGGACCAAGTAAAAGGCCGATGGAAGAAACTCGAAAGCTTACAGTCTACCTCGTTTTGCTAAAACAGGCTGAAGTAATAAATTATATAGCTAGTCACGGTCCAACTGAGTAAACTGATTACCCAAAGCCGAGCTAATAGTGAAATAGTTTTACTAACCTTAACTTTACAAGCCGTGCTTTACTTAAAGCGTATAAACTACACTGTTAATTTAAATAATATCTCGATAAGAAATTGCCATTATTTCAACGTTAACGAGATAGTATAAGCGAGAATACATGTAATTTTAATAAAAATTAAAATATAATTAATATTTTAAGAGAGTGTACATTCTATAAAAATAAGCATAAAATAATACTTTATTATTAAAACACTCACAATTAGTCTACTCATCACAGTAAACAAAAATGTAAATGTGGAGTGACAGATTAGGAATATTCTTTTATTTACATATTAAAATCTAAAATACCTTTTCAATAATCATGTAATGAGATAAAAATGTAACAAAAAAAAAGGTATAATATACCTAAATGTATATAGTAGGTAATCAATTTATAGTTCCTTAAATCAATAGTAGGCTGCATCCCATAAATCAACGTCATCGCTTGTTTATCGGTAAAAGATGATTGAAAGACATTTTCTTCCCCCTTAATAATTTTTGCCTCTTCTTCTTATTTCTCCATAAATACACATAAAGATCTTATATTCTTTTATCCATGTTCGGTTTAGTGTGAAAAGACAGAAAAGAGAGAGTAAAATAATGAGACGGGTTTTCTTTTCCTCTTCGAATAGCTTGCCTCTATGTCAGACCAAGATAGCCATTAGCTTTATAATTCAAAGATTCAGATTCCAGTTCGGTTCAGAGTTGTTAAAAATATTTGAAATAAAGATTGAAATCCCCGCTCAGTCAGTAGCAATGAAATAAATAGGTTGTCTAACATGGCGCTACTGCGCATTATCCTTTCCGTACAATAAAGTATGACGTGAAGTATCAATACCTGCCTCATATTTCTATTTCTTTCAATTAAGAATTACGATCCACAGAAAAACGTAATTTTCCTAAATTATACCTCGGTATCATCCAAAACCAGGACCTATGAACTCTTAATCTAACTTTAATATTAAAAAAATGAAGAATTTAACATTTATTTGTTTCATTTTTATTAGAATTGTTCTTACCAAAAATATATAAATATATATATATATATTTGTATAATTTTGAGTTAATTTGTCGGGGATAATGGTGCCGGTGCATAATCAACGGACTTATGATGATAAGCTCAAATCTGACAAACTGTATAAAAACAGCAATAAGAATAAATTACTAATGTAGAAATAAAAACTATATATATATATATATATATATATATATATATATATATATATATATATATATATATATATATATATATGTGTGTGTGTGTGTATATACATACACACAAAGTGTATCACGAAATTCTCCTGGGACTTTCATAACCTACTCTACTCGTGAAAATAATGGAAAAGTAAATATAAAAATTACGTCCTAAAATGCTTCTTTGCGAGTTACGGTTAGTGAAAGATTTCGCTCGAATTTTCAGTTACAATTTTTCGGATTTTCGGAAGCAAGGATACAAAGTAAAATTTTGCGTCAAACTGGGGAAAACTTTCACAGAAACGTTTCAACTTTTTAAGCAAGCTTATAGAGATGATGCTATGGGTCGCGTGCAATTTTACGAAATGGTTTTCACGATTTAAAAGTGGTCATCGTCAACTGAAGATGACCCTCGACCAGGAAGACCTTCGACGTCAACTGATGACACTCATATTCAGAAAATCAATGATCTGCCGATCGACAGAAAAAATTTTAGAAAACTGCCAATCGACTGTCAGAGAACTTGCGAAGAGGTTAGCATCTTAATTGGATCATGCCATGATAATTTTACTGAAAAATTGAACTGCGTAGTTGCAGCAAAGTTTGCTCCTCGTTTGATGACCGAACAGCGGAAAGTACATCGAGTGGATGTTTGGCGACAACTTCTTGAACAAGCCGATAACGATGAAACATTCATGCAAACGATCATAACGGCAGACGAAAGCCGGGTTTACGGCTACGACATTGAGA
The DNA here is from genome assembly GCF_047948215.1 of Lycorma delicatula. NCBI lineage: Eukaryota > Metazoa > Arthropoda > Insecta > Hemiptera > Fulgoridae > Lycorma > Lycorma delicatula. Next base: position 200,880,567 of record NC_134456.1, read on the forward strand.
CAAAATTTCAATCATCACAATGGATTGGTAAAGGATCTCTACCCCCTTTGAAAGCACGTCAGTCTCGATCCAGTATCAAAGAGATGCTCTCTATTTTTGCTATTTTAATGGAATTGTGCATTTTGAATTCTTGCCTCAAGGTGAAACAGTGAACCGTGCGTACTATCAAGGCGTTTTACAACGGTTATGTGAAAAAAACCCAAAAAACGAGACCAAAATTGTATTCATTTCTTCACCACAACAATGCGCCCGCACAGTCGAATTTGTCAATTCGTCAATTTAGTGCCAAAAATCAGGTGACTGTCCCTCAGCCTCCGTACTCGCCAAACCTGGCTCCTTGCGACTTTTCCTTAATTCCGAAATTAAAGTCAGTGATGAAAGGATGCAGTTTTGAGATTATTGATGATATTAAAGCGAATTTGTCGCGAGCCTTAAAGGCCATTTCAAATGAAACTAATTAGGATTGCTTCGCGAAGTGGAAACATTGCTGGGAAAGTGGATGAATACGGGAGCGGAGTATTTTGGAGAGGACAAGGACCAATAATTTGTAAAGTTAATAATAAAGATTAAAAAAATAAAGATTAAAAAATAAAGTTTTCTGAACAGACTTCATATATATATATATATACACACACATACATGTGATGATATTTAAAAATAGATTGCTTAAATTGTGTGTAAATATGTGAGTGCGTATTCGCACCCATATTGTATCTCCTGAGTTGATAATCTGTTCTTCAAGTAAATGGAATATTTATTCATATCTACAGATTGTCTAAGAAGAAATTGAGAGAACTTAAGTAAAACTTCTACAAATAAAAATAAGTTCATACAAACCTAAGTGCGGAAAGGCTTTCTCTTTAGAGTTATAAAATGAGAAAAACTTTGTTGTAAATTCTGCTTTAAGGGAAAAACAAAGCCATACTAAATTTTTGTAAATTAAATTAAAAGGAAAGTTGGTTATATGTAGTTTTTGAGATGAAAATTCAATAAAATAGTTCTCAAAACAGTATGAGAAAATTATTGTAAAACTCGCAAAACAATTTTTTAAGTTTGATGTAATGACTTTTTCGTTAAATTTCCAGCAAAGAAGTAAAACTTTGCTACAAATTTTGTAGAGAATAAATTACGAGAAAATGTACGTAAGTTATGTCAAATGAGCGTGAAGAATAGTTTAAGAAAATTGGCTTTTATTAAAAACAAAACAGATCGAAATGTACCAGAAAAATACTAAATATAATTAAACCGAAACAAGAATCATATCAGCATGAAAAATACATAACGATACATTAATGATGTTAACGTTTAACAAAAATTAAACGTTAACAGCATAATTTAATAGCATTATTTACATGCTTATCTAAAAATATTTGATTTACCTAATTTTACGTAAATGAACGTTATCAAAATGATAAAATTTCTCAAAAGTTATCAAGAGTTATCAATCCTTTTATACTAAAAATAGAAGTTCTATATTTTTTCTAACTTTTTACAGTTTAACCAATCGAGTTCAAATTTTTTTCTAACTGAAATATAATAAAAGTTGGAAATACTTTTAAACTGAATCACAGAAATAGAAGAAAACTTTTTTATTTATTTATTTTTTTAAATTAATTTTTCCTTCAATTAACTAGAATGTTACAGTTACAGCCCTATGCACTTTAAGCTGCAAGAAAATATTGAAAAAGTTCAGTAATGCCACTTCTAGCTTCTTTCAAAGCTCTCATGTACATCGTATATTTCTAAAAATAAAGTAATTTCGATAGTTTATTAGTCTCATTACCAGTATTCAGAACAAGTAGTACTCGTTTACTGATCTTAAATAGGTTTCTTCATGAAACTAGTTAGTTATACGTGAAATTATTTGTTTTAAATACAAAACGTAATTTGGAATAAATTGTAGTTATTACAGGTTGTATTTTATGTACTCTTCAACCTACAGAAAATTGTAAGAATTTAACTATTCATAAATAATTAATATTTTTTAAATAATTTAAAAAAACAAATACATTAAACATAATAATAGGTATAAGTGTTAAAGGTAATATGAAATTTTTTAACAGAATTCATTAAAAACTCTTAAATATTTGCATCCCTCTTAGAGAAATTTTAATTGGCAACACAAGGAATACTTATACTAATAACAAGAATAATAACAAAAAGCAAACATTTATAAATCGAAAAGACTTATTCCGCTTATACCGAATATACTGATGCAGTGTGCATTACCCATACAGGACGAATGGATATCCTATTCAAGCTGTTCGTCCTGTGGTTGGATGCCACAGGCCTACGCCAGTGTACTACATCTACCCATTTGTTGATATCTCATTGTAGATATCAGGAAAGAATGAGCTAATGAAATAGCAAGTCAATGAAAAACGGACATACTGCAGGTGCGTCTGTCTAGGGTCACCGGACAATCAGACATAAGACTCCGGTCTCGCCATATCTTTATGACTAGAACAATCCCGTTTAAAGTCGATCCAGAAACTAGAAAACTTCTCAGATTTACTGCTGAAGTTCATCCTTCCCTAATTTCATTAAGGGAGGAGTCGACACCTGGCCATTTTCTTGCATATCCGTTCCAAAATAATCAATAGGTCGCGCACTCTGATATCAAGATGCAAAACTAGTCTTTTTAAGAGATGAATGTTCTCCAAGGTTGGCAACTCTTTATTATCTCCGAAGAAATTTGGAACCCTCGGCACCAGATGCAGTGCAATAACACACTACACTACTTTATTCAGGGATAAGCCTGAATAAAATATGACTTAATTTTAGCTTTTGAAAGACAACAAATGGCGCTAATTTCCGGAAGAACATCGTATCATGTGGACACATAAAGCAAGTAGATAGACACCGATAATCTTGAGTTAATCAACGTACTTCAAATAGAAAAAAGGAAATTTTCAAAACTATAATGGAAATACAATAAAATCATTTCCTCATATTAAAAGTTTTTTATTATTGATCGAAGGATTTATAAATGCATCTAAATAGTTAAAACATTTTATGAGTTAGCCATATTATGCATTTTCTCAACGAACACATAGATACAAATTATAATATTCACATAATTTTCGTTGTTGTCCTCTAGAAAGTTTAACCGCACTAAAAATCACAACCCAGCTAATCCCGCTTCAGATAGTCTGGAAATCGTAAGTGCAAAAACAGAAACGTTATTCGTAAATAAATTTCTGCATTCATAGATGCATGTATATTAGTCGTTATAATTATAAAGATTGTAGGGGGCCTGGTGTGAAATATAAATTAATCTTGATACAGTACAGCAATTTTTAAGAATATCAATAATCTCATACCAGGACTACCAAGAAAAGGAAGGTGTAAATTGGTCTCCAATTGCCTTCTTCACCAAGCCAAATTGACTGAAAGATATTAACATGCCAAGTCACCGAAAAGCAGATTATTATAAGGTATGAAACTTAATTTTGTTCACCACAGCGACTGGTTTTATAGTGAACATGATTAATCTTAGAAGAATTAAATTTAACTACTACATATGCACCTCAGATGTTTTACATACGTTATTGTATTAAAAGAATGAGACAGTAGTGCTAATTTGACTAATAATGTATCCATTCCGTGAAGACACAGTTTATTATAAAAATTAATTTTACTTAGTAGAAACTAAGAATAAGAAACAATATGTCTGCCGTAATAAATATTAAAAAAAACTACTACAAAAACGTATTTTCCATTATACTCTGGTAATATAGGAATGTTATATTAAAAATTGATGTTTTTTTTTTTTACTAGTTTAGAACATAGCAGTTTTATACCTATCTTTTAATTTTAAAAAAACTATCCGATTAAAAGATAATAGAGAAAAAATGGTCGAGAATGTGAAAACCGTGGTCAAAAAACGACTGTATGTAGCGAGGATAATCATAAATGATTATTACACACGGTGTATAAACACAATTAATACGGTACATTATTAGAATTTTTTTAAGCGTTTTATATAGGAGTAAAGTCAAAAAATCAAACTATTTTTTTAAATATTGATGTTCTTTTTTATTTTTCCTTCAGGTTTTTTAAAAATAAATTTTCAATAATGAAATAAAATTGTAAATAATTTGACTGCGAAATAAAATAAAACTACCATCCGTAATTTATCGCTAATATGAATCGTTTTATTCATTTTTATATAATTCGGCAGAAATACATCGCGACTAGTACAATGCAAAGGAAGAATATTAATAACGATTATACGAGTACATTAAAATTTAAATAAAAAATACCAACAGTGTACTTAAATACGCAATTTAACAGATTATTAGTAAACGAAAGCGTATCGCTGTTAGTATTTAGTTGTATGTGTTTTGTAATATTATAAGTATATTCTAATTTATTGTTAAAATGAATAGTACTAAAATAAAATAATACACGTTTTAAAATATTTTCATTTGCCACATTTAATACATTAAAATATATTTAATACAATTTATTTTATATTAAAATAAGTACATAAATTTATTTTCCAAGTTTTCAATCAAAGTAAAAGATACACTAATTAAACGAGTTAACGTGGTAGTATGATTGCATTTAATCAGCTTCCGAACATCAATAATGAATGACGACTAAGCTGTTCTATGAAGTCACGCTTAGATAGTAATAACAGATAGTATGCAATAACGTCAAAAGAGATGAAACGGATGGTTGAAGAGAATAAGCAGAAATAATTAAATCGTTACAGGTAACAGATAAAAATTAGTCAACCATATAAATTAGCTGAAGAAACATAACAAAAGCATACATCATATGTGTTAGTAGTGAGATAATTTACTACACGGCATGTCACTACCGGTGTACCTTTAAAAACTATAAATAGGTCTATTATTAAAATACGAATTCATTAATTTACTGGACAAGTTACAATAACATCGCGAATCTCATGAGCGCGTCAGCTGTCGAGAATGTCAGAAAGTCAGCATGTAGGCTGTTAATAAAATTATAAAGCAATTTATTTAATTTATTTACAGTTTTTTTTTATATGCTATAAATATACTGTAACTATAATAAAACTAATTTATTTATTTTCATTAAAAAAAATTCCTACAAAATAGATAAATTAGACCTAAACAAATGTTATTATTCAAACCATAATATTAATAAAATAGCACGTTAGAAGTTCTCTAAAGATAATAAACCAGTGGTATAAACGCACAGTTGTCACATTTTGTTTAAATCCGGTTATATGTCATAGTAAGTCTTTTATTGTAGAATCATTTCATGTAATTTGGGTCTTAGTTGATACATTAATCTTTTTTCGTTCAAAATCCAAGTATTAAGTGTAAACATAAATTAAAAAAAATAAAACTCTACCGCTCGTTCTTTTACTAAAATTAAATCAGATGTTTTCTTAATAACTGCAACGATTACGATATTTAATGATGATAGTGATTCTTAAAATGTTAGAGATAATCTATAGTCTTCATGTAAATTTAACTCGGTAACATTTAGAGAAAACATTAATGCAATTACGACAAATCAAATCAACAAAAAGTAAATGACGTTTAGAACACTAACTTTGTAAACTTAAACGTTATAATTATTCATTAATTTAACGTAATCTAATAAAGCAAATCGTTATCCAAATGAAGCAGCAGCACTTGTTTTGTTAATATTGTACCATACGTATAATGTGTCTTCAAGGAACAAAAACTTTGTGCAGATAGAATTTATGATTCGTTTTTATAGTTCTAATGTAATTTTGAATTGCATTAGAGGAGAAGTACTATTATATATATATATACACTATTATATGTATGTATAATAGTACTCTTCTAATGCAATTCAAAATTACATTAGAACTATAAAAACGAATCATAAATTCTATCTGCACAAACTCTAATGCAAATTATCTGTTGTCGCCCACAACTTCATGTTAGCCGACTTTTTGTTAATAATAATAATACAACTTGTTATTTCAAAGTACTGTTTATTATGTTAAATACTATTAACTATGTTTATAAAACGGTATGAACACAAAACTTTCAATATAATAATGTTTACGTTAGTGATAACAATAATTGAAAACGTTATAATAATGTTGTAACGTAGTATTGTATTATTAAATTTATATATAATTTTTCACATATACGTACAATAAACATGAATGTAATATAGAGCTCTTGCTTGGCCAGCAAAAAAGTTATGATCCCGCAAAATGATGTTCAGTCAACTGGGTAAGGTCAGGGCTGTTCTTCTTTGTCCACAATAGGCTTAGAAAGAGTACCTCAGCCCTATTATAACATCTACATTATTTTTTTTTACAATTATTAAACACAATTATCAGAATTATTACATTATATGATATTGTTATTTTTCATGTAAGATCGATTTACATGATATACTGAAATGTTATTATTTATTTAATCGAATTAACGATTAATAAATTGCAGCTTGTTATTATTTAATAATAATAGCAGTATGCGTTATATGAAAAACGATTTTAAAACAGTACCGTAATGATAATTTTAACGTTAAAAAAACAATGAATAAAATATAATGTGATCTAATTAAAAAGTAATGTTTATGAAAATAACAATATATATTGCGTAATAAATAGTTGAATTATAAATTACGGATTAGTACAGAAAGATAAAATGTTTAAAAAAAATTTATACGGTGCATTTATCACCTAAAGATATTGTACTAATGTTTTAAGATTTTTATAACACAAATTTAGTTCATTAAAAAACCGGTTAACTATTTGGTTAGTTAGTTGGTGCCCCTAGTCACAACATTGCAGCATCACATAATTTTGACGTAATTTAGGTTTTGTATAAAGTAGGTTTTGTATTTTTAATAAATATCCAAACATATCACCTCTGAAATGAGATTACTTATGTTGGAATTTGTACTTTACGGTTTCAATGACAACCTAATTGAAAAATGAAAACAAAATACAAAAATCGGGTAGTTGTAAATTAATTCGCTACAGTAACATTTTCAAATAAGGTTTACAATAAGCTTACTAAATACGTCTTAATTTACAATAGAATAAATAAGCTTTAAAACACGAGATGCATCATCACGTTTTTATGAATCTATAGTGGACGAGCTTCATAATTTTAAATTCAGGCTTCAGTTTTCATTGTACGAAGTACAATTCAAATGTACCTTATTACTTAAAAGTACTTTTCAAATAACTACTTAGAAACATTACTGTGATACACATAAAATTAGATTTACGGTTACTAAGAATTATCCGATTTAGCAGAATTGTTATTAGCTAAGAATAAGTCTTAACAGAGCAAGCCCACGGACTATTAAATTGCCGTAATTTACAAAAGCTTCCTCCTTAACAAATCTCCACCTTGTTAACTAAAGTTTAAGAGATATAATTCTAGCTCGTAATCAAAACAAATAAAACTTCACTAAATTATAAAGGTATTTAATGAAATTTAATTATTTTGAAGTCGGTTCTAAAATAATTACCTGCCAAACAACTATATTTATTTTTATTTGTTAATTAACAAACCGGTAATAATCTTCGTGTGGAAGATAACTATCTCCTTATACAACTTTGGTAAAAAAAAGATATAGTACAAACTAATAAAATCTAAGAGACATAATTTTGTAATCGCACTAACTTTGTTACAACGAACATAGTTTTGTCTAGACAAGAAAAACTAAGGACAAAAGGGAAAAGGAAGGGGGAAAGAGATTGTAGCGATCACGCACCGTGCTCGTCACGCTAAATCACTGTTAACCATGAAGTCAAAAGAAATAGTTTGTCGGCCGCATCAAATAGTTTAAAGAGCGGGGAAGGGAAGACATAACCTGCGGTAAATAGCAATTGCAAGCAATTTAAACTAGCAGATTGGATTACCTGGCCGTGCATGAATCGCTTATATTGTTGAACAACATGTAGGCTCCTTTCAACATGTAAAACGAAAACATACTTATGGGATTCTAATGCGTAAATGTGATACACACTCGATTAATTTGCTATTGTACTATATCAAATCTAGAACGTTATTAAATTTTACGAGAGCTTATTGTACATTTACAAAACTAATGGACGGATTGCTTTAAAAGCAAGGACGTTTTTTATATGATAAAATAAGACGAGATCACAACACAAATATTTGTACAAACCGTAACAGCAATTTGAATGATGACGAGATTTTTAAAATTATAAAGTTAAACATAATATAATAACTGACCATTTGGTGCAACGGCCAAGACGGTAGCGAATGGTTTCTGGATGTTGTGTTTCTATCTGGGTACGCAGGAAGATTCTGGTATTTTACCACCTACCATTTCTTCTTAGGAAATTAGAAAAACTTAATGACTTTTATTTACATCTCAAACCAGCAGATGCTCTATAAACAGTCCTGTAATTCAATTAACTTTCATTATTTTTCTGATATGAGAATATAAAGAAAAAGGTATGCGATATGATTGACTTGGTAAGTTGGTTTATAGTCCTCTAACTTTAGAACGGCTCGTGAAAATGTTAATTTGATAAACCAAACTATTTGCATCAATCACTCGGGTGACAATAATACAGCTAAAAAACGTTTCTTAGTAATACTGACATTTGCGTTGAGATTAGTGGGGTTATACCTTTAAGAGGCGAGCAAAATCCTTCTAAACTTATTATAAAAAGGAGTTAAGAAGAGGAAAAATAAAGGACACTGTAGAACACGTAAACAATCTACAGTTAGGGTTGATCACAGATTAGTTGAAATTATTTTCTTTCTAGCACGTTTATAAACAGCTCATAAGAATAGCTGGGCGTTCAAACAGGTGGACCATCATTTCAAATTTCTTAGCATTTTCCTTCGCAGTATATTATTATGCGTAAAGTCGCAACAAATCTACGAGTCTAACTGAAACATTGTTGTAATGGAAGTAATCCACTTACACACGAAAATTTTATGAAAACAGAATGGCGATGAATGACCATTTAAAACACTAATTTAAAGGGTAAATTTACATATACCTACTGGTAAAGAAAAACTATATGCTATATTTCATTGTAATTGCAATTTTTTTAAATCGTATTTTTAAATTTTCTCATAACAAAAATAAAATACTTTATTAGGTACAAAAATGTAATTTAAAAATTTAATAGATACGAGGGGCACATAAATTAATTTTATTGCAATCCATCGTTTAAATCGTTTAACTAAATTAATTATTTTTCTTTACAAGATTCTTGTTTGACAAAAAAAAACATATTGTTTTTATAACAACAGAACAATAATTACAAAATAAATATCATAAGAATTTATGAAGAAATCAAAAGGCTATGAATTTACTATTTAATGAAATAATATGAATGACATGACCTTTGTTATAGAAAGAGAAATGACAAATTTTCCTAAATTGTTCCATTCAACTTTCCGGTCTTATACAAAATTCCTATTAATATTTTTCTTAATTCATCTTTATTTCGTAATTTCGATACCAAATATAACAATTTTGAAACTGATGTAACATAATTTACTTACAAATATGCTTGATTTAACCCACCGGTTTGGTCTAGAAGTGAACGCGTCTTCGCAAATCAGCTGATTTCGAAGTCGAGAGTTCAGGCGTTCAAATCCTAGTAAACTCAGTTACTTTTATACAGATTTGAATACTATATCGTGGGTACCAGCGTTCTTTGGTGGCTGGGTTTCAATTAACCACACGTTTCAGATATGGTCGACCTGAGACTGTACAAGACTACACTTCACTTATACTTATACAGTTTCACTGATTTAATACCTGCCGGTGATTTCCGGAGGCTAAACAAGAAAAAAGAAAAAAAAACGCTTGTCTCATAAAATAAGGGTAAATAGAAATCAAATACAAATCGGTTTTATTTACCGTAAAGAGCAAAAATTACCCAACATATTTGTTCAAATTTACGTCTATTCTTAATAGTTGTTAATAGGTATCAAGAAAACAATTTTTTTTGTTTTAATGTAACAAATTTTTAATTTAAAGAACTATTATTCTTAAATTAATTCATAATATTTAAGACTTAGTTTTTTGATTTTATTTTAATTTATAGAACTTATTCATAATGTACAACTGACTATAGGTTACAAAATCTAACAAGCAGGTCATAAGACTAAATATTGCACCCTCGTCACAAAAGACGTCAAGAACACTTTTAACAGTGTGAGTTAGACGAGGATAATGCAGGCGGTACAGGCACTTGGTGTTCCTTCCTACCTAAATATATTATATCATTATACCTCTCTGATAGGATGTAATTCTACAACACAGACGACGGTGTAAGGGCTCGTAGGATATCCAGAGGCGCCCCGAGAGATTCCGTGCATGAGACCCCCTCTGTGAAATCTCATGTACAACGGGATGTTAAGGGTACCAAACCTAAAGATGTTACCCTTGTAAGATTTCCCGACGACCTAGCCATGCTAATGATTTCGGAAAAGCTGGAAGAACTGGTAGAACTAATTCAGTCTTCATACTATAAATTACAACTGTGGGTGGAGGAATCCGGACTGCTCTAGTAACCTAAAGGTCAAAGCTGGTATTTTTCACAGTAAAAAAAAGGAAAAATATATCCGTACTGTTCTCAGGTTACAGAACTGAGGCCAAGTCTACGATAAAATACCTTCGCATATGGTTAGACACGAGGATCATCTTTGGCGTTCACGTGAAGAAAGCCACAGTGTTTAGACTGCTGCCCAATAAAAGGGGTCTCAGTCAGAAAAGTTGATATTGTTGACAACATCGATATTACTGTACGGCGCCCCACTTTAGACGAGGGCGCTATTCACTGCTATAAATAGTAATAGGAAGTCAGCGGTGCACAGATGTACTTGCCTTAGGGCTTGTTGCGCGTACAGGACAATTACCAAGAATGCGACTAAGGTTATGGCGGATCAAATGCCCATCGGTTTGCTTCCCAGAAAAAGCCTGGGAAGCGAGCGGGTTGCCCAAAGACCGGAGTCATGAGGCTTTGCGGGTCAGGGCAGTACACATGAAGCACGGAAGAGACGCAGGAATGACGTGGGAAAAGGCCGCTGGACCCACCAACTAAACAGCGGTATTGCCAAATGAATATGAAGAAGACATGGCGACATGCCTCCCTAGGCCAGTTTTTATCTTGGCATGGGGGGTTCTAGACATACTTTTTTCAGATATGCACTGAACCACTCTAATTTCTACCCCACTTGAGAGGACGCCGTGGAAATCGACATACCATGTGTAAACTGAAAATAGACAGATTGTTCCCACCTGACGATCTCAAAGAGGTAATGGTCACTTCGGTTGATAGCTGACAACCAGTGTAGGACTGGGCCAGTGCTGTAATGTCCAAAACTACGAGCCGAAGAAGACGCTAGGAAAGGTAGATCGAGGTGATGCCTTGGCACTAAAGTCTGGGGACAGGCAGCCTCCGCAACTGCAGGAGGGTCCTGAGCCTCTGGGATCGTACTGGATTGATGAAGCAGGCAGAGCTCCCGGTGAACATCTCTAATAATGGCAAGCGTAAGTAGTCACATCTAACGAAGGGAATGCCGCTCATCTTCCGAAATAATGCCTTGCGGCAAATCCGGGAAGGTGGATGGAGGGGTGGGGGTTTTGTCGGTATGCACAGGCACACACGCACTAAGTAACATCAAGCGGGACCTGTTGCGAGTTCGCACCACTATACGAGTGCTCGTAACAGTATTTCCTCACCGCAATTCAAAAAAGCTTATTAAAAGTAGCAGATACTGGTTAAATAGTCTTAAATAATGCGTATTTAAATAAAATTATTGTGATTCCCCTACAACATATAGAATTGATACATATATCTATGATGAATAATATACATTTCCAAGATAAATTAATACAAACGTGAAAGAACGCTTGATTCTCAAGTAAAGCTTCAAGATTGCCTTTAGTCATGTACAGTGAAGTTCGTTCGTTTGGTATGGATTGACCTTTAGATTTATAGCTGTGTAATTTTGCCGGCTACTGTATTGCACTACCTGCTCTCAATTAATTATATCTTGTATTTAAATAAAAGTAAATAAGAGTACCAATAACGGTAAAATTAAGCAAATAAATAAACTTGATTATTAATTTCATAAAAATATTCTGAACATCATCAAAGTAAATCACCAAATAATACTACATTATTCAACTATTTAAATCAAAATGATGAAATACATTTCAAAATAAATTTTAGTTTTAAGTTAATATATTCACGTTAGAACTTTGTTTCTACCGGTCTCACACGAAACATTTTCAATAATATTCCCCTCTATTTATAATCTATGTATTTAACCTATTTGTTAAAACAGTATATTTACTGCTTTTAAGTGTTTAAATAAACGTTTAAATTAAAACAAAGTTTAAAACGTTGAAGGTAAAATATATTTACATTGCATAAGCCTAATATATTTTTAAACAAACAAACTGGTTTTAATAAACGGTAAACATCATGTATATGTTTATAAAACTTTAATTATCTTCCTTTTAAAATCATTAACATAAGTAATTGTATATATTTCATTACACCGATGTATACTACTTTCACGAGTTCATACGACACACAACTAGAACAAATATGGCGAAAATTACATTTGGTAAATCTGTATCGACTTAACTTTAATTATTTATTGATGTGTTAAGCATTAATAACACAAGTGTTATTTTCACGGTGGAATAACATCAAATGAATCAAGATATATTATCATTATAATTTTTTTTTTATTTGCAATTTAAAAAAAAATTTATAATCATATTTGTTGTCGAATACTAATTAAATATTAAATTATATATATTCTAAACTACGTATATGTTGCCGACCGAAAAGTTATACGTGGCCTGATATGAAATACACATCACTACCGACGATGGTATACCTATTCTTTAGATCGAAGGCTCCAGGCTTACGAAGGAAAATGAGGAGTGAATCGGTGTCCCGTGACCTTAAGCTGAATAAATTACTGGAGATGCCAGACTACCGAAATCCAGGTAATATTCAGTCCTACCAGCGACACATTTACTCTGTTCACGGAAGGATGTATGAACATCCTTCGACTTTCCAACTTTCCGACTTTCAGAACTTCGTTTTCTTTAGATACGTTATATACGTAGTTTTTAACACAATAATTTGCGGAGGTAGTATAAAGAAAATAGTCAATGTACCCCTTGCTACACAGAAATATATATTGTACGTAAATCCATTACGAAAAAATATTAAAGTAATTTTTGTGATATTTAAACCAAGAAAATTAGTTTTCGATCACCTCGGTTGCGTATGTGTTAGCTATAGCGTACTTATCTGCTACAGAACATAACTCGGATTCAAGCCCAGTTTAGTTCAGAAAAATTTATAATCGTGGCTAATTTAGTCACCTTGTTTACCGACGACTAATAGCAGTAGTTGAACCAACTTAAAAGCAGCAAATAAAGAACGAAATTACTCTTTTTTTATATAATTGAAGAACAGAAAATGTTACGTTTATTCTATTACATTACCATTTATAAACTATTATTTCCTATTAAAATAATAAATTATAAGATATTTAAAATAAAATAAATTGTAATATTAATAATAATAATATTTAATTTTAATATCTATAATAAAAAATATTTATGTTATTATTAATTTTTATTAATAATTAGACTTAATAATAAAAAAGACTTCGAAATCGGCAGATTTACCATGACGACTTTACCACTACACCAACCCGGTGGTTTTACATTACCGAGCGTTCTTATATAAAACTTTAAAGTTAGTTGTTATCTTAAAAAAAAATAGACAAACTAACTGGCACGTATTACGTTTTAAGCGAATATGTTTCTTTCCTTCAAAAAACATGTTTCAAGATTGAAAATTAAGTAAAAGTGATTGTTGTAAACTAATTAACAGCCGCCGTTTAAATTACACAGATAATCTATCTCCCGTAAATTAATATTTTTTTAACTTATGTTTTTGCTTGCAAGATTTTTTTTAAAATGAAAATTACTGTTCAAAATTTTCCCTTTGATTAGCGGTAACGTTTGAAAGAAACATGTTAATACAAAAATTTTAAAAAGTAAATTTTCTCTCTATAATTAAATTTTAGACATTATTTATCCCCCTCTCTATCTTTCTCTCTCTCTCTCTCTCTCTCTATATATATATATATATATATATATATATATATATATTTATATCCATCGGGGTTTTAAGTAATACTTTTTAATTAATTATTTTGTATAAACTACATGTATATAAGATCGACTATAAAAGATAATAGACCACGGATTTTAATGAAAATTGAGTCATGTATTTTGATTCACCGATAGTTACAATAAAGAAACTAACATTTTTGACCAGTTTTCCTTTACTTACAAGTTAGCCATCATTGCTGGATTGCGTGCTTGAATTTTATCGGTTTAGTGATCAGAACTGGTACTCACCTATCTCTCCTAACTAATTACGTCCATACTGTCTGTCCACCATCTACCATCTCTACCCCATCTTACCGCAACAACCCCCATCGCGTGTTATGTAGCAAGATGTTAATTTTTACCCGTAGATAAGCATGCTTATAACACAAATAAAATTAAAAAAACAAAGCAAAACTTAAAAGCGTTTTTACGAGCTTACTGCAGGTTACTCGTAAATCCCTTAAATTTTACAACATTTTTCTTATTTGAATGTTATATCCTCCATTAATTTTTATCTGTATTCTTAATTTACTGTTAAGAGTTCTAAAATATTATATGAGACAGTTAATTATAAAATTAATTTAAAAGAGAGATTATAGTATTTATTAGTGAATAAAGTATGTTTCATAACTTGGAATAGTACATAATCGGGTATTTAGTTTAATTATCAGAATTACTTTACCAACAAATACATATAAACATATTTATTCATTATATTTTTTTCTAATACTGTACCCTTTTTTTATGAAATTAAACATTAACTAAAAAAAAATATGTTTATAATGAAGATAATAACAATATATATATATATATATATATATATATATATATATGAATATGTCCTGGCAGACTGATTCATCAACTCCCAGCAAACACTACTGAAGATAAATTGATGAAAGTTTGTATAGAAGTTCTTCTTTCGTGTTAAGTGAACACTAAGAAAGGATTTTTTGAAATTCCCAGTTTAACGAGTTAAAATGGAGTAACATTTTCCCTTCATGTGAATTTTTTAAATTCGACCTTGAAAGAGGTGAAGATAGGGAGAAAAATTTCCCAAAATAATTGCAAATTTTCCCCATTTTCGACTATAATAAACTAGATATTTATTATTATTTTACTAGCTACTTTATACTAAACTAGATATTCACTCGATTTGGACTACAAATCCTTTTCAGACAAATATCTAAAGACGAATTTCTGTTTTTTTGAAGTTTATTATTTTAAGGAGTAAAAAAACGTAAATTATTTTTTTACATTTTTGCCGTTTTATGCTAGCTATTGAATCAATCTTTATGAGATCTGGTAACATTGTGATGATAATTTACGTTTGAAATTCTTATTATGAATTTCGCGAGCAAAGCCGCGACGGAAAATCTAAAAACCAAATAGTGGATCCTATAATAACCAAAATATTGCTCCTCGGAAAAAATTACAAAATACTAATAGTTTTTACAAATTGAACAGGTTTTATCTTTATTTAACATTATTATTTTCACAAGCATGAGTTTAATGAACACAGAGGGGACCATGGGTCCAGACCGGCTAAACATCCCCTGACCACGATGGGTGGTCAGGGGACGCAAGTAACCAAATACTGCGGGTGAAGCCGCGACTGAAATGCTCAAATATATAAATATATATATTTGTGTGTGTACAATTATGACTGAGTATCTTTAAAATTTAGAAATACAAATAATGAATTATGTTAAATAATTTTAACGCTGAAATTAATATAAGTCAGTTAGTAAATCTAATTTATTTCTAAATTTGTAAATTACGATAGAAATTTTAAATTAGAATCATTGCAGAAAGAAAACTAGTTTACTTATAAGGTTATATCGACGACGAATGTGCATTTATTTAAACGATGCTCGCTTATCGTAGCACTATTTTCCAACTTGATTAATAAAACGTTATCGATCGATTTGACATATATATAACACTTCAAGCGTTATTCTTCATCAAATTGTCCGATTTAGAAAATTCTTTCTTATTTTGTAGAGGAAGATACTCCTTTGATAGTCCCGTTTAACTTTGCTTGCCAGGTTACTTAAGTGGGAAACCTTTTTAAAAAATATTAAATGATTCACACACAACTGGAAAATAATGCTTTTCTTTTTTATCATCATTTCTTAGTATTGAAAAGTTACAGTGTAATCAGGAAGATGGATACTTTTGTAATTTCACAGCCCGGCTTTTTTAGGTGATGATATTGTGTCGTCGCTTTTGGACTACTCACCGAATTCTGTTGCTGTAGCCGCAGAGACCCAAGGTCGCAGAAAATGAAAGGGTTTTAAGGACTACACTCGATAATTTCTATGATTATTTTAGTCATTCAGTTATTATTTTTTTTTTTTTTGGTGGGGAGGGGTGTTTTGGCAGTATAATAATAATTTATTTTATGACAAGTTACATGATTAATCACTGGTAAGAAATTATTTTATTTATTAGTTTATTAACACATTACTGTATCGCGGCATTCGCATCGGTGGCATCCTGGCCGAGGCGGACTGGAATATGCCAAAGACCGAGGTTTCGAAAATAATCTCCGGTAGAGGCCTTACGGTGGTCAGGATGAGTCCTCCCAGGGCCTTGCATGGCATCCGGGAAAATATCTTCGAGAAACCTTTTACCGTAAACCTCATCCTATCGCGGCGATTGGACATAAAAGTCTGATCCACGCCCACCTAGTTTGGCTCTCCTTAGCATAACTGCGAGGCGAGCAATGTAAAATGGCCCGTAAACCACTTATTCCAACGTTGATCAATGTTTAGGACTATTAGTGGTCAATTAAACCTGGGTTCAGATGTGAAGGATGTGACGAAAGAAATTTATCAAAACACTCTTGCGATTTCTCTGTGATATTGGGTGAAAATTCAAATTAGCTGTTTTGCTTACGGATTATCCCTTACGGAGTACTGTGTGCTTAATGAAAATAGTCTAGTGTTCACGTTCCGGTTTCGATATTTGTTATCCAATGTTAGGTGTTTATTGCCTAATTATGAACACATAGTTTTATTTAAGTCGCTAATGAGCCTTATTGTTGATACGACTATAAACAAAAAACGAAACAAAATTGATCCAGTGTACCATTGTCAAAAATTTATATTTAATAATTTTCGAAACCTTTAACGTAGATTAAAGTTTGATAAGATGATGAAAAATCAATTAAATTAAGATAATTAAGTTTAAGAATTATATCGACATTATGTACATAATAAAAAAAATTACAAAAAAATCAGCAATAGATAAATAATAAAATAAATCGTAATGATTAATGTTTACATTAGAATATGACTGCGTACTGTATTTGTTGAAAATAAACAAACAAGCAACAAAAGATTATCAGAAGACGGTGTTTTTAAATAGAATTTTCAAGTATAAAATACATTATTTTAAAGTTGTGTTAAAATAATAGCTGGAAAATTTCAGCTTACTTTAATCTCAAGGATTTTAGCTTTCAGTACATACTTAAACTGCATTTTTAACCTTGACGCGTAAAGATTCTCTTGAAAAAACTTATAACAGCTTAAAACTCCATTTTGAAGATGAAATTCTCGCCGTTAATAACCTTGGATTGCAATAATATTCGTACCGATGAATAAATAACAAATGCACTGGAGTTGTTACATTTAGAACATCCCCTTTATACGCATATCTTAAATATGCTTACACCATCACTGTTTTTTTTTGTTTTTTTTTTAACTTCCGAGACCACCGTTATGTATTGCTACAGAGGATGAGACGAATGATTTGTAGCGTGTGTGAAAAATGCCATTACTGTCCGAGATTCGAACCGGGGACCTCTGGATGAAAGGCCGAGACACTACCACACGTGCTACGGAGACCGCCATCATCACTGATTTTGAATAACTGTTTATTACAAAGTAATATTAGAGCTACAAATATTCGTAACAGTTATTATTTGATTTACTGACATCTATGAATATATATATATATATATATATATATATATATATATATATGTATTATATATATATTTATTTATATAAATACATATAGTATAAAAATATTGCCGACCTACAAGTTAGAGTAGTAGCAACGCTGCCATTCATTCAGAAGGATCTGCTTTGAATTCTGATCTGACTTAACACTCAAGCTACTCGTAAAAAAATAATTTCATTCTGATTATGAAAAAAATATTGTATTTGGATGTGAGTTTGTAAAAACTATTAGAATAAATAAATGTACGTCCAAAAAAATAGCGAAGCAGTTTTTTCTTATTTTTAGTTTTGTTTACCAATTAATCGATTTTTAAAGCTAAATTTCTCGCTCATGATTTTTATATATTAATGCTTATTAGGTTTGATTAGACCATTAGTACATTTAAGATAATATGCATAGGCCTTATAACTGTAATTTCAATTTACTGTAGAAAGTCAATAAATTATACCGTAATTCATTAAGCAGTAGAACGCTTGTAGACTGCTAGATGTAGGTTACAGATCAACAGGCGTAAAACATTTATCATATTGTTGCTATGGTACTAATTAACGCGATAATCTTAAACTACTACGAGTTTGAGAAAATTTACATTTTGTTATACTTTAAAGTAAATGTATCACAAAACGAACAAGAAATAAAGTACAAACATTTTCAATTATTGAAAGGACGGAGTGAAAATTTTCAATATGATTTCACAACCCTGGGAAAATTTTTCTCCCTTAAAATAAAACTTTACAATAAACAGTGTTACAGTATAAACGCAGTATAAACAGTGTTACGATTACATAGTATATTACCCCATAACCATCTACTCCCTTCCTAATAGAAATAACTAATCAAAATCCTAGTATAATTTATTATATTGTGGTTGACCAGGTATAAAATCAAACATTATAATTGGGACTGAACACAAATCAATGTACCGCAATCAAGGCACTAACGTCTTAATCCATATTTTCCCGGCAAATCAATTTCAACTTCGTCACTTTGTTTTTGTTTCAACATATTACTGGTTTATTTCTTTTTATAATTCCAAGGTTTTTATTGCAGAAAACTTGTTATCTCATATATTGCTTTAATTTTACAAGAAAACAGTTGGAGTATTTGTTATTAGTTTGATATGATTTTAAAAAAGTTTTAGATGAACAAATGTAAAACAGCAAATTATTTTTACAACGGCAACCTTGATATATTGACAAACTTGACATACCACGTCAGGTGATATATCACAAACGAAATACTGCATAAGAATCTTAAAATCCAACGGTAAAAGAAGAGATTAGGTTAAAAAGTGAAAAATTCCTCCGAAATTTAGAAACTTAGATGAAAATCTCCTAGACAACAGACAAGATAATCACTAAATTAAACGTACAAAGAATATTAATTTGCAATTCAGATTAAAAAGAACCGTAACCCACTTATAGTAATGGTTTATGAATAGTCATAAAGCGCATTAATAGGTGTTGTTTGCGCTTCACAAAAATAAAAAATTTATCATTTTTTCTGAAAGGAAAAGTCTTTGTTTCCGAGGAAGTACATTCAAGTTAATTTTGTTAGTTTAATTTGTTTCATTACTTATTAAAAATCATGTATTTAGCTTCAACAGAAGTCAAATATAGAACTGAAAGGAACACGTATGAATAATTTAAATACATAAATAAATATTTCATATATTCGATTGCAATAAAAATCGTTCAGGAGTCAGATTCTCATAATATTATTTTATGATGCCTGTGGGATGAGAAATTTTAGTGGAAGAAATCGTGCATTATATTAAGTGATAAAATTACTACTGATCAGATATTTTAAATTAACAAAAAATAAAGTATATTATATTAATTAATTGGCGTCATGAGTGATTTTTCTGTAAATTATAAAATTTCTAGTATAAATACGAGTTGACGAGTAAAGCAACAAAAATCGTAGATAATAATGTGTAGACTTTAGATTATATTTAAAAAAATAATAATCATAAAATATAGAAACTAATAATGTTATTCATTAAGAGTTTGCTTTATTCCGACGGTAACGGAGTCGCTAGTTAATTAAATTAAATATAAAAAAAAAAAACATTAATTTTGAAATTGATACTGAGTATCTCATTTATTTATGCTTAACTGAAATTCTTATTTGTAATCGGCTTAAAACTGACGCATCTAATTAGCAACATCGATCGGTGAAATGGAAAAAACGGATCGCACGCATACACAAACGCGAAAAATAAAAAGTATTTTTTCCTAAAAGTTTAACCGTATTTGTTTTTATCTTTATCAATTTATTTTTTAACAATGCGTTCAGTGATTATGAAACGTTAAGTTCAAGTTATTAATTTTATATTTAAATAAGCATAATGAAATAACGTAGTCGACCGCAGCGGCAATGATAAGTTCCATCTTGACATCAATATAATTATTTTTCGTCCAACAACCAAACTCTTATCATTTAAAATTCATAAATATTCATAATCTCGTTAAAAGAAAAAATGTTTGTAACAATTTTTTTTTAAGAATAATATGAACATTTTTTTTGGATTTATTGTAATTTTTACTTAAGTAAAATAATTATAATAAATGATATTACATTAAAAGACAGATAACAAAATTAGAAAATCGTGTTAATAATTTTGTTATTATTATTCATCTTCAAAATATACATTTTTAAAAGAGAATTAAAATTGCTTACCAGAAAAGAAATAAATGAATACTACAAGAACATGACTCGATTCGTCACGTGATTCTCGTACGGAAGGGGAAAAGTTCGATATTAATAATAAAAGAGTTAATTGTGAAAATAGGGTAGTATTATAAAATACTTTAATTTGTTACTGTTATAACAAATAACTGTGCTTGAGTATTGCTTTATAAGGGTGCAATTGGTTCATGTACATTCGAAACTGTAACTAAATCGATTCTACAGAATAATTTGTAAAAAATTAATTTGATTATTTAAATTATAAAAAGTAAAACAATAAAAGAAATCTATCAAAATTCTAAGCAATACAACATTTTTTATTCTGATTTTATTTTTAATTAACATTTTTTTTTTTTAACTTTCATTTGGTTTTAACAATGTTTTGTTGAATATATAAATAAAACTTTTAATGAATGATGACGCGATAAAAAAGAATTAATTACTGTAATAAAGCAAATTCTATAAGATTTCTTAATTTCAAATACTCAAAGATACATAAAAAGGTAAAATGATTGTGTAAATCAATGATACTACAAGCTTTGGTATCAATTTTAAACAGTAACGAAATAAATTCTTTATCTCAAATTTAATTGTTTGTAAGATGAAACTCACAGTAATAAATAAGACCGTATAACGTATAAAATTTCAAATTAAATATTATTACCTTTTCTCATAAAAATGTAAAACTTAAAAAAAAAGAAAACATTCACAACACAATTAACCCAAACCCGGATTTTAAAAGTAGGTTTTTACGATTTGGATTAAAATTAATTTTAAATAACCGTCTACTTAAATTTTGTAAGAATTAATCTACAGAGGAAAATAAAGATAAATAAGATGAAACTTATTATGGCGGTAAGGATATCAGTTTTTAAGTATTGTTCTTTATCTTAAAGTAAAAAAAAGAAAACATATTTAATACTATTTTTTAAGACTAAATAAGTAATTTAATAAAGAAAATAATGATTAGAAGATTTACCAGCAAGTAATTTACGGTTCGAACTTATCAAAAGGGGTTTGAGTGCGCGATGAACATGAAAACTTAACGTTTCTCCAGGCCAACGGTAATCATCATCGGAAAATTTCATCTGCTTAATCTTACGTGTCATTTAGATAATCACGACGTATTTTTGAGCATTCTCCGACACTGACCCACTAATTTCATCCTTTAGAAATATATAAAAAAGCCGTTTTGCAACAGCCGATTTCAAAAGTTTTCCCCAATAATTTATTTCTTTTTAATAATCTAATTTTATTGTTCTCTGCAGCATCTGAGAGTGCTTTCAAAATTGAACTGGAAAGGTCACTTTAAAGAAGCAGTTCTTTTTAATAACAAAGATCCTTCGAATTAAGGCCACGACCACGATGGATTTGATCGGCAAACTGAGATGGTTACACAAAGTAATTACGGTAAACGTAAACAAAATTGTCTAGAATCAGCAAAGAAAAAATCGGTAATATCTAAAATTTAATATTCTTCAGAGATTGATTCAAAAAATACTAATTACATTAAAAAAAAAATAACAATAAAATTAAGTCCACCTCAAAAGAAGAAATATTTTGTGTGGAATTGATGGGAGGACATCCTTCATTGGCTCCACAATCTCGTAATCAGCCGTACGAAGAAATTTAATGGCAATAATTAAAAAGCAAACATTTATTTTACTACCATTCTTGATTTAAATTTACTATAAAGGATAGCATGGTCGGTGGGGAAAGTATTCATAGCTTCCACCAAAAACCATGTCATCAACTGTTTTCGACTTTTTAAAAAATGCGCGTTATTAAACTTATTAACTGAAAACGAACTTTATCTACAAAACTCTTTTTACTTTCATTAAATTTAACGATAACTCTATAAACGATAGTGTTATTTTTCCCGGCACAGATGTTATTTCATATCCATTTTTCAGGGAATTTATCAAACCACAACCGTCGCAGGTTCTACATTTGATGAATACATAATTGGTATCCGTTTCCTATCCTTATCAGTAGAAATAAGCTATTAGAATCCCAATTCTCAAAAAGAAAAAGATCCTCTAAATGATGACCACTATCTGTTACGAATAGTGTTATTGAATAATTTGTGATGATTCAGTAAATAATAAAATTCTTTTGATAAGATTTCTAAAAGAAAACAGGTTATGTCTCCAAATCCAGCAAGATGATAAGGTGCAAAATTCTATAATGAATAATTGCAGAACTATAATTTGTAGGTTCCATTTTTATTTTGGATAATTGTGCACCATAAATCTAGAATAAATTACACCAAAAATTTTCACGAATTAGAATTAATCCAAAATAAAACGGCACTCACACTTAAGTAATTTTTTTTTTTTTTTTAATTTTTCTGTAATCGTTCAAATAATCAAATCCTCATACTATTTTTAACTAACAGAAAGATCAAAAGTGGAAGTGTGCTTTATTTAAAAAAAAAAAAAGCATTAAATTGAATTAAGAAATTTTGGGCAGCTCAAATACAAAAATGTCAAACATAATATTCAAATAGAAAGAACTACTGACCTTCCAGTTAAACGAAAAAATAGCATCTTGCAATATCCTATATCTGTTCTAGTCTTTAAGAATTCTGTTTAACAGCTAAGAAAGCTGTTAAACACTATTCATCTCACTATTTCTTACTCGAGACAAAAACGGGAAAGACAAAGATATAACAGGGGGAAATAACCCACACAGTCTTTTAATAGCAGGAAGTATTCCTTGTTGGAGATTACATCACCTGCGATATAAAAGAGTTAGAATTGCAAATTAGAACTTTCAGCGAAAACTTTTCCTTTTTCATTACCTGAGAAAGAAAAAGGATAGTAAAATTATTTGTATGCGGGTAATGTCGGGACAACATAGAAAGAAGAAGAAAATATAATGGTATCTTAGGAATTATGATACTGAAAAAGTACAGGCAAAATATGATGAATGGAAATAGTAAAGAAACACACGTGTTGGAGAAACTGGTAAAATAAAGACAGGATTATAAAAAAGATACCGGGAAATTTGATAAAGATAAATATAAGCGGGAGGCAGAAGGGTACATCGCCTGATACCATATAAATAACTAGTCTGTTGGCAGAACACCTACTGCTTAACATCCTTTCATTTAATTAAAAATATAATAAATCAAATACTTGAAAGGACACCGACTAGTCATAATTGACTTCAGTTAATAAGACCTGTAATAAGAAAGTACATTTTACACATTTTCTATTTTTTAATGAAAATAAAATAAAATGATTTTTCATGTTTTACGGGCAATAAAAAAAAAAATCGTAAAAATCATTAACCCAGCTGTTCTCGAACCGTGACCAGAAGTGCCGCAAGAAAGTAGTTGGAACAGTTAAGCGACTAAAAATTGATGTAGAAATGTTTTACAGAAACCAAAAAAGAAAAACATTTCACATCTAACTTTTGGTTAAACCGAGATATTATGAGGTGAAATTAAAAAAATATCATGACAATTAGACGATCCTTTCAAAAATTATTGTGACAATCTGAAGACAGATTTGCCATTCTATGGAATAATTCTTATATGATATGAAAGTAAAACGGTTTCTTGGTTAAGAAGTAGATAATTACTTGCATAATTTCTAAAATTGTTAAAAATGAGCTTCAAAAAGTTGTACCCAATTATGAGCTAAATATTAAAGCGTTCTTCGAAGAATGTTGTTCAAAGAGAATACATACATACAAGTCGCTCATCTAGAACGAATTTCTCGCAAACAGCTGGACTAGGTAGTTATAAAATCAACTGAGTTGCAGGCTTAACTTAAAGGGACAAATATTGGTATTATTCGCGATTTCAAAAGAATAATTCCTAAAATAATGATAGGTTATAAGGTTATTAAAGATTATTATTAAAAAAATATATGCAAATAATTTTCCCTTTAAATTTTCAATACTGTTAAAGAAATGTGATTTATCAAATTATCTTACTTGTGTTTTTTATTTATGTTATCAAGCTAAATCTAGGTATAAATAAGAAAAAATTATATTTTTAAAAAACAAAAATGTTAATATTCCATAAAATGGTAAATCTGTCTTCAGACTTTCACGATAATTTCTGAAAGGCTAGACCGATTGTCATGATATTTTATAAATATTAGCTCATATCTCGGTTGGATTCAAAAATTATGTACAATTCACCAAAAGTTAGATGTAAAGTGTTTTTCTTTCTTTGGTTTCAATTAAACGTTTCTACATCAGTTTTTAGTCGCTTAATTGATCAAGTTTATCAGCTACTTTCTTGCAGAACTACTCGTCGCGGTTGGTGAACAGCTGTTAATGGTTTTTACGATGTGTATTTTATTTTTTTATCATCCCTAGAACATGAAAAATTATGCTTTTTTTTATTTAATAATTAATCATTTTATCTGTTATTTGAATATTCATCTTTAGATGCAAATATGGATATCAAATTCCGCTTTTTAAAGTTATATAACACTCTGCATTCGTTTATTTTTATAAACAGAATAAAAAAAAACGGTTATAAATTATACGTGAATAATTACGAACAAAAAATTTGCTTTTCCGACAAAGAACAAATCTAATCATCCGATGAGCTGTATTATTAATTTTACGATAATGCGAGTCATTCATCATGTAATAATTGAATTATTCATAATAGCAAATGTGTGTACCCGCTTGTTTACGGGTAGTTTGTTAAATTAGTACATTGTTACGTAATGATAAAATTAATTGAACGTATACGGACGGTAAAGGAGAGATATCGGTGATGGAAGGGCGGTTAAGAGCAACAAACAATTTAAGGAGCACCACAATATATATAGTAGCGTATTACGTCTGCACTAAATGCCGCTCCCACTTCCTTGAATTATCTTCAGATCTTTGTCACTTTGTTCGTCTAGTCACTTCCATTAACCATTAACTACGAAATTATGTGAGATATTGCGAGGGATGTTCTTCTCACATAACCGCAAGTTAAACAAGTCGATTCTAAGAACAACGCATTTCTTTCCTCAGTTCGGCACAACGTAGTGACTGAGAGCCAACTTACGCTTTATGATTCAAAACACAAGAATGAAAGGAAGATCAAATTAATTAAATTAACTAACCAAACTGATCTTTTCACCTAAGGAAAATCGCAAAACTGCACCATACACCAGCACGCATATTAAAAATAAGATTTGATTTACTAATACATTTTGCATTATTTTTTAATTTCATTTTTCATAAAAGAATGAAAAAAATCATTCATGACAAAATAAAAAAAAACTTTAAAAAATAGCAATAAATCGGTATTAAAATTGAACATAAGTTGTAAATAAATTTGTCTATCAATAGAAATTTTAATTACTCTCAAAAGGAAATTCCTTCTAACTTCCTAAAAAATGACAATGTATATAAAAAACTACTTCCTTAAAAATTATATCCAATAATGCCAATATTTCACTAATAATAAACATTCCTTTCTACCATCAACATAAACGATACGCAAATATCTTCAACTCAAGATGATCTAAACAATAGATGTGGAATAAAACATTTTATAATTTTTTCCACTTAAGTGCAAACCGTTTTATCATTAGATTTGATGATACTGCATTAACTATAAAAAAAAATCAGATAAGTTAAAGATTTGATCTTGCTTCTCATAATGAAGAATAAAAATTTTTATTTTACCGTTAAAAAAAATTTAATATATCTAAAATTTAAATCAAACGACTCTGTTTTATAAAATGAAATAAACTACAACTATTCACTAAACAATTTGAAATGCCCATTTGGTGAGATCGAATAGTGGATTAGATCTGTATTGTGCTTTCTCGTTATTAATAGTGTTCTGTATTTACAGAATCTTTATTGCAAGTTGAGTTCGAAACTCTTAAGGATTACGAGTAAAATTTATATTTGCTTAATACCGCAATATGTGTGTCTCATTTCTGTGAGATGATTAATAAAGTTAGATGTTCTTGCTTGTGGATGAGAATGCGAAGACACAGATTAAAATTAGAAGAGACTGGGTCATAATCACGACAAGAACTTCTGGAAAAATCCAGTTATTTAAAAAGAGGATCACAATTTTTAATATTTATATTTATAAACGTATTATTTCCAAACTCTGATCTAACAGTTAATTCAATTAGATGTGAGTAAAATAACAGCGAAAATAAATCTTAGTAAAATAATCTCGTTTGAAATTAGAAATATGAGTATCCACTTGCCCAGGTCATTCTCTTTCTAGTTTTAACTATTATTTGATGATATATATTCTACATATATTTTTTTAAATGTCCAATCCCTATTCTGTAGTAAATTTATGAAAAGGAGATAACTAATCGTTTTAGTCGAGTACATTCAGAGAAAAATTTGCAATATAATATGATAAAAAAATGAGAAACCATTTTTTCTTAGAAAATTAATAACAAATTCGAAAAATAATCTCGGAAACTATAAGAAATAAACATTTTTATCTGAATTTTCTGCCGAGGACAGTACTTCTTGAAGTATCTCCGATATTCTTTAACATTTTCTGAAATTTTACAACCGAGCAAGAAGAGCACATCCCCGCATCTACAAAGGCTGGTAGTAAAGCAAACTTTCAAAAGAAACTTACTAAAATTTATAAAACAAACGATTAAAATAATAAATTGCATAATCAATTAAAAATTATTTTCAATTCTTTAAATTTTCTCAAAAAAAAAATCAATAAATTACTAACACTTCCTCTTTTAGCGCTGGCTAAAAAGAGTAATTAAAATAATAATTGCAATAGTATATGTCAATTAATTTTTTCGCTTTTTATTAAAATTTTAAATATTTTTGTTCCAAATATTTGATTCTAAATACTTTTTAGTTTCACTTTAATTAAAAACATAGGTAGGTACACAAAAAAAGTACTACCTCAAATAAACAAGCCGTTCATGAGAGAAAGGCGAAAAACTTACATCTTGATAAAAATTAAAATGGTGTGTGAAATATGTACTCGCTTTACCATTAATTTCGCAACAAATTTTCTTAAATTTCAGCAAAAGAATATTTTAAATAAAACATAATCATGCTATAAATGATACAAAAATCCAATAACGGCCATGTAAAAAAATTATAAACATTTTCAATTAGTCGGTATAAGCGATGAGATTTTTCATTCAGAAATATTTTATTTAAGCTATTTGGAAAAATACAATAACATTATCAAAAAAATTTCCTCTGAATTATAAAAATGGAACCATCCAAATCAGCCCATTTGGTAAGAATAAGTAAGACTTACAAGTAAATATACAAAGAAAAAAACAAACTGGTTAAATTAGAACTTCCTCTTTTTTCTTAAATCGAATAAAAATCAAGAGGATTCCAAAAAAATTTGCAATCCTAAGAGAAAATATTTGATAAACAAATTTAATTTAGATCTCTTTACGTAGGTTACGCTTTTGACATCACAAAATTAATTTCAACGTATCTAATACAACTCAACGTAATTCGATTTAGGTTCGTAACATAAAATAAAACAATTAGCTAATTGTAATCTTTTAGAAAAAAAGTATTATATTTAAAAAAATTTATATAGGCTATAAAATAATTTAATGTTCTAAGTATTTAGCACCGTTGATATTAATACAATTGCTAAATAAAGTTCCATTTATCAACAATTTCAAATATATTACAAAGTACTTTCAGAGTTTCCACTCCACCATCACGGATATCTTATAAGATGTTAATTCAAAATTCATATATCATATGTATGATTATATTTAATTAAAATTGTTACGTTCATAATAGTCTGTCGTCAAGAAATAAAAAATAATTTATACGTCAATAAGACTGTAACGTCATGTCCGTAACATGTTTACGACGATTATCTTATCAATAGTCATATTAAACATATAATAGTCGTTTTAACGTATAATGAAACAATATTCTACACATTTCATTGTACGTTAAAAACGACTATTATTTTAACGAAACTATTTTTTTAATTTTATTTAATACAAGTCAAAGCAGTCAAAAGCAGTGTTAATAGTGGTTTGCAAACATGAATACAATGTCTTTTGACATGTCCGTAAGATGATTACGACTATTATCTTATCAATAGTCATAAACATCTTACGGATATGACGTTATAGTTTTATTGACGTATAAATGATTTTTTATTTCACGACGACAAACTATTTTGAACGTCACAATTTTAATTAAAATATAATTATACACTTGAATTAACATCTTATAAGAATTCCCTGATGATGGAGTAGCAACTCCGAAAGTACTTGGAAATATATTTAAAAATTGGTAAGTGGAACTTTATACTATTACAAAATAATTCGATAAATTATTCTATAAATTAACGTAATTTTTTTTTATTAATTATTTTTTTTACAAAAATTCTGTTGAAATAAAATAAATAATACATAAAAACGTGTGAACGTTTGTACGCATAAACGTTATTATTATTACAATTTATGTGAAAGTTTAACAAATTGAAAAGTTAAATTCTGAGACATAGCAACAAATAATCAGAGTCAGCGAGAGGTAGTTTTAAACTGTTTTAGCTGAGGAAAAGAGGGTAGATGTATTTTGGGTTGCCTCACGCAATTAGCGCTGTTTTGTCCTCAAGAATACCATTTGTTAACGCCAGCTCGCGCACCCTTTTTGTCAAAAGTTACACCTGACAGATTCAGACCGTCCTCTGCTCCAGTTTCTGTAATGGCTAAACTGAAACTGCACTCGCAGTTCATAGCTTAACCGCTTTCATTTATCTTTCATCAACAACGCTCCTTTTTTTACCGAAAACGAACTTGTTAAAGCAGCTGAACCCGAGAAAAATGATAATAAACTTTGTAACAAAAGTTAAACCTAACGAGAAATTTTTCTGGAGCTAAACGAAAATAAATGATCAATTTAAGTTAAGCTGCTCGACTAGACGGACGCAAATATTGGAATTTTAAAAATGATGAAAACAAGTCATAAAACTTATGAATTAAATAAAAACAAAATAAGAATTGATTAAGATCATATATCAAGTTATTAAGTTACTGAATACTTCAAAATTAATTGACATTTAAATACATGATTCCACCTGAAAATGTATTAATCAAAGTAGAATTTTGAGAAGTATTTTTAAATGTTTTCTAAGCGTCGAGTTTTCAAAAGAAAGCTTGTCTTCAGAAGTATATGATTACTGAACTTCATTACAAGAGTGTTTCCTTCAAAAAATATAAGCGAATATAGACTGATATAACGTATATGAATTTTTAGAATTAGAATAATAACGAACATATAATGAAATACATAGAATATTGATCGATAGTATTTTTTTAATTTTATTTGATACACGTCAGAGCAGTCGATTTGTTTATAGTAGTTTGATTAATGGTAGATGGAAAACGTGTATACAACCCCTTTTGACTTCCATACAACATATTATTGATTGATTAAGTCAGAATTCATCGTAGTTAACTGTACCGTAACTTAATGGTAAAGTGAATACAGCCCGGCTTAAAGTTTACACTAGACCAACCGAGCATTAGTTTATACTACAACTTCTTTGTGTTCAATTCCAATAATGTAAGCTTGTCCAAATGTATTAGCTTAAATACATGAGGTTCTGAATAGCCTAACGCTAAATCCATCCTAGTTCATTAGAATTGATTCAAATACTACTCTAAATACAGACACTATGAATAAGTAACAAATAGGATGTAGCACACTATTTTTGTTTATAAATATAAACAAAAAATTATTTCGAAAAAATAAAAATTTTGCGCTTTGAGTAACGGAATATTTAGCAATACCATTTCGCTGGTTTCTCTGGGGGAAGTGACAAAATCTCTTATCATCAGAATACTTTATAATTCAAAACGGTTCAGCCTGCACTCGCCAATGCAGATAAATGAAAAGTAAATAAATGCCTCCCTATTAGATGACAGCAACAAAATGACAAAACGTAGTCTGTTTACCCTAAATAAAATAGACAAGGTAGTTACAATTCCCAAATAATTATAATAAACATAAAATTAACTCTAAGCTTACTGACTTTTAAAATTTATCTTATCTATTCTCCTATTTATTTAAATAATCTTAATTAAAAAATAATGTTCAAATAAAATCGGGTTGCAGGTTTCTTACTAAAAAAAAAAAAACCAAACAGTAATAAAAATAAAACCAAAATAATAAAAATCTCAAAATAAAAAGCAATTTAAAGAGTTCAAAAATTTAAATATCTAAGGCAAATTATAAAACAAATGTTTTAGAAAAACTGAAGGATGGAACCTAGAGTACAGAAGATGGAAAGAGCAAATCATTTAAAAAGTATATTTATATATAGTTAGGAATTTATTTAAATAAGTAGGAAGTAGATAAGTTAAAATTTTAAAAAAATATATACAAAAAGTATTTATATAATTTAAAAAAGAAAAAACCATTACAAAACAATATATTTACTTCAAAAAGCTGTCTATACGGGGCAGAAAGTTTACAAAAATGTTTAAAAAAAAGAAATCGACAAAATACAAAAATAATTTTAAGAAAAATAAACGGAAAACAATTTTTTTTTAATTAAAAAACAGAGGAAATCTGTGAAGATTTTGAAAAAGTGCAACGTACAAAGAGGAAAAGAAGATTGTTTATGAAAACTTGTATAGAATTAATCAGCATATTAATCCGAACAAAGATGTTATTTTATAAAAAGTAACCTTGTTTAAAAAAAAAAATCATACCTATACAATTTGTGAACAGCAATTAACACTAATTACTAGTACTACATATGTACTTTATGTAGTACAAGAGTACTACATTTTTTTTGATTTCATAGTCATGAAACCATAACGATATTATAGCTTTAATGAGGTCAATTTTTGTTGAAAAATTAATTTTTGAGAGTCGTTTTTTGACGATTGCTCAAATATTTTCAATTGGGTTAAGCCTGGGAAATTTCGTGGTCAAGGGAGCACTTTAATGTTTCGTTCTTATAAAAATCATTCCACTTTTTGATAGTATGGCATGGCGCTAAATCTTGTTGGAACTTTCTGTTGCCTTGTGAGAATTTGTTTTGAAATTGTGTCACAACCCTTTCCTTCAGAATCCTGATACACCCACCACTTTTCAACATACTGTCTACCAGAAGTAATGAACAAGGGCATTCAAACGTGAAACAACACCAAAACATTTTTTTCTGGGGATATTCAACTGCTTTTTGGATGTGAGCTGGTTGTTTTCATCTGATGCTTTTCTAATGTATATAATCTGAAACCCTTCGCCCCCGGACATAAAAATTTGATTCGTCGGAAAACATAACATTTTTCCAGTCTTCTTTGGATGCTTTGGCTCACAAGAGCATTTTTGCACATTTCTGGTGTTAAAAGCTGCTTTTTAATTTGCCGACGAGCTTTCCATCCATTGCAAGAAATCGGCGTCCAACATTTGCCACGTGTAAATTTGTTCCATTGACTGCTATTCTCAATTTAAGTCCACAACAGATAATTCTGAATCAAGTTTACTTTTTCTCACTAATAACCGATTCTGTGTTCGACTAGTTTTTATTTTACGGTCACATTTGCCTTTCCTTTGAGGTTCTTTATGTTGTTTTAAAATAGCATTCACTGTTCCTAGTCCAACATCACACCCATAAATTATTTGTCGTTATGACACAACAAAAAACAACTTCTGAGTGTGATGGTCAGACAGAGAAACAACTTCCGAACGATTTTTTCAATTTTTTTTCCTAAATAACAGAAATTTTTTCGTATTAAAGATACAACATACAGTATAATGAATTTATTTTTTGTTTTGTTTCGAAAATAAATTAATAAAACAATTAAAACATTTTAAACAAATTTGTAAAAAAGCTCAACACTTTCATATTTCTTTAGCAAAAAATTTATAAACAGTATTGCCGATATTATTTTTAAAATATTGTATCTCATGAAGATAAAATCAGTCACAGAGTTTACTTATCAGAAATAATTTCAATAAAAAATTTACATCCCAACCTAATAAACTTTCACGTAGTACTTTGCTTAGAAATATTAGAGCCGAGGCAACATGCTATAGTTATTAACACTTGTTGACAGGATTCTCTCTCTTAACACAAAAAGAGAGAACAGGCTAAGAATTTTTTTAATATAGTGCATAGGAGATTTCACACGTAATATTTTTTTAACTTGAGAAATGTTTTTAATATTTTCTACTGTTTTTAATATTTTTATTTAAAAAAATAAAAATCTTTTTTAAAAAACCCTTTTTTCTCATTAAAAGTCATATATCAATCAATTTGTATTTCATTTTCACCAGCGCGATTGACAATGTATATATTGATAAACGTCAATGAATAAATATGCAGAGAAAATTTAAATGGTTTTATTCAAAATTAATTTAAATAAAACCATACCCCCTGGTATTATCATTATCCTAACTTTTAATTATTATTATTACGTAGCCTACTAATTACTATTAAGTAGTCTTCTTAACATAAATGAATCTTACATAAAAATTAACGTGACTTATTTATATGTAATTATGTATAAAAACCCACGGGGTTGGTCTAGTGGTGAACGCGTCTTCCGAAATCAACTGGATTGGTAGTCGAGAGTTCCAGTGTTCAAGTCCTAGTATTTAAGGCAGTTACTTTTATAGGGATTTGAATACTAGATCGTGGATACCGGTGTTCTTTGGTGGTTGGGTTTCAATTAACCAAACTTCTCAGGAATTGTCGAACTGAGACTGTACAAAACTACACTCATACATATCATCCTCTGAAGTAATACCTGAACGGTAATTCCCAGAGGTTAAACAGAAAAAAAAAATTATGTATAAAAGAGTTCTAAACCGTAATACTCAGACATAAGGATAAACAATCACATTTTTCCGTGACAATAATACACCATATTATTTTTTTCTTTTTTGTAAATACTCGTAAAAAATAACGCTAATCATAAACTGGTAAATGAAAATTATATAAAAATTGATTAAAGTAAAATGATTAATCGAAATATGTTTATTTATTTATTTATTTTTTAAACTATATGATAAATAATCAATAAGGTAAAGATAAATTTACGTTAAAATAAAATTATAAATCAGATTAACTTATCTGAAACCAAATCAATACGAATGAAATCTAATTTCCAAATATATTTACTGAACGGAAAGTGTAGACATCAGCTTGAAATGGAAGTTAATTTCATTTTGAAACTTTTATTCTCGTGTTTTCAACTCTGTTTTTAACCAATAATACGGTAGCAGTTTATAATAAGAGGTTTAAATTGCGGTATCTGAACACAAGGCTTAAACTTCAGTAAAATAATTTCTCGAAATTTAACCAGATGATTAGTTTGTAACTTAGATCTTAATTAACCCATAAATTTTATCTAACTTTTTTTGTGGTAAAAACGTTCTCTTTTAAAGTAACATCAAAACATGTAACATATACAAGTGGATAAAGTGGAATAACTTTCAAAAGAAATAACATGCCGAAAAATTCAAGAGGCTACATAATTAATTGTTATTTTTATTCATAATTTATAAAAACGGTTTTAACAACGAATTTATTATTAGACCATTTTACTTGCATATATTTGTTTTGATGTAATAAGTATTATGTTTTAGTTGTAATTTTAAATTATTCAAATTGCAATAATTTGCCGTAAGGTACTGTCTCTTAGATGCACGTTTGTACTAGTTCACAGGAGAAAAAAAATATATGATGAATATTACAAGTAACCTTTATACGGTGTATTGTACATCAACAAATCTAAAAGAAGGGAGTATTTAAAAGTTATTTTTCTGATAAAATATAACAGTCACCTTATTATAATAAAGAAAAATACTGTTTACAGAGAGCCCTTACTGATTATCTCTTATTTCTCAAATAGCTAGTATATTGAAATGACACATTTATTCCTAAAAGATTTTCTACGACAGTAAGCAAATATTATTCTGATTAACAAACTCTTAAAGAGTAAAATGAAAAATAAATTTTAAAAGGGTACAAAGATGTCAAGAACTACAAACTTGAAAAATTGGCCGAGATGTTGCTTTTAAATAAAAAGCTAAGAAGGAATTTCTCCTCTTCCTCAAAAGGGAATGAAAAGAGATACAAACAAATTACGCAAAGCCATCTTTTCTCGCTCCAGTTGAGTTGCAAGACAAAACCTTGTCAGGAATATTTACTCCAACAACACTCAAAGTTATATTTAATCATAGTATACGAATTCCAGTTAAAACTACCATAAGAAGGTTACAGGATTAACGTATTTTTTCCTTATTTTTTATATATATGTTTAGAACTTGTAGTATTAAAAACTAGAAATATAGCACAGATGACATCTGTAACTTTTTTCGCAAAGAGATCTCGAGTTTTCCCTTTAAAGCAATCCTAAAAGTTGTAATTTATACTTCCCGTATTATTATTTTTTTTTTCATAAATGATAAAAACTAGAATTCGGCTTTGCAAGTATTCAACAATTTTTGGGGAAAAGATTGGGCTTCCTCTTTACCTCCCCCTAAAAGTGGAAAAAAAACACAAAAAAAGCGTGAATTACTCGTGTGTCGTAGATATCTCCGACATAGTAGACAGAAACTAGTTCCTACATAGATATTAACTACAAAATTTTATGAAAACTTTTTTGGACTTCTTCTTGAAACAAAACCTTAAAAAATTGAAAATGGATAGACATTTGTATTTCCATTTAATAATATTTATCTTTCCCAACAAGTGAAAAAACATAAATAATAATTTTTTTGGGCTCGTTTTCCTTTTATTTCTCAATTTTCACAAATAAATCTGATATTTAATCTTATACTTATTTATACTTCCTAAAAAAATATTTAAATAAAAAAAAACATATAACTTTCATTAAAAATCCTAAAATAATTAAAATACGGATCGCTAAGCTTAAAAATTTAATCTTTTAGATTTTATTTGTGAAAAGACAAGCTAGAAACGCTATTCGCAATATAATACTAATACTATATAAGGATACGGTTAATGTTAATAAATACTGTAACAAGGAATAAATTAACGAAACACAAATTTTATCAAATGAATTTAATGCGTAGTACGGGCAGAAATAACGATTAAGTTTATTGATTATTAGTAATTTACTTACTTTTTATTCATACGTTTCATAATTATGACAGCCTTTTGATTATCTAGAAAATTGGAATTTATTGGTGAAATATTTAAAATTGAAATGTTATAATTCATTCTATATAAATTATAAAATTAAGTGAACATAAGAACTATTTCAGAAATTTACTTTTTTATTCCGAGTAAAAATAGAATCATCTCTTGCATAAATAGAAATAACCGAACCTTGAATAACCCCAGTGTTACGAGGATACAGTCGTAAAATAAAAATAAAAAGAAAATACAAAGGGAAACCGAGATAAAAGAATAAACATATATGATGGAAAAAAGCACTACGGAATATAAATAGAAAATAAGCATGCACTCATCAAACGCTATAAAAAAAGAATCTTGGATAATCTTGGATAAATACATTTTACCTAAAACGAAATAGAAACGTTAGGTTAGAATGGAAGTAACCCTTATTGATTTACCGTCCAGGATGTACTCTGTCAAACAGACTTTGAAAACGACGCTAAAAACCAGAATAACAAACAATAATAAGCAAAATAAGGGTTTGTACGAGGCAATAAAGGGATGATAAAATAAAATTAAATAAATACCAGAAAATAAATTTTTAAATAGATTGTTACGTATTATATATCAGCTGATTTATTTTCTGAATGTATAGAAAATTAAAATGCGAAGTTCATTATTTGCAACAGAAAAAATATATTTTTTTCTTTTTTAGTAACACAGGAGTATTATTCCCAAAATCAATTTTAACGAAATATCTTTAA
Source organism: Lycorma delicatula (assembly GCF_047948215.1). Classification (NCBI taxonomy): domain Eukaryota; kingdom Metazoa; phylum Arthropoda; class Insecta; order Hemiptera; family Fulgoridae; genus Lycorma; species Lycorma delicatula. Next base: position 200,917,203 of record NC_134456.1, read on the forward strand.
ATGATTAATTCATTAGTTTTAAGTAATTACGGCTTTAATTTACACTTTCATTTTAAATCGACATCCATCATTCTATTTTGATGTCAAAGTGATACTGTTACATTTGTACTGTATAACGATTCAAATGAAACCAAACTTAACTCAAAATTCACATCGCATTCCGGAATGCGTTTCTTTTGAAAGACTTCTGGGGCATTTCAATCATGTAATCGAGATGGAAGCAATAAAAGGCTGATTCGGTTAAAAAATACATCAAAGTAATAACTCGGAGGTGTCTGTAATAATTTTAGACACTTAACTTGACTTATATGTAAAATTGATGTAAAAAAAAAACAACAATCTTTTTTTCCTCTTTAGGCGCTAATTAAACACGAACGTCGAAAAATATTTACATACTTACCCGAAATAAGTTAGTTATTTTGATCTTATAATTCAGTTTTTTATCAACAGCTAGGTTTCCAAACACTTCAACCAAGTTGACTTGGAAATTTTGTGAAGTATAGCAGCAAAACTGTAACGATGTATTCATCTATATTAGCGCAAGCCTGAAATGATTAAAATATAAAGAGAAATTTTCTTATATTGTATCAGAGAAGCTACATCTGTAGGTATATCTCAAGTTGATAAAGTCATCTTAATTCAAATTCAGAATCGTATAATTCTAACATTAAAAAAAAAGTAATTGGATAAATTAAATATAGCACCTGAAGCAAATACAATAAAGGAATGATTTGCGTATTTCACAATATACATTTTTTATTAATCTATCTTTAAAGGTGTCCTATATCCATAAATAGTAATATATGTCTAAGTTTTGATTAATCAGTTTTTAATTAGTAGGGACGATACTAAATACGCTTTCGTCTAATAATTATTATCTGCATATTAAAATTTATCCGGATTAGATCATTTCTCCTGGGTAATTACTGATGTTATTTATGCAGCTGGCGACTACGTAGATTTAACCTCGATGCACTACAAAATGATTGCATTCCAACTGTGGAGTTATTTTAAATTAAATATTAATTTTACTTCACTCCTTTTGATTCAACAAATAACAACAAGGAAAAATTTGCATTGAAAAAAATATTTCCTGGTTTCTCTGGGTTTAAATTGAGATATTGGAGAATTAATTTTGTCAGATGCTTTGAATATTCTATTGAAGTTTATACTCCTTTTAACGTATATCATGATACCAAATTAAATGGTGTTTTTTTCCTGTAGCGATTAGCTGCTATTTCACGGATTAGAGTTGGTAAGTTAAATGGAATCCTTTTATTATATTAACCTATGGAAAATTTATATTTGATGAGGAGTTGATCAAAACTGATTTAATTAAGCCGTCACCATTTATTTATTCGGTAGATCATGCAGTGTCCGAATTTAAGGACCTTGTAGAAGTGGTTTGAAGAGACGGGCGAGATGCGTTAAGTACACTGGTGACACCCAACAAAAAGTGTAATAGACTTTAAATTATCACAGCAAAGCATTTCAGTAGATCGCTCAGCTCACTTGTTTAATCTGGTTAACAACAATTATAATTATAGACAGCTGTAGATAAAGAATTACCAATGTAAATGTATTCTGCTACAGCTGCAATGATACTGTATTTCTATCATCTATTCAACAGCGTGAATTTCATTAGTACCGTATAAACCCTGATATTTAATTATCATTTTGTATGTTTGCATTGTTTTGATTAGTCGGAAATCAACAAGTTTGGCAAGATTTCTTTTATAAAACGAAACGAATTCATATCACCTTTTCTTTTACGTTATCACAATTTATTTTATAATCAGAAAGATTCAATCCAGCTGTTTTATTTACTATTTTAATTCCTTCGTTTCTTCATATTATTATATATTGTATTAGTTTATCTTTTATCTACATAGAACAAAAAGCCACAAACAACAACACTAATAAAGTAGAATGTCGGTAATTTTTTTGGGGGAAATTTTAATAATGTTATGAGCAGTAAGCAAAATATACGCTCTTCTCTTGATTTATTGTAACAAATCTAATTAATTAATAAACTTCAAAATCATAGAAATCTTTATTACGACCGGTTTTAACATCGGAAATTTAATTACTACTGAATTATCGAACATTTATTTATGGCTGGTTTTACTCAAAAAATAATCAAAGATTATTTGATATAACTGAAAAGGTTTAATTTTATTTATTTTTTATTTGCATGAAAGAGTAATTGCTCTGCGGTCTCTTTTATTATAAAATACACCAATAAACTAATTCAAATCAATATTATGTTTTATCTCTGGTATAAACACAACACTAATGAAAAATTTATGATTCACGTTGGGAGTCGGTATATCTTTAAAAAAAAATCTTCTAACTCGGTCATCATTTCTTATAAATATAATCGTACAGCGACTACTTTTTTTTAGATCGTTTATCGGCCAACGTCTCTAAATCTTAAACAGCCTTCTTCTATGTATATTCACTAACATCTTAAAGCTGGTCATAGCGTGTGGCCTCACTTTTTAACCCTCTCATTAATTAGTAAAGTATCTGATTTTATAACTTATTACTAGCAATAAGAATAAATTTGGTGAAGTCATTTTCTTGTACTCAATAAGAGCACTGGATAACGCTATTAGCAACTAGTTTTTTTCTTTCACCATAATTATTAAATTCCTTTTTTTTAAACCGATTTTATCGGATTAGAAATAGTAAATTCAATTATTATAACCCTTGTATTATAATTTATCTACTAATTAATATCCTGAAGAGAAATAGTAAACAAGAAAACAATTCTTTGATATGTAGAAAAAAATTCATCTTTATAAGTACATTAAATTAAAAAAAAATTATTGGAGAGTTTATAATTCAAAACAAAGATTAAAAAGCATTATAGATCTTAATTGTAACTTTAGGGATAGCCTTTGACTGAATAAACATTATGACAAATCCGTAATAAATATTTAAATGTATGTAACATGAAGTTATCTAATAAAACTGTTACAAACATTTGCGGAGAGGATTCCATAAATTTCATAACTATTGCTATAGACAAGGTATAACTTTGTAAAAATGGTACATTTTAACAGCCAGGTCATAAAAAGAATATAATGGGAAGCGGTAGCGTGAAAATACTTTCTATTAATTAGAAAAATGAATCATATAAGGATAAACATGAAACATATATATATTTAATGAACTATTAGAAAATTTGAAATAATTACAAATTTTTCCTTACTATTTAACAATTACCACTACGAATAATGAATTTTCTTTTTACTCTTTATAAAAAACGACGCGTTGAACAATATGAAAAGAACTTTGGAACAATAGATGAAAGAAAAAAAAAAGGTC